>NW_026783557.1:0-600000 GCF_949774975.1 Lagenorhynchus albirostris | reverse complement strand
TGTGGTGTCTGTTGTAACATCATCGCTTTCATTTCTGATTTATTTGGGCCCTCTCTTTTCCAAAAAAACATACTACTATTGTCTTTTATTCTTTACAGAAGCTAAAAAAATGTTTGATCTATTACCCTTACTCTATGTATAGGTTTTCCAGTGAGATTTTTCCTTTTGTTTGTTTTCTTGTTACTATCAATAATTAGTGAGACTTCTTTGAAGCTTAAGTAAATTCCTTCAACATTGCATATAAGGCTGGTTTATTAGTGTTGAACTCTTTTAGCTTTTGCTAATCTGGGAAACTCTTGATCTCTCCTTCAATTCTTTCTTTCCTCCATAAATTTATTTATTTATTTTTGGCTGTATTAGGTTTTCATTGCAGTGCGTGGGCTTTTCTCTAGTTGTGGCAAGTGGAGGCTACTCTTCGTTGTGGTGCATGGGCCGTTGTGGTGCATGGGCTTCTCATCGCAGTAGCTCTTCTTGTTGTGCAACATGGGCTCTAGGTGCTCAGGCTTCAGTAGTTGTGGCTAGCAGGCTCAGTAGTTGTGTCTCATGGGCTCTAGAGCACAGGCTCAGTAGTTGTGGCACACAGGCTTAGTTGCTCTGTGGCATGTGGGATCTTCCTGGATCAGGGCCCGAACCCGTGTCCCCTGCATTGGCAGGCAGATTCTCAACCACTGTGACATCAGGGAAGCCCTCTCCTGCAATTCTGAATAATAATTTTGCTGGTAGAGTATTCCTGTTGTAGACTTTTTCTTTTTAGCCCATTGATTATATCCTATCATTCCTTCCTAGTTTGAAAATTGTGCTGAGAAGTCATCTGACAGTCTTATGGGAATACCTTGAACGTAACTAGACCCTTTTATTTCACTGCCTCTGTGATCACTCTTTAAATTTTTGGAGCTTTATAATATGTCTTGGTGTGGACCTGTTTGTCTTCATCTTGTTTGGGACTCTGTTTTTCCTGGACCTGGATGTGTGTTTCCTTCCCCAGGTTAGGAAAGTTATCAGTTACTCTATCCTCCACTAAGTTATCTGCCCGTTTCTCTCTCCTCCTCGTTCTGGGGCCCCTGTAATGCTCATGTTAATACTCTTGATGTTGTCTCAGAGGTCCCTTTGCGTATACTCTTAATTGCTTTTACTTTGTGCTATTCAGTTTGGGTGATTTTCACTACTCTGTTTTCCATTTCACTGATCTGTTCTTCTGTATCCTACAGTATAATGTGGCTTCTCTCATGTACGTGTGTGTGTGTTTTAATCTCTTTTATTGTATTGTTCACTGTTTTGTTCTTTTTGACATGTTATTACTCTGTTGAAATTCTCACTATGTCTATCTATTCTTCTCCTGACTTGGGTGAGCGTCTTTATAATCATTACTGTGAACACTTTTTTTTATCGGGTAGAATGCTTGTCCCTGTTTTCTTCAGTTCTTTGTCTGATGTCGTGTCTTGTTACTTCATTTGTAACGTATTCCTCTATTTCCTTATGTTTCCTAATTCTCTGTACATCTTTATTCATTAGGTTCAGGTTGTTACATTCCCGGGTCTCAGAGAAGTGGCCTTATATAGGAGATGACTGATGGGGCCCAGCAGCACATTGTCCTCTGGCCAGCAGAGCCACATGCTCCAGGGGTGTCCCCTGTGTGGGCTGCACACACCTTTCTCTTAGGGCAGGGCCAACTGCTGTAGACAAGCTGGTAGGTGGTATTGGACCCTGGCCTAAATGGCTGTGAGCCCCTGCAGTATGTGATTGATTGCCATGGGTGTGCTGATATCCAAGGCAGCCCTCCATTATGGGTGGCTGTGTGGTGCTCCAGGTGCACAGGTGGACAGCGTAGGCCCCCAGTGTGTCTGGTTGTGAGGCCTTCTGGTGCGGGAGTGCTATGGGCATGGTGGTAAGTGGGGCAGGCCCCTGATTCTAATCAGTTCCAGGGAAGATTCTAAAATGTTGCTTGCCCATGTCTCAGTTCCTAGTGGGAGTCCCAGTTGCCTCTTGCCTTTCCAAGAAGCTCTCCGAGATTAGCAAGTGGGTCTGGCACACGTGTCTTTCACTCTATTGGCTCTGCACAGGGCCTGAGAACATGTGAGATTTGTGTGTGCCCTATGAGAGCAGTCTCAGTTTCCTTTAGTCTCCAGATTTCCTGAAAATAAGCCCTGCAAGTTTTCAAAGCCAGACCTGCTGTGTTCTTTTCTTCCAGTGCAGGAACCCTGGGCTGAGCAGCCTAATGCCAGGCTCATACCCTTCCCTCCATGTGGAGGACCTATGCAATTGTGATATCTTCCAGCTGTGGGTCACTGTGCTATATGTGTGGGTTCCAATTAGACTGTGTTCCCAGTCCTCCTACCTGCCTTGTGGTTTCTCCTTCCTTATATCTTTAGTTGTGGAAAACATTCCCTGCTAGTCTTCAGAGATAATTTCCGTGTAAGTGGTTGTAATTTGGGTGTGTCTTTGGCAGCAGGGGAGCTCAGTATCTTCCTACTCTATCCTCTTGATCCCCTCTCAAGAATTCTTTGAAAATATATGCATTTATTACTGTAAACATAACTCTTTGAATTGCAGTCTTGTTCCTGTATTCCATAAATTTAGGTACTTTGTGTTTCCAATTTTGTTTGCTTTAAGATTTCTTTTAAATTTCCGTTTTGATTTATTCCTGTATGCATTGGCTATTCAGGAGCTTATTGTTCAATTTCTAAGTGTTCTTGAGTTTTCAATTATTCTTTTTAATACTGAATTTCAGTTTCATACCATTGTGGTTGGAAATGATCCTTGATATGATTTCAATATTCTTGGATTTTTGAAGACTTGTTTTGTGGCTTAACATAGGATCTACCCTAGGCAATGTTCTATGTGTACTTAAGAACAATGGAAAGTTTGCTGCTGTTGAGTGGAATATACTGTAGATGTATGTTAGGTTCATTTGATATCAAGTGTGTGTTCAGGTTCAGTGTTTCCTGATTGATATTATGTCCGGATGATCTATACAGTGTTGAAAGTTGGGTATCGATGTTTCTTACCATTATTTTATTTCTGCACATTTTCCCCTTCACGTGGGTTAATATATTCTTTATATGTTGAGAGGCTCCAAAGCTGGATACATACATATTTATAATTGTCATGATTTCTTGATGAATTAATCCATTTATCATTATGTGATAACCTTCTTTCCTTTGAGAGGTTTGACTTCAAGTCTTTTTTATCTCAGAATAGACTAGTCAGTCAAGTATCATTTTCATGGAGTATTTTCTTCCCAATCTTTCAATTTTGTGCTATATATGGATTAGAAGTTAACATGAATATCTTGTACACAGTATAATTGAACTTTCTTTAATCCATTCAGCCACCCTATGGATTATTTAAATTGAAGTATAGTTGATTTACAATATTACATTAGTCTCAGGGGTACAACATATGGATTGAATATTTTTATAGATCATGTTCCACTAAAGTGATTACACAATAATGTCTATATTTCCCTGTGTGGTACTATATATCCTTGTTTGTTTATTTCATACATAGGGGTACTGGATTTAGAGAAACAAACTACTGTTTTTCCCTCCCGCTTTAAGTCGCCCCACCAGTAACCACTAATTTGTTCTCTGTGAGTCTATTTCTGTTTTGTTATATACATACATTTCTTGCATTTTTAGATTCTACAGAGAAGTGAGAACATAGTGTATTTGTCCTTCTCTAACTTAAGTAGGTATACATATTCTAGGCCTCTCCATGTTGTTGCAAATGGCAGAATTTGATCCTTTTTAATGGCTGAGTAATAGTCTATTGTGTATACATACCACATCTTCTTTATCCACTCATCTGTTGGTGGACATTTAGTTTGCTTCCATATGTTGGCAATTGTAAATAATGCTGCTATGAACATTGGGATGCATGTATCTTGTCAAATTGGTGTCTTCATTTTCTTTGGACATATACCCAGCAGTGGAATTGCTGGCTAATATGATAGTTCTACTTTTAGCTTTTATCAGGACCTCCATATTCTTTTCATAGTGGGTGTACCAACTTACAATCCCACCACCAGTGTACTAGGATTGCCTTCTCCATGTCATGAACAACATTTCATATTTGTATACTTTGGACTAATAGCCACGTTGAGAGGTGTGACCTGGCGTCTCATTATGGGTTTGCTTGTGGATCATTCATTAAATTTAATTTACAAAAGAAGGTGATAGGCTGGATGTGATCTCCAGGTTTAGTTTGCTAATGCCTGGTATAGGTTAATTTGGGGAGAATTAATACCTTTACAATGTTATTTATTGCTTACATTTTTCAGGTTGACATTTAGTGATTGGAAACATGTAAATTTTTTTCTCCCTGAAGGATATATGAAGTCTGTTGGTTTGTTTCTGTTTTATAAATTTGTTCATTTCTATCATTTTTTAGACTCCACTATAAGTGATATCATATGATATTTGTCTTTTTCTATCTGACTTACTTCACTTAGAATGAAATAATGTCATTTGCAGCAACAGGAATGGACCTAGAGGTGATCATGCTTTTTCATTTCTGAGTAATATTTATTTGATTGTGTACATGTACAACTTCTTCGTTATCCATTCATCTGTTGATGGACATTTTGGTTGCCTCCATGCCTTGGCTATTGTAAACAGTGCTGCAGTGCATGTTTGGGTTTGGGTGCATTTGTCATTTTCATTTCTGGCTTTCTGCAGATGTACACCCAGAAGTAAGACTGCTGGATGATATGGTAGCTCTATTTTTACTTTTAAAAGGCATCTCCATACTGTACTTTATAGTGGCTGTTACCAGCTTACATCACACCAACAGCATAGGAGGGTTCCCTTTTCTCCATGTCCTCTCCAGCATTTATTGGTTTGTAACACTTTTTGATGATGGCCATTCTGACTGTGTGAGGTGATACCTTGTTGTAGTTTTGATTTGCATGTGTCTGTCCAATAATTCGAGATTTTGAGCATCTTTGCGTGTGTTTTTTTTAAACACTGTGAGGAAAAGTTACAGTTGACATTGGGTTTTTCAAAGTCTGACTATTTTGAATTTTTGCTCGATAACTACCACAGGGCATTTGTTAAGGGCAGGTGTCATTTACACCCTGGCAGTCCTTGTGAATATGAAGTGCCCATAAGCACATGTTTTAAAGTTGCTGTTGTGGAAATGGGCACAGATGTTAGGATTTCCTTCATGCCCCTCTCTGGTTCCTTGGGTAACCAGACCCACTGTGGAAGACGGGCTCTTGGATTGTAAATTAGTGTGGGCTGTGGCAGAACAAACACCCCAAATCTTCTGTTTTGTTACTTCTTGTTTTTGTTTTAATTTAATTTTTCTTTTTTATTGGAGTAAAGTTGATTTAAAATATTCTGTTTGTGGTAGGCGTACAGAATCTTGTTCAGTTATGTATATTCATATGTCTATTCATCTTCAGATTCTTTTCCCATATAGGTTATTAGAGAGTGTTGAGTAGACTTCCCTTTGTTATGCAGTAGGTCCTTGTTGATAATCTATTTTATATGTATGAGTGTGTAAATATTTTCCCCAGCGTCCTGATTGATTTATTCCTTCCACCCACCTTTCTCATTGGGTACATAAGTTTGTTTTCTAAGTCTGTGAGTCTGTTTCTCTCTCTTTTATTTTATTTTTTTGGCTGTACTGCAAGGCATGTGTGATATTAGTTCTCCCAACACCAGGGATCGAACCCATGCCCCCTGAATTGGAAGCTCAGATTCTTAACCATTGGACCACCTGGAAAGTCCCTGTTTCTCTCTTGTAAATTAGTTCATTGGTATCAATTTTTACATTTCAGCTATAAGTAGTATCATATGATATTTGACTTTCTCTTTCTGACTTACTTCACTTAGTATGATTATCTGTAATTCTATCTATGATGCTGCAAATGGCATTCCTTCATTCTTTTCATTTCTGAGTAATATTTCACTGTGAACATGTACCGCTTCTCTATCCGTCCATCTGCTGATGGATATTTTGGTTGCTTCCATGTCTTAGACGTTGTAAATTGTGCTGCGGTACACATATGGGTGCATGTGTGTTTTCCAATTCTGGTTTTCTCCCATTATATGCCTGGGAGTGGGACAGCTGGATCATATGGTACCTCTAAATTTACCTTGTAAAGGCACCTCCATACTCTTATTTATAGTGGCTGTTACCATGTTAGATCCCAACAGCAGCATAGGAGGGTTGCCTTTTTTCTACAACCTCTCAAGCATTTACTGTTTGTAGACGTTTCAATGGTGGCTATTCTTACTCATGTGAAGTGATCCCTCATTGTAGTTTTGATTTCCATGACGCTAATAATATAGGAATTAGAACATCTTTTCAAGTGCTTTTCTTTTAAACAGTGTAAAATTTACCTATTGTAATAGGATCTTGAAAGTCTGTTCCTTTGGAATTTATTTTGCTTACCTACCCGTGGACGTTTCCTGATTGTGGGTGTCATTTAGAGCCCAACAGTTCTTCTGAATATTAAGTACCCATAAGCATTGTTTTTAAAGTTGCAGTTGCAGGAAAGGGCAACAAGGCAGTGGAATTTATTCATACTCACCTTGATTGCTAGGTAAAACATTGGTTTAGTGGAATTCCTCTTCCTAGATTGTAAATTGGAGTGTAAAGTGCCAGGACAAATACACAAAATCTTGTGTCACATTACCTCTTGTTTAATTTATTTTTTATTTCTTATCAGAGTAAATTTGATTACAATGTTGTGTTTGTCCTAGGTGTAAAGAAGCTGGCTCATTCATATGTATACATATATCTAATCAGGTTTAGACTCTTTCGCATGTTGGTCATTAGAGAGAGTTGAGTAGACCTCCCTTGGCATCCAGTAGGTCCTTCTTGATTATATATTTTATATGAATTACTAAATGCATGTTAACCCCAACATCCTAATTTTTCCATTCCTTTCACCTTTTTCAAAGTCTGTATGGGTCTTTCGCAGTGGAAATATATTCATGGGTATCAATTTTTAGATAACCCTAGTAAATGATGTCATCGGATATTTGTCTTTCCTTTTGTGACTTACTTTACGTAGTATGATTACCCCTAGGTTCATCAGTGGTGATGGAAAAGGCATTGTTTCATCATTTCCATGGCTAATATTCGATTGTGTACATGTACCACTTCTTTGCCCATTCATTTGTTTTTGAACATTTTGCTTGCATCCATGTCTGGCTATTGTAAGTATCGCTGAAGAGCATTTTTGGGTACCTGGGTATTTCTGAATTCTGGTGTTGTCAGGTTACAGGCCCATTAGTGTTTTGGCAGGATCACATAGTAGCTCAATTTTTACCTGTTAAAGGCACCTTCATTCTGTTCTGATTAGTGGCTGTTACCAGTTTACATCCCAGCAACAGCATATGAGTGTATCCATTCTCGGAAACCCATTCAGCATTTATTGTTTGCAGACATCTTTCTCTGATGGCCATTCAGACTATTGTGAGCTGATACCTTTTTGTAGTTTAAATTTGCATGTCCCTAATAATTTTTGATGTTGAACATTTTTTTTTTTGCGATATGCGGGCCTCTCACTGCTATGACCTCTCCCGTTGCGGAGCACAGGCTCTGGACGCACAGGCCCAGCGGCCGTGGCTCACGGGCCCAGCCGCTCCGCGGCATGTGGGATCCTCCCGGATCGGGACACGAACCCGCGTCCCTTGCATCGGCAGGCGGACTCTCAACCACTGCGCCACCAGGGAAGCCCCATGTTGAACATTTTTTCATGTCCTTAAGACAAAAACACTGTGAGGAAATTTACCTCTCGAAATTGTCTTCTCCGGATTTCCTACTGTTTTGCATATTAATGTCCATTCCTGACCGCAAGATAGTTTTTGAGGGCAGGTGTCATTTAAAGCCCTGCAGTCCTTGTGAATATTAAGTGACCAATAGCACTGGGATTAAAGCTGCTGTTGCGGGAATTGACCACAAGGCGGCAGATTTCTACATTCCCAACTTTGGTTACAAGGACAGGAGAGCCTTCCTTGAAGTTGTGGTCCTAGGTTGCAAATTGTAGTGGAATGTCCCAGGACAAACTCCCAAAAGCTTATGTCTCCTACTTACGTTTGCTTTCTAAATTTATTTTATGTTTCTTATTGGAGTAAATTTTTTTAAACTAGATTCTTCCTCGATCTACAATTTCCCCTTTGCCTTTAATATTTATTTATTTATTTTTGGCTGTGTTGCGTCTTCGTTTCTGTGCGAGGGCTTTCTCTAGTTGCGGCAAGCGGGCACCACTCTTCATCGAGGCGCGTGGGCCTCTCACGATTGTGGCCTCTCTTGTTGTGGAGCACAGGCTGCAGACGCGCAAGCTCAGTAGTTGTGGCTCATGGGCATAGTTGCTCCACGGCATGTGGGATCCTCCCAGACCAGGGCTCGAACCCGTGTCCCCTGCATTGGCAGGCAGATTCTCAACCACTGCGCCACTAGGGAAGCCCCTATTGGAGTAAATTTTATTAGAGTGTTGTGATTCTCTGGATGTACCAATTAGGATCAATTTTTCATACATATATCTGTTCATCATTGGATCCTGTTACCATGTAGGTTATTATAGAGTGTTGAGTAGAGCTCCCTTGGTATTTGGTAGGTGTTTGGTGATTATATAATTTATATATATTAATGATTATATAATTTGTATATTTTATATAAGTTTATATACTTATAACATATATTAGTGTATGTATGTTAACCCCATAATCCTAATTTACTCATCCTCCCACCTTTCATTTTGCTTAACCATTAGTTTGTTTTATACGTCTCTGAGTGTCTTTTCCTTTGGAAATATGTTCATTGGTAGGAATCTTAAGATAACATCTATAAATTATATCATAGGGTATATATCATACACTTTTGACTTCACATAATATGATTATTTCTAGACTCACCTGTAGTCATGAAAGCGACATTGTTCATTTTTTTGAAAGCTAATCTTCCATTAGGTACATGTACCACTTCTTCTTTGTCCATTCATCTGTTAACTGACATTTTTGCTGCTTCCATGTCCTGGCTATTTTCAGTATTACTTCAGTACAGGTTTGTCAGCGTGTGTCTTCTCGATTCGGCGCTTAGGTGATAGGCCCAGTGGTGGGCGTGTTGGATCGAATGACATCTCAATTTTTACTTTTAAACGCAGCTCCTTTCTGTTCTCATTACCGGATCTTACCACTTTACATCTCACAAGCAGCTAGAGGATACACAGTTCTCTAAAACACCTTCAGCGTTTATTGTTTGTAGACTTTTGGCTGATGGTAGTTGACTTGCGTGAGTTGAAACCTTTTTGTAGGCTAGATTTGCATGAGTCTAATAATTCCTGATGTTGAGCGTTTATCCATTTTCTTTTTTTATTTGAAAAATAGTGAGTAAAACTTACCTCTTCATACTGTCTCCTTGAAAAATTTGCCAGATTTGAATTTTGTTGGCCGTTCCATACCTCAGCACAAGTTTTGACGGCAGGTGTGCTTTACAGCCCAGAGTGAGTCCTTGTGAATGTTAAGTGATGGTTACCTGTGGTTTTAAAGCCACTCTTGCGGGAAATGGCACAAGGTGACAGCATTCCTACGTTTCCAATTCTGGGTTTTTTGGGCAACAGGTCTTTCCTGGAAATCGTGTTTGTAGGCTGCAATTGAGAGTGGACTGTGTCAGGGCAAACGCCCAAGAGCTTATATCTCCATAATTCTTGTTTGTTTTTTTAAATTTAATTTTTATTAATTATAAGAGCAAATTTGAGAAAATTGTTGTGTGTGTTCTAGCTGAACAGAATCTGCTTCATTATATCTATGTATAGATCTATTCATCTTTGGATCCTTTCCCATGTAGGTTATTACAGAGTGTTGAGTAGACCTCTCTTGGTATTCCATAGGTATTTTGTGATTATATATTTCATATATATTAGTACATGTCTGTTAACCCCCATATCCTAATTCATACATTCCTTACACCTTTCCATTTGGTTAAACATAATTTGGTTTGCTGAATCTATGAGTGTCCTTCTCTTGGAAATTATTTCATGGGTATCAACTTTTATGTAACACCTATAAGTGATGTAATAGGATATCTGTCTTTCGGTTTCTTTCTTACTTCAAGTTGGGTGATTATCTCTAGATCCTTCTATGGTGGTGCCAATGGCACTGTTCCATGCTTTTCCATGGCTAATATTCCATTGTGTACACGGACGACTTCTTCTTGGTGAATTTTTCTGTTGATGGACATTTTGGTTTCTTCCAAGTCTTGGCTATGGTACAAGTTGCTGCAGTGAAGGATTGCCAGCCTGTGTCTTTTTGATTCAGGTCTACTCGGCTGATAGGCCCATCAGTGGGCCTACCAGATCACATAGTAGCTCAAGTTTTACCTTTAAACACAGCTCCATTTTGTTCTCTGTACTGGCTGTTACCAGGTTACATCCCATCAGCAGCTAGAGGGTACACAGTTCTCTAAAACCCCTTCAGCATTTATACTATGTAGACTTTTTTGCTCACGATCCTTCTGACGGCTGTGAGGTGAACGTGTTTCTAGACTGGATTTGCATGGCTTTATTAATTCCTGACGTTGAGCGTTTTTCCATGCCTTTATCTATAACAAAAAAAGAGACAGAATATAAAATGTGCATAAAATATGCCTCTTGAAATTGTCGTTTTGAAATATGGATGTCTTTTGAGATTTCTGCTCGATTTACGACCGAAGGATTGTTCTGAGGGCAGGTGTCATTTACAGGCCTGCAATTATTTTGACTATCAAGTAACCCTTACGGCTGCAGTTAGAGCTGCTGTTGTGTGAAACGGCCACAAGGCGGCAGCAGTTCTCATTAACCAAATCTGGTTACTAGGGAAACAGAGCCTCAATGGAAGTCCTGTTCTAGGTTGTAAATTAGAATGGAATGGGCCAGGAAAAAGCCCCTTAAGTTTATATCTCACTAAATGTTGTTCTTTTTTTAAATTTAATTTTCATTGTTTATCACAGCAAGTGTGATTACAATGTTTTGCTTGTTCTAGGTGTGCAAGATGTGGTTGTTTTACACATACACATATATCTATTGTTCTTTGGATCCTTTTCCCATGTAGGTTACGACACAATCTTGAGTAGTCTTCTCTTGGTATTCCGTAGGTCTTTGGTGATTATATACTTCACCTGTGTTTGTATAGCTCTGTTAACCCCGATATCTTAATGTATCCAGTCCTCACACCTTTCCATTGGTGAATCATAAGTTTGTTTAATGAATCTGTGATTGCCTTTCTCTGTGGAAATATCTTCACTGGTGTCACTTTTTAGGTAACACCTATAAGTGATATCATAGGATATGTGTCTTTCGCTTTCTGACTTACGACAAGTTGTGTGATTACTTCTAGACTCATCTATGGTGTTGCAAATGGCATTGTGTCATTTTTTTCCTTGGCTAATATTCGGTCTGTGCATGTACCAGTTCTTCTTTGTCCACTCATCTGTTGATGGAATTTTTGGTTGCTTCCATGTCTTGACCATTGTAATACTGCTGCAATGCACATTTGCCAGCCTGTGTCTTTCCAATTCTGTCATCTTCGGTTTTAGACCAAGTAGTGGGCCTGCTGGATCATATGGTAGCCAATTGTTTACCTTGTAGAGGCACCTCCATTCTGTTCCATTAATGGCTCTTACCAGGTTACATCCCATTTAAAGTTGAGGGTATGCACTTCTCCATAACCCCTTCAGCATTTATTGTTTGTAGTTTTTCTACTAACTTTTATTCTGACTGCTGTGAGCTGATACCTCTTTGTGGTTGGATTTGCATGTGTCTCATAATGCCTTGAAATTTAGCTTTCAGGCATGTCCTTTATTTTCTTCAAACTGTGAGTACAGCTTACCTCTCCAAATGGTTTTCTTGAAATATGTGCCACATTTTGAAATATTTTGGCCATTACCTCCCTGAAGACATTTTGAGGGCAGGTTTCATTTACAGCCTTCGAGTACTTGTGCATATGAAGTGCCGATCAGCACAGGTTGTAAAGCTGCTGTTGCAGGCAACGGCCATTTGGCGGCAGCATTTCTGCTTTCCCCATTCTGGTAACCAGGGAAACAGACCTTCCTGCCAGTGGTGTTCCTCTTTTATACACTAGAGGTGAATGTGCCTGGATAAACCCCCAAAGACTGATGTTGTCATACACTAAACTGTAACCAAAACCGTACCCGTTCCCTAACCCTAACCCTAAACCTTACACTAAGCTGTGCCATAACAATAACCCATACACTAACACTAACACGTACCCTAACCCTAACCCTAAACCTTATACTTACCCAAGTCCTAATTGTAACACGTACACTAACAGTAACACTAACCCTAACAGGTACCCTAAACCGTTGTCGTACCCTAAACAGTGACCTAATCCGTACCCTTTCCCTAACACTAAACCTAACCCTAAACCGTCCCCTAACCCACAACCTAATCCTAACCCATATACTAACACTAACCTACACCCTAACATGGATTCTAACCAAACCCGTTGTCGTACACTAACTGGTACCATAAACTGTATCCATTCCCTAACGCTAATCCTAACCATAACCCTAACCCTAAATCATACCCTAACCCGTACCCTAATCCTAACCCGTACCTTGGTGGGGGAACCGTATATCACACTGTCACCATAGAAAAACCTACAGACACTGCAGTGACGGCGGCCAATAAGACCGGCTAGACTCCTCGCTACTTCAAAATTTCTTGTGACTCTGGGACTAATGGAATACAGAAGAAGACATCACCTAAGTCTAATACAGAATACCATGTCCTGGTGGATGGTAGAATGACCATCAGTGTGTAGGAATTAGGAACTACTGGATGTATATTCTCAGTTGCTTCACTGACCTGACGTCCTTTACCAAGTACCCAGTAGCCCACAGGGCTCTCATGGTCAGGCCCCTCCCAGGATATGGAGCTCACCTGCGCAGGTACCCAGCAGCCCACGGGGCTCTTGTGGTCAGGCCCCTCCCAGGATATGGAGCTCACCTATGCAGGTACCCAGCAAGACTGGGCACACAGGAACCATGCACATAGCCCCCATTGCAGAGCACCCCCAGCTCACCTGTTGCTCAGGGCTGACACAGAGCACCTCAGAGCACGACCTGAACTAACAAACAACAGCTCCAACAGGTCTGTGACACTGGGCGTCACTCTGTGCGGCCTCCCTCCACCTGGTCTTCCAGAGACTTCCACTGCAGCCGGGGCACCAGGCCTCTGTCTCCACCCACCACCCCTCCTCTCCCTGACTCCTGGGTTCCTCTCATTAGGAGAGGGTCTTCTTGAAGTTGTCTCCCATTCATGGGCCAGATAAAATGATTAGAAAACAAGCCAGAGCTGCAGCCCCTTGTCTATCCTGACTCTCAGGAGCCCACACCTGTTCCTTGGACCTGGTCGGTTCATCAAGGTCCATTTTATGCTGCTGTGAGCCCCAGAGGGGCGAGGATTGGCTGACCTGGGCAGCCTGACACTGCCGGCCAGCCCTCTCCAGGTGTGCCTGGTTTGAGGTCAATATAAACACCGCGCCAGGCAGCAAGAGCCCCTTCAGTTGTGTCTGACGCCATATTCTCTGCCCCGTCAGCAGTGTCGGGGCTGGGCTGGTGGGAGGGAGTGAGGGGCCACGGTTTTTTGGGTGGCCCGGTGTGAGTGGGGCTCTGCTGGGTTTTCTGCAGGAGTTGCCAAGCTGCCAACTGCTAAAGAAGAGGATGTGTCACCCATATCTGCTGCTGGAATTTCTCCCCAGGCAGAGGTGAGTAAGGAAAAAAGCAGTGGGGGCCGGGACAGGAGGGGTATCTCAGGCAGAGAAATGGAAAGCTTCCAGAAGTGCGCCCGGGGCCAGGACCATCCTGCTTGGCCTGTAGGCACCAAGTCGGCCTGGGTTCTGTCGCTGGTGTGGCTCCATGACCCTTCCTCTAGGCTTTCAAGTCCTTGCACAGATTCAGGGGTTGTACCTGGGAAGTGTGGGAACAGCTCAGCAGCAGCTGGCCTGGAGCTCAGCTCACGTTTACTCAGAGATGCCTCGGCATGGTTCCCCAACTTTGCAATGAGGACGCTCCTTGTGGGGGTGGGGGGGCTCCTGACTGCATGGGAGACGATTACCCACCTCTGACCAACTTCAGGATTCTTTACCTTTGGAGCAAGTGTCCTGATAGGGTTTTCCTGTTTATAACTGGTGGGTTCTGCTTTTTTTTTTTTTGTCTTTTTTGGTTCAATGTAGGTTTTATTCCTCTTTTTCGTATTTATAGATAGAAGCATGGAAATAATTCATTCATATAAATACATGTATGGGAATGGAAGAACTTTTTTCTGTTTTACTTTTTGTATGTTTATTTATTTTTTTAATTTTATTATTATACAGCAGGTTCTTTCTGGTTATCGATTTTATACATATGGGTGTATATAAGTCAATCCCAAACTCCCAATTCATCCCAGCACTACCCCCCCCACGGCTTTCCCCCCTTGGTGTCCATACGTTTGTTCTCTACATCTGTGTCTCTATTTCTGCCCTGCAAACCAGTTCATCTGTTCCGTTTTTCTTGGTTCCACATATATGCATTAATATACAATATTTCTTTTTCTCTTTCTGTCTTACTTCACTCTGTATGACAGTCTCTAGGTCCATCGACGTCTGTACAAATGACCGAATTTCATTCCTTTTTATGGCTGAGTAACATTCCATGTTATATATGTACCACATCTTTATCCATTCGTCTGTCTGTGTGCATTTAGGTTGCTCCCATTACCCGGCTATTGTAAATAGTGCTGCAATGAACATTGTGGTGAATGTGTCTTTTTGATTTATGATTTTCTCTGGGTATATGCCCAGTAGTGGGATTGCTGGATCATATGGTAATTCTATTTTTAGTTCTTTAAGGAACCTCCATATTGTTCTCCATAGTGACTGTATCAATTTACATTCCCACCAATAGTGGAAGAGGGTTCCTTTTCTCCACACCCTCCCCAGCATTTGTCGTTAGTAGATTTTCTGATGATGTCCATTCTAAGAGGTGTGAGGTGATAGCTCATCGTAGTTTTGATTTGCATTTCTCTAATAATTAGTGATGTTGAGAAACTTTTCATGTGCTTCTTGGCCATCTCTCTCTCTTCTTGGAATAAATGTCTATTTAGATCTTCTGCCATTTTTGTATTGGGTTGTTTGGTTTTGTTAATATTGAGCTGCATGTGCTGTTTATATATTATTGGAGATTAATCCTTTGTCTGTTGCTTCATTTGAAAATATATTGTCCCATTCTGAGAGTTGTCTTTTCGTCTTGTTTTTACTTTCCTTTGCTTTGCAAAAGCTTTTATGTTTCATTAGTTCCCATTTGTTTATCTTTTTTATTGCATTACTCTAGGAGGTGGATCAAAAAAGATCTTGTTGTGATTTATGTCAGAGTATTCTTCCTATTTTTTCCTCTAAGAGTTTTATACTGTCCGGTCTTACATTAAGGTCTCTAATCCATTTTGAATTTATTTTTCTGTATGGTGTTAGGGAGTATTCTAATTTCATTCTTTTACATGTAGCTGCCCATTTTTCCCAGAACCACTGATTGAAGAGACTGTCTTTTCTCCATTGTATAGTCTTGCCTCCTGTGTCGTAGATTATTGACCATTGGTATGTAGGTTTATCTCTGGGCTTTCTTTTTTTTTTCAATTTACAACTTTATTGGCGTATAATTGCTTTACAATGATGTGTTAGTTTCTGCTGTATAACAAAGTGAATCAGCTATACATATACCACCATATCCCCTCCCTCTTGCATCTCTCTCTCACTGTCTCTATCCCACCACTTTAGGTGTTCACAAAGCACTGAGCTGATCTCCCTGTGCTATGTGGCTTCTTCCCAGTAGCTATCGATGTTACATTTGGTAATGTATATATGTCCATGCCACTCTCTCACTTTGTCCCAGCTTACCCTTCCCCCTCGCCGTGTGCTCAAGTCCTTTCTGTACGTCTGTGTCCTTAATCCTCTCCCGCCCCTAGGTTCTTCATAAACATTTTTTTTCTTTAGACTCCATATATCTGTGTTAGCACACGCTATTTGTTTTTCTCTTTCTGACTTACTTTACTGTGTAGGACAGTCTGTACGTCCATCCATCTCACTGCAAATAACTCAGTTTTGTTTCTTTTTATGGCTGAGGAATATTCCATTGTATATATGTGCCAGATATTCTTTATCGATTCATCAGTCGATGGACACTTAGGTTGCTTCCATCTCCTGGCTATTGTAAATAGAGCTGCAATGAACATTGTTGAACATAACTCTTTTTGAATTATGGTTCTCTCAGGGTAAATGCCCAGGAGTTGGATTGCTGGGTCATATGGTACTTCTATTTTTAGTTTTCTAAGGAACCTCCATACCGTTCTCCCTAATGGCTATATCAATTTACATTCCCACTAACACTGAAAGAGTGTTCCCTTTTCTCCAATAAATGCCTCTCCAGCATTTATTTTTTGTAGATTTTTTGATGATTGCCATTCTGACTGCTGTGAGTGATACCTCACTGTAGTTTTGATTTACATTTCTGTAATGATTAGTGATGTTCAGCATCCTTTCATGTGTTTGTTGGCAACCTGTATATCGTCTTTGGAGCAATGTCTATTTAGGTCTTCTGCCCATTCCTGGATTGGGTTGTTTGTTTTTGTGATATTGAGCTACATGAGCTGCTTGTAAATTTTGGAGATTAATCCTTTGTCATTTGCTTCATTTGAAAAGATTTTCTCCCATTCTGAGGGTTGTCTTTTCGTCTTCTTTATGTGTTTCTTTGCTGTGCAAAAGCCTTTAAGTTTCATTAGGTCCCATTTGTTTATTTTTGTTTTTATTTCCATTTCCCTAGGAGGTGGGTCAAATAGGATCTTGCTGTGATTTATGTCATAGAGTGTTCTGCCTATGTTTTCTTCTAAGAGTTTAATAGCGTCTGGTCTTAACATTTAGATCTCTAATCTATTTGGAGTTTATTTTTGTGTATGGTGTTATGGATGTTCTAATTTCATTCTTGTATGTGTAACTGTCCAGTTTTCCCAGCACCACTTACTGAAGAGACTATCTTTTCTCCATTGTTTATCCTTGCCTCCTTTGTCATAGATGAGTTAGCCATAGGTATGTAGGTTTATCTCTGGGCTTTCTATCCTGTTCCATTGATCTATATTTCGGTTTTGGTGCCAGTACCATATAGTCTTGATTACTGTAGCTTTGTAGTATAGTCTGAAGTCAGGAAGTCTGATTCCTCCAGCTCTTTTAATTTCCCTCAAGACTGATTTGGCTATTCGGGGTGTTTTGTGTCTCCATACAAATTTTAAGGTTTTTTTGTTCTAGTTCTGTAGAAAATGCCACTGATAATTTGATAGGGATTGCATTGAATCTGTAGATTGCTTTGCGTAGTATAGTCATTTTCACAATATTGATTCTTCTAATCCAAGCATATGGTTAATACTCCCATCTGTTTATATAGTCTTTGATTTCTTTCAGCAGTGTCTTATAGTTTTCTGAGTATAGGACTTTGACCTCCCTAGGTAGGTTCATTCCTACGTATTTTATTCTTTTTGTCGCAATGGTGTACGGGATTGTTTCCTTAATTTCTCTTTCTCATCTTTCATTGTTTGTGTAGAGGAATGCAAGAGATTTCTGTGCATTAATTTTGTATCCTGCAACTTTACCAAATTCATTGATTAGCTCTAGTAATTTTCTAGTGTCATCTTTAAGATTCACTATGTGTAGTATCGTGTCATTTGCAAACAGGGAAAATTTTACTTCTTTTCCAATTTGTGTTCCTTTTATTTCTTTTTTTCTCTGATTGCTGTGTCTAGGACTTCCAAAACTATGTTGAATAATACTGGTGAGGGTGGACATCCTTGTTTTGTTCCTGATCTTAGAGGAAATTCTTGTAGTTTTTCACCATTGAGAATGATGTTTGTTGTGGGTTTGTCATATATGGCCTTTATTATGTTGAGGTAGATTCCCTCTATGTTCACTTTCTGGAGAATTTTTAATCATAAATGGGTGTTGAATTTTGTCAAAATATTTTCCTGCTTCTATTGAGAAGATATTTTTATTCTACAATTTGCTACTATGGTGTATCACATTGATTGATTTGTGTATATTGAAGAACCCTTGCGTTCCTGGGATAGACCCCACCTGATCATGGTGTGTGATCCTTTTAATGTATTGTTCAATTCTGTTTGCTAGTATTTTGTTGAGGATTTTTACATCTATATTCATCAGTGATATTGGTCTCTGTTTTCTTGGTCTCTGTTTTCTTGATATTGGTCTCTGTTTTCTTCTCTGATATTGGTCTCTAATTTTCTTTTTCTGTAGTATCATTGTCTGGTTTTGGTATCAGTGTGATGGTGGCGTCATAGAATGAGTTTGGGAGTGTTCCTTTCCCTGCAAATTTCTGAAGAGTTTGAGAAGGTTGGGTGTTAGCTCTTGTCTCAATATTTGATAGAATTCACCTCTGATGCCATCTGGTTCTGGACTTTTGTTTGTTGGAAGATTTTTAATCACAGTTTCAATTTCATTACTTGTGATTGGTCTATTCATATTTTCTATTTGTTCCTCTTTCAGTCTTGGAAGGTTATACCTTTCTAAGAATTCGTCCATTTCTTCCAGGTTGTCCATTTGATTGGCATAGAGTTGCTTGTAGAAGTCTCTTAGGATGCTTTGTATTTCTGTGGTGTCTGTTGCAACTTCTCCTTTTTCACTTCTAATTTTATTGATTTGAGTCCTCGCCCTCTTTTCCTTGAGTCTGGCTAACGATTTATCATTTTTGTTTACCTTCTCAAAGAACCAGCTTTTAGTTTTATTGATCTTTGCTATTGTTTTCTTTGTTTCTGTTTCATTTATTTCTGCTCTGATCTTTATGATTTCTTTCCTTCTACTAACTTTGGGTTTCTTTCTTCTTTCTCTAATTCCTTTAGGTGTAAGGTTAGATTGTTTATTTGAGAGTTTTCTGGTTTCTTGAGGTAGGCTTGTATTGCTATAAACTTCCCTCTTAGGACTGCTTTTGCTGCATCCCATAGGTTTTGGATCATCATGTTTTTGTTGTCATTTGTCTCTAGGTTGTTTTTGATTTCCTCTTTTCTTTCTTCAGTGATGTCTTGGTTATTTACTGACGTATTGTTGAGCCTCCATGTGCTTCTGTTTTTTACATATTTTTTCCCTGTAATTGATTTCTAATCTCATAACCTTGTGGTCAGAACAGATGCTTGATATGATTTCAGTTTTATTAAATTTCCTGAGGCTTTATTTGTGACCCAAGATGTGATCTATCCTGGAGAATGTTCTGCGTGAAGTTGAGAAGAACATGTAATCTGCTGTTTTTGGATGGAATGTCCTATAAATATCAATTAAATCTATTTGGTCTATTGTGTCACTTAAAGTTTGTGTTTCCTTATTAATTTTCTGTCCGGATGATCTCCATTGGTGTAAGTAAAGTGTTAAAGTCCCCTGCTATTATTGTGTTACTGTCGATTTTCTCTTTTATAGCTGTTAGCAGTTGCCTTATGTATTGAGGTGCTCCTATGTTGGGTACATATATATTTATAATTGTTATGTCTTCTTCTTGGATTGATCCCTTGATCATTACGTAGCGTCCTTCCTTGTCTCTTGTAACGCTCTTTATTTTAAAGTCTATTGTATCTGATATGAGTATTGCTACTCCAGCTTTCTTTTGATTTTCATTTGCATGGAATATCCTTTTCCATCCCCTCACTTTCAGTCTGTAGGTTTCCCTAGGTCTGAAATGGGTCTCTTATAGACTGCATATATATGGACCTTGTTTTTGTATCCATTCAGCAAGACTGTGTCTTTTGTTTGGAGCATTTAATCCATTCACATTTAAGGTAAATATTGATATGTATGTTCCTATTACTATTTTCTTAATTGTTATGTGTTTGTTGTTGTAGATTCTTTTCTTCTGTTGTGTTTCCCACTTAGATAGGTTCCTTTAGCATTTGTTGTAGAGCTGGTTTGGTGGTGCTGAGTTCGCTTAGCTTTTGCTTGTCTGTAAAGCTTTTGATTTCTCCATTGAATCTGAATGAGATCTTGCTGGGTAGAGTTCTTTTGGTTGTAGGTTCTTCCCTTTCATCACTTTAAATATATCAGCCCACTCCCTTCTGGTTTGTAGAGTTTCTGCTGAGAAATCAGCTGTTAACCTTATGGGAGTTCCCTTGTATGTTGTCATTTTTCCCTTGGGCTTTCAATAATTTGTCTTTGTCTTTAATTTTTGTCAGTTTGATTATTACGTGTCTCGGCATTTTTCTCCTTGGGTTTATCCTGCCTGGGACTCTCTGTGCTTTCTGGACTTGGGTGGCTACTATTTCCTTTCCCATGCTAGGGAAGTTTTCGACTATAATCTCTTCAAATATTTGCTCGGGTCCTTTCTCTCTCTCTTCACCTTCTGGGATCCCTATAATGCAAATTTTGTTGCATTTAATGTTATCCCAGAGGTCTCTTAAGCTGTCTTCATTTCTTTGCATCCTTTTTTCTTTATTCTTTTCTGCAGCAGTGAATTCCACCTTTCTGTCTCCAGGCCAGTTGTCCGTTCTTCTGCCTCAGTTATTCTACTATTGATTCCTTCTAGTGTATTTTTTTTTTTTGCGGTACGCGGGCCTCTCACTTTTGTGGCCTCTCGCATTGTGGAGCACAGGCTCTGGATGTGCAGGCTCAGCAGCCATGGCTCACGGGCCCAGCCGCTCCGTGGCATGTGGGATCTTACCAGACCAGGGCACGAACCCATGTCCCCTGCATCGGCAGGTGGACTCTCAACCACTGCGCCACCAGGGAAGCCCCCTTCTAGTGTATTTTTCATTTCAGTTATTGTACTGTTCATCTCTGTTTGTTTGTTCTTTAATTCTTCTAGGTCTTTGTTAACTATTTCTTGCACCTTCTCGATCTTTGCCTCCATTCTTTTTCCAAGGTCTTGGATGATCTTCACTATCATTATTATGAATTCTTTTTCTGGAAGGTTGCCTATCTCCACCTCATTTAGTTGTTTTTCTGGGGTTTTATCTTGTTCCTTCATCTGGTACAAATTCCTCTGCCTTTTCATTTTGTCTATCTTTCTGTGAATGTGGTTTTCCATCCACAGGCTGAAGAACTGTAGTTCTTCTTGCTTCTGCTATCTGCTCTCTGCTGGATGAGTCTATCTTAGAGGCTTGTGCAGCACTCCTGATGTGAGGGACTGGTGGTGGGTAGAGCTGGGTGTTGCTCTGGTGGGCAGAGCTCAATAAAACTTTAATCCGCTTGTCTGCTGATGCATGGGGCAGAATTCCCTCTCTGTTTGTTGTTTGGCCTGAGGCGACCCAGAACTATGGCCTACCTGGCTCTTTGGTGGGGCTACCTGCGGACTCTGGGAGGGCTCATGCTAAGGAGGACTTCCCAGAACTTCTGCTGCCAGTGTCCTTGTCCGCACGGTGAGGCCCAGTCACCCCCCACCTCTGCAGGAGACCCTCTCAAACTAGCAAGTAGGTCTGCTCAGTCTCCTACGGGGTCACTGCCCCTTCCCTTGGGTCCTGATGTGCACACTACTGTGTGTGTCCTCCAAGAGTGGAGTCTCTGTTGTGACTCTACGTCTCTGAGTGGGGTTGAGACTCTGAGACTGAGTGGAGTCTCACAGACTCTGTGTCCTGTGAAACTTCGATGCTTTGTGGTTCTAGAAATCCTATAGGAGACGGTCCACAGCAGGTGAAGCTAATGCTGTCGGTGGAGGTGGTGAAGCCAAAGATCTGCAGTTCAGACTAAAGGTGCCAATGTACATTCAGGACAAAACAATCTCATGTGAATGTAGTTCAGGCAGGTTTAACATAAATACAGTCAGGTTAATGCCTAACATCTTCTATCTTGTGCCTCCCCTCAGGGACCCCCTCCTCAGTTCCTGAGGCTCGTGTAACTCATGTACAGTGGAAGGGAGACTGGGCTCTGTCCAGTCTGAGCCCTGAGTTACCCTGTGTGTATCTTAGGATACTTTGTGTTTCTGTGGTGTCTGTTGTAACATCATCGCTTTCATTTCTGATTTATTTGGGCCCTCTCTTTTTTAAAAAAACATACTACTATTGTCTTTTATTCTTTACAGAAGCTAAAGAAATGTTTGATCTATTACCCTTACTCCATGTATAGGTTTTTCAGTGAGATTTTTACTTTTGTTTGTTTTCTTGTTACTATCAATAATTAGTGAGACTTCTTTGAAGCTTAAGTAAATTCCTTCAACATTGCATATAAGGCTGGTTTATTAGTGATGAACTCTTTTAGCTTTTGCTAGTCTGGGAAACTCTTGATCTCTCCTTCAATTCTTTCTTTCCTCCATAAATTTATTTATTTATTTTTGGCTGTATTAGGTCTTCATTGCAGTGCGTGGGTTTTTCTCTAGTTGTGGCAGGTGGAGGCTACTCTTCGTTGTGGTGCATGGGCCGTTGTGGTGCATGGGCTTCTCATTGCAGTAGCTCTTCTTGTTGTTCAACATGTGCTCTGGGTGCTCAGCCTTCAGTAGTTGTGGCTAGCAGGCTCAGTAGTTGTGTCTCATGGGCTCTAGAGCACAGGCTCAGTAGTTGTGGCACACAGGCTTAGTTGCTCTGTGGCATGTGGGATCTTCCTGGGTCAGGGCCCGAACCCGTGTCCCCTGCATTGGCAGGCAGATTCTCAACCACTGTGACATCAGGGAAGCCCTCTCCTGCAATTCTGAATAATAATTTTGCTGGTAGAGTATTCCTGTTGTAGACTTTTTCTTTTTAGCCCATTGATTATATCCTATCATTCCTTCCTAGTTTGAAAATTGTGCTGAGAAGTCATCTGACAGTCTTATGGGAATACCTTGAACATAACTAGACCCTTTTATTTCACTGCCTCTGTGATCACTCTTTAAATTTTTGGAGCTTTATAATATGTCTTGGTGTGGACCTGTTTGTCTTCATCTTGTTTGGGACTCTGTTTTTCCTGGACCTGGATGTGTGTTTCCTTCCCCAGGTTAGGAAAGTTATCAGTTACTCTATCCTCCACTAAGTTATCTGCCCGTTTCTCTCTTCTCCTCATTCTGGGGCCCCTGTAATGCTCATGTTAATATTCTTGATGTTGTCTCAGAGGTCCCTTTACGTATACGCTTAATTGCTTTTACTTTGTGCTATTCAGTTTGGGTGATTTTCACTACTCTGTTTTCCATTTCACTGATCTGTTCTTCTGTATCCTACAGTATAATGTGGCTTCTCTCATGTACGTGTGTGTGTGTTTTAATCTCTTTTATTGTATTGTTCACTGTTTTGTTCTTTTTGACATGTTATTACTCTGTTGAAATTCTCACTATGTCTATCTATTCTTCTCCTGACTTGGGTGAGCGTCTTTATAATCATTACTGTGAACACTTTTTTTTATCGGGTAGAATGCTTGTCCCTGTTTTCTTCAGTTCTTTGTCTGATGTCGTGTCTTGTTACTTCATTTGTAACGTATTCCTCTATTTCCTTATGTTTCCTAATTCTCTGTACATCTTTATTCATTAGGTTCAGGTTGTTACATTCCCGGGTCTCAGAGAAGTGGCCTTATATAGGAGATGACTGATGGGGCCCAGCAGCACATTGTCCTCTGGCCAGCAGAGCCACATGCTCCAGGGGTGTCCCCTGTGTGGGCTGCACACACCTTTCTCTTAGGGCAGGGCCAACTGCTGTAGACAAGCTGGTAGGTGGTATTGGACCCTGGCCTAAATGGCTGTGAGCCCCTGCAGTATGTGATTGATTGCCATGGGTGTGCTGATATCCAAGGCAGCCCTCCATTATGGGTGGCTGTGTGGTGCTCCAGGTGCACAGGTGGACAGCGTAGGCCCCCAGTGTGTCTGGTTGTGAGGCCTTCTGGTGCGGGAGTGCTATGGGCATGGTGGTAAGTGGGGCAGGCCCCTGATTCTAATCAGTTCCAGGGAAGATTCTAAAATGTTGCTTGCCCATGTCTCAGTTCCTAGTGGGAGTCCCAGTCGCCTCTTGCCTTTCCAAGAAGCTCTCCGAGATTAGCAAGTGGGTCTGGCACACGTGTCTTTCACTCTATTGGCTCTGCACAGGGCCTGAGAACATGTGAGATTTGTGTGT
Organism: Lagenorhynchus albirostris; assembly: GCF_949774975.1. Classification (NCBI taxonomy): domain Eukaryota; kingdom Metazoa; phylum Chordata; class Mammalia; order Artiodactyla; family Delphinidae; genus Lagenorhynchus; species Lagenorhynchus albirostris. The sequence continues at coordinate 575,969 of NW_026783557.1, read as the reverse complement.
GCCCTATGAGAGCAGTCTCAGTTTCCTTTAGTCTCCAGATTTCCTGAAAATAAGCCCTGCAAGTTTTCAAAGCCAGACCTGCTGTGTTCTTTTCTTCCAGTGCAGGAACCCTGGGCTGAGCAGCCTAATGCCAGGCTCATACCCTTCCCTCCATGTGGAGGACCTATGCAATTGTGATATCTTCCAGCTGTGGGTCACTGTGCTATATGTGTGGGTTCCAATTAGACTGTGTTCCCAGTCCTCCTACCTGCCTTGTGGTTTCTCCTTCCTTATATCTTTAGTTGTGGAAAACATTCCCTGCTAGTCTTCAGAGATAATTTCCGTGTAAGTGGTTGTAATTTGGGTGTGTCTTTGGCAGCAGGGGAGCTCAGTATCTTCCTACTCTATCCTCTTGATCCCCTCTCAAGAATTCTTTGAAAATATATGCATTTATTACTGTAAACATAACTCTTTGAATTGCAGTCTTGTTCCTATATTCCATAAATTTAGGTACTTTGTGTTTCCAATTTTGTTTGCTTTAAGATTTCTTTTAAATTTCCGTTTTGATTTACTCCTGTATGCATTGGCTATTCAAGAGCTTATTGTTCAATTTCTAAGTGTTCTTGAATTTTCAATTATTCTTTTTAATATTGAATTTCAGTTTCATACCATTGTGCTTGGAAATGATCCTTGATATGATTTCAATATTCTTGGATTTTTGAAGACTTGTTTTGTGGCTTAACATAGGATCTACCCTAGGCAATGTTCTATGTGTACTTAAGAACAATGGAAAGTTTGCTGCTGTTGAGTGGAATATACTGTAGATGTATGTTAGGTTCATTTGATATCAAGTGTGTGTTCAGGTTCAGTGTTTCCTGATTGATATTATGTCCGGATGACCTATACAGTGTTGAAAGTTGGGTATCGACGTTTCTTACCGTTATTTTATTTCTGCACATTTTCCCCTTCACGTGGGTTAATATATTCTTTATATGCTGAGAGGCTCCAAAGCTGGATACATACATATTTATAATTGTCATGATTTCTTGATGAATTAATCCATTTATCATTATGTGATAACCTTCTTTCCTTTGAGAGGTTTGACTTCAAGTCTTTTTTATCTCAGAATAGACTAGTCAGTCAAGTATCATTTTCATGGAGTATTTTGTTCCCAGTCTTTCAATTTTATGCTATATATGGATTAGAAGTTAACATGAATATCTTGTACACAGTATAATTGAACTTTCTTTAATCCATTCAGCCACCCTATGGATTATTTAAATTGAAGTATAGTTGATTTACAATATTACATTAGTCTCAGGGGTACAACATATGGATTGAATATTTTTATAGATCATGTTCCACTAAAGTGGTTACAAAATAATGTCTATATTTCCCTGTGTTGTACTATATATCCTTGTTTGTTTATTTCATACATAGGGGTACTGGATTTAGAGAAACAAACTACTGTTTTCCCCTCCCCCTTTAAGTCGCCCCACCAGTAACCACTAATTTGTTCTCTGTGAGTCTATTTCTGTTTTGTTTTATACATACATTTCTTGCATTTTTAGATTCTACAGAGAAGTGAGAACATAGTGTATTTGTCCTTCTCTAACTTAAGTAGGTATAAATATTCTAGGCCTCTCCATGTTGTTGCAAATGGCAGAATTTGATCCTTTTTAATGGCTGAGTAATAGTCTATTGTGTATACATACCACATCTTCTTTATCCACTCATCTGTCGGTGGACATTTAGTTTGCTTCCATATGTTGGCAATTGTAAATAATGCTGCTATGAACATTGGGATGCATGTATCTGGTCAAATTGGTGTCTTCATTTTCTTTGGACATATACCAAGCAGTGGAATTGCTGGCTAGTATGATAGCTCTACTTTTAGCTTTTATCAGGACCTCCATATTCTTTTCATAGTGGGTGTACCAACTTACAATCCCACCACCAGTGTACTAGGATTGCCTTCTCCATGTCATGAACAACATTTCATATTTGTATACTTTGGACTAATAGCCACGTTGAGAGGTGTGACCTGACGTCTCATTATGGGTTTGCTTGTGGATCATTCATTAAATTTAATTTACAAAAGAAGGTGATAGGCTGGATGTGATCTCCAGGTTTAGTTTGCTAATGCCTGGTATAGGTTAATTTGGGGAGAATTAATACCTTTACAATGTTATTTATTGCTTACATTTTTCAGGTTGACATTTAGTGATTGGAAACATTTAAATTTTTTTCTCCCTGAAGGATATATGAAGTCTGTTGGTTTGTTTCTGTTTTATAAATTTGTTCATTTCTATCATTTTTTAGACTCCACTATAAGTGATATCATATGATATTTGTCTTTTTCTATCTGACTTACTTCACTTAGAATGAAATAATGTCATTTGCAGCAACAGGAATGGACCTAGAGGTGATCATGCTTTTTCATTTCTGAGTAATATTTATTTGATTGTGTACATGTACAACTTCTTCATTATCCATTCATCTGTTGATGGACATTTTGGTTGCCTCCATGTCTTGGCTATTGTAAACAGTGCTGCAGTGCATGTTTGGGTTTGGGTGCATTTGTCATTTTCATTTCTGGCTTTCTGCAGATGTACACCCAGAAGTAAGACTGCTGGATGATATGGTAGCTCTATTTTTACTTTTAAAAGGCATCTCCATACTGTACTTTATAGTGGCTGTTACCAGCTTACATCACACCAACAGCATAGGAGGGTTCCCTTTTCTCCATGTCCTCTCCAGCATTTATGGTTTGTAAACTTTTTGATGATGGCCATTCTGACTGTGTGAGGTGATACCTTGTTGTAGTTTTGATTTGCATGGGTCTGTCCAATAATTCGAGATTTTGAGCATCTTTGCGTGTGTTTTTTTTTAAACACTGTGAGGAAAAGTTACAGTTGACATTGGGTTTTTGAAAGTCTGACTATTTTGAATTTTTGCTCGATAACCACCACAGGGCATTTGTTAAGGGCAGGTGTCATTTACACCCTGGCAGTCCTTGTGAATATGAAGTGCCCATAAGCACATGTTTTAAAGTTGCTGTTGTGGAAATGGGCACAGATGTTAGGATTTCCTTCATGCCCCTCTCTGGTTCCTTGGGTAACCAGACCCACTGTGGAAGACGGGCTCTTGGATTGTAAATTAGTGTGGGCTGTGGCAGAACAAACACCCCAAATCTTCTGTTTTGTTACTTCTTGTTTTTGTTTTAATTTAATTTTTCTTTTTTTATTGGAGTAAAGTTGATTTAAAATATTCTGTTTGTGGTAGGCGTACAGAATCTTGTTCAGTTATGTATATTCATATGTCTATTCATCTTCAGATTCTTTTCCCATATAGGTTATTAGAGAGTGTTGAGTAGACTTCCCTTTGTTATGCAGTAGGTCCTTGTTGATAATCTATTTTATATGTATGAGTGTGTAAATATTTTCCCCAGCCTCCTGATTGATTTATTCCTTCCACCCACCTTTCTCATTGGGTACATAAGTTTGTTTTCTAAGTCTGTGAGTCTGTTTCTCTCTCTTTTATTTTATTTTTTTTGGCTGTACTGCAAGGCATGTGTGATATTAGTTCTCCCAACACCAGGGATCGAACCCATGCCCCCTGAATTGGAAGCTCAGATTCTTAACCATTGCACCACCTGGAAAGTCCCTGTTTCTCTCTTGTAAATTAGTTCATTGGTATCAATTTTTACATTTCAGCTACAAGTAGTATCATATGATATTTGACTTTCTCTTTCTGACTTACTTCACTTAGTATGATTATCTGTAATTCTATCTATGATGCTGCAAATGGCATTCCTTCATTCTTTTCATTTCTGAGTAATATTTCACTGTGAACATGTACCGCTTCTTTATCCGTCCATCTGCTGATGGATATTTTGGTTGCTTCCATGTCTTAGACGTTGTAAGTTGTGCTGCGGTACACATATGGGTGCATGTGTGTTTTCCAATTCTGGTTTTCTCCCGTTATACGCCTGGGAGTGGGACAGCTGGATCATATGGTACCTCTAAACTTACCTTGTAAAGGCACCTCCATACTCTTATTTATAGTGGCTGTTACCATGTTAGATCCCAACAGCAGCATAGGAGGGTTGCCTTTTTTCTACAACCTCTCAAGCATTTACTGTTTGTAGATGTTTCAATGGTGGCTATTCTTACTCATGTGAAGTGATCCCTCCTTGTAGTTTTGACTTCCATGACGCTAATAATATAGGAATTAGAACATCTTTTCAAGTGCTTTTCTTTTAAACAGTGTAAAATTTACCTATTGAAATAGGATCTTGAAAGTCTGTTCCTTTGGAATTTATTTTGCTTGCCTACCCGTGGACATTTCCTGATTGTGGGTGTCACTTAGAGCCCAACAGTTCTTCTGAATATTAAGTACCCATAAGCATTGTTTTTAAAGTTGCAGTTGCAGGAAAGGGCAACAAGGCAGTGGAATTTATTCATACTCACCTTGATTGCTAGGTAAAACATTGGTTTAGTGGAATTCGTCTTCCTAGATTGTAAATTGGAGTGTAAAGTGCCAGGACAAATACACAAAATCTTGTGTCACATTACTTCTTGTTTAATTTATTTTTTTATTTCTTATCAGAGTAAATTTGATTACAATGTTGTGTTTGTTCTAGGTGTAAAGAAGCCGGTTCATTCATATGTATACATACATCTAATCAGGTTTAGGTTCTTTCGCATGTTGGTCATTAGAGAGAGTTGAGTAGACCTCCCTTGGCATCCAGTAGGTCCTTCTTGATTATATATTTTATATGAATTATTAAATGCATGTTAACCCCAACATCCTAATTTTTCCATTCCTTTCACCTTTTTCAAAGTCTGTATGGGTCTTTCGCAGTGGAAATATATTCATGGGTATCAATTTCTAGATAACCCTAGTAAATGATGTCATCGGATATTTGTCTTTCTTTTTGTGACTTACTTTACGTAGTATGATTACCCCTAGGTTCATCAGTGGTGATGGAAAAGGCATTGTTTCATCATTTCCATGGCTAATATTCGATTGTGTACATGTACCACTCCTTTGCCCATTCATTTGTTTTTGAACATTTTGCTTGCATCCATGTCTGGCTATTGTAAGTATCACTGAAGAGCATTTTTGGGTACCTGGGTATTTCTGAATTCTGGTGTTCTCGGGTTACAGGCCCATTAGTGTTTTGGCAGGATCACATAGTAGCTCAATTTTTACCTTTTAAAGGCACCTTCATTCTGTTCTGATTAGTGGCTCTTACCAGTTTACATCCCAGCAACAGCATATGAGTGTATCCATTCTCGGAAACCCATTCAGCATTTATTGTTTGCAGACATTTTTCTCTGATGGCCACTCAGACTATTGTGAGCTGATACCTTTTTGTAGTTTAAATTTGCATGTCCCTAATAATTTTTGATGTTGAACATTTTTTCATGTCCTTAAAAAAAAACACTGTGAGGAAATTTACCTCTCGAAATTGTCTTCTCCGGATTTCCTACTGTTTTGTATATTAATGTCCATTCCTGACCGCAAGATATTTTTTGAGGGCAGGTGTCATTTAAAGCCCTGCAGTCCTTGTGAATATTAAGTGACCAATAGCACTGAGATTAAAGCTGCTGTTGCGGGAATTGACCACAAGGCGGCAGATGTCTACATTCCCAACTTTGGTTACAAGGACAGGAGAGCCTTCCTTGAAGTTGTGGTCCTAGGTTGCAAACTGTAGTGGAATGTCCCAGGACAAACTCCCAAAAGCTTATGTCTCCTACTTACGTTTGTTTTCTAAATTTATTTTATGTTTCTTATTGGAGTAAATTTTTTTTAAACTAGATTCTTCCTCGATCTACAATTTCCCCTTTGCCTTTAATATTGGCTGTGTTGCGTCTTCGTTTCTGTGCGAGGGCTTTCTCTAGTTGCGGCAAGCGGGGACCACTCTTCATCGGGGTGCGTGGGCCTCTCACTATTGTGGCCTCTCTTGTTGTGGAGCACAGGCTGCAGACGCGCAAGCTCAGGAGTTGTGGCTCATGGGCATAGTTGCTCCACGGCATGTGGGAGCCTCCCAGACCAGGGCTCGAACCCGTGTCCCCTGCATTGGCAGGCAGATTCTCAACCACTGCGCCACTAGGGAAGCCCCTATTGGAGTAAATTTTATTAGAGTGTTGTGATTCTCTGGATGTACCAATTAGGATCAATTTTTCATACATATATCTGTTCATCATTGGATCCTGTTACCATGTAGGTTATTATAGAGTGTTGAGTAGAGCTCCCTTGGTATTTGGTAGGTGTTTGGTGATTATATAATTTGTATATTTTATATATTATAAGTTTATATACTTATACCATATATTAGTGTATGTATGTTAACCCCATAATCCTAATTTACTCATCCTGCCACCTTTCATTTTGCTTAACCATTAGTTTGTTTCATACGTCTCTGAGTGGCTTTTCCTTTGGAAATATGTTCATTGGTAGGAATCTTAAGATAACATCTATAAATTATATCATAGGAGATATATCATACACTTTTGACTTCACAGAATATGATTATTTCTAGACTCACCTGTAGTCATGAAAGCGACATTGTTCATTTTTTTGAAAGCTAATCTTCCATTAGGTACATGTACCACTTCTTCTTTGTCCATTCATCTGTTAACTGACATTTTTGCTGCTTCCATGTCCTGGCTATTTTCAGTATTACTTCAGTACAGGTTTGTCAGCGTGTGTCTTCTCGATTCGGCGCTTAGGTGATAGGCCCAGTGGTGGGCGTGTTGGATCGAATGACATCTCAATTTTTACTTTTAAACGCAGCTCCTTTCTGTTCTCATTACCGGATCTTGCCACTTGACATCTCACAAGCAGCTAGAGGATACACAGCTCTCTAAAACACCTTCAGCGTTTATTGTCTGTAGACTTTTGGCTGATGGTAGTTGACTTGCGTGAGTTGAAACCTTTCTGTAGGCTAGATTTGCATGACTCTAATAATTTCTGATGTTGAGCTTTTATCCATTTTCTTTTTTATTTGAAAAATAGTGAGTAAAACTTACCTCTTCATACTGTCTCCTTGAAAAATTTGCCGGATTTGAATTTTTTTGGCCATTCCATGCCTCAGTACAAGTTTTGACCGCAGGTGTGCTTTACAGCCGAGAGTGAGTCCTTGTGAATGTTAAGTGATGGTTACCTGTGGTTTTAAAGCCGCTCTTGCGGGAAATGGCACAAGGTGACAGCATTCCTACGTTTCCAATTCTGGGTTTTTTGGGCAACAGATCTTTCCTGGAAATCGTGTTTGTAGGCTGCAATTTAGAGTGGAATGTGTCAGGGCAAACGCCCAAGAGCTTATATCTCCATAATTCTTGTTTGTTTTTTTAAATTTAATTTTTATTAATTATAAGAGCAAATTTGAGAAAATTGTTGTGTGTGTTCTAGCTGAACAGAATCTGCTTCATCATTATATCTATGTATAGATCTATTCATCTTTGGATCCTTTCCCATGTAGGTTATTACAGAGTTTTGAGTAGACCTCTCTTGGTATTCCATAGGTATTTTGTGATTATATATTTCATATATATAAGTACATGTCTGTTAACCCCCATATCCTAATTCATACATTCCTTACACCTTTCCATTTGGTTAAACATAATTTGGTTTTCTGAATCTGTGAGTGTCCTTCTCTTGGAAATTATTTCATGGGTATCAACTTTTACGTAACACCTATAAGTGATGTAATGGGATATCTGTCTTTCGTTTTCTTTCTTACTTCAAGTTGGGTGATTATCTCTAGATCCTTCTATGGTGGTGCCAATGGCACTGTTGCATGCTTTTCCATGGCTAATATTCCATTGTGTACAAGGACGACTTCTTCTTGGTGAATTTTTCTGTTGATGGACATTTTGGTTTCTTCCAAGTCTTGGCTATGGTACATGTTGCTGCAGTGCAGGATTGCCAGCCTGTGTCTCTTTGATTCTGGTCTACTCAGGTGATAGGCCCATCAGTGATCCTACCAGATCACATGGTAGCTCAAGTTTTACCTTTAAACACACCTCCATTTTGTTCTCTGTACTGGCTGTTACCAGGTTACATCCCGTCAGCAGCTTGAGGGTACACAGTTCTCTAAAACCCCTTCAGCATTTATACTATGTAGACTTTTTTGCTCACGATCCTTCTGACGGCTGTGAGGTGAACGTGTTTCTAGACTGGATTTGCATGGCTTTATTAATTCCTGACGTTGAGCGTTTTTCCATGCCTTTTTCTATAACAAAAAAAGAGACAGAATATAAAATGTGCATAAAATATGCCTCTTGAAATTGTCGTTTTGAAATATGGATGTCTTTTGAGATTTCTGCTCGATTTACGACCGAAGGATTGTTTTGAGGGCAGTTGTCATTTACAGGCCTGCAATTATTTTGACTATCAAGTAACCGTTACAGCTGCAGTTGGAGCTGCTGCTGTGTGAAACGGCCACAAAGAGGCACAGTTCTCCTTTAACAAATCTGGTTATTAGGGCAACAGAGCCTTAATGAAAGTCACGTTCCAGGTTGTAAATTAGAATGGAATGTGCCAGGAAAGAGCCCCTTAACGTTATATCCCACTACTTCTTCGTTTTTTAAATTTAATTTTCATTGTTTATCACAGCAAGCGTGATTACAATGTTTTGCTTGTTCTAGGTGTGCAAGATGTGGTTGTTTTACACATACACATATATCTATTGTTCTTTGGATCCTTTTCCCATGTAGGTTACGACACAATCTTGAGTAGTCTTCTCTTGGTATTCCGTAGGTCTTTGGTGATTATATACTTCACCTGTGTTTGTATAGCTCTGTTAACCCCGATATCTTAATGTATCCAGTCCTCACACCTTTCCATTGGTGAATCATAAGTTTGTTTAATGAATCTGTGATTGCCTTTCTCTGTGGAAATATCTTCACTGGTGTCACTTTTTAGGTAACACCTATAAGTGATATCATAGGATATGTGTCTTTCGCTTTCTGACTTACGACAAGTTGTGTGATTACTTCTAGACTCATCTATGGTGTTGCAAATGGCATTGTGTCATTTTTTTCCTTGGCTAATATTCGGTCTGTGCATGTACCAGTTCTTCTTTGTCCACTCATCTGTTGATGGAATTTTTGGTTGCTTCCATGTCTTGACCATTGTAATACTGCTGCAATGCACATTTGCCAGCCTGTGTCTTTCCAATTCTGTCATCTTCGGTTTTAGACCAAGTAGTGGGCCTGCTGGATCATATGGTAGCCAATTGTTTACCTTGTAGAGGCACCTCCATTCTGTTCCATTAATGGCTCTTACCAGGTTACATCCCATTTAAAGTTGAGGGTATGCACTTCTCCATAACCCCTTCAGCATTTATTGTTTGTAGTTTTTCTACTAACTTTTATTCTGACTGCTGTGAGCTGATACCTCTTTGTGGTTGGATTTGCATGTGTCTCATAATGCCTTGAAATTTAGCTTTCAGGCATGTCCTTTATTTTCTTCAAACTGTGAGTACAGCTTACCTCTCCAAATGGTTTTCTTGAAATATGTGCCACATTTTGAAATATTTTGGCCATTACCTCCCTGAAGACATTTTGAGGGCAGGTTTCATTTACAGCCTTCGAGTACTTGTGCATATGAAGTGCCGATCAGCACAGGTTGTAAAGCTGCTGTTGCAGGCAACGGCCATTTGGCGGCAGCATTTCTGCTTTCCCCATTCTGGTAACCAGGGAAACAGACCTTCCTGCCAGTGGTGTTCCTCTTTTATACACTAGAGGTGAATGTGCCTGGATAAACCCCCAAAGACTGATGTTGTCATACACTAAACTGTAACCAAAACCGTACCCGTTCCCTAACCCTAACCCTAAACCTTACACTAAGCTGTGCCATAACAATAACCCATACACTAACACTAACACGTACCCTAACCCTAACCCTAAACCTTATACTTACCCAAGTCCTAATTGTAACACGTACACTAACAGTAACACTAACCCTAACAGGTACCCTAAACCGTTGTCGTACCCTAAACAGTGACCTAATCCGTACCCTTTCCCTAACGCTAAACCTAACCCTAAACCGTCCCCTAACCCACAACCTAATCCTAACCCATATACTAACACTAACCTACACCCTAACATGGATTCTAACCAAACCCGTTGTCGTACACTAACTGGTACCATAAACTGTATCCATTCCCTAACGCTAATCCTAACCATAACCCTAACCCTAAATCATACCCTAACCCGTACCCTAATCCTAACCCGTACCTTGGTGGGGGAACCGTATATCACACTGTCACCATAGAAAAACCTACAGACACTGCAGTGACGGCGGCCAATAAGACCGGCTAGACTCCTCGCTACTTCAAAATTTCTTGTGACTCTGGGACTAATGGAATACAGAAGAAGACATCACCTAAGTCTAATACAGAATACCATGTCCTGGTGGATGGTAGAATGACCATCAGTGTGTAGGAATTAGGAACTACTGGATGTATATTCTCAGTTGCTTCACTGACCTGACGTCCTTTACCAAGTACCCAGTAGCCCACAGGGCTCTCATGGTCAGGCCCCTCCCAGGATATGGAGCTCACCTGCGCAGGTACCCAGCAGCCCACGGGGCTCTTGTGGTCAGGCCCCTCCCAGGATATGGAGCTCACCTATGCAGGTACCCAGCAAGACTGGGCACACAGGAACCATGCACATAGCCCCCATTGCAGAGCACCCCCAGCTCACCTGTTGCTCAGGGCTGACACAGAGCACCTCAGAGCACGACCTGAACTAACAAACAACAGCTCCAACAGGTCTGTGACACTGGGCGTCACTCTGTGCGGCCTCCCTCCACCTGGTCTTCCAGAGACTTCCACTGCAGCCGGGGCACCAGGCCTCTGTCTCCACCCACCACCCCTCCTCTCCCTGACTCCTGGGTTCCTCTCATTAGGAGAGGGTCTTCTTGAAGTTGTCTCCCATTCATGGGCCAGATAAAATGATTAGAAAACAAGCCAGAGCTGCAGCCCCTTGTCTATCCTGACTCTCAGGAGCCCACACCTGTTCCTTGGACCTGGTCGGTTCATCAAGGTCCATTTTCTGCTGCTGTGAGCCCCAGAGGGGCGAGGATTGGCTGACCTGGGCAGCCTGACACTGCCGGCCAGCCCTCTCCAGGTGTGCCTGGTTTGAGGTCAATATAAACACCGCGCCAGGCAGCAAGAGCCCCTTCAGTTGTGTCTGACGCCATATTCTCTGCCCCGTCAGCAGTGTCGGGGCTGGGCTGGTGGGAGGGAGTGAGGGGCCACGGTTTTTTGGGTGGCCCGGTGTGAGTGGGGCTCTGCTGGGTTTTCTGCAGGAGTTGCCAAGCTGCCAACTGCTAAAGAAGAGGATGTGTCACCCATATCTGCTGCTGGAATTTCTCCCCAGGCAGAGGTGAGTAAGGAAAAAAGCAGTGGGGGCCGGGACAGGAGGGGTATCTCAGGCAGAGAAATGGAAAGCTTCCAGAAGTGCGCCCGGGGCCAGGACCATCCTGCTTGGCCTGTAGGCACCAAGTCGGCCTGGGTTCTGTCGCTGGTGTGGCTCCATGACCCTTCCTCTAGGCTTTCAAGTCCTTGCACAGATTCAGGGGTTGTACCTGGGAAGTGTGGGAACAGCTCAGCAGCAGCTGGCCTGGAGCTCAGCTCACGTTTACTCAGAGATGCCTCGGCATGGTTCCCCAACTTTGCAATGAGGACGCTCCTTGTGGGGGTGGGGGGGCTCCTGACTGCATGGGAGACGATTACCCACCTCTGACCAACTTCAGGATTCTTTACCTTTGGAGCAAGTGTCCTGATAGGGTTTTCCTGTTTATAACTGGTGGGTTCTGCTTTTTTTTTTTTTGTCTTTTTTGGTTCAATGTAGGTTTTATTCCTCTTTTTCGTATTTATAGATAGAAGCATGGAAATAATTCATTCATATAAATACATGTATGGGAATGGAAGAACTTTTTTCTGTTTTACTTTTTGTATGTTTATTTATTTTTTTAATTTTATTATTATACAGCAGGTTCTTTCTGGTTATCGATTTTATACATATGGGTGTATATAAGTCAATCCCAAACTCCCAATTCATCCCAGCACTACCCCCCCCACGGCTTTCCCCCCTTGGTGTCCATACGTTTGTTCTCTACATCTGTGTCTCTATTTCTGCCCTGCAAACCAGTTCATCTGTTCCGTTTTTCTTGGTTCCACATATATGCATTAATATACAATATTTCTTTTTCTCTTTCTGTCTTACTTCACTCTGTATGACAGTCTCTAGGTCCATCGACGTCTGTACAAATGACCGAATTTCATTCCTTTTTATGGCTGAGTAACATTCCATGTTATATATGTACCACATCTTTATCCATTCGTCTGTCTGTGTGCATTTAGGTTGCTCCCATTACCCGGCTATTGTAAATAGTGCTGCAATGAACATTGTGGTGAATGTGTCTTTTTGATTTATGATTTTCTCTGGGTATATGCCCAGTAGTGGGATTGCTGGATCATATGGTAATTCTATTTTTAGTTCTTTAAGGAACCTCCATATTGTTCTCCATAGTGACTGTATCAATTTACATTCCCACCAATAGTGGAAGAGGGTTCCTTTTCTCCACACCCTCCCCAGCATTTGTCGTTTGTAGATTTTCTGATGATGTCCATTCTAAGAGGTGTGAGGTGATAGCTCATCGTAGTTTTGATTTGCATTTCTCTAATAATTAGTGATGTTGAGAAACTTTTCATGTGCTTCTTGGCCATCTCTCTCTCTTCTTGGAATAAATGTCTATTTAGATCTTCTGCCATTTTTGTATTGGGTTGTTTGGTTTTGTTAATATTGAGCTGCATGTGCTGTTTATATATTATTGGAGATTAATCCTTTGTCTGTTGCTTCATTTGAAAATATATTGTCCCATTCTGAGAGTTGTCTTTTCGTCTTGTTTTTACTTTCCTTTGCTTTGCAAAAGCTTTTATGTTTCATTAGTTCCCATTTGTTTATCTTTTTTATTGCATTACTCTAGGAGGTGGATCAAAAAAGATCTTGTTGTGATTTATGTCAGAGTATTCTTCCTATTTTTTCCTCTAAGAGTTTTATACTGTCCGGTCTTACATTAAGGTCTCTAATCCATTTTGAATTTATTTTTCTGTATGGTGTTAGGGAGTATTCTAATTTCATTCTTTTACATGTAGCTGCCCATTTTTCCCAGAACCACTGATTGAAGAGACTGTCTTTTCTCCATTGTATAGTCTTGCCTCCTGTGTCGTAGATTATTGACCATTGGTATGTAGGTTTATCTCTGGGCTTTCTTTTTTTTTTCAATTTACAACTTTATTGGCGTATAATTGCTTTACAATGATGTGTTAGTTTCTGCTGTATAACAAAGTGAATCAGCTATACATATACCACCATATCCCCTCCCTCTTGCATCTCTCTCTCACTGTCTCTATCCCACCACTTTAGGTGTTCACAAAGCACTGAGCTGATCTCCCTGTGCTATGTGGCTTCTTCCCAGTAGCTATCGATGTTACATTTGGTAATGTATATATGTCCATGCCACTCTCTCACTTTGTCCCAGCTTACCCTTCCCCCTCGCCGTGTGCTCAAGTCCTTTCTGTACGTCTGTGTCCTTAATCCTCTCCCGCCCCTAGGTTCTTCATAAACATTTTTTTTCTTTAGACTCCATATATCTGTGTTAGCACACGCTATTTGTTTTTCTCTTTCTGACTTACTTTACTGTGTAGGACAGTCTGTACGTCCATCCATCTCACTACAAATAACTCAGTTTTGTTTCTTTTTATGGCTGAGGAATATTCCATTGTATATATGTGCCAGATATTCTTTATCGATTCATCAGTCGATGGACACTTAGGTTGCTTCCATCTCCTGGCTATTGTAAATAGAGCTGCAATGAACATTGTTGAACATAACTCTTTTTGAATTATGGTTCTCTCAGGGTAAATGCCCAGGAGTTGGATTGCTGGGTCATATGGTACTTCTATTTTTAGTTTTCTAAGGAACCTCCATACCGTTCTCCCTAATGGCTATATCAATTTACATTCCCACTAACACTGAAAGAGTGTTCCCTTTTCTCCAATAAATGCCTCTCCAGCATTTATTTTTTGTAGATTTTTTGATGATTGCCATTCTGACTGCTGTGAGTGATACCTCACTGTAGTTTTGATTTACATTTCTGTAATGATTAGTGATGTTCAGCATCCTTTCATGTGTTTGTTGGCAACCTGTATATCGTCTTTGGAGCAATGTCTATTTAGGTCTTCTGCCCATTCCTGGATTGGGTTGTTTGTTTTTGTGATATTGAGCTACATGAGCTGCTTGTAAATTTTGGAGATTAATCCTTTGTCATTTGCTTCATTTGAAAAGATTTTCTCCCATTCTGAGGGTTGTCTTTTCGTCTTCTTTATGTGTTTCTTTGCTGTGCAAAAGCCTTTAAGTTTCATTAGGTCCCATTTGTTTATTTTTGTTTTTATTTCCATTTCCCTAGGAGGTGGGTCAAATAGGATCTTGCTGTGATTTATGTCATAGAGTGTTCTGCCTATGTTTTCTTCTAAGAGTTTAATAGCGTCTGGTCTTAACATTTAGATCTCTAATCTATTTGGAGTTTATTTTTGTGTATGGTGTTATGGATGTTCTAATTTCATTCTTGTATGTGTAACTGTCCAGTTTTCCCAGCACCACTTACTGAAGAGACTATCTTTTCTCCATTGTTTATCCTTGCCTCCTTTGTCATAGATGAGTTAGCCATAGGTATGTAGGTTTATCTCTGGGCTTTCTATCCTGTTCCATTGATCTATATTTCGGTTTTGGTGCCAGTACCATATAGTCTTGATTACTGTAGCTTTGTAGTATAGTCTGAAGTCAGGAAGTCTGATTCCTCCAGCTCTTTTAATTTCCCTCAAGACTGATTTGGCTATTCGGGGTGTTTTGTGTCTCCATACAAATTTTAAGGTTTTTTTGTTCTAGTTCTGTAGAAAATGCCACTGATAATTTGATAGGGATTGCATTGAATCTGTAGATTGCTTTGCGTAGTATAGTCATTTTCACAATATTGATTCTTCTAATCCAAGCATATGGTTAATACTCCCATCTGTTTATATAGTCTTTGATTTCTTTCAGCAGTGTCTTATAGTTTTCTGAGTATAGGACTTTGACCTCCCTAGGTAGGTTCATTCCTACGTATTTTATTCTTTTTGTCGCAATGGTGTACGGGATTGTTTCCTTAATTTCTCTTTCTCATCTTTCATTGTTTGTGTAGAGGAATGCAAGAGATTTCTGTGCATTAATTTTGTATCCTGCAACTTTACCAAATTCATTGATTAGCTCTAGTAATTTTCTAGTGTCATCTTTAAGATTCACTATGTGTAGTATCGTGTCATTTGCAAACAGGGAAAATTTTACTTCTTTTCCAATTTGTGTTCCTTTTATTTCTTTTTTTCTCTGATTGCTGTGTCTAGGACTTCCAAAACTATGTTGAATAATACTGGTGAGGGTGGACATCCTTGTTTTGTTCCTGATCTTAGAGGAAATTCTTGTAGTTTTTCACCATTGAGAATGATGTTTGTTGTGGGTTTGTCATATATGGCCTTTATTATGTTGAGGTAGATTCCCTCTATGTTCACTTTCTGGAGAATTTTTAATCATAAATGGGTGTTGAATTTTGTCAAAATATTTTCCTGCTTCTATTGAGAAGATATTTTTATTCTACAATTTGCTACTATGGTGTATCACATTGATTGATTTGTGTATATTGAAGAACCCTTGCGTTCCTGGGATAGACCCCACCTGATCATGGTGTGTGATCCTTTTAATGTATTGTTCAATTCTGTTTGCTAGTATTTTGTTGAGGATTTTTACATCTATATTCATCAGTGATATTGGTCTCTAATTTTCTTTTTCTGCAGTATCATTGTCTGGTTTTGGTATCAGTGTGATGGTGGCGTCATAGAATGAGTTTGGGAGTGTTCCTTTCCCTGCAAATTTCTGAAGAGTTTGAGAAGGTTGGGTGTTAGCTCTTGTCTCAATATTTGATAGAATTCACCTCTGATGCCATCTGGTTCTGGACTTTTGTTTGTTGGAAGATTTTTAATCACAGTTTCAATTTCATTACTTGTGATTGGTCTATTCATATTTTCTATTTGTTCCTCTTTCAGTCTTGGAAGGTTATACCTTTCTAAGAATTCGTCCATTTCTTCCAGGTTGTCCATTTGATTGGCATAGAGTTGCTTGTAGAAGTCTCTTAGGATGCTTTGTATTTCTGTGGTGTCTGTTGCAACTTCTCCTTTTTCACTTCTAATTTTATTGATTTGAGTCCTCGCCCTCTTTTCCTTGAGTCTGGCTAACGATTTATCATTTTTGTTTACCTTCTCAAAGAACCAGCTTTTAGTTTTATTGATCTTTGCTATTGTTTTCTTTGTTTCTGTTTCATTTATTTCTGCTCTGATCTTTATGATTTCTTTCCTTCTACTAACTTTGGGTTTCTTTCTTCTTTCTCTAATTCCTTTAGGTGTAAGGTTAGATTGTTTATTTGAGAGTTTTCTGGTTTCTTGAGGTAGGCTTGTATTGCTATAAACTTCCCTCTTAGGACTGCTTTTGCTGCATCCCATAGGTTTTGGATCATCATGTTTTTGTTGTCATTTGTCTCTAGGTTGTTTTTGATTTCCTCTTTTCTTTCTTCAGTGATGTCTTGGTTATTTACTGACGTATTGTTGAGCCTCCATGTGCTTCTGTTTTTTACATATTTTTTCCCTGTAATTGATTTCTAATCTCATAACCTTGTGGTCAGAACAGATGCTTGATATGATTTCAGTTTTATTAAATTTCCTGAGGCTTTATTTGTGACCCAAGATGTGATCTATCCTGGAGAATGTTCTGCGTGAAGTTGAGAAGAACATGTAATCTGCTGTTTTTGGATGGAATGTCCTATAAATATCAATTAAATCTATTTGGTCTATTGTGTCACTTAAAGTTTGTGTTTCCTTATTAATTTTCTGTCCGGATGATCTCCATTGGTGTAAGTAAAGTGTTAAAGTCCCCTGCTATTATTGTGTTACTGTCGATTTTCTCTTTTATAGCTGTTAGCAGTTGCCTTATGTATTGAGGTGCTCCTATGTTGGGTACATATATATTTATAATTGTTATGTCTTCTTCTTGGATTGATCCCTTGATCATTACGTAGCGTCCTTCCTTGTCTCTTGTAACGCTCTTTATTTTAAAGTCTATTGTATCTGATATGAGTATTGCTACTCCAGCTTTCTTTTGATTTTCATTTGCATGGAATATCCTTTTCCATCCCCTCACTTTCAGTCTGTAGGTTTCCCTAGGTCTGAAATGGGTCTCTTATAGACTGCATATATATGGACCTTGTTTTTGTATCCATTCAGCAAGACTGTGTCTTTTGTTTGGAGCATTTAATCCATTCACATTTAAGGTAAATATTGATATGTATGTTCCTATTACTATTTTCTTAATTGTTATGTGTTTGTTTTTGTAGATTCTTTTCTTCTGTTGTGTTTCCCACTTAGATAGGTTCCTTTAGCATTTGTTGTAGAGCTGGTTTGGTGGTGCTGAGTTCGCTTAGCTTTTGCTTGTCTGTAAAGCTTTTGATTTCTCCATTGAATCTGAATGAGATCTTGCTGGGTAGAGTTCTTTTGGTTGTAGGTTCTTCCCTTTCATCACTTTACATATATCAGCCCACTCCCTTCTGGTTTGTAGAGTTTCTGCTGAGAAATCAGCTGTTAACCTTATGGGAGTTCCCTTGTATGTTGTCATTTTTCCCTTGGGCTTTCAATAATTTGTCTTTGTCTTTAATTTTTGTCAGTTTGATTATTACGTGTCTCGGCATTTTTCTCCTTGGGTTTATCCTGCCTGGGACTCTCTGTGCTTTCTGGACTTGGGTGGCTACTATTTCCTTTCCCATGCTAGGGAAGTTTTCGACTATAATCTCTTCAAATATTTGCTCGGGTCCTTTCTCTCTCTCTTCACCTACTGGGATCCCTATAATGCAAATTTTGTTGCATTTAATGTTATCCCAGAGGTCTCTTAAGCTGTCTTCATTTCTTTGCATCCTTTTTTCTTTATTCTTTTCTGCAGCAGTGAATTCCACCTTTCTGTCTCCAGGCCAGTTGTCCGTTCTTCTGCCTCAGTTATTCTACTATTGATTCCTTCTAGTGTTTTTTTTTTTTTTTGCGGTACGCGGGCCTCTCACTTTTGTGGCCTCTCGCATTGTGGAGCACAGGCTCTGGATGTGCAGGCTCAGCAGCCATGGCTCACGGGCCCAGCCGCTCCGTGGCATGTGGGATCTTACCAGACCAGGGCACGAACCCATGTCCCCTGCATCGGCAGGTGGACTCTCAACCACTGCGCCACCAGGGAAGCCCCCTTCTAGTGTATTTTTCATTTCAGTTATTGTACTGTTCATCTCTGTTTGTTTGTTCTTTAATTCTTCTAGGTCTTTGTTAACTATTTCTTGCACCTTCTCGATCTTTGCCTCCATTCTTTTTCCAAGGTCTTGGATGATCTTCACTATCATTATTATGAATTCTTTTTCTGGAAGGTTGCCTATCTCCACCTCATTTAGTTGTTTTTCTGGGGTTTTATCTTGTTCCTTCATCTGGTACAAATTCCTCTGCCTTTTCATTTTGTCATCTTTCTGTGAATGTGGTTTTCCATCCACAGGCTGAAGAACTGTAGTTCTTCTTGCTTCTGCTATCTGCTCTCTGCTGGATGAGTCTATCTTAGAGGCTTGTGCAGCACTCCTGATGTGAGGGACTGGTGGTGGGTAGAGCTGGGTGTTGCTCTGGTGGGCAGAGCTCAATAAAACTTTAATCCGCTTGTCTGCTGATGCATGGGGCAGAATTCCCTCTCTGTTTGTTTTTTGGCCTGAGGCGACCCAGAACTATGGCCTACCTGGCTCTTTGGTGGGGCTACCTGCGGACTCTGGGAGGGCTCATGCTAAGGAGGACTTCCCAGAACTTCTGCTGCCAGTGTCCTTGTCCACACGGTGAGGCCCAGTCACCCCCCACCTCTGCAGGAGACCCTCTCAAACTAGCAAGTAGGTCTGCTCAGTCTCCTATGGGGTCACTGCCCCTTCCCTTGGGTCCTGATGTGCACACTACTGTGTGTGTCCTCCAAGAGTGGAGTCTCTGTTGTGACTCTACGTCTCTGAGTGGGGTTGAGACTCTGAGACTGAGTGGAGTCTCACAGACTCTGTGTCCTGTGAAACTTCGATGCTTTGTGGTTCTAGATATCCTATAGGAGACGGTCCACAGCAGGTGAAGCTAATGCTGTCGGTGGAGGTGGTGAAGCCAAAGATCTGCAGTTCAGACTAAAGGTGCCAATGTACATTCAGGACAAAACAATCTCATGTGAATGTAGTTCAGGCAGGTTTAACATAAATACAGTCAGGTTAATGCCTAACATCTTCTATCTTGTGCCTCCCCTCAGGGACCCCCTCCTCAGTTCCTGAGGCTCCTGTAACTCATGTACAGTGGAAGGGAGACTGGGCTCTGAGTTACCTGTGTGTATCTTAGGAGTTACCCTGAGTTACCTGTGTGTATCTTAGGATACTTTGTGTTTCTGTGTTACCCTGTGTGTTACCCTGTGTGTATCTTAGGATACTTTGTGTTTACCTTGTGTGTATCTTAGGATACTTTGTGTTTCTGTGGTGTCTGTTGTAACATCATCGCTTTCATTTCTGATTTATTTGGGCCCTGTGTGTATCTTAGGATACTTTGTGTTTCTGTGGTGTCTGTTGTAACATCATCGCTTTCATTTCTGATTTATTTGGGCCCTCTCTTTTTTAAAAAAACATACTACTATTGTCTTTTATTCTTTACAGAAGCTAAAGAAATGTTTGATCTATTACCCTTACTCCATGTATAGGTTTTTCAGTGAGATTTTTACTTTTGTTTGTTTTCTTGTTACTATCAATAATTAGTGAGACTTCTTTGAAGCTTAAGTAAATTCCTTCAACATTGCATATAAGGCTGGTTTATTAGTGATGAACTCTTTTAGCTTTTGCTAGTCTGGGAAACTCTTGATCTCTCCTTCAATTCTTTCTTTCCTCCATAAATTTATTTATTTATTTTTGGCTGTATTAGGTCTTCATTGCAGTGCGTGGGTTTTTCTCTAGTTGTGGCAGGTGGAGGCTACTCTTCGTTGTGGTGCATGGGCCGTTGTGGTGCATGGGCTTCTCATTGCAGTAGCTCTTCTTGTTGTTCAACATGTGCTCTGGGTGCTCAGCCTTCAGTAGTTGTGGCTAGCAGGCTCAGTAGTTGTGTCTCATGGGCTCTAGAGCACAGGCTCAGTAGTTGTGGCACACAGGCTTAGTTGCTCTGTGGCATGTGGGATCTTCCTGGGTCAGGGCCCGAACCCGTGTCCCCTGCATTGGCAGGCAGATTCTCAACCACTGTGACATCAGGGAAGCCCTCTCCTGCAATTCTGAATAATAATTTTGCTGGTAGAGTATTCCTGTTGTAGACTTTTTCTTTTTAGCCCATTGATTATATCCTATCATTCCTTCCTAGTTTGAAAATTGTGCTGAGAAGTCATCTGACAGTCTTATGGGAATACCTTGAACATAACTAGACCCTTTTATTTCACTGCCTCTGTGATCACTCTTTAAATTTTTGGAGCTTTATAATATGTCTTGGTGTGGACCTGTTTGTCTTCATCTTGTTTGGGACTCTGTTTTTCCTGGACCTGGATGTGTGTTTCCTTCCCCAGGTTAGGAAAGTTATCAGTTACTCTATCCTCCACTAAGTTATCTGCCCGTTTCTCTCTTCTCCTCGTTCTGGGGCCCCTGTAATGCTCATGTTAATATTCTTGATGTTGTCTCAGAGGTCCCTTTACGTATACTCTTAATTGCTTTTACTTTGTGCTATTCAGTTTGGGTGATTTTCACTACTCTGTTTTCCATTTCACTGATCTGTTCTTCTGTATCCTACAGTATAATGTGGCTTCTCTCATGTACGTGTGTGTGTGTTTTAATCTCTTTTATTGTATTGTTCACTGTTTTGTTCTTTTTGACATGTTATTACTCTGTTGAAATTCTCACTATGTCTATCTATTCTTCTCCTGACTTGGGTGAGCGTCTTTATAATCATTACTGTGAACACTTTTTTTTATCGGGTAGAATGCTTGTCCCTGTTTTCTTCAGTTCTTTGTCTGATGTCGTGTCTTGTTACTTCATTTGTAACGTATTCCTCTATTTCCTTATGTTTCCTAATTCTCTGTACATCTTTATTCATTAGGTTCAGGTTGTTACATTCCCGGGTCTCAGAGAAGTGGCCTTATATAGGAGATGACTGATGGGGCCCAGCAGCACATTGTCCTCTGGCCAGCAGAGCCACATGCTCCAGGGGTGTCCCCTGTGTGGGCTGCACACACCTTTCTCTTAGGGCAGGGCCAACTGCTGTAGACAAGCTGGTAGGTGGTATTGGACCCTGGCCTAAATGGCTGTGAGCCCCTGCAGTATGTGATTGATTGCCATGGGTGTGCTGATATCCAAGGCAGCCCTCCATTATGGGTGGCTGTGTGGTGCTCCAGGTGCACAGGTGGACAGCGTAGGCCCCCAGTGTGTCTGGTTGTGAGGCCTTCTGGTGCGGGAGTGCTATGGGCATGGTGGTAAGTGGGGCAGGCCCCTGATTCTAATCAGTTCCAGGGAAGATTCTAAAATGTTGCTTGCCCATGTCTCAGTTCCTAGTGGGAGTCCCAGTTGCCTCTTGCTTTTCCAAGAAGCTCTCCGAGATTAGCAAGTGGGTCTGGCACACGTGTCTTTCACTCTATTGGCTCTGCACAGGGCCTGAGAACATGTGAGATTTGTGTGTGCCCTATGAGAGCAGTCTCAGTTTCCTTTAGTCTCCAGATTTCCTGAAAATAAGCCCTGCAAGTTTTCAAAGCCAGACCTGCTGTGTTCTTTTCTTCCAGTGCAGGAACCCTGGGCTGAGCAGCCTAATGCCAGGCTCATACCCTTCCCTCCATGTGGAGGACCTATGCAATTGTGATATCTTCCAGCTGTGGGTCACTGTGCTATATGTGTGGGTTCCAATTAGACTGTGTTCCCAGTCCTCCTACCTGCCTTGTGGTTTCTCCTTCCTTATATCTTTAGTTGTGGAAAACATTCCCTGCTAGTCTTCAGAGATAATTTCCGTGTAAGTGGTTGTAATTTGGGTGTGTCTTTGGCAGCAGGGGAGCTCAGTATCTTCCTACTCTATCCTCTTGATCCCCTCTCAAGAATTCTTTGAAAATATATGCATTTATTACTGTAAACATAACTCTTTGAATTGCAGTCTTGTTCCTGTATTCCATAAATTTAGGTACTTTGTGTTTCCAATTTTGTTTGCTTTAAGATTTCTTTTAAATTTCCATTTTGATTTACTCCTGTATGCATTGGCTATTCAAGAGCTTATTGTTCAATTTCTAAGTGTTCTTGAATTTTCAATTATTCTTTTTAATATTGAATTTCAGTTTCATACCATTGTGCTTGGAAATGATCCTTGACATGATTTCAATATTCTTGGATTTTTGAAGACTTGTTTTGTGGCTTAACATAGGATCTACCCTAGGCAATGTTCTATGTGTACTTAAGAACAATGGAAAGTTTGCTGCTGTTGAGTGGAATATACTGTAGATGTATGTTAGGTTCATTTGATATCAAGTGTGTGTTCAGGTTCAGTGTTTCCTGATTGATATTATGTCCGGATGACCTATACAGTGTTGAAAGTTGGGTATCGACGTTTCTTACCGTTATTTTATTTCTGCACATTTTCCCCTTCATGTGGGTTAATATATTCTTTATATGCTGAGAGGCTCCAAAGCTGGATACATACATATTTATAATTGTCATGATTTCTTGATGAATTAATCCATTTATCATTATATGATAACCTTCTTTCCTTTGAGAGGTTTGACTTCAAGTCTTTTTTATCTCAGAATAGACTAGTCAGTCAAGTATCATTTTCATGGAGTATTTTGTTCCCAGTCTTTCAATTTTATGCTATATATGGATTAGAAGTTAACATGAATATCTTGTACACAGTATAATTGAACTTTCTTTAATCCATTCAGCCACCCTATGGATTATTTAAATTGAAGTATAGTTGATTTACAATATTACATTAGTCTCAGGGGTACAACATATGGATTGAATATTTTTATAGATCATGTTCCACTAAAGTGATTACAAAATAATGTCTATATTTCCCTGTGTTGTACTATATATCCTTGTTTGTTTATTTCATACATAGGGGTACTGGATTTAGAGAAACAAACTACTGTTTTCCCCTCCCCCTTTAAGTCGCCCCACCAGTAACCACTAATTTGTTCTCTGTGAGTCTATTTCTGTTTTGTTTTATACATACATTTCTTGCATTTTTAGATTCTACAGAGAAGTGAGAACATAGTGTATTTGTCCTTCTCTAACTTAAGTAGGTATAAATATTCTAGGCCTCTCCATGTTGTTGCAAATGGCAGAATTTGATCCTTTTTAATGGCTGAGTAATAGTCTATTGTGTATACATACCACATCTTCTTTATCCACTCATCTGTCGGTGGACATTTAGTTTGCTTCCATATGTTGGCAATTGTAAATAATGCTGCTATGAACATTGGGATGCATGTATCTGGTCAAATTGGTGTCTTCATTTTCTTTGGACATATACCAAGCAGTGGAATTGCTGGCTAGTATGATAGCTCTACTTTTAGCTTTTATCAGGACCTCCATATTCTTTTCATAGTGGGTGTACCAACTTACAATCCCACCACCAGTGTACTAGGATTGCCTTCTCCATGTCATGAACAACATTTCATATTTGTATACTTTGGACTAATAGCCACGTTGAGAGGTGTGACCTGACGTCTCATTATGGGTTTGCTTGTGGATCATTCATTAAATTTAATTTACAAAAGAAGGTGATAGGCTGGATGTGATCTCCAGGTTTAGTTTGCTAATGCCTGGTATAGGTTAATTTGGGGAGAATTAATACCTTTACAATGTTATTTATTGCTTACATTTTTCAGGTTGACATTTAGTGATTGGAAACATTTAAATTTTTTTCTCCCTGAAGGATATATGAAGTCTGTTGGTTTGTTTCTGTTTTATAAATTTGTTCATTTCTATCATTTTTTAGACTCCACTATAAGTGATATCATATGATATTTGTCTTTTTCTATCTGACTTACTTCACTTAGAATGAAATAATGTCATTTGCAGCAACAGGAATGGACCTAGAGGTGATCATGCTTTTTCATTTCTGAGTAATATTTATTTGATTGTGTACATGTACAACTTCTTCATTATCCATTCATCTGTTGATGGACATTTTGGTTGCCTCCATGTCTTGGCTATTGTAAACAGTGCTGCAGTGCATGTTTGGGTTTGGGTGCATTTGTCATTTTCATTTCTGGCTTTCTGCAGATGTACACCCAGAAGTAAGACTGCTGGATGATATGGTAGCTCTATTTTTACTTTTAAAAGGCATCTCCATACTGTACTTTATAGTGGCTGTTACCAGCTTACATCACACCAACAGCATAGGAGGGTTCCCTTTTCTCCATGTCCTCTCCAGCATTTATGGTTTGTAAACTTTTTGATGATGGCCATTCTGACTGTGTGAGGTGATACCTTGTTGTAGTTTTGATTTGCATGGGTCTGTCCAATAATTCGAGATTTTGAGCATCTTTGCGTGTGTTTTTTTTTAAACACTGTGAGGAAAAGTTACAGTTGACATTGGGTTTTTGAAAGTCTGACTATTTTGAATTTTTGCTCGATAACTACCACAGGGCATTTGTTAAGGGCAGGTGTCATTTACACCCTGGCAGTCCTTGTGAATATGAAGTGCCCATAAGCACATGTTTTAAAGTTGCTGTTGTGGAAATGGGCACAGATGTTAGGATTTCCTTCATGCCCCTCTCTGGTTCCTTGGGTAACCAGACCCACTGTGGAAGATGGGCTCTTGGATTGTAAATTAGTGTGGGCTGTGGCAGAACAAACACCCCAAATCTTCTGTTTTGTTACTTCTTGTTTTTGTTTTAATTTAATTTTTCTTTTTTTATTGGAGTAAAGTTGATTTAAAATATTCTGTTTGTGGTAGGCGTACAGAATCTTGTTCAGTTATGTATATTCATATGTCTATTCATCTTCAGATTCTTTTCCCATATAGGTTATTAGAGAGTGTTGAGTAGACTTCCCTTTGTTATGCAGTAGGTCCTTGTTGATAATCTATTTTATATGTATGAGTGTGTAAATATTTTCCCCAGCGTCCTGATTGATTTATTCCTTCCACCCACCTTTCTCATTGGGTAAGCATAAGTTTGTTTTCTAAGTCTGTGAGTCTGTTTCTCTCTCTTTTATTTTATTTTTTTTGGCTGTACTGCAAGGCATGTGTGATATTAGTTCTCCCAACACCAGGGATCGAACCCATGCCCCCTGAATTGGAAGCTCAGATTCTTAACCATTGCACCACCTGGAAAGTCCCTGTTTCTCTCTTGTAAATTAGTTCATTGGTATCAATTTTTACATTTCAGCTACAAGTAGTATCATATGATATTTGACTTTCTCTTTCTGACTTACTTCACTTAGTATGATTATCTGTAATTCTATCTATGATGCTGCAAATGGCATTCCTTCATTCTTTTCATTTCTGAGTAATATTTCACTGTGAACATGTACCGCTTCTTTATCCGTCCATCTGCTGATGGATATTTTGGTTGCTTCCATGTCTTAGACGTTGTAAGTTGTGCTGCGGTACACATATGGGTGCATGTGTGTTTTCCAATTCTGGTTTTCTCCCGTTATACGCCTGGGAGTGGGACAGCTGGATCATATGGTACCTCTAAACTTACCTTGTAAAGGCACCTCCATACTCTTATTTATAGTGGCTGTTACCATGTTAGATCCCAACAGCAGCATAGGAGGGTTGCCTTTTTTCTACAACCTCTCAAGCATTTACTGTTTGTAGATGTTTCAATGGTGGCTATTCTTACTCATGTGAAGTGATCCCTCCTTGTAGTTTTGACTTCCATGACGCTAATAATATAGGAATTAGAACATCTTTTCAAGTGCTTTTCTTTTAAACAGTGTAAAATTTACCTATTGAAATAGGATCTTGAAAGTCTGTTCCTTTGGAATTTATTTTGCTTGCCTACCCGTGGACATTTCCTGATTGTGGGTGTCACTTAGAGCCCAACAGTTCTTCTGAATATTAAGTACCCATAAGCATTGTTTTTAAAGTTGCAGTTGCAGGAAAGGGCAACAAGGCAGTGGAATTTATTCATACTCACCTTGATTGCTAGGTAAAACATTGGTTTAGTGGAATTCGTCTTCCTAGATTGTAAATTGGAGTGTAAAGTGCCAGGACAAATACACAAAATCTTGTGTCACATTACTTCTTGTTTAATTTATTTTTTTATTTCTTATCAGAGTAAATTTGATTACAATGTTGTGTTTGTTCTAGGTGTAAAGAAGCCGGTTCATTCATATGTATACATACATCTAATCAGGTTTAGGTTCTTTCGCATGTTGGTCATTAGAGAGAGTTGAGTAGACCTCCCTTGGCATCCAGTAGGTCCTTCTTGATTATATATTTTATATGAATTATTAAATGCATGTTAACCCCAACATCCTAATTTTTCCATTCCTTTCACCTTTTTCAAAGTCTGTATGGGTCTTTCGCAGTGGAAATATATTCATGGGTATCAATTTCTAGATAACCCTAGTAAATGATGTCATCGGATATTTGTCTTTCTTTTTGTGACTTACTTTACGTAGTATGATTACCCGTAGGTTCATCAGTGGTGATGGAAAAGGCATTGTTTCATCATTTCCATGGCTAATATTCGATTGTGTACATGTACCACTCCTTTGCCCATTCATTTGTTTTTGAACATTTTGCTTGCATCCATGTCTGGCTATTGTAAGTATCACTGAAGAGCATTTTTGGGTACCTGGGTATTTCTGAATTCTGGTGTTCTCGGGTTACAGGCCCATTAGTGTTTTGGCAGGATCACATAGTAGCTCAATTTTTACCTTTTAAAGGCACCTTCATTCTGTTCTGATTAGTGGCTCTTACCAGTTTACATCCCAGCAACAGCATATGAGTGTATCCATTCTCGGAAACCCATTCAGCATTTATTGTTTGCAGACATTTTTCTCTGATGGCCACTCAGACTATTGTGAGCTGATACCTTTTTGTAGTTTAAATTTGCATGTCCCTAATAATTTTTGATGTTGAACATTTTTTCATGTCCTTAAAAAAAAACACTGTGAGGAAATTTACCTCTCGAAATTGTCTTCTCCGGATTTCCTACTGTTTTGTATATTAATGTCCATTCCTGACCGCAAGATATTTTTTGAGGGCAGGTGTCATTTAAAGCCCTGCAGTCCTTGTGAATATTAAGTGACCAATAGCACTGAGATTAAAGCTGCTGTTGCGGGAATTGACCACAAGGCGGCAGATGTCTACATTCCCAACTTTGGTTACAAGGACAGGAGAGCCTTCCTTGAAGTTGTGGTCCTAGGTTGCAAACTGTAGTGGAATGTCCCAGGACAAACTCCCAAAAGCTTATGTCTCCTACTTACGTTTGTTTTCTAAATTTATTTTATGTTTCTTATTGGAGTAAATTTTTTTTAAACTAGATTCTTCCTCGATCTACAATTTCCCCTTTGCCTTTAATATTGGCTGTGTTGCGTCTTCGTTTCTGTGCGAGGGCTTTCTCTAGTTGCGGCAAGCGGGGACCACTCTTCATCGGGGTGCGTGGGCCTCTCACTATTGTGGCCTCTCTTGTTGTGGAGCACAGGCTGCAGACGCGCAAGCTCAGTAGTTGTGGCTCATGGGCATAGTTGCTCCACGGCATGTGGGAGCCTCCCAGACCAGGGCTCGAACCCGTGTCCCCTGCATTGGCAGGCAGATTCTCAACCACTGCGCCACTAGGGAAGCCCCTATTGGAGTAAATTTTATTAGAGTGTTGTGATTCTCTGGATGTACCAATTAGGATCAATTTTTCATACATATATCTGTTCATCATTGGATCCTGTTACCATGTAGGTTATTATAGGGTGTTGAGTAGAGCTCCCTTGGTATTTGGTAGGTGTTTGGTGATTATATAATTTATATATATTAATGATTATATAATTTGTATATTTTATATATTATAAGTTTATATACTTATAACATATATTAGTGTATGTATGTTAACCCCATAATCCTAATTTACTCATCCTGCCACCTTTCATTTTGCTTAACCATTAGTTTGTTTCATACGTCTCTGAGTGGCTTTTCCTTTGGAAATATGTTCATTGGTAGGAATCTTAAGATAACATCTATAAATTATATCATAGGAGATATATCATACACTTTTGACTTCACAGAATATGATTATTTCTAGACTCACCTGTAGTCATGAAAGCGACATTGTTCATTTTTTTGAAAGCTAATCTTCCATTAGGTACATGTACCACTTCTTCTTTGTCCATTCATCTGTTAACTGACATTTTTGCTGCTTCCATGTCCTGGCTATTTTCAGTATTACTTCAGTACAGGTTTGTCAGCGTGTGTCTTCTCGATTCGGCGCTTAGGTGATAGGCCCAGTGGTGGGCGTGTTGGATCGAATGACATCTCAATTTTTACTTTTAAACGCAGCTCCTTTCTGTTCTCATTACCGGATCTTGCCACTTGACATCTCACAAGCAGCTAGAGGATACACAGCTCTCTAAAACACCTTCAGCGTTTATTGTCTGTAGACTTTTGGCTGATGGTAGTTGACTTGCGTGAGTTGAAACCTTTCTGTAGGCTAGATTTGCATGACTCTAATAATTTCTGATGTTGAGCTTTTATCCATTTTCTTTTTTATTTGAAAAATAGTGAGTAAAACTTACCTCTTCATACTGTCTCCTTGAAAAATTTGCCGGATTTGAATTTTTTTGGCCATTCCATGCCTCAGTACAAGTTTTGACGGCAGGTGTGCTTTACAGCCCAGAGTGAGTCCTTGTGAATGTTAAGTGATGGTTACCTGTGGTTTTAAAGCCGCTCTTGCGGGAAATGGCACAAGGTGACAGCATTCCTACGTTTCCAATTCTGGGTTTTTTGGGCAACAGATCTTTCCTGGAAATCGTGTTTGTAGGCTGCAATTGAGAGTGGAATGTGTCAGGGCAAACGCCCAAGAGCTTATATCTCCATAATTCTTGTTTGTTTTTTTAAATTTAATTTTTATTAATTATAAGAGCAAATTTGAGAAAATTGTTGTGTGTGTTCTAGCTGAACAGAATCTGCTTCATTATATCTATGTATAGATCTATTCATCTTTGGATCCTTTCCCATGTAGGTTATTACAGAGTTTTGAGTAGACCTCTCTTGGTATTCCATAGGTATTTTGTGATTATATATTTCATATATATAAGTACATGTCTGTTAACCCCCATATCCTAATTCATACATTCCTTACACCTTTCCATTTGGTTAAACATAATTTGGTTTTCTGAATCTGTGAGTGTCCTTCTCTTGGAAATTATTTCATGGGTATCAACTTTTACGTAACACCTATAAGTGATGTAATGGGATATCTGTCTTTCGTTTTGTTTCTTACTTCAAGTTGGGTGATTATCTCTAGATCCTTCTATGGTGGTGCCAATGGCACTGTTCCATGCTTTTCCATGGCTAATATTCCATTGTGTACAAGGACGACTTCTTCTTGGTGAATTTTTCTGTTGATGGACATTTTGGTTTCTTCCAAGTCTTGGCTATGGTACATGTTGCTGCAGTGCAGGATTGCCAGCCTGTGTCTCTTTGATTCTGGTCTACTCAGGTGATAGGCCCATCAGTGATCCTACCAGATCACATGGTAGCTCAAGTTTTACCTTTAAACACACCTCCATTTTGTTCTCTGTACTGGCTGTTACCAGGTTACATCCCGTCAGCAGCTTGAGGGTACACAGTTCTCTAAAACCCCTTCAGCATTTATACTATGTAGACTTTTTTGCTCACGATCCTTCTGACGGCTGTGAGGTGAACGTGTTTCTAGACTGGATTTGCATGGCTTTATTAATTCCTGACGTTGAGCGTTTTTCCATGCCTTTTTCTATAACAAAAAAAGAGACAGAATATAAAATGTGCATAAAATATGCCTCTTGAAATTGTCGTTTTGAAATATGGATGTCTTTTGAGATTTCTGCTCGATTTACGACCGAAGGATTGTTTTGAGGGCAGGTGTCATTTACAGGCCTGCAATTATTTTGACTATCAAGTAACCGTTACAGCTGCAGTTGGAGCTGCTGCTGTGTGAAACGGCCACAAAGAGGCACAGTTCTCCTTTAACAAATCTGGTTATTAGGGCAACAGAGCCTTAATGAAAGTCACGTTCCAGGTTGTAAATTAGAATGGAATGTGCCAGGAAAGAGCCCCTTAACGTTATATCCCACTACTTCTTCGTTTTTTAAATTTAATTTTCATTGTTTATCACAGCAAGCGTGATTACAATGTTTTGCTTGTTCTAGGTGTGCAAGATGTGGTTGTTTTACACATACACATATATCTATTGTTCTTTGGATCCTTTTCCCATGTAGGTTACGACACAATCTTGAGTAGTCTTCTCTTGGTATTCCGTAGGTCTTTGGTGATTATATACTTCACCTGTGTTTGTATAGCTCTGTTAACCCCGATATCTTAATGTATCCAGTCCTCACACCTTTCCATTGGTGAATCATAAGTTTGTTTAATGAATCTGTGATTGCCTTTCTCTGTGGAAATATCTTCACTGGTGTCACTTTTTAGGTAACACCTATAAGTGATATCATAGGATATGTGTCTTTCGCTTTCTGACTTACGACAAGTTGTGTGATTACTTCTAGACTCATCTATGGTGTTGCAAATGGCATTGTGTCATTTTTTTCCTTGGCTAATATTCGGTCTGTGCATGTACCAGTTCTTCTTTGTCCACTCATCTGTTGATGGAATTTTTGGTTGCTTCCATGTCTTGACCATTGTAATACTGCTGCAATGCACATTTGCCAGCCTGTGTCTTTCCAATTCTGTCATCTTCGGTTTTAGACCAAGTAGTGGGCCTGCTGGATCATATGGTAGCCAATTGTTTACCTTGTAAAGGCACCTCCATTCTGTTCCATTAATGGCTCTTACCAGGTTACATCCCATTTAAAGTTGAGGGTATGCACTTCTCCATAACCCCTTCAGCATTTATTGTTTGTAGTTTTTCTACTAACTTTTATTCTGACTGCTGTGAGCTGATACCTCTTTGTGGTTGGATTTGCATGTGTCTCATAATGCCTTGAAATTTAGCTTTCAGGCATGTCCTTTATTTTCTTCAAACTGTGAGTACAGCTTACCTCTCCAAATGGTTTTCTTGAAATATGTGCCACATTTTGAAATATTTTGGCCATTACCTCCCTGAAGACATTTTGAGGGCAGGTTTCATTTACAGCCTTCGAGTACTTGTGCATATGAAGTGCCGATCAGCACAGGTTGTAAAGCTGCTGTTGCAGGCAACGGCCATTTGGCGGCAGCATTTCTGCTTTCCCCATTCTGGTAACCAGGGAAACAGACCTTCCTGCCAGTGGTGTTCCTCTTTTATACACTAGAGGTGAATGTGCCTGGATAAACCCCCAAAGACTGATGTTGTCATACACTAAACTGTAACCAAAACCGTACCCGTTCCCTAACCCTAACCCTAAACCTTACACTAAGCTGTGCCATAACAATAACCCATACACTAACACTAACACGTACCCTAACCCTAACCCTAAACCTTATACTTACCCAAGTCCTAATTGTAACACGTACACTAACAGTAACACTAACCCTAACAGGTACCCTAAACCGTTGTCGTACCCTAAACAGTGACCTAATCCGTACCCTTTCCCTAACGCTAAACCTAACCCTAAACCGTCCCCTAACCCACAACCTAATCCTAACCCATATACTAACACTAACCTACACCCTAACATGGATTCTAACCAAACCCGTTGTCGTACACTAACTGGTACCATAAACTGTATCCATTCCCTAACGCTAATCCTAACCATAACCCTAACCCTAAATCATACCCTAACCCGTACCCTAATCCTAACCCGTACCTTGGTGGGGGAACCGTATATCACACTGTCACCATAGAAAAACCTACAGACACTGCAGTGACGGCGGCCAATAAGACCGGCTAGACTCCTCGCTACTTCAAAATTTCTTGTGACTCTGGGACTAATGGAATACAGAAGAAGACATCACCTAAGTCTAATACAGAATACCATGTCCTGGTGGATGGTAGAATGACCATCAGTGTGTAGGAATTAGGAACTACTGGATGTATATTCTCAGTTGCTTCACTGACCTGACGTCCTTTACCAAGTACCCAGTAGCCCACAGGGCTCTCATGGTCAGGCCCCTCCCAGGATATGGAGCTCACCTGCGCAGGTACCCAGCAGCCCACGGGGCTCTTGTGGTCAGGCCCCTCCCAGGATATGGAGCTCACCTATGCAGGTACCCAGCAAGACTGGGCACACAGGAACCATGCACATAGCCCCCATTGCAGAGCACCCCCAGCTCACCTGTTGCTCAGGGCTGACACAGAGCACCTCAGAGCACGACCTGAACTAACAAACAACAGCTCCAACAGGTCTGTGACACTGGGCGTCACTCTGTGCGGCCTCCCTCCACCTGGTCTTCCAGAGACTTCCACTGCAGCCGGGGCACCAGGCCTCTGTCTCCACCCACCACCCCTCCTCTCCCTGACTCCTGGGTTCCTCTCATTAGGAGAGGGTCTTCTTGAAGTTGTCTCCCATTCATGGGCCAGATAAAATGATTAGAAAACAAGCCAGAGCTGCAGCCCCTTGTCTATCCTGACTCTCAGGAGCCCACACCTGTTCCTTGGACCTGGTCGGTTCATCAAGGTCCATTTTCTGCTGCTGTGAGCCCCAGAGGGGCGAGGATTGGCTGACCTGGGCAGCCTGACACTGCCGGCCAGCCCTCTCCAGGTGTGCCTGGTTTGAGGTCAATATAAACACCGCGCCAGGCAGCAAGAGCCCCTTCAGTTGTGTCTGACGCCATATTCTCTGCCCCGTCAGCAGTGTCGGGGCTGGGCTGGTGGGAGGGAGTGAGGGGCCACGGTTTTTTGGGTGGCCCGGTGTGAGTGGGGCTCTGCTGGGTTTTCTGCAGGAGTTGCCAAGCTGCCAACTGCTAAAGAAGAGGATGTGTCACCCATATCTGCTGCTGGAATTTCTCCCCAGGCAGAGGTGAGTAAGGAAAAAAGCAGTGGGGGCCGGGACAGGAGGGGTATCTCAGGCAGAGAAATGGAAAGCTTCCAGAAGTGCGCCCGGGGCCAGGACCATCCTGCTTGGCCTGTAGGCACCAAGTCGGCCTGGGTGCTGTCGCTGGTGTGGCTCCATGACCCTTCCTCTAGGCTTTCAAGTCCTTGCACAGATTCAGGGGTTGTACCTGGGAAGTGTGGGAACAGCTCAGCAGCAGCTGGCCTGGAGCTCAGCTCACGTTTACTCAGAGATGCCTCGGCATGGTTCCCCAACTTTGCAATGAGGACGCTCCTTGTGGGGGTGGGGGGGCTCCTGACTGCATGGGAGACGATTACCCACCTCTGACCAACTTCAGGATTCTTTACCTTTGGAGCAAGTGTCCTGATAGGGTTTTCCTGTTTATAACTGGTGGGTTCTGCTTTTTTTTTTTTTTTTTGTCTTTTTTGGTTCAATGTAGGTTTTATTCCTCTTTTTCGTATTTATAGATAGAAGCATGGAAATAATTCATTCATATAAATACATGTATGGGAATGGAAGAACTTTTTTCTGTTTTACTTTTTGTATGTTTATTTATTTTTTTAATTTTATTATTATACAGCAGGTTCTTTCTGGTTATCGATTTTATACATATGGGTGTATATAAGTCAATCCCAAACTCCCAATTCATCCCAGCACTACCCCCCCCACGGCTTTCCCCCCTTGGTGTCCATACGTTTGTTCTCTACATCTGTGTCTCTATTTCTGCCCTGCAAACCAGTTCATCTGTTCCGTTTTTCTTGGTTCCACATATATGCATTAATATACAATATTTCTTTTTCTCTTTCTGTCTTACTTCACTCTGTATGACAGTCTCTAGGTCCATCGACGTCTGTACAAATGACCGAATTTCATTCCTTTTTATGGCTGAGTAACATTCCATGTTATATATGTACCACATCTTTATCCATTCGTCTGTCTGTGTGCATTTAGGTTGCTCCCATTACCCGGCTATTGTAAATAGTGCTGCAATGAACATTGTGGTGAATGTGTCTTTTTGATTTATGATTTTCTCTGGGTATATGCCCAGTAGTGGGATTGCTGGATCATATGGTAATTCTATTTTTAGTTCTTTAAGGAACCTCCATATTGTTCTCCATAGTGACTGTATCAATTTACATTCCCACCAATAGTGGAAGAGGGTTCCTTTTCTCCACACCCTCCCCAGCATTTGTCGTTAGTAGATTTTCTGATGATGTCCATTCTAAGAGGTGTGAGGTGATAGCTCATCGTAGTTTTGATTTGCATTTCTCTAATAATTAGTGATGTTGAGAAACTTTTCATGTGCTTCTTGGCCATCTCTCTCTCTTCTTGGAATAAATGTCTATTTAGATCTTCTGCCATTTTTGTATTGGGTTGTTTGGTTTTGTTAATATTGAGCTGCATGTGCTGTTTATATATTATTGGAGATTAATCCTTTGTCTGTTGCTTCATTTGAAAATATATTGTCCCATTCTGAGAGTTGTCTTTTCGTCTTGTTTTTACTTTCCTTTGCTTTGCAAAAGCTTTTATGTTTCATTAGTTCCCATTTGTTTATCTTTTTTATTGCATTACTCTAGGAGGTGGATCAAAAAAGATCTTGTTGTGATTTATGTCAGAGTATTCTTCCTATTTTTTCCTCTAAGAGTTTTATACTGTCCGGTCTTACATTAAGGTCTCTAATCCATTTTGAATTTATTTTTCTGTATGGTGTTAGGGAGTATTCTAATTTCATTCTTTTACATGTAGCTGCCCATTTTTCCCAGAACCACTGATTGAAGAGACTGTCTTTTCTCCATTGTATAGTCTTGCCTCCTGTGTCATAGATTATTGACCATTGGTATGTAGGTTTATCTCTGGGCTTTCTTTTTTTTTTCAATTTACAACTTTATTGGCGTATAATTGCTTTACAATGATGTGTTAGTTTCTGCTGTATAACAAAGTGAATCAGCTATACATATACCACCATATCCCCTCCCTCTTGCATCTCTCTCTCACTGTCCCTATCCCACCACTTTAGGTGTTCACAAAGCACTGAGCTGATCTCCCTGTGCTATGTGGCTTCTTCCCAGTAGCTATCGATGTTACATTTGGTAATGTATATATGTCCATGCCACTCTCTCACTTTGTCCCAGCTTACCCTTCCCCCTCCCCGTGTGCTCAAGTCCTTTCTGTACGTCTGTGTCCTTAATCCTCTCCCGCCCCTAGGTTCTTCATAAACATTTTTTTCTTTAGACTCCATATATCTGTGTTAGCACACGCTATTTGTTTTTCTCTTTCTGACTTACTTTACTGTGTAGGACAGTCTGTACGTCCATCCATCTCACTACAAATAACTCAGTTTTGTTTCTTTTTATGGCAGAGGAATATTCCATTGTATATATGTGCCAGATATTCTTTATCGATTCATCAGTCGATGGACACTTAGGTTGCTTCCATCTCCTGGCTATTGTAAATAGAGCTGCAATGAACATTGTTGAACATAACTCTTTTTGAATTATGGTTCTCTCAGGGTAAATGCCCAGGAGTTGGATTGCTGGGTCATATGGTACTTCTATTTTTAGTTTTCTAAGGAACCTCCATACCGTTCTCCCTAATGGCTATATCAATTTACATTCCCACTAACACTGAAAGAGTGTTCCCTTTTCTCCAATAAATGCCTCTCCAGCATTTATTTTTTGTAGATTTTTTGATGATTGCCATTCTGACTGCTGTGAGTGATACCTCACTGTAGTTTTGATTTACATTTCTGTAATGATTAGTGATGTTCAGCATCCTTTCATGTGTTTGTTGGCAACCTGTATATCGTCTTTGGAGCAATGTCTATTTAGGTCTTCTGCCCATTCCTGGATTGGGTTGTTTGTTTTTGTGATATTGAGCTACATGAGCTGCTTGTAAATTTTGGAGATTAATCCTTTGTCATTTGCTTCATTTGAAAAGATTTTCTCCCATTCTGAGGGTTGTCTTTTCGTCTTCTTTATGTGTTTCTTTGCTGTGCAAAAGCCTTTAAGTTTCATTAGGTCCCATTTGTTTATTTTTGTTTTTATTTCCATTTCCCTAGGAGGTGGGTCAAATAGGATCTTGCTGTGATTTATGTCATAGAGTGTTCTGCCTATGTATTCTTCTAAGAGTTTAATAGCGTCTGGTCTTAACATTTAGATCTCTAATCTATTTGGAGTTTATTTTTGTGTATGGTGTTATGGATGTTCTAATTTCATTCTTCTATGTGTAACTGTCCAGTTTTCCCAGCACCACTTACTGAAGAGACTATCTTTTCTCCATTGTTTATCCTTGCCTCCTTTGTCATAGATGAGTTAGCCATAGGTATGTAGGTTTGTCTCTGGGCTTTCTATCCTGTTCCATTGATCTATATTTCTGTTTTGGTGCCAGTACCATATAGTCTTGATTACTGTAGCTTTGTAGTATAGTCTGAAGTCAGGAAGTCTGATTCCTCCAGCTCTTTTAATTTCCCTCAAGACTGATTTGGCTATTCGGGGTGTTTTGTGTCTCCATACAAATTTTAAGGTTTTTTTGTTCTAGTTCTGTAGAAAATGCCACCGATAATTTGATAGGGATTGCATTGAATCTGTAGATTGCTTTGCGTAGTATAGTCATTTTCACAATATTGATTCTTCTAATCCAAGCATATGGTTAATACTCCCATCTGTTTATATAGTCTTTGATTTCTTTCAGCAGTGTCTTATAGTTTTCTGAGTATAGGACTTTGACCTCCCTAGGTAGGTTCATTACTACATATTTTATTCTTTTTGTCGCAATGGTGTATGGGATTGTTTCCTTAATTTCTCCTTCTCATCTTTCATTGTTAGTGTAGAGGAATGCAAGAGATTTCTGTGCATTAACTTTGTATCCTGCAACTTTACCAGATTCATTGTTTAGCTCTAGTAATCTTCTAGTGTCATCTTTAAGATTCACTATGTGTAGTATCATGTCATTTGCAAACAGTGAAAATTTTACTTCTTTTCCAATTTGTGTTCCTTTTATTTCTTTTTTTTCTCTGATTGCTGTGTCTAGGACTTCCAAAACTATGTTGAATAATACTGGTGAGGGTGGACATCCTTGTTTTGTTCCTGATCTTAGAGGATATTCTTGTAGTTTTTCACCATTGAGAATGATGTTTGTTGTGGGTTTGTCATATATGGCCTTTATTATGTTGAGGTAGATTCCCTCTATGTTCACTTTCTGGAGCATTTTTAATCATAAATGGGTGCTGAATTTTGTCAAAATTTTTTCCTGCTTCTATTGAGATGATATTTTTATTCTACAATTTGTTAATATGGTGTATCACATTGATTGATTTGTGTATATTGAAGAACCCTTGCATTCCTGGGATAGACCCCACCTGATCATGGTGTGTGATCCTTTTAATGTGTTGTTCAATTCTGTTTGCTAGTATTTTGTTGAGGATTTTTACATCTATATTCATCAGTGATATTGGTCTCTAATTTTCTTTTTCTGCAGTATCATTGTCTGGTTTTGGTATCAGTGTGATGGTGGCGTCATAGAATGAGTTTGGGAGTGTTCCTTTCCCTGCAAATTTCTGAAGAGTTTGAGAAGGTTGGGTGTTAGCTCTTGTCTCAATATTTGATAGAATTCACCTCTGATGCCATCTGGTTCTGGACTTTTGTTTGTTGGAAGATTTTTAATCACAGTTTCAATTTCATTACTTGTGATTGGTCTATTCATATTTTCTATTTGTTCCTCTTTCAGTCTTGGAAGGTTATACCTTTCTAAGAATTCGTCCATTTCTTCCAGGTTGTCCATTTGATTGGCATAGAGTTGCTTGTAGAAGTCTCTTAGGATGCTTTGTATTTCTGTGGTGTCTGTTGCAACTTCTCCTTTTTCACTTCTAATTTTATTGATTTGAGTCCTCGCCCTCTTTTCCTTGAGTCTGGCTAACGATTTATCATTTTTGTTTACCTTCTCAAAGAACCAGCTTTTAGTTTTATTGATCTTTGCTATTGTTTTCTTTGTTTCTGTTTCATTTATTTCTGCTCTGATCTTTATGATTTCTTTCCTTCTACTAACTTTGGGTTTCTTTCTTCTTTCTCTAATTCCTTTAGGTGTAAGGTTAGATTGTTTATTTGAGAGTTTTCTGGTTTCTTGAGGTAGGCTTGTATTGCTATAAACTTCCCTCTTAGGACTGCTTTTGCTGCATCCCATAGGTTTTGGATCATCATGTTTTTGTTGTCATTTGTCTCTAGGTTGTTTTTGATTTCCTCTTTTCTTTCTTCAGTGATGTCTTGGTTATTTACTGACGTATTGTTGAGCCTCCATGTGCTTCTGTTTTTTACATATTTTTTCCCTGTAATTGATTTCTAATCTCATAACCTTGTGGTCAGAACAGATGCTTGATATGATTTCAGTTTTATTAAATTTCCTGAGGCTTTATTTGTGACCCAAGATGTGATCTATCCTGGAGAATGTTCTGCGTGAAGTTGAGAAGAACATGTAATCTGCTGTTTTTGGATGGAATGTCCTATAAATATCAATTAAATCTATTTGGTCTATTGTGTCACTTAAAGTTTGTGTTTCCTTATTAATTTTCTGTCCGGATGATCTCCATTGGTGTAAGTAAAGTGTTAAAGTCCCCTGCTATTATTGTGTTACTGTCGATTTTCTCTTTTATAGCTGTTAGCAGTTGCCTTATGTATTGAGGTGCTCCTATGTTGGGTACATATATATTTATAATTGTTATGTCTTCTTCTTGGATTGATCCCTTGATCATTACGTAGCGTCCTTCCTTGTCTCTTGTAACGCTCTTTATTTTAAAGTCTATTGTATCTGATATGAGTATTGCTACTCCAGCTTTCTTTTGATTTTCATTTGCATGGAATATCCTTTTCCATCCCCTCACTTTCAGTCTGTAGGTTTCCCTAGGTCTGAAATGGGTCTCTTATAGACTGCATATATATGGACCTTGTTTTTGTATCCATTCAGCAAGACTGTGTCTTTTGTTTGGAGCATTTAATCCATTCACATTTAAGGTAAATATTGATATGTATGTTCCTATTACTATTTTCTTAATTGTTATGTGTTTGTTTTTGTAGATTCTTTTCTTCTG
Organism: Lagenorhynchus albirostris; assembly: GCF_949774975.1. NCBI lineage: Eukaryota > Metazoa > Chordata > Mammalia > Artiodactyla > Delphinidae > Lagenorhynchus > Lagenorhynchus albirostris. The sequence continues at coordinate 536,641 of NW_026783557.1, read as the reverse complement.
TTGTGTTTCCCACTTAGATAGGTTCCTTTAGCATTTGTTGTAGAGCTGGTTTGGTGGTGCTGAGTTCGCTTAGCTTTTGCTTGTCTGTAAAGCTTTTGATTTCTCCATTGAATCTGAATGAGATCTTGCTGGGTAGAGTTCTTTTGGTTGTAGGTTCTTCCCTTTCATCACTTTAAATATATCAGCCCACTCCCTTCTGGTTTGTAGAGTTTCTGCTGAGAAATCAGCTGTTAACCTTATGGGAGTTCCCTTGTATGTTGTCATTTTTCCCTTGGGCTTTCAATAATTTGTCTTTGTCTTTAATTTTTGTCAGTTTGATTATTACGTGTCTCGGCATTTTTCTCCTTGGGTTTATCCTGCCTGGGACTCTCTGTGCTTTCTGGACTTGGGTGGCTACTATTTCCTTTCCCATGCTAGGGAAGTTTTCGACTCTTCAAATATTTGCTCGGGTCCTTTCTCTCTCTCTTCACCTTCTGGGATCCCTATAATGCAAATTTTGTTGCATTTAATGTTATCCCAGAGGTCTCTTAAGCTGTCTTCATTTCTTTGCATCCTTTTTTCTTTATTCTTTTCTGCAGCAGTGAATTCCACCTTTCTGTCTCCAGGCCAGTTGTCCGTTCTTCTGCCTCAGTTATTCTACTATTGATTCCTTCTAGTGTATTTTTTTTTTTTGCGGTACGCGGGCCTCTCACTTTTGTGGCCTCTCGCATTGTGGAGCACAGGCTCTGGATGTGCAGGCTCAGCAGCCATGGCTCACGGGCCCAGCCGCTCCGTGGCATGTGGGATCTTACCAGACCAGGGCACGAACCCATGTCCCCTGCATCGGCAGGTGGACTCTCAACCACTGCGCCACCAGGGAAGCCCCCTTCTAGTGTATTTTTCATTTCAGTTATTGTACTGTTCATCTCTGTTTGTTTGTTCTTTAATTCTTCTAGGTCTTTGTTAACTATTTCTTGCACCTTCTCGATCTTTGCCTCCATTCTTTTTCCAAGGTCTTGGATGATCTTCACTATCATTATTATGAATTCTTTTTCTGGAAGGTTGCCTATCTCCACCTCATTTAGTTGTTTTTCTGGGGTTTTATCTTGTTCCTTCATCTGGTACAAATTCCTCTGCCTTTTCATTTTGTCTATCTTTCTGTGAATGTGGTTTTCCATCCACAGGCTGAAGAACTGTAGTTCTTCTTGCTTCTGCTATCTGCTCTCTGCTGGATGAGTCTATCTTAGAGGCTTGTGCAGCACTCCTGATGTGAGGGACTGGTGGTGGGTAGAGCTGGGTGTTGCTCTGGTGGGCAGAGCTCAATAAAACTTTAATCCGCTTGTCTGCTGATGCATGGGGCAGAATTCCCTCTCTGTTTGTTGTTTGGCCTGAGGCGACCCAGAACTATGGCCTACCTGGCTCTTTGGTGGGGCTACCTGCGGACTCTGGGAGGGCTCATGCTAAGGAGGACTTCCCAGAACTTCTGCTGCCAGTGTCCTTGTCCGCACGGTGAGGCCCAGTCACCCCCCACCTCTGCAGGAGACCCTCTCAAACTAGCAAGTAGGTCTGCTCAGTCTCCTATGGGGTCACTGCCCCTTCCCTTGGGTCCTGATGTGCACACTACTGTGTGTGTCCTCCAAGAGTGGAGTCTCTGTTGTGACTCTACGTCTCTGAGTGGGGTTGAGACTCTGAGACTGAGTGGAGTCTCACAGACTCTGTGTCCTGTGAAACTTCGATGCTTTGTGGTTCTAGAAATCCTATAGGAGACGGTCCACAGCAGGTGAAGCTAATGCTGTCGGTGGAGGTGGTGAAGCCAAAGATCTGCAGTTCAGACTAAAGGTGCCAATGTACATTCAGGACAAAACAATCTCATGTGAATGTAGTTCAGGCAGGTTTAACATAAATACAGTCAGGTTAATGCCTAACATCTTCTATCTTGTGCCTCCCCTCAGGGACCCCCTCCTCAGTTCCTGAGGCTCCTGTAACTCATGTACAGTGGAAGGGAGACTGGGCTCTGTCCAGTCTGAGCCCTGAGTTACCCTGTGTGTATCTTAGGATACTTTGTGTTTCTGTGGTGTCTGTTGTAACATCATCGCTTTCATTTCTGATTTATTTGGGCCCTCTCTTTTTTAAAAAAACATACTACTATTGTCTTTTATTCTTTACAGAAGCTAAAGAAATGTTTGATCTATTACCCTTACTCCATGTATAGGTTTTTCAGTGAGATTTTTACTTTTGTTTGTTTTCTTGTTACTATCAATAATTAGTGAGACTTCTTTGAAGCTTAAGTAAATTCCTTCAACATTGCATATAAGGCTGGTTTATTAGTGATGAACTCTTTTAGCTTTTGCTAGTCTGGGAAACTCTTGATCTCTCCTTCAATTCTTTCTTTCCTCCATAAATTTATTTATTTATTTTTGGCTGTATTAGGTCTTCATTGCAGTGCGTGGGTTTTTCTCTAGTTGTGGCAGGTGGAGGCTACTCTTCGTTGTGGTGCATGGGCCGTTGTGGTGCATGGGCTTCTCATTGCAGTAGCTCTTCTTGTTGTTCAACATGTGCTCTGGGTGCTCAGCCTTCAGTAGTTGTGGCTAGCAGGCTCAGTAGTTGTGTCTCATGGGCTCTAGAGCACAGGCTCAGTAGTTGTGGCACACAGGCTTAGTTGCTCTGTGGCATGTGGGATCTTCCTGGGTCAGGGCCCGAACCCGTGTCCCCTGCATTGGCAGGCAGATTCTCAACCACTGTGACATCAGGGAAGCCCTCTCCTGCAATTCTGAATAATAATTTTGCTGGTAGAGTATTCCTGTTGTAGACTTTTTCTTTTTAGCCCATTGATTATATCCTATCATTCCTTCCTAGTTTGAAAATTGTGCTGAGAAGTCATCTGACAGTCTTATGGGAATACCTTGAACATAACTAGACCCTTTTATTTCACTGCCTCTGTGATCACTCTTTAAATTTTTGGAGCTTTATAATATGTCTTGGTGTGGACCTGTTTGTCTTCATCTTGTTTGGGACTCTGTTTTTCCTGGACCTGGATGTGTGTTTCCTTCCCCAGGTTAGGAAAGTTATCAGTTACTCTATCCTCCAATAAGTTATCTGCCCGTTTCTCTCTTCTCCTCGTTCTGGGGCCCCTGTAATGCTCATGTTAATATTCTTGATGTTGTCTCAGAGGTCCCTTTACGTATACGCTTAATTGCTTTTACTTTGTGCTATTCAGTTTGGGTGATTTTCACTACTCTGTTTTCCATTTCACTGATCTGTTCTTCTGTATCCTACAGTATAATGTGGCTTCTCTCATGTACGTGTGTGTGTGTTTTAATCTCTTTTATTGTATTGTTCACTGTTTTGTTCTTTTTGACATGTTATTACTCTGTTGAAATTCTCACTATGTCTATCTATTCTTCTCCTGACTTGGGTGAGCGTCTTTATAATCATTACTGTGAACACTTTTTTTTATCGGGTAGAATGCTTATCCCTGTTTTCTTCAGTTCTTTGTCTGATGTCGTGTCTTGTTACTTCATTTGTAACGTATTCCTCTATTTCCTTATGTTTCCTAATTCTCTGTACATCTTTATTCATTAGGTTCAGGTTGTTACATTCCCGGGTCTCAGAGAAGTGGCCTTATATAGGAGATGACTGATGGGGCCCAGCAGCACATTGTCCTCTGGCCAGCAGAGCCACATGCTCCAGGGGTGTCCCCTGTGTGGGCTGCACACACCTTTCTCTTAGGGCAGGGCCAACTGCTGTAGACAAGCTGGTAGGTGGTATTGGACCCTGGCCTAAATGGCTGTGAGCCCCTGCAGTATGTGATTGATTGCCATGGGTGTGCTGATATCCAAGGCAGCCCTCCATTATGGGTGGCTGTGTGGTGCTCCAGGTGCACAGGTGGACAGCGTAGGCCCCCAGTGTGTCTGGTTGTGAGGCCTTCTGGTGCGGGAGTGCTATGGGCATGGTGGTAAGTGGGGCAGGCCCCTGATTCTAATCAGTTCCAGGGAAGATTCTAAAATGTTGCTTGCCCATGTCTCAGTTCCTAGTGGGAGTCCCAGTCGCCTCTTGCCTTTCCAAGAAGCTCTCCGAGATTAGCAAGTGGGTCTGGCACACGTGTCTTTCACTCTATTGGCTCTGCACAGGGACTGAGAACATGTGAGATTTGTGTGTGCCCTATGAGAGCAGTCTCAGTTTCCTTTAGTCTCCAGATTTCCTGAAAATAAGCCCTGCAAGTTTTCAAAGCCAGACCTGCTGTGTTCTTTTCTTCCAGTGCAGGAACCCTGGGCTGAGCAGCCTAATGCCAGGCTCATACCCTTCCCTCCATGTGGAGGACCTATGCAATTGTGATATCTTCCAGCTGTGGGTCACTGTGCTATATGTGTGGGTTCCAATTAGACTGTGTTCCCAGTCCTCCTACCTGCCTTGTGGTTTCTCCTTCCTTATATCTTTAGTTGTGGAAAACATTCCCTGCTAGTCTTCAGAGATAATTTCCGTGTAAGTGGTTGTAATTTGGGTGTGTCTTTGGCAGCAGGGGAGCTCAGTATCTTCCTACTCTATCCTCTTGATCCCCTCTCAAGAATTCTTTGAAAATATATGCATTTATTACTGTAAACATAACTCTTTGAATTGCAGTCTTGTTCCTGTATTCCATAAATTTAGGTACTTTGTGTTTCCAATTTTGTTTGCTTTAAGATTTCTTTTAAATTTCCATTTTGATTTACTCCTGTATGCATTGGCTATTCAAGAGCTTATTGTTCAATTTCTAAGTGTTCTTGAATTTTCAATTATTCTTTTTAATATTGAATTTCAGTTTCATACCATTGTGCTTGGAAATGATCCTTGATATGATTTCAATATTCTTGGATTTTTGAAGACTTGTTTTGTGGCTTAACATAGGATCTACCCTAGGCAATGTTCTATGTGTACTTAAGAACAATGGAAAGTTTGCTGCTGTTGAGTGGAATATGCTGTAGATGTATGTTAGGTTCATTTGATATCAAGTGTGTGTTCAGGTTCAGTGTTTCCTGATTGATATTATGTCCGGATGACCTATACAGTGTTGAAAGTTGGGTATCGACGTTTCTTACCGTTATTTTATTTCTGCACATTTTCCCCTTCACGTGGGTTAATATATTCTTTATATGCTGAGAGGCTCCAAAGCTGGATACATACATATTTATAATTGTCATGATTTCTTGATGAATTAATCCATTTATCATTATATGATAACCTTCTTTCCTTTGAGAGGTTTGACTTCAAGTCTTTTTTATCTCAGAATAGACTAGTCAGTCAAGTATCATTTTCATGGAGTATTTTGTTCCCAGTCTTTCAATTTTATGCTATATATGGATTAGAAGTTAACATGAATATCTTGTACACAGTATAATTGAACTTTCTTTAATCCATTCAGCCACCCTATGGATTATTTAAATTGAAGTATAGTTGATTTACAATATTACATTAGTCTCAGGGGTACAACATATGGATTGAATATTTTTATAGATCATGTTCTACTAAAGTGGTTACAAAATAATGTCTATATTTCCCTGTGTTGTACTATATATCCTTGTTTGTTTATTTCATACATAGGGGTACTGGATTTAGAGAAACAAACTACTGTTTTCCCCTCCCCCTTTAAGTCGCCCCACCAGTAACCACTAATTTGTTCTCTGTGAGTCTATTTCTGTTTTGTTTTATACATACATTTCTTGCATTTTTAGATTCTACAGAGAAGTGAGAACATAGTGTATTTGTCCTTCTCTAACTTAAGTAGGTATAAATATTCTAGGCCTCTCCATGTTGTTGCAAATGGCAGAATTTGATCCTTTTTAATGGCTGAGTAATAGTCTATTGTGTATACATACCACATCTTCTTTATCCACTCATCTGTCGGTGGACATTTAGTTTGCTTCCATATGTTGGCAATTGTAAATAATGCTGCTATGAACATTGGGATGCATGTATCTGGTCAAATTGGTGTCTTCATTTTCTTTGGACATATACCAAGCAGTGGAATTGCTGGCTAGTATGATAGCTCTACTTTTAGCTTTTATCAGGACCTCCATATTCTTTTCATAGTGGGTGTACCAACTTACAATCCCACCACCAGTGTACTAGGATTGCCTTCTCCATGTCATGAACAACATTTCATATTTGTATACTTTGGACTAATAGCCACGTTGAGAGGTGTGACCTGACGTCTCATTATGGGTTTGCTTGTGGATCATTCATTAAATTTAATTTACAAAAGAAGGTGATAGGCTGGATGTGATCTCCAGGTTTAGTTTGCTAATGCCTGGTATAGGTTAATTTGGGGAGAATTAATACCTTTACAATGTTATTTATTGCTTACATTTTTCAGGTTGACATTTAGTGATTGGAAACATTTAAATTTTTTTCTCCCTGAAGGATATATGAAGTCTGTTGGTTTGTTTCTGTTTTATAAATTTGTTCATTTCTATCATTTTTTAGACTCCACTATAAGTGATATCATATGATATTTGTCTTTTTCTATCTGACTTACTTCACTTAGAATGAAATAATGTCATTTGCAGCAACAGGAATGGACCTAGAGGTGATCATGCTTTTTCATTTCTGAGTAATATTTATTTGATTGTGTACATGTACAACTTCTTCATTATCCATTCATCTGTTGATGGACATTTTGGTTGCCTCCATGTCTTGGCTATTGTAAACAGTGCTGCAGTGCATGTTTGGGTTTGGGTGCATTTGTCATTTTCATTTCTGGCTTTCTGCAGATGTACACCCAGAAGTAAGACTGCTGGATGATATGGTAGCTCTATTTTTACTTTTAAAAGGCATCTCCATACTGTACTTTATAGTGGCTGTTACCAGCTTACATCACACCAACAGCATAGGAGGGTTCCCTTTTCTCCATGTCCTCTCCAGCATTTATGGTTTGTAAACATTTTGATGATGGCCATTCTGACTGTGTGAGGTGATACCTTGTTGTAGTTTTGATTTGCATGGGTCTGTCCAATAATTCGAGATTTTGAGCATCTTTGCGTGTGTTTTTTTTAAACACTGTGAGGAAAAGTTACAGTTGACATTGGGTTTTTGAAAGTCTGACTATTTTGAATTTTTGCTCGATAACCACCACAGGGCATTTGTTAAGGGCAGGTGTCATTTACACCCTGGCAGTCCTTGTGAATATGAAGTGCCCATAAGCACATGTTTTAAAGTTGCTGTTGTGGAAATGGGCACAGATGTTAGGATTTCCTTCATGCCCCTCTCTGGTTCCTTGGGTAACCAGACCCACTGTGGAAGACGGGCTCTTGGATTGTAAATTAGTGTGGGCTGTGGCAGAACAAACACCCCAAATCTTCTGTTTTGTTACTTCTTGTTTTTGTTTTAATTTAATTTTTCTTTTTTTATTGGAGTAAAGTTGATTTAAAATATTCTGTTTGTGGTAGGCGTACAGAATCTTGTTCAGTTATGTATATTCATATGTCTATTCATCTTCAGATTCTTTTCCCATATAGGTTATTAGAGAGTGTTGAGTAGACTTCCCTTTGTTATGCAGTAGGTCCTTGTTGATAATCTATTTTATATGTATGAGTGTGTAAATATTTTCCCCAGCCTCCTGATTGATTTATTCCTTCCACCCAGCTTTCTCATTGGGTAAGCATAAGTTTGTTTTCTAAGTCTGTGAGTCTGTTTCTCTCTCTTTTATTTTATTTTTTTTGGCTGTACTGCAAGACATGTGTGATATTAGTTCTCCCAACACCAGGGATCGAACCCATGCCCCCTGAATTGGAAGCTCAGATTCTTAACCATTGCACCACCTGGAAAGTCCCTGTTTCTCTCTTGTAAATTAGTTCATTGGTATCAATTTTTACATTTCAGCTACAAGTAGTATCATATGATATTTGACTTTCTCTTTCTGACTTACTTCACTTAGTATGATTATCTGTAATTCTATCTATGATGCTGCAAATGGCATTCCTTCATTCTTTTCATTTCTGAGTAATATTTCACTGTGAACATGTACCGCTTCTTTATCCGTCCATCTGCTGATGGATATTTTGGTTGCTTCCATGTCTTAGACGTTGTAAGTTGTGCTGCGGTACACATATGGGTGCATGTGTGTTTTCCAATTCTGGTTTTCTCCCGTTATACGCCTGGGAGTGGGACAGCTGGATCATATGGTACCTCTAAACTTACCTTGTAAAGGCACCTCCATACTCTTATTTATAGTGGCTGTTACCATGTTAGATCCCAACAGCAGCATAGGAGGGTTGCCTTTTTTCTACAACCTCTCAAGCATTTACTGTTTGTAGATGTTTCAATGGTGGCTATTCTTACTCATGTGAAGTGATCCCTCCTTGTAGTTTTGACTTCCATGACGCTAATAATATAGGAATTAGAACATCTTTTCAAGTGCTTTTCTTTTAAACAGTGTAAAATTTACCTATTGAAATAGGATCTTGAAAGTCTGTTCCTTTGGAATTTATTTTGCTTGCCTACCCGTGGACATTTCCTGATTGTGGGTGTCACTTAGAGCCCAACAGTTCTTCTGAATATTAAGTACCCATAAGCATTGTTTTTAAAGTTGCAGTTGCAGGAAAGGGCAACAAGGCAGTGGAATTTATTCATACTCACCTTGATTGCTAGGTAAAACATTGGTTTAGTGGAATTCGTCTTCCTAGATTGTAAATTGGAGTGTAAAGTGCCAGGACAAATACACAAAATCTTGTGTCACATTACTTCTTGTTTAATTTATTTTTTATTTCTTATCAGAGTAAATTTGATTACAATGTTGTGTTTGTTCTAGGTGTAAAGAAGCCGGTTCATTCATATGTATACATACATCTAATCAGGTTTAGGTTCTTTCGCATGTTGGTCATTAGAGAGAGTTGAGTAGACCTCCCTTGGCATCCAGTAGGTCCTTCTTGATTATATATTTTATATGAATTATTAAATGCATGTTAACCCCAACATCCTAATTTTTCCATTCCTTTCACCTTTTTCAAAGTCTGTATGGGTCTTTCGCAGTGGAAATATATTCATGGGTATCAATTTCTAGATAACCCTAGTAAATGATGTCATCGGATATTTGTCTTTCTTTTTGTGACTTACTTTACGTAGTATGATTACCCCTAGGTTCATCAGTGGTGATGGAAAAGGCATTGTTTCATCATTTCCATGGCTAATATTCGATTGTGTACATGTACCACTCCTTTGCCCGTTCATTTGTTTTTGAACATTTTGCTTGCATCCATGTCTGGCTATTGTAAGTATCACTGAAGAGCATTTTTGGGTACCTGGGTATTTCTGAATTCTGGTGTTCTCGGGTTACAGGCCCATTAGTGTTTTGGCAGGATCACATAGTAGCTCAACTTTTACCTTTTAAAGGCACCTTCATTCTGTTCTGATTAGTGGCTCTTACCAGTTTACATCCCAGCAACAGCATATGAGTGTATCCATTCTCGGAAACCCATTCAGCATTTATTGTTTGCAGACATTTTTCTCTGATGGCCACTCAGACTATTGTGAGCTGATACCTTTTTGTAGTTTAAATTTGCATGTCCCTAATAATTTTTGATGTTGAACATTTTTTCATGTCCTTAAAAAAAAAACACTGTGAGGAAATTTACCTCTCGAAATTGTCTTCTCCGGATTTCCTACTGTTTTGTATATTAATGTCCATTCCTGACCGCAAGATATTTTTTGAGGGCAGGTGTCATTTAAAGCCCTGCAGTCCTTGTGAATATTAAGTGACCAATAGCACTGAGATTAAAGCTGCTGTTGCGGGAATTGACCACAAGGCGGCAGATGTCTACATTCCCAACTTTGGTTACAAGGACAGGAGAGCCTTCCTTGAAGTTGTGGTCCTAGGTTGCAAACTGTAGTGGAATGTCCCAGGACAAACTCCCAAAAGCTTATGTCTCCTACTTACGTTTGTTTTCTAAATTTATTTTATGTTTCTTATTGGAGTAAATTTTTTTTAAACTAGATTCTTCCTCGATCTACAATTTCCCCTTTGCCTTTAATATTGGCTGTGTTGCGTCTTCGTTTCTGTGTGAGGGCTTTCTCTAGTTGCGGCAAGCGGGGACCACTCTTCATCGGGGTGCGTGGGCCTCTCACTATTGTGGCCTCTCTTGTTGTGGAGCACAGGCTGCAGACGCGCAAGCTCAGTAGTTGTGGCTCATGGGCATAGTTGCTCCACGGCATGTGGGAGCCTCCCAGACCAGGGCTCGAACCCGTGTCCCCTGCATTGGCAGGCAGATTCTCAACCACTGCGCCACTAGGGAAGCCCCTATTGGAGTAAATTTTATTAGAGTGTTGTGATTCTCTGGATGTACCAATTAGGATCAATTTTTCATACATATATCTGTTCATCATTGGATCCTGTTACCATGTAGGTTATTATAGGGTGTTGAGTAGAGCTCCCTTGGTATTTGGTAGGTGTTTGGTGATTATATAATTTATATATATTAATGATTATATAATTTGTATATTTTATATATTATAAGTTTATATACTTATAACATATATTAGTGTATGTATGTTAACCCCATAATCCTAATTTACTCATCCTGCCACCTTTCATTTTGCTTAACCATTAGTTTGTTTCATACGTCTCTGAGTGGCTTTTCCTTTGGAAATATGTTCATTGGTAGGAATCTTAAGATAACATCTATAAATTATATCATAGGAGATATATCATACACTTTTGACTTCACAGAATATGATTATTTCTAGACTCACCTGTAGTCATGAAAGCGACATTGTTCATTTTTTTGAAAGCTAATCTTCCATTAGGTACATGTACCACTTCTTCTTTGTCCATTCATCTGTTAACTGACATTTTTGCTGCTTCCATGTCCTGGCTATTTTCAGTATTACTTCAGTACAGGTTTGTCAGCGTGTGTCTTCTCGATTCGGCGCTTAGGTGATAGGCCCAGTGGTGGGCGTGTTGGATCGAATGACATCTCAATTTTTACTTTTAAACGCAGCTCCTTTCTGTTCTCATTACCGGATCTTGCCACTTGACATCTCACAAGCAGCTAGAGGATACACAGCTCTCTAAAACACCTTCAGCGTTTATTGTCTGTAGACTTTTGGCTGATGGTAGTTGACTTGCGTGAGTTGAAACCTTTCTGTAGGCTAGATTTGCATGACTCTAATAATTTCTGATGTTGAGCTTTTATCCATTTTCTTTTTTATTTGAAAAATAGTGAGTAAAACTTACCTCTTCATACTGTCTCCTTGAAAAATTTGCCGGATTTGAATTTTTTTGGCCATTCCATGCCTCAGTACAAGTTTTGACGGCAGGTGTGCTTTACAGCCCAGAGTGAGTCCTTGTGAATGTTAAGTGATGGTTACCTGTGGTTTTAAAGCCGCTCTTGCGGGAAATGGCACAAGGTGACAGCATTCCTACGTTTCCAATTCTGGGTTTTTTGGGCAACAGATCTTTCCTGGAAATCGTGTTTGTAGGCTGCAATTGAGAGTGGAATGTGTCAGGGCAAACGCCCAAGAGCTTATATCTCCATAATTCTTGTTTGTTTTTTTAAATTTAATTTTTATTAATTATAAGAGCAAATTTGAGAAAATTGTTGTGTGTGTTCTAGCTGAACAGAATCTGCTTCATTATATCTATGTATAGATCTATTCATCTTTGGATCCTTTCCCATGTAGGTTATTACAGAGTTTTGAGTAGACCTCTCTTGGTATTCCATAGGTATTTTGTGATTATATATTTCATATATATAAGTACATGTCTGTTAACCCCCATATCCTAATTCATACATTCCTTACACCTTTCCATTTGGTTAAACATAATTTGGTTTTCTGAATCTGTGAGTGTCCTTCTCTTGGAAATTATTTCATGGGTATCAACTTTTACGTAACACCTATAAGTGATGTAATGGGATATCTGTCTTTCGTTTTCTTTCTTACTTCAAGTTGGGTGATTATCTCTAGATCCTTCTATGGTGGTGCCAATGGCACTGTTGCATGCTTTTCCATGGCTAATATTCCATTGTGTACAAGGACGACTTCTTCTTGGTGAATTTTTCTGTTGATGGACATTTTGGTTTCTTCCAAGTCTTGGCTATGGTACATGTTGCTGCAGTGCAGGATTGCCAGCCTGTGTCTCTTTGATTCTGGTCTACTCAGGTGATAGGCCCATCAGTGATCCTACCAGATCACATGGTAGCTCAAGTTTTACCTTTAAACACACCTCCATTTTGTTCTCTGTACTGGCTGTTACCAGGTTACATCCCGTCAGCAGCTTGAGGGTACACAGTTCTCTAAAACCCCTTCAGCATTTATACTATGTAGACTTTTTTGCTCACGATCCTTCTGACGGCTGTGAGGTGAACGTGTTTCTAGACTGGATTTGCATGGCTTTATTAATTCCTGACGTTGAGCGTTTTTCCATGCCTTTTTCTATAACAAAAAAAGAGACAGAATATAAAATGTGCATAAAATATGCCTCTTGAAATTGTCGTTTTGAAATATGGATGTCTTTTGAGATTTCTGCTCGATTTACGACCGAAGGATTGTTTTGAGGGCAGGTGTCATTTACAGGCCTGCAATTATTTTGACTATCAAGTAACCGTTACAGCTGCAGTTGGAGCTGCTGCTGTGTGAAACGGCCACAAAGAGGCACAGTTCTCCTTTAACAAATCTGGTTATTAGGGCAACAGAGCCTTAATGAAAGTCACGTTCCAGGTTGTAAATTAGAATGGAATGTGCCAGGAAAGAGCCCCTTAACGTTATATCCCACTACTTCTTCGTTTTTTAAATTTAATTTTCATTGTTTATCACAGCAAGCGTGATTACAATGTTTTGCTTGTTCTAGGTGTGCAAGATGTGGTTGTTTTACACATACACATATATCTATTGTTCTTTGGATCCTTTTCCCATGTAGGTTACGACACAATCTTGAGTAGTCTTCTCTTGGTATTCCGTAGGTCTTTGGTGATTATATACTTCACCTGTGTTTGTATAGCTCTGTTAACCCCGATATCTTAATGTATCCAGTCCTCACACCTTTCCATTGGTGAATCATAAGTTTGTTTAATGAATCTGTGATTGCCTTTCTCTGTGGAAATATCTTCACTGGTGTCACTTTTTAGGTAACACCTATAAGTGATATCATAGGATATGTGTCTTTCGCTTTCTGACTTACGACAAGTTGTGTGATTACTTCTAGACTCATCTATGGTGTTGCAAATGGCATTGTGTCATTTTTTTCCTTGGCTAATATTCGGTCTGTGCATGTACCAGTTCTTCTTTGTCCACTCATCTGTTGATGGAATTTTTGGTTGCTTCCATGTCTTGACCATTGTAATACTGCTGCAATGCACATTTGCCAGCCTGTGTCTTTCCAATTCTGTCATCTTCGGTTTTAGACCAAGTAGTGGGCCTGCTGGATCATATGGTAGCCAATTGTTTACCTTGTAAAGGCACCTCCATTCTGTTCCATTAATGGCTCTTACCAGGTTACATCCCATTTAAAGTTGAGGGTATGCACTTCTCCATAACCCCTTCAGCATTTATTGTTTGTAGTTTTTCTACTAACTTTTATTCTGACTGCTGTGAGCTGATACCTCTTTGTGGTTGGATTTGCATGTGTCTCATAATGCCTTGAAATTTAGCTTTCAGGCATGTCCTTTATTTTCTTCAAACTGTGAGTACAGCTTACCTCTCCAAATGGTTTTCTTGAAATATGTGCCACATTTTGAAATATTTTGGCCATTACCTCCCTGAAGACATTTTGAGGGCAGGTTTCATTTACAGCCTTCGAGTACTTGTGCATATGAAGTGCCGATCAGCACAGGTTGTAAAGCTGCTGTTGCAGGCAACGGCCATTTGGCGGCAGCATTTCTGCTTTCCCCATTCTGGTAACCAGGGAAACAGACCTTCCTGCCAGTGGTGTTCCTCTTTTATACACTAGAGGTGAATGTGCCTGGATAAACCCCCAAAGACTGATGTTGTCATACACTAAACTGTAACCAAAACCGTACCCGTTCCCTAACCCTAACCCTAAACCTTACACTAAGCTGTGCCATAACAATAACCCATACACTAACACTAACACGTACCCTAACCCTAACCCTAAACCTTATACTTACCCAAGTCCTAATTGTAACACGTACACTAACAGTAACACTAACCCTAACAGGTACCCTAAACCGTTGTCGTACCCTAAACAGTGACCTAATCCGTACCCTTTCCCTAACGCTAAACCTAACCCTAAACCGTCCCCTAACCCACAACCTAATCCTAACCCATATACTAACACTAACCTACACCCTAACATGGATTCTAACCAAACCCGTTGTCGTACACTAACTGGTACCATAAACTGTATCCATTCCCTAACGCTAATCCTAACCATAACCCTAACCCTAAATCATACCCTAACCCGTACCCTAATCCTAACCCGTACCTTGGTGGGGGAACCGTATATCACACTGTCACCATAGAAAAACCTACAGACACTGCAGTGACGGCGGCCAATAAGACCGGCTAGACTCCTCGCTACTTCAAAATTTCTTGTGACTCTGGGACTAATGGAATACAGAAGAAGACATCACCTAAGTCTAATACAGAATACCATGTCCTGGTGGATGGTAGAATGACCATCAGTGTGTAGGAATTAGGAACTACTGGATGTATATTCTCAGTTGCTTCACTGACCTGACGTCCTTTACCAAGTACCCAGTAGCCCACAGGGCTCTCATGGTCAGGCCCCTCCCAGGATATGGAGCTCACCTGCGCAGGTACCCAGCAGCCCACGGGGCTCTTGTGGTCAGGCCCCTCCCAGGATATGGAGCTCACCTATGCAGGTACCCAGCAAGACTGGGCACACAGGAACCATGCACATAGCCCCCATTGCAGAGCACCCCCAGCTCACCTGTTGCTCAGGGCTGACACAGAGCACCTCAGAGCACGACCTGAACTAACAAACAACAGCTCCAACAGGTCTGTGACACTGGGCGTCACTCTGTGCGGCCTCCCTCCACCTGGTCTTCCAGAGACTTCCACTGCAGCTGGGGCACCAGGCCTCTGTCTCCACCCACCACCCCTCCTCTCCCTGACTCCTGGGTTCCTCTCATTAGGAGAGGGTCTTCTTGAAGTTGTCTCCCATTCATGGGCCAGATAAAATGATTAGAAAACAAGCCAGAGCTGCAGCCCCTTGTCTATCCTGACTCTCAGGAGCCCACACCTGTTCCTTGGACCTGGTCGGTTCATCAAGGTCCATTTTCTGCTGCTGTGAGCCCCAGAGGGGCGAGGATTGGCTGACCTGGGCAGCCTGACACTGCCGGCCAGCCCTCTCCAGGTGTGCCTGGTTTGAGGTCAATATAAACACCGCGCCAGGCAGCAAGAGCCCCTTCAGTTGTGTCTGACGCCATATTCTCTGCCCCGTCAGCAGTGTCGGGGCTGGGCTGGTGGGAGGGAGTGAGGGGCCACGGTTTTTTGGGTGGCCCGGTGTGAGTGGGGCTCTGCTGGGTTTTCTGCAGGAGTTGCCAAGCTGCCAACTGCTAAAGAAGAGGATGTGTCACCCATATCTGCTGCTGGAATTTCTCCCCAGGCAGAGGTGAGTAAGGAAAAAAGCAGTGGGGGCCGGGACAGGAGGGGTATCTCAGGCAGAGAAATGGAAAGCTTCCAGAAGTGCGCCCGGGGCCAGGACCATCCTGCTTGGCCTGTAGGCACCAAGTCGGCCTGGGTTCTGTCGCTGGTGTGGCTCCATGACCCTTCCTCTAGGCTTTCAAGTCCTTGCACAGATTCAGGGGTTGTACCTGGGAAGTGTGGGAACAGCTCAGCAGCAGCTGGCCTGGAGCTCAGCTCACGTTTACTCAGAGATGCCTCGGCATGGTTCCCCAACTTTGCAATGAGGACGCTCCTTGTGGGGGTGGGGGGGCTCCTGACTGCATGGGAGACGATTACCCACCTCTGACCAACTTCAGGATTCTTTACCTTTGGAGCAAGTGTCCTGATAGGGTTTTCCTGTTTATAACTGGTGGGTTCTGCTTTTTTTTTTTTTTTTTGTCTTTTTTGGTTCAATGTAGGTTTTATTCCTCTTTTTCGTATTTATAGATAGAAGCATGGAAATAATTCATTCATATAAATACATGTATGGGAATGGAAGAACTTTTTTCTGTTTTACTTTTTGTATGTTTATTTATTTTTTTAATTTTATTATTATACAGCAGGTTCTTTCTGGTTATCGATTTTATACATATGGGTGTATATAAGTCAATCCCAAACTCCCAATTCATCCCAGCACTACCCCCCCCACGGCTTTCCCCCCTTGGTGTCCATACGTTTGTTCTCTACATCTGTGTCTCTATTTCTGCCCTGCAAACCAGTTCATCTGTTCCGTTTTTCTTGGTTCCACATATATGCATTAATATACAATATTTCTTTTTCTCTTTCTGTCTTACTTCACTCTGTATGACAGTCTCTAGGTCCATCGACGTCTGTACAAATGACCGAATTTCATTCCTTTTTATGGCTGAGTAACATTCCATGTTATATATGTACCACATCTTTATCCATTCGTCTGTCTGTGTGCATTTAGGTTGCTCCCATTACCCGGCTATTGTAAATAGTGCTGCAATGAACATTGTGGTGAATGTGTCTTTTTGATTTATGATTTTCTCTGGGTATATGCCCAGTAGTGGGATTGCTGGATCATATGGTAATTCTATTTTTAGTTCTTTAAGGAACCTCCATATTGTTCTCCATAGTGACTGTATCAATTTACATTCCCACCAATAGTGGAAGAGGGTTCCTTTTCTCCACACCCTCCCCAGCATTTGTCGTTTGTAGATTTTCTGATGATGTCCATTCTAAGAGGTGTGAGGTGATAGCTCATCGTAGTTTTGATTTGCATTTCTCTAATAATTAGTGATGTTGAGAAACTTTTCATGTGCTTCTTGGCCATCTCTCTCTCTTCTTGGAATAAATGTCTATTTAGATCTTCTGCCATTTTTGTATTGGGTTGTTTGGTTTTGTTAATATTGAGCTGCATGTGCTGTTTATATATTATTGGAGATTAATCCTTTGTCTGTTGCTTCATTTGAAAATATATTGTCCCATTCTGAGAGTTGTCTTTTCGTCTTGTTTTTACTTTCCTTTGCTTTGCAAAAGCTTTTATGTTTCATTAGTTCCCATTTGTTTATCTTTTTTATTGCATTACTCTAGGAGGTGGATCAAAAAAGATCTTGTTGTGATTTATGTCAGAGTATTCTTCCTATTTTTTCCTCTAAGAGTTTTATACTGTCCGGTCTTACATTAAGGTCTCTAATCCATTTTGAATTTATTTTTCTGTATGGTGTTAGGGAGTATTCTAATTTCATTCTTTTACATGTAGCTGCCCATTTTTCCCAGAACCACTGATTGAAGAGACTGTCTTTTCTCCATTGTATAGTCTTGCCTCCTGTGTCATAGATTATTGACCATTGGTATGTAGGTTTATCTCTGGGCTTTCTTTTTTTTTTCAATTTACAACTTTATTGGCGTATAATTGCTTTACAATGATGTGTTAGTTTCTGCTGTATAACAAAGTGAATCAGCTATACATATACCACCATATCCCCTCCCTCTTGCATCTCTCTCTCACTGTCCCTATCCCACCACTTTAGGTGTTCACAAAGCACTGAGCTGATCTCCCTGTGCTATGTGGCTTCTTCCCAGTAGCTATCGATGTTACATTTGGTAATGTATATATGTCCATGCCACTCTCTCACTTTGTCCCAGCTTACCCTTCCCCCTCCCCGTGTGCTCAAGTCCTTTCTGTACGTCTGTGTCCTTAATCCTCTCCCGCCCCTAGGTTCTTCATAAACATTTTTTTCTTTAGACTCCATATATCTGTGTTAGCACACGCTATTTGTTTTTCTCTTTCTGACTTACTTTACTGTGTAGGACAGTCTGTACGTCCATCCATCTCACTACAAATAACTCAGTTTTGTTTCTTTTTATGGCAGAGGAATATTCCATTGTATATATGTGCCAGATATTCTTTATCGATTCATCAGTCGATGGACACTTAGGTTGCTTCCATCTCCTGGCTATTGTAAATAGAGCTGCAATGAACATTGTTGAACATAACTCTTTTTGAATTATGGTTCTCTCAGGGTAAATGCCCAGGAGTTGGATTGCTGGGTCATATGGTACTTCTATTTTTAGTTTTCTAAGGAACCTCCATACCGTTCTCCCTAATGGCTATATCAATTTACATTCCCACTAACACTGAAAGAGTGTTCCCTTTTCTCCAATAAATGCCTCTCCAGCATTTATTTTTTGTAGATTTTTTGATGATTGCCATTCTGACTGCTGTGAGTGATACCTCACTGTAGTTTTGATTTACATTTCTGTAATGATTAGTGATGTTCAGCAT
The DNA here is from genome assembly GCF_949774975.1 of Lagenorhynchus albirostris. Classification (NCBI taxonomy): domain Eukaryota; kingdom Metazoa; phylum Chordata; class Mammalia; order Artiodactyla; family Delphinidae; genus Lagenorhynchus; species Lagenorhynchus albirostris. The sequence continues at coordinate 518,295 of NW_026783557.1, read as the reverse complement.
CCTTTCATGTGTTTGTTGGCAACCTGTATATCGTCTTTGGAGCAATGTCTATTTAGGTCTTCTGCCCATTCCTGGATTGGGTTGTTTGTTTTTGTGATATTGAGCTACATGAGCTGCTTGTAAATTTTGGAGATTAATCCTTTGTCATTTGCTTCATTTGAAAAGATTTTCTCCCATTCTGAGGGTTGTCTTTTCGTCTTCTTTATGTGTTTCTTTGCTGTGCAAAAGCCTTTAAGTTTCATTAGGTCCCATTTGTTTATTTTTGTTTTTATTTCCATTTCCCTAGGAGGTGGGTCAAATAGGATCTTGCTGTGATTTATGTCATAGAGTGTTCTGCCTATGTATTCTTCTAAGAGTTTAATAGCGTCTGGTCTTAACATTTAGATCTCTAATCTATTTGGAGTTTATTTTTGTGTATGGTGTTATGGATGTTCTAATTTCATTCTTCTATGTGTAACTGTCCAGTTTTCCCAGCACCACTTACTGAAGAGACTATCTTTTCTCCATTGTTTATCCTTGCCTCCTTTGTCATAGATGAGTTAGCCATAGGTATGTAGGTTTGTCTCTGGGCTTTCTATCCTGTTCCATTGATCTATATTTCTGTTTTGGTGCCAGTACCATATAGTCTTGATTACTGTAGCTTTGTAGTATAGTCTGAAGTCAGGAAGTCTGATTCCTCCAGCTCTTTTAATTTCCCTCAAGACTGATTTGGCTATTCGGGGTGTTTTGTGTCTCCATACAAATTTTAAGGTTTTTTTGTTCTAGTTCTGTAGAAAATGCCACCGATAATTTGATAGGGATTGCATTGAATCTGTAGATTGCTTTGCGTAGTATAGTCATTTTCACAATATTGATTCTTCTAATCCAAGCATATGGTTAATACTCCCATCTGTTTATATAGTCTTTGATTTCTTTCAGCAGTGTCTTATAGTTTTCTGAGTATAGGACTTTGACCTCCCTAGGTAGGTTCATTACTACATATTTTATTCTTTTTGTCGCAATGGTGTATGGGATTGTTTCCTTAATTTCTCCTTCTCATCTTTCATTGTTAGTGTAGAGGAATGCAAGAGATTTCTGTGCATTAACTTTGTATCCTGCAACTTTACCAGATTCATTGTTTAGCTCTAGTAATCTTCTAGTGTCATCTTTAAGATTCACTATGTGTAGTATCATGTCATTTGCAAACAGTGAAAATTTTACTTCTTTTCCAATTTGTGTTCCTTTTATTTCTTTTTTTTCTCTGATTGCTGTGTCTAGGACTTCCAAAACTATGTTGAATAATACTGGTGAGGGTGGACATCCTTGTTTTGTTCCTGATCTTAGAGGATATTCTTGTAGTTTTTCACCATTGAGAATGATGTTTGTTGTGGGTTTGTCATATATGGCCTTTATTATGTTGAGGTAGATTCCCTCTATGTTCACTTTCTGGAGCATTTTTAATCATAAATGGGTGCTGAATTTTGTCAAAATTTTTTCCTGCTTCTATTGAGATGATATTTTTATTCTACAATTTGTTAATATGGTGTATCACATTGATTGATTTGTGTATATTGAAGAACCCTTGCATTCCTGGGATAGACCCCACCTGATCATGGTGTGTGATCCTTTTAATGTGTTGTTCAATTCTGTTTGCTAGTATTTTGTTGAGGATTTTTACATCTATATTCATCAGTGATATTGGTCTCTAATTTTCTTTTTCTGCAGTATCATTGTCTGGTTTTGGTATCAGTGTGATGGTGGCGTCATAGAATGAGTTTGGGAGTGTTCCTTTCCCTGCAAATTTCTGAAGAGTTTGAGAAGGTTGGGTGTTAGCTCTTGTCTCAATATTTGATAGAATTCACCTCTGATGCCATCTGGTTCTGGACTTTTGTTTGTTGGAAGATTTTTAATCACAGTTTCAATTTCATTACTTGTGATTGGTCTATTCATATTTTCTATTTGTTCCTCTTTCAGTCTTGGAAGGTTATACCTTTCTAAGAATTCGTCCATTTCTTCCAGGTTGTCCATTTGATTGGCATAGAGTTGCTTGTAGAAGTCTCTTAGGATGCTTTGTATTTCTGTGGTGTCTGTTGCAACTTCTCCTTTTTCACTTCTAATTTTATTGATTTGAGTCCTCGCCCTCTTTTCCTTGAGTCTGGCTAACGATTTATCATTTTTGTTTACCTTCTCAAAGAACCAGCTTTTAGTTTTATTGATCTTTGCTATTGTTTTCTTTGTTTCTGTTTCATTTATTTCTGCTCTGATCTTTATGATTTCTTTCCTTCTACTAACTTTGGGTTTCTTTCTTCTTTCTCTAATTCCTTTAGGTGTAAGGTTAGATTGTTTATTTGAGAGTTTTCTGGTTTCTTGAGGTAGGCTTGTATTGCTATAAACTTCCCTCTTAGGACTGCTTTTGCTGCATCCCATAGGTTTTGGATCATCATGTTTTTGTTGTCATTTGTCTCTAGGTTGTTTTTGATTTCCTCTTTTCTTTCTTCAGTGATGTCTTGGTTATTTACTGACGTATTGTTGAGCCTCCATGTGCTTCTGTTTTTTACATATTTTTTCCCTGTAATTGATTTCTAATCTCATAACCTTGTGGTCAGAACAGATGCTTGATATGATTTCAGTTTTATTAAATTTCCTGAGGCTTTATTTGTGACCCAAGATGTGATCTATCCTGGAGAATGTTCTGCGTGAAGTTGAGAAGAACATGTAATCTGCTGTTTTTGGATGGAATGTCCTATAAATATCAATTAAATCTATTTGGTCTATTGTGTCACTTAAAGTTTGTGTTTCCTTATTAATTTTCTGTCCGGATGATCTCCATTGGTGTAAGTAAAGTGTTAAAGTCCCCTGCTATTATTGTGTTACTGTCGATTTTCTCTTTTATAGCTGTTAGCAGTTGCCTTATGTATTGAGGTGCTCCTATGTTGGGTACATATATATTTATAATTGTTATGTCTTCTTCTTGGATTGATCCCTTGATCATTACGTAGCGTCCTTCCTTGTCTCTTGTAACGCTCTTTATTTTAAAGTCTATTGTATCTGATATGAGTATTGCTACTCCAGCTTTCTTTTGATTTTCATTTGCATGGAATATCCTTTTCCATCCCCTCACTTTCAGTCTGTAGGTTTCCCTAGGTCTGAAATGGGTCTCTTATAGACTGCATATATATGGACCTTGTTTTTGTATCCATTCAGCAAGACTGTGTCTTTTGTTTGGAGCATTTAATCCATTCACATTTAAGGTAAATATTGATATGTATGTTCCTATTACTATTTTCTTAATTGTTATGTGTTTGTTTTTGTAGATTCTTTTCTTCTGTTGTGTTTCCCACTTAGATAGGTTCCTTTAGCATTTGTTGTAGAGCTGGTTTGGTGGTGCTGAGTTCGCTTAGCTTTTGCTTGTCTGTAAAGCTTTTGATTTCTCCATTGAATCTGAATGAGATCTTGCTGGGTAGAGTTCTTTTGGTTGTAGGTTCTTCCCTTTCATCACTTTAAATATATCAGCCCACTCCCTTCTGGTTTGTAGAGTTTCTGCTGAGAAATCAGCTGTTAACCTTATGGGAGTTCCCTTGTATGTTGTCATTTTTCCCTTGGGCTTTCAATAATTTGTCTTTGTCTTTAATTTTTGTCAGTTTGATTATTACGTGTCTCGGCATTTTTCTCCTTGGGTTTATCCTGCCTGGGACTCTCTGTGCTTTCTGGACTTGGGTGGCTACTATTTCCTTTCCCATGCTAGGGAAGTTTTCGACTCTTCAAATATTTGCTCGGGTCCTTTCTCTCTCTCTTCACCTTCTGGGATCCCTATAATGCAAATTTTGTTGCATTTAATGTTATCCCAGAGGTCTCTTAAGCTGTCTTCATTTCTTTGCATCCTTTTTTCTTTATTCTTTTCTGCAGCAGTGAATTCCACCTTTCTGTCTCCAGGCCAGTTGTCCGTTCTTCTGCCTCAGTTATTCTACTATTGATTCCTTCTAGTGTATTTTTTTTTTTTGCGGTACGCGGGCCTCTCACTTTTGTGGCCTCTCGCATTGTGGAGCACAGGCTCTGGATGTGCAGGCTCAGCAGCCATGGCTCACGGGCCCAGCCGCTCCGTGGCATGTGGGATCTTACCAGACCAGGGCACGAACCCATGTCCCCTGCATCGGCAGGTGGACTCTCAACCACTGCGCCACCAGGGAAGCCCCCTTCTAGTGTATTTTTCATTTCAGTTATTGTACTGTTCATCTCTGTTTGTTTGTTCTTTAATTCTTCTAGGTCTTTGTTAACTATTTCTTGCACCTTCTCGATCTTTGCCTCCATTCTTTTTCCAAGGTCTTGGATGATCTTCACTATCATTATTATGAATTCTTTTTCTGGAAGGTTGCCTATCTCCACCTCATTTAGTTGTTTTTCTGGGGTTTTATCTTGTTCCTTCATCTGGTACAAATTCCTCTGCCTTTTCATTTTGTCTATCTTTCTGTGAATGTGGTTTTCCATCCACAGGCTGAAGAACTGTAGTTCTTCTTGCTTCTGCTATCTGCTCTCTGCTGGATGAGTCTATCTTAGAGGCTTGTGCAGCACTCCTGATGTGAGGGACTGGTGGTGGGTAGAGCTGGGTGTTGCTCTGGTGGGCAGAGCTCAATAAAACTTTAATCCGCTTGTCTGCTGATGCATGGGGCAGAATTCCCTCTCTGTTTGTTGTTTGGCCTGAGGCGACCCAGAACTATGGCCTACCTGGCTCTTTGGTGGGGCTACCTGCGGACTCTGGGAGGGCTCATGCTAAGGAGGACTTCCCAGAACTTCTGCTGCCAGTGTCCTTGTCCGCACGGTGAGGCCCAGTCACCCCCCACCTCTGCAGGAGACCCTCTCAAACTAGCAAGTAGGTCTGCTCAGTCTCCTATGGGGTCACTGCCCCTTCCCTTGGGTCCTGATGTGCACACTACTGTGTGTGTCCTCCAAGAGTGGAGTCTCTGTTGTGACTCTACGTCTCTGAGTGGGGTTGAGACTCTGAGACTGAGTGGAGTCTCACAGACTCTGTGTCCTGTGAAACTTCGATGCTTTGTGGTTCTAGAAATCCTATAGGAGACGGTCCACAGCAGGTGAAGCTAATGCTGTCGGTGGAGGTGGTGAAGCCAAAGATCTGCAGTTCAGACTAAAGGTGCCAATGTACATTCAGGACAAAACAATCTCATGTGAATGTAGTTCAGGCAGGTTTAACATAAATACAGTCAGGTTAATGCCTAACATCTTCTATCTTGTGCCTCCCCTCAGGGACCCCCTCCTCAGTTCCTGAGGCTCCTGTAACTCATGTACAGTGGAAGGGAGACTGGGCTCTGTCCAGTCTGAGCCCTGAGTTACCCTGTGTGTATCTTAGGATACTTTGTGTTTCTGTGGTGTCTGTTGTAACATCATCGCTTTCATTTCTGATTTATTTGGGCCCTCTCTTTTTTAAAAAAACATACTACTATTGTCTTTTATTCTTTACAGAAGCTAAAGAAATGTTTGATCTATTACCCTTACTCCATGTATAGGTTTTTCAGTGAGATTTTTACTTTTGTTTGTTTTCTTGTTACTATCAATAATTAGTGAGACTTCTTTGAAGCTTAAGTAAATTCCTTCAACATTGCATATAAGGCTGGTTTATTAGTGATGAACTCTTTTAGCTTTTGCTAGTCTGGGAAACTCTTGATCTCTCCTTCAATTCTTTCTTTCCTCCATAAATTTATTTATTTATTTTTGGCTGTATTAGGTCTTCATTGCAGTGCGTGGGTTTTTCTCTAGTTGTGGCAGGTGGAGGCTACTCTTCGTTGTGGTGCATGGGCCGTTGTGGTGCATGGGCTTCTCATTGCAGTAGCTCTTCTTGTTGTTCAACATGTGCTCTGGGTGCTCAGCCTTCAGTAGTTGTGGCTAGCAGGCTCAGTAGTTGTGTCTCATGGGCTCTAGAGCACAGGCTCAGTAGTTGTGGCACACAGGCTTAGTTGCTCTGTGGCATGTGGGATCTTCCTGGGTCAGGGCCCGAACCCGTGTCCCCTGCATTGGCAGGCAGATTCTCAACCACTGTGACATCAGGGAAGCCCTCTCCTGCAATTCTGAATAATAATTTTGCTGGTAGAGTATTCCTGTTGTAGACTTTTTCTTTTTAGCCCATTGATTATATCCTATCATTCCTTCCTAGTTTGAAAATTGTGCTGAGAAGTCATCTGACAGTCTTATGGGAATACCTTGAACATAACTAGACCCTTTTATTTCACTGCCTCTGTGATCACTCTTTAAATTTTTGGAGCTTTATAATATGTCTTGGTGTGGACCTGTTTGTCTTCATCTTGTTTGGGACTCTGTTTTTCCTGGACCTGGATGTGTGTTTCCTTCCCCAGGTTAGGAAAGTTATCAGTTACTCTATCCTCCAATAAGTTATCTGCCCGTTTCTCTCTTCTCCTCGTTCTGGGGCCCCTGTAATGCTCATGTTAATATTCTTGATGTTGTCTCAGAGGTCCCTTTACGTATACGCTTAATTGCTTTTACTTTGTGCTATTCAGTTTGGGTGATTTTCACTACTCTGTTTTCCATTTCACTGATCTGTTCTTCTGTATCCTACAGTATAATGTGGCTTCTCTCATGTACGTGTGTGTGTGTTTTAATCTCTTTTATTGTATTGTTCACTGTTTTGTTCTTTTTGACATGTTATTACTCTGTTGAAATTCTCACTATGTCTATCTATTCTTCTCCTGACTTGGGTGAGCGTCTTTATAATCATTACTGTGAACACTTTTTTTTATCGGGTAGAATGCTTATCCCTGTTTTCTTCAGTTCTTTGTCTGATGTCGTGTCTTGTTACTTCATTTGTAACGTATTCCTCTATTTCCTTATGTTTCCTAATTCTCTGTACATCTTTATTCATTAGGTTCAGGTTGTTACATTCCCGGGTCTCAGAGAAGTGGCCTTATATAGGAGATGACTGATGGGGCCCAGCAGCACATTGTCCTCTGGCCAGCAGAGCCACATGCTCCAGGGGTGTCCCCTGTGTGGGCTGCACACACCTTTCTCTTAGGGCAGGGCCAACTGCTGTAGACAAGCTGGTAGGTGGTATTGGACCCTGGCCTAAATGGCTGTGAGCCCCTGCAGTATGTGATTGATTGCCATGGGTGTGCTGATATCCAAGGCAGCCCTCCATTATGGGTGGCTGTGTGGTGCTCCAGGTGCACAGGTGGACAGCGTAGGCCCCCAGTGTGTCTGGTTGTGAGGCCTTCTGGTGCGGGAGTGCTATGGGCATGGTGGTAAGTGGGGCAGGCCCCTGATTCTAATCAGTTCCAGGGAAGATTCTAAAATGTTGCTTGCCCATGTCTCAGTTCCTAGTGGGAGTCCCAGTCGCCTCTTGCCTTTCCAAGAAGCTCTCCGAGATTAGCAAGTGGGTCTGGCACACGTGTCTTTCACTCTATTGGCTCTGCACAGGGACTGAGAACATGTGAGATTTGTGTGTGCCCTATGAGAGCAGTCTCAGTTTCCTTTAGTCTCCAGATTTCCTGAAAATAAGCCCTGCAAGTTTTCAAAGCCAGACCTGCTGTGTTCTTTTCTTCCAGTGCAGGAACCCTGGGCTGAGCAGCCTAATGCCAGGCTCATACCCTTCCCTCCATGTGGAGGACCTATGCAATTGTGATATCTTCCAGCTGTGGGTCACTGTGCTATATGTGTGGGTTCCAATTAGACTGTGTTCCCAGTCCTCCTACCTGCCTTGTGGTTTCTCCTTCCTTATATCTTTAGTTGTGGAAAACATTCCCTGCTAGTCTTCAGAGATAATTTCCGTGTAAGTGGTTGTAATTTGGGTGTGTCTTTGGCAGCAGGGGAGCTCAGTATCTTCCTACTCTATCCTCTTGATCCCCTCTCAAGAATTCTTTGAAAATATATGCATTTATTACTGTAAACATAACTCTTTGAATTGCAGTCTTGTTCCTGTATTCCATAAATTTAGGTACTTTGTGTTTCCAATTTTGTTTGCTTTAAGATTTCTTTTAAATTTCCATTTTGATTTACTCCTGTATGCATTGGCTATTCAAGAGCTTATTGTTCAATTTCTAAGTGTTCTTGAATTTTCAATTATTCTTTTTAATATTGAATTTCAGTTTCATACCATTGTGCTTGGAAATGATCCTTGATATGATTTCAATATTCTTGGATTTTTGAAGACTTGTTTTGTGGCTTAACATAGGATCTACCCTAGGCAATGTTCTATGTGTACTTAAGAACAATGGAAAGTTTGCTGCTGTTGAGTGGAATATGCTGTAGATGTATGTTAGGTTCATTTGATATCAAGTGTGTGTTCAGGTTCAGTGTTTCCTGATTGATATTATGTCCGGATGACCTATACAGTGTTGAAAGTTGGGTATCGACGTTTCTTACCGTTATTTTATTTCTGCACATTTTCCCCTTCACGTGGGTTAATATATTCTTTATATGCTGAGAGGCTCCAAAGCTGGATACATACATATTTATAATTGTCATGATTTCTTGATGAATTAATCCATTTATCATTATATGATAACCTTCTTTCCTTTGAGAGGTTTGACTTCAAGTCTTTTTTATCTCAGAATAGACTAGTCAGTCAAGTATCATTTTCATGGAGTATTTTGTTCCCAGTCTTTCAATTTTATGCTATATATGGATTAGAAGTTAACATGAATATCTTGTACACAGTATAATTGAACTTTCTTTAATCCATTCAGCCACCCTATGGATTATTTAAATTGAAGTATAGTTGATTTACAATATTACATTAGTCTCAGGGGTACAACATATGGATTGAATATTTTTATAGATCATGTTCTACTAAAGTGGTTACAAAATAATGTCTATATTTCCCTGTGTTGTACTATATATCCTTGTTTGTTTATTTCATACATAGGGGTACTGGATTTAGAGAAACAAACTACTGTTTTCCCCTCCCCCTTTAAGTCGCCCCACCAGTAACCACTAATTTGTTCTCTGTGAGTCTATTTCTGTTTTGTTTTATACATACATTTCTTGCATTTTTAGATTCTACAGAGAAGTGAGAACATAGTGTATTTGTCCTTCTCTAACTTAAGTAGGTATAAATATTCTAGGCCTCTCCATGTTGTTGCAAATGGCAGAATTTGATCCTTTTTAATGGCTGAGTAATAGTCTATTGTGTATACATACCACATCTTCTTTATCCACTCATCTGTCGGTGGACATTTAGTTTGCTTCCATATGTTGGCAATTGTAAATAATGCTGCTATGAACATTGGGATGCATGTATCTGGTCAAATTGGTGTCTTCATTTTCTTTGGACATATACCAAGCAGTGGAATTGCTGGCTAGTATGATAGCTCTACTTTTAGCTTTTATCAGGACCTCCATATTCTTTTCATAGTGGGTGTACCAACTTACAATCCCACCACCAGTGTACTAGGATTGCCTTCTCCATGTCATGAACAACATTTCATATTTGTATACTTTGGACTAATAGCCACGTTGAGAGGTGTGACCTGACGTCTCATTATGGGTTTGCTTGTGGATCATTCATTAAATTTAATTTACAAAAGAAGGTGATAGGCTGGATGTGATCTCCAGGTTTAGTTTGCTAATGCCTGGTATAGGTTAATTTGGGGAGAATTAATACCTTTACAATGTTATTTATTGCTTACATTTTTCAGGTTGACATTTAGTGATTGGAAACATTTAAATTTTTTTCTCCCTGAAGGATATATGAAGTCTGTTGGTTTGTTTCTGTTTTATAAATTTGTTCATTTCTATCATTTTTTAGACTCCACTATAAGTGATATCATATGATATTTGTCTTTTTCTATCTGACTTACTTCACTTAGAATGAAATAATGTCATTTGCAGCAACAGGAATGGACCTAGAGGTGATCATGCTTTTTCATTTCTGAGTAATATTTATTTGATTGTGTACATGTACAACTTCTTCATTATCCATTCATCTGTTGATGGACATTTTGGTTGCCTCCATGTCTTGGCTATTGTAAACAGTGCTGCAGTGCATGTTTGGGTTTGGGTGCATTTGTCATTTTCATTTCTGGCTTTCTGCAGATGTACACCCAGAAGTAAGACTGCTGGATGATATGGTAGCTCTATTTTTACTTTTAAAAGGCATCTCCATACTGTACTTTATAGTGGCTGTTACCAGCTTACATCACACCAACAGCATAGGAGGGTTCCCTTTTCTCCATGTCCTCTCCAGCATTTATGGTTTGTAAACATTTTGATGATGGCCATTCTGACTGTGTGAGGTGATACCTTGTTGTAGTTTTGATTTGCATGGGTCTGTCCAATAATTCGAGATTTTGAGCATCTTTGCGTGTGTTTTTTTTAAACACTGTGAGGAAAAGTTACAGTTGACATTGGGTTTTTGAAAGTCTGACTATTTTGAATTTTTGCTCGATAACCACCACAGGGCATTTGTTAAGGGCAGGTGTCATTTACACCCTGGCAGTCCTTGTGAATATGAAGTGCCCATAAGCACATGTTTTAAAGTTGCTGTTGTGGAAATGGGCACAGATGTTAGGATTTCCTTCATGCCCCTCTCTGGTTCCTTGGGTAACCAGACCCACTGTGGAAGACGGGCTCTTGGATTGTAAATTAGTGTGGGCTGTGGCAGAACAAACACCCCAAATCTTCTGTTTTGTTACTTCTTGTTTTTGTTTTAATTTAATTTTTCTTTTTTTATTGGAGTAAAGTTGATTTAAAATATTCTGTTTGTGGTAGGCGTACAGAATCTTGTTCAGTTATGTATATTCATATGTCTATTCATCTTCAGATTCTTTTCCCATATAGGTTATTAGAGAGTGTTGAGTAGACTTCCCTTTGTTATGCAGTAGGTCCTTGTTGATAATCTATTTTATATGTATGAGTGTGTAAATATTTTCCCCAGCCTCCTGATTGATTTATTCCTTCCACCCAGCTTTCTCATTGGGTAAGCATAAGTTTGTTTTCTAAGTCTGTGAGTCTGTTTCTCTCTCTTTTATTTTATTTTTTTTGGCTGTACTGCAAGGCATGTGTGATATTAGTTCTCCCAACACCAGGGATCGAACCCATGCCCCCTGAATTGGAAGCTCAGATTCTTAACCATTGCACCACCTGGAAAGTCCCTGTTTCTCTCTTGTAAATTAGTTCATTGGTATCAATTTTTACATTTCAGCTACAAGTAGTATCATATGATATTTGACTTTCTCTTTCTGACTTACTTCACTTAGTATGATTATCTGTAATTCTATCTATGATGCTGCAAATGGCATTCCTTCATTCTTTTCATTTCTGAGTAATATTTCACTGTGAACATGTACCGCTTCTTTATCCGTCCATCTGCTGATGGATATTTTGGTTGCTTCCATGTCTTAGACGTTGTAAGTTGTGCTGCGGTACACATATGGGTGCATGTGTGTTTTCCAATTCTGGTTTTCTCCCGTTATACGCCTGGGAGTGGGACAGCTGGATCATATGGTACCTCTAAACTTACCTTGTAAAGGCACCTCCATACTCTTATTTATAGTGGCTGTTACCATGTTAGATCCCAACAGCAGCATAGGAGGGTTGCCTTTTTTCTACAACCTCTCAAGCATTTACTGTTTGTAGATGTTTCAATGGTGGCTATTCTTACTCATGTGAAGTGATCCCTCCTTGTAGTTTTGACTTCCATGACGCTAATAATATAGGAATTAGAACATCTTTTCAAGTGCTTTTCTTTTAAACAGTGTAAAATTTACCTATTGAAATAGGATCTTGAAAGTCTGTTCCTTTGGAATTTATTTTGCTTGCCTACCCGTGGACATTTCCTGATTGTGGGTGTCACTTAGAGCCCAACAGTTCTTCTGAATATTAAGTACCCATAAGCATTGTTTTTAAAGTTGCAGTTGCAGGAAAGGGCAACAAGGCAGTGGAATTTATTCATACTCACCTTGATTGCTAGGTAAAACATTGGTTTAGTGGAATTCGTCTTCCTAGATTGTAAATTGGAGTGTAAAGTGCCAGGACAAATACACAAAATCTTGTGTCACATTACTTCTTGTTTAATTTATTTTTTATTTCTTATCAGAGTAAATTTGATTACAATGTTGTGTTTGTTCTAGGTGTAAAGAAGCCGGTTCATTCATATGTATACATACATCTAATCAGGTTTAGGTTCTTTCGCATGTTGGTCATTAGAGAGAGTTGAGTAGACCTCCCTTGGCATCCAGTAGGTCCTTCTTGATTATATATTTTATATGAATTATTAAATGCATGTTAACCCCAACATCCTAATTTTTCCATTCCTTTCACCTTTTTCAAAGTCTGTATGGGTCTTTCGCAGTGGAAATATATTCATGGGTATCAATTTCTAGATAACCCTAGTAAATGATGTCATCGGATATTTGTCTTTCTTTTTGTGACTTACTTTACGTAGTATGATTACCCCTAGGTTCATCAGTGGTGATGGAAAAGGCATTGTTTCATCATTTCCATGGCTAATATTCGATTGTGTACATGTACCACTCCTTTGCCCGTTCATTTGTTTTTGAACATTTTGCTTGCATCCATGTCTGGCTATTGTAAGTATCACTGAAGAGCATTTTTGGGTACCTGGGTATTTCTGAATTCTGGTGTTCTCGGGTTACAGGCCCATTAGTGTTTTGGCAGGATCACATAGTAGCTCAACTTTTACCTTTTAAAGGCACCTTCATTCTGTTCTGATTAGTGGCTCTTACCAGTTTACATCCCAGCAACAGCATATGAGTGTATCCATTCTCGGAAACCCATTCAGCATTTATTGTTTGCAGACATTTTTCTCTGATGGCCACTCAGACTATTGTGAGCTGATACCTTTTTGTAGTTTAAATTTGCATGTCCCTAATAATTTTTGATGTTGAACATTTTTTCATGTCCTTAAAAAAAAAACACTGTGAGGAAATTTACCTCTCGAAATTGTCTTCTCCGGATTTCCTACTGTTTTGTATATTAATGTCCATTCCTGACCGCAAGATATTTTTTGAGGGCAGGTGTCATTTAAAGCCCTGCAGTCCTTGTGAATATTAAGTGACCAATAGCACTGAGATTAAAGCTGCTGTTGCGGGAATTGACCACAAGGCGGCAGATGTCTACATTCCCAACTTTGGTTACAAGGACAGGAGAGCCTTCCTTGAAGTTGTGGTCCTAGGTTGCAAACTGTAGTGGAATGTCCCAGGACAAACTCCCAAAAGCTTATGTCTCCTACTTACGTTTGTTTTCTAAATTTATTTTATGTTTCTTATTGGAGTAAATTTTTTTTAAACTAGATTCTTCCTCGATCTACAATTTCCCCTTTGCCTTTAATATTGGCTGTGTTGCGTCTTCGTTTCTGTGCGAGGGCTTTCTCTAGTTGCGGCAAGCGGGGACCACTCTTCATCGGGGTGCGTGGGCCTCTCACTATTGTGGCCTCTCTTGTTGTGGAGCACAGGCTGCAGACGCGCAAGCTCAGTAGTTGTGGCTCATGGGCATAGTTGCTCCACGGCATGTGGGAGCCTCCCAGACCAGGGCTCGAACCCGTGTCCCCTGCATTGGCAGGCAGATTCTCAACCACTGCGCCACTAGGGAAGCCCCTATTGGAGTAAATTTTATTAGAGTGTTGTGATTCTCTGGATGTACCAATTAGGATCAATTTTTCATACATATATCTGTTCATCATTGGATCCTGTTACCATGTAGGTTATTATAGGGTGTTGAGTAGAGCTCCCTTGGTATTTGGTAGGTGTTTGGTGATTATATAATTTATATATATTAATGATTATATAATTTGTATATTTTATATATTATAAGTTTATATACTTATAACATATATTAGTGTATGTATGTTAACCCCATAATCCTAATTTACTCATCCTGCCACCTTTCATTTTGCTTAACCATTAGTTTGTTTCATACGTCTCTGAGTGGCTTTTCCTTTGGAAATATGTTCATTGGTAGGAATCTTAAGATAACATCTATAAATTATATCATAGGAGATATATCATACACTTTTGACTTCACAGAATATGATTATTTCTAGACTCACCTGTAGTCATGAAAGCGACATTGTTCATTTTTTTGAAAGCTAATCTTCCATTAGGTACATGTACCACTTCTTCTTTGTCCATTCATCTGTTAACTGACATTTTTGCTGCTTCCATGTCCTGGCTATTTTCAGTATTACTTCAGTACAGGTTTGTCAGCGTGTGTCTTCTCGATTCGGCGCTTAGGTGATAGGCCCAGTGGTGGGCGTGTTGGATCGAATGACATCTCAATTTTTACTTTTAAACGCAGCTCCTTTCTGTTCTCATTACCGGATCTTGCCACTTGACATCTCACAAGCAGCTAGAGGATACACAGCTCTCTAAAACACCTTCAGCGTTTATTGTCTGTAGACTTTTGGCTGATGGTAGTTGACTTGCGTGAGTTGAAACCTTTCTGTAGGCTAGATTTGCATGACTCTAATAATTTCTGATGTTGAGCTTTTATCCATTTTCTTTTTTATTTGAAAAATAGTGAGTAAAACTTACCTCTTCATACTGTCTCCTTGAAAAATTTGCCGGATTTGAATTTTTTTGGCCATTCCATGCCTCAGTACAAGTTTTGACGGCAGGTGTGCTTTACAGCCCAGAGTGAGTCCTTGTGAATGTTAAGTGATGGTTACCTGTGGTTTTAAAGCCGCTCTTGCGGGAAATGGCACAAGGTGACAGCATTCCTACGTTTCCAATTCTGGGTTTTTTGGGCAACAGATCTTTCCTGGAAATCGTGTTTGTAGGCTGCAATTGAGAGTGGAATGTGTCAGGGCAAACGCCCAAGAGCTTATATCTCCATAATTCTTGTTTGTTTTTTTAAATTTAATTTTTATTAATTATAAGAGCAAATTTGAGAAAATTGTTGTGTGTGTTCTAGCTGAACAGAATCTGCTTCATCATTATATCTATGTATAGATCTATTCATCTTTGGATCCTTTCCCATGTAGGTTATTACAGAGTTTTGAGTAGACCTCTCTTGGTATTCCATAGGTATTTTGTGATTATATATTTCATATATATAAGTACATGTCTGTTAACCCCCATATCCTAATTCATACATTCCTTACACCTTTCCATTTGGTTAAACATAATTTGGTTTTCTGAATCTGTGAGTGTCCTTCTCTTGGAAATTATTTCATGGGTATCAACTTTTACGTAACACCTATAAGTGATGTAATGGGATATCTGTCTTTCGTTTTCTTTCTTACTTCAAGTTGGGTGATTATCTCTAGATCCTTCTATGGTGGTGCCAATGGCACTGTTGCATGCTTTTCCATGGCTAATATTCCATTGTGTACAAGGACGACTTCTTCTTGGTGAATTTTTCTGTTGATGGACATTTTGGTTTCTTCCAAGTCTTGGCTATGGTACATGTTGCTGCAGTGCAGGATTGCCAGCCTGTGTCTCTTTGATTCTGGTCTACTCAGGTGATAGGCCCATCAGTGATCCTACCAGATCACATGGTAGCTCAAGTTTTACCTTTAAACACACCTCCATTTTGTTCTCTGTACTGGCTGTTACCAGGTTACATCCCGTCAGCAGCTTGAGGGTACACAGTTCTCTAAAACCCCTTCAGCATTTATACTATGTAGACTTTTTTGCTCACGATCCTTCTGACGGCTGTGAGGTGAACGTGTTTCTAGACTGGATTTGCATGGCTTTATTAATTCCTGACGTTGAGCGTTTTTCCATGCCTTTTTCTATAACAAAAAAAGAGACAGAATATAAAATGTGCATAAAATATGCCTCTTGAAATTGTCGTTTTGAAATATGGATGTCTTTTGAGATTTCTGCTCGATTTACGACCGAAGGATTGTTTTGAGGGCAGGTGTCATTTACAGGCCTGCAATTATTTTGACTATCAAGTAACCGTTACAGCTGCAGTTGGAGCTGCTGCTGTGTGAAACGGCCACAAAGAGGCACAGTTCTCCTTTAACAAATCTGGTTATTAGGGCAACAGAGCCTTAATGAAAGTCACGTTCCAGGTTGTAAATTAGAATGGAATGTGCCAGGAAAGAGCCCCTTAACGTTATATCCCACTACTTCTTCGTTTTTTAAATTTAATTTTCATTGTTTATCACAGCAAGCGTGATTACAATGTTTTGCTTGTTCTAGGTGTGCAAGATGTGGTTGTTTTACACATACACATATATCTATTGTTCTTTGGATCCTTTTCCCATGTAGGTTACGACACAATCTTGAGTAGTCTTCTCTTGGTATTCCGTAGGTCTTTGGTGATTATATACTTCACCTGTGTTTGTATAGCTCTGTTAACCCCGATATCTTAATGTATCCAGTCCTCACACCTTTCCATTGGTGAATCATAAGTTTGTTTAATGAATCTGTGATTGCCTTTCTCTGTGGAAATATCTTCACTGGTGTCACTTTTTAGGTAACACCTATAAGTGATATCATAGGATATGTGTCTTTCGCTTTCTGACTTACGACAAGTTGTGTGATTACTTCTAGACTCATCTATGGTGTTGCAAATGGCATTGTGTCATTTTTTTCCTTGGCTAATATTCGGTCTGTGCATGTACCAGTTCTTCTTTGTCCACTCATCTGTTGATGGAATTTTTGGTTGCTTCCATGTCTTGACCATTGTAATACTGCTGCAATGCACATTTGCCAGCCTGTGTCTTTCCAATTCTGTCATCTTCGGTTTTAGACCAAGTAGTGGGCCTGCTGGATCATATGGTAGCCAATTGTTTACCTTGTAAAGGCACCTCCATTCTGTTCCATTAATGGCTCTTACCAGGTTACATCCCATTTAAAGTTGAGGGTATGCACTTCTCCATAACCCCTTCAGCATTTATTGTTTGTAGTTTTTCTACTAACTTTTATTCTGACTGCTGTGAGCTGATACCTCTTTGTGGTTGGATTTGCATGTGTCTCATAATGCCTTGAAATTTAGCTTTCAGGCATGTCCTTTATTTTCTTCAAACTGTGAGTACAGCTTACCTCTCCAAATGGTTTTCTTGAAATATGTGCCACATTTTGAAATATTTTGGCCATTACCTCCCTGAAGACATTTTGAGGGCAGGTTTCATTTACAGCCTTCGAGTACTTGTGCATATGAAGTGCCGATCAGCACAGGTTGTAAAGCTGCTGTTGCAGGCAACGGCCATTTGGCGGCAGCATTTCTGCTTTCCCCATTCTGGTAACCAGGGAAACAGACCTTCCTGCCAGTGGTGTTCCTCTTTTATACACTAGAGGTGAATGTGCCTGGATAAACCCCCAAAGACTGATGTTGTCATACACTAAACTGTAACCAAAACCGTACCCGTTCCCTAACCCTAACCCTAAACCTTACACTAAGCTGTGCCATAACAATAACCCATACACTAACACTAACACGTACCCTAACCCTAACCCTAAACCTTATACTTACCCAAGTCCTAATTGTAACACGTACACTAACAGTAACACTAACCCTAACAGGTACCCTAAACCGTTGTCGTACCCTAAACAGTGACCTAATCCGTACCCTTTCCCTAACGCTAAACCTAACCCTAAACCGTCCCCTAACCCACAACCTAATCCTAACCCATATACTAACACTAACCTACACCCTAACATGGATTCTAACCAAACCCGTTGTCGTACACTAACTGGTACCATAAACTGTATCCATTCCCTAACGCTAATCCTAACCATAACCCTAACCCTAAATCATACCCTAACCCGTACCCTAATCCTAACCCGTACCTTGGTGGGGGAACCGTATATCACACTGTCACCATAGAAAAACCTACAGACACTGCAGTGACGGCGGCCAATAAGACCGGCTAGACTCCTCGCTACTTCAAAATTTCTTGTGACTCTGGGACTAATGGAATACAGAAGAAGACATCACCTAAGTCTAATACAGAATACCATGTCCTGGTGGATGGTAGAATGACCATCAGTGTGTAGGAATTAGGAACTACTGGATGTATATTCTCAGTTGCTTCACTGACCTGACGTCCTTTACCAAGTACCCAGTAGCCCACAGGGCTCTCATGGTCAGGCCCCTCCCAGGATATGGAGCTCACCTGCGCAGGTACCCAGCAGCCCACGGGGCTCTTGTGGTCAGGCCCCTCCCAGGATATGGAGCTCACCTATGCAGGTACCCAGCAAGACTGGGCACACAGGAACCATGCACATAGCCCCCATTGCAGAGCACCCCCAGCTCACCTGTTGCTCAGGGCTGACACAGAGCACCTCAGAGCACGACCTGAACTAACAAACAACAGCTCCAACAGGTCTGTGACACTGGGCGTCACTCTGTGCGGCCTCCCTCCACCTGGTCTTCCAGAGACTTCCACTGCAGCCGGGGCACCAGGCCTCTGTCTCCACCCACCACCCCTCCTCTCCCTGACTCCTGGGTTCCTCTCATTAGGAGAGGGTCTTCTTGAAGTTGTCTCCCATTCATGGGCCAGATAAAATGATTAGAAAACAAGCCAGAGCTGCAGCCCCTTGTCTATCCTGACTCTCAGGAGCCCACACCTGTTCCTTGGACCTGGTCGGTTCATCAAGGTCCATTTTCTGCTGCTGTGAGCCCCAGAGGGGCGAGGATTGGCTGACCTGGGCAGCCTGACACTGCCGGCCAGCCCTCTCCAGGTGTGCCTGGTTTGAGGTCAATATAAACACCGCGCCAGGCAGCAAGAGCCCCTTCAGTTGTGTCTGACGCCATATTCTCTGCCCCGTCAGCAGTGTCGGGGCTGGGCTGGTGGGAGGGAGTGAGGGGCCACGGTTTTTTGGGTGGCCCGGTGTGAGTGGGGCTCTGCTGGGTTTTCTGCAGGAGTTGCCAAGCTGCCAACTGCTAAAGAAGAGGATGTGTCACCCATATCTGCTGCTGGAATTTCTCCCCAGGCAGAGGTGAGTAAGGAAAAAAGCAGTGGGGGCCGGGACAGGAGGGGTATCTCAGGCAGAGAAATGGAAAGCTTCCAGAAGTGCGCCCGGGGCCAGGACCATCCTGCTTGGCCTGTAGGCACCAAGTCGGCCTGGGTGCTGTCGCTGGTGTGGCTCCATGACCCTTCCTCTAGGCTTTCAAGTCCTTGCACAGATTCAGGGGTTGTACCTGGGAAGTGTGGGAACAGCTCAGCAGCAGCTGGCCTGGAGCTCAGCTCACGTTTACTCAGAGATGCCTCGGCATGGTTCCCCAACTTTGCAATGAGGACGCTCCTTGTGGGGGTGGGGGGGCTCCTGACTGCATGGGAGACGATTACCCACCTCTGACCAACTTCAGGATTCTTTACCTTTGGAGCAAGTGTCCTGATAGGGTTTTCCTGTTTATAACTGGTGGGTTCTGCTTTTTTTTTTTTTTTTTGTCTTTTTTGGTTCAATGTAGGTTTTATTCCTCTTTTTCGTATTTATAGATAGAAGCATGGAAATAATTCATTCATATAAATACATGTATGGGAATGGAAGAACTTTTTTCTGTTTTACTTTTTGTATGTTTATTTATTTTTTTAATTTTATTATTATACAGCAGGTTCTTTCTGGTTATCGATTTTATACATATGGGTGTATATAAGTCAATCCCAAACTCCCAATTCATCCCAGCACTACCCCCCCCACGGCTTTCCCCCCTTGGTGTCCATACGTTTGTTCTCTACATCTGTGTCTCTATTTCTGCCCTGCAAACCAGTTCATCTGTTCCGTTTTTCTTGGTTCCACATATATGCATTAATATACAATATTTCTTTTTCTCTTTCTGTCTTACTTCACTCTGTATGACAGTCTCTAGGTCCATCGACGTCTGTACAAATGACCGAATTTCATTCCTTTTTATGGCTGAGTAACATTCCATGTTATATATGTACCACATCTTTATCCATTCGTCTGTCTGTGTGCATTTAGGTTGCTCCCATTACCCGGCTATTGTAAATAGTGCTGCAATGAACATTGTGGTGAATGTGTCTTTTTGATTTATGATTTTCTCTGGGTATATGCCCAGTAGTGGGATTGCTGGATCATATGGTAATTCTATTTTTAGTTCTTTAAGGAACCTCCATATTGTTCTCCATAGTGACTGTATCAATTTACATTCCCACCAATAGTGGAAGAGGGTTCCTTTTCTCCACACCCTCCCCAGCATTTGTCGTTTGTAGATTTTCTGATGATGTCCATTCTAAGAGGTGTGAGGTGATAGCTCATCGTAGTTTTGATTTGCATTTCTCTAATAATTAGTGATGTTGAGAAACTTTTCATGTGCTTCTTGGCCATCTCTCTCTCTTCTTGGAATAAATGTCTATTTAGATCTTCTGCCATTTTTGTATTGGGTTGTTTGGTTTTGTTAATATTGAGCTGCATGTGCTGTTTATATATTATTGGAGATTAATCCTTTGTCTGTTGCTTCATTTGAAAATATATTGTCCCATTCTGAGAGTTGTCTTTTCGTCTTGTTTTTACTTTCCTTTGCTTTGCAAAAGCTTTTATGTTTCATTAGTTCCCATTTGTTTATCTTTTTTATTGCATTACTCTAGGAGGTGGATCAAAAAAGATCTTGTTGTGATTTATGTCAGAGTATTCTTCCTATTTTTTCCTCTAAGAGTTTTATACTGTCCGGTCTTACATTAAGGTCTCTAATCCATTTTGAATTTATTTTTCTGTATGGTGTTAGGGAGTATTCTAATTTCATTCTTTTACATGTAGCTGCCCATTTTTCCCAGAACCACTGATTGAAGAGACTGTCTTTTCTCCATTGTATAGTCTTGCCTCCTGTGTCATAGATTATTGACCATTGGTATGTAGGTTTATCTCTGGGCTTTCTTTTTTTTTTCAATTTACAACTTTATTGGCGTATAATTGCTTTACAATGATGTGTTAGTTTCTGCTGTATAACAAAGTGAATCAGCTATACATATACCACCATATCCCCTCCCTCTTGCATCTCTCTCTCACTGTCCCTATCCCACCACTTTAGGTGTTCACAAAGCACTGAGCTGATCTCCCTGTGCTATGTGGCTTCTTCCCAGTAGCTATCGATGTTACATTTGGTAATGTATATATGTCCATGCCACTCTCTCACTTTGTCCCAGCTTACCCTTCCCCCTCCCCGTGTGCTCAAGTCCTTTCTGTACGTCTGTGTCCTTAATCCTCTCCCGCCCCTAGGTTCTTCATAAACATTTTTTTCTTTAGACTCCATATATCTGTGTTAGCACACGCTATTTGTTTTTCTCTTTCTGACTTACTTTACTGTGTAGGACAGTCTGTACGTCCATCCATCTCACTACAAATAACTCAGTTTTGTTTCTTTTTATGGCAGAGGAATATTCCATTGTATATATGTGCCAGATATTCTTTATCGATTCATCAGTCGATGGACACTTAGGTTGCTTCCATCTCCTGGCTATTGTAAATAGAGCTGCAATGAACATTGTTGAACATAACTCTTTTTGAATTATGGTTCTCTCAGGGTAAATGCCCAGGAGTTGGATTGCTGGGTCATATGGTACTTCTATTTTTAGTTTTCTAAGGAACCTCCATACCGTTCTCCCTAATGGCTATATCAATTTACATTCCCACTAACACTGAAAGAGTGTTCCCTTTTCTCCAATAAATGCCTCTCCAGCATTTATTTTTTGTAGATTTTTTGATGATTGCCATTCTGACTGCTGTGAGTGATACCTCACTGTAGTTTTGATTTACATTTCTGTAATGATTAGTGATGTTCAGCATCCTTTCATGTGTTTGTTGGCAACCTGTATATCGTCTTTGGAGCAATGTCTATTTAGGTCTTCTGCCCATTCCTGGATTGGGTTGTTTGTTTTTGTGATATTGAGCTACATGAGCTGCTTGTAAATTTTGGAGATTAATCCTTTGTCATTTGCTTCATTTGAAAAGATTTTCTCCCATTCTGAGGGTTGTCTTTTCGTCTTCTTTATGTGTTTCTTTGCTGTGCAAAAGCCTTTAAGTTTCATTAGGTCCCATTTGTTTATTTTTGTTTTTATTTCCATTTCCCTAGGAGGTGGGTCAAATAGGATCTTGCTGTGATTTATGTCATAGAGTGTTCTGCCTATGTATTCTTCTAAGAGTTTAATAGCGTCTGGTCTTAACATTTAGATCTCTAATCTATTTGGAGTTTATTTTTGTGTATGGTGTTATGGATGTTCTAATTTCATTCTTCTATGTGTAACTGTCCAGTTTTCCCAGCACCACTTACTGAAGAGACTATCTTTTCTCCATTGTTTATCCTTGCCTCCTTTGTCATAGATGAGTTAGCCATAGGTATGTAGGTTTGTCTCTGGGCTTTCTATCCTGTTCCATTGATCTATATTTCTGTTTTGGTGCCAGTACCATATAGTCTTGATTACTGTAGCTTTGTAGTATAGTCTGAAGTCAGGAAGTCTGATTCCTCCAGCTCTTTTAATTTCCCTCAAGACTGATTTGGCTATTCGGGGTGTTTTGTGTCTCCATACAAATTTTAAGGTTTTTTTGTTCTAGTTCTGTAGAAAATGCCACCGATAATTTGATAGGGATTGCATTGAATCTGTAGATTGCTTTGCGTAGTATAGTCATTTTCACAATATTGATTCTTCTAATCCAAGCATATGGTTAATACTCCCATCTGTTTATATAGTCTTTGATTTCTTTCAGCAGTGTCTTATAGTTTTCTGAGTATAGGACTTTGACCTCCCTAGGTAGGTTCATTACTACATATTTTATTCTTTTTGTCGCAATGGTGTATGGGATTGTTTCCTTAATTTCTCCTTCTCATCTTTCATTGTTAGTGTAGAGGAATGCAAGAGATTTCTGTGCATTAACTTTGTATCCTGCAACTTTACCAGATTCATTGTTTAGCTCTAGTAATCTTCTAGTGTCATCTTTAAGATTCACTATGTGTAGTATCATGTCATTTGCAAACAGTGAAAATTTTACTTCTTTTCCAATTTGTGTTCCTTTTATTTCTTTTTTTTCTCTGATTGCTGTGTCTAGGACTTCCAAAACTATGTTGAATAATACTGGTGAGGGTGGACATCCTTGTTTTGTTCCTGATCTTAGAGGATATTCTTGTAGTTTTTCACCATTGAGAATGATGTTTGTTGTGGGTTTGTCATATATGGCCTTTATTATGTTGAGGTAGATTCCCTCTATGTTCACTTTCTGGAGCATTTTTAATCATAAATGGGTGCTGAATTTTGTCAAAATTTTTTCCTGCTTCTATTGAGATGATATTTTTATTCTACAATTTGTTAATATGGTGTATCACATTGATTGATTTGTGTATATTGAAGAACCCTTGCATTCCTGGGATAGACCCCACCTGATCATGGTGTGTGATCCTTTTAATGTGTTGTTCAATTCTGTTTGCTAGTATTTTGTTGAGGATTTTTACATCTATATTCATCAGTGATATTGGTCTCTAATTTTCTTTTTCTGCAGTATCATTGTCTGGTTTTGGTATCAGTGTGATGGTGGCGTCATAGAATGAGTTTGGGAGTGTTCCTTTCCCTGCAAATTTCTGAAGAGTTTGAGAAGGTTGGGTGTTAGCTCTTGTCTCAATATTTGATAGAATTCACCTCTGATGCCATCTGGTTCTGGACTTTTGTTTGTTGGAAGATTTTTAATCACAGTTTCAATTTCATTACTTGTGATTGGTCTATTCATATTTTCTATTTGTTCCTCTTTCAGTCTTGGAAGGTTATACCTTTCTAAGAATTCGTCCATTTCTTCCAGGTTGTCCATTTGATTGGCATAGAGTTGCTTGTAGAAGTCTCTTAGGATGCTTTGTATTTCTGTGGTGTCTGTTGCAACTTCTCCTTTTTCACTTCTAATTTTATTGATTTGAGTCCTCGCCCTCTTTTCCTTGAGTCTGGCTAACGATTTATCATTTTTGTTTACCTTCTCAAAGAACCAGCTTTTAGTTTTATTGATCTTTGCTATTGTTTTCTTTGTTTCTGTTTCATTTATTTCTGCTCTGATCTTTATGATTTCTTTCCTTCTACTAACTTTGGGTTTCTTTCTTCTTTCTCTAATTCCTTTAGGTGTAAGGTTAGATTGTTTATTTGAGAGTTTTCTGGTTTCTTGAGGTAGGCTTGTATTGCTATAAACTTCCCTCTTAGGACTGCTTTTGCTGCATCCCATAGGTTTTGGATCATCATGTTTTTGTTGTCATTTGTCTCTAGGTTGTTTTTGATTTCCTCTTTTCTTTCTTCAGTGATGTCTTGGTTATTTACTGACGTATTGTTGAGCCTCCATGTGCTTCTGTTTTTTACATATTTTTTCCCTGTAATTGATTTCTAATCTCATAACCTTGTGGTCAGAACAGATGCTTGATATGATTTCAGTTTTATTAAATTTCCTGAGGCTTTATTTGTGACCCAAGATGTGATCTATCCTGGAGAATGTTCTGCGTGAAGTTGAGAAGAACATGTAATCTGCTGTTTTTGGATGGAATGTCCTATAAATATCAATTAAATCTATTTGGTCTATTGTGTCACTTAAAGTTTGTGTTTCCTTATTAATTTTCTGTCCGGATGATCTCCATTGGTGTAAGTAAAGTGTTAAAGTCCCCTGCTATTATTGTGTTACTGTCGATTTTCTCTTTTATAGCTGTTAGCAGTTGCCTTATGTATTGAGGTGCTCCTATGTTGGGTACATATATATTTATAATTGTTATGTCTTCTTCTTGGATTGATCCCTTGATCATTACGTAGCGTCCTTCCTTGTCTCTTGTAACGCTCTTTATTTTAAAGTCTATTGTATCTGATATGAGTATTGCTACTCCAGCTTTCTTTTGATTTTCATTTGCATGGAATATCCTTTTCCATCCCCTCACTTTCAGTCTGTAGGTTTCCCTAGGTCTGAAATGGGTCTCTTATAGACTGCATATATATGGACCTTGTTTTTGTATCCATTCAGCAAGACTGTGTCTTTTGTTTGGAGCATTTAATCCATTCACATTTAAGGTAAATATTGATATGTATGTTCCTATTACTATTTTCTTAATTGTTATGTGTTTGTTTTTGTAGATTCTTTTCTTCTGTTGTGTTTCCCACTTAGATAGGTTCCTTTAGCATTTGTTGTAGAGCTGGTTTGGTGGTGCTGAGTTCGCTTAGCTTTTGCTTGTCTGTAAAGCTTTTGATTTCTCCATTGAATCTGAATGAGATCTTGCTGGGTAGAGTTCTTTTGGTTGTAGGTTCTTCCCTTTCATCACTTTAAATATATCAGCCCACTCCCTTCTGGTTTGTAGAGTTTCTGCTGAGAAATCAGCTGTTAACCTTATGGGAGTTCCCTTGTATGTTGTCATTTTTCCCTTGGGCTTTCAATAATTTGTCTTTGTCTTTAATTTTTGTCAGTTTGATTATTACGTGTCTCGGCATTTTTCTCCTTGGGTTTATCCTGCCTGGGACTCTCTGTGCTTTCTGGACTTGGGTGGCTACTATTTCCTTTCCCATGCTAGGGAAGTTTTCGACTATAATCTCTTCAAATATTTGCTCGGGTCCTTTCTCTCTCTCTTCACCTACTGGGATCCCTATAATGCAAATTTTGTTGCATTTAATGTTATCCCAGAGGTCTCTTAAGCTGTCTTCATTTCTTTGCATCCTTTTTTCTTTATTCTTTTCTGCAGCAGTGAATTCCACCTTTCTGTCTCCAGGCCAGTTGTCCGTTCTTCTGCCTCAGTTATTCTACTATTGATTCCTTCTAGTGTTTTTTTTTTTTTTTGCGGTACGCGGGCCTCTCACTTTTGTGGCCTCTCGCATTGTGGAGCACAGGCTCTGGATGTGCAGGCTCAGCAGCCATGGCTCATGGGCCCAGCCGCTCCGTGGCATGTGGGATCTTACCAGACCAGGGCACGAACCCATGTCCCCTGCATCGGCAGGTGGACTCTCAACCACTGCGCCACCAGGGAAGCCCCCTTCTAGTGTATTTTTCATTTCAGTTATTGTACTGTTCATCTCTGTTTGTTTGTTCTTTCATTCTTCTAGGTCTTTGTCAACTATTTCTTGCATCTTCTCGATCTTTGCCTCCATTCTTTTTCCAAGGTCTTGGATCATCTTCACTATCATTATTATGAATTCTTTTTCTGGAAGGTTGCCTATCTCCACCTCATTTAGTTGTTTTTCTGGGGTTTTATCTTGTTCCTTCATCTGGTACAAATTCCTCTGCCTTTTCATTTTGTGTATCTTTCTGTGAATGTGGTTTTCCATCCACAGGCTGAAGAACTGTAGTTCTTCTTGCTTCTACTGTCTGCTCTCTGCTGGATGAGTCTATCTTAGAGGCTTGTGCAGCATTCCTGATGTGAGGGACTGGTGGTGGGTAGAGCTGGGTGTTGCTCTGGTGGGCAGAGCTCAATAAAACTTTAATCCGCTTGTCTGCTGATGCATGGGGCAGAATTCCCTCTCTGTTTGTTGTTTGGCCTGAGGCGACCCAGAACTATGGCCTACCTGGCTCTTTGGTGGGGCTACCTGCGGACTCTGGGAGGGCTCATGCTAAGGAGGACTTCCCAGAACTTCTGCTGCCAGTGTCCTTGTCCACACGGTGAGGCCCAGTCACCCCCCACCTCTGCAGGAGACCCTCTAAAACTAGCAAGTAGGTCTGCTCAGTCTCCTATGGGGTCACTGCTCCTTCCCTTGGGTCCTGATGTGCACACTACTGTGTGTGTCCTCCAAGAGTGGAGTCTCTGTTGTGACTCTACGTCTCTGAGTGTGGTTGAGACTCTGAGACTGAGTGGAGTCTCACAGACTCTGCGTCCTGTGAAACTTCGATGCTTTGTGGTTCTAGAAATCCTATAGGAGACGGTCCACAGCAGGTGAAGCTAATGCTGTCGGTGGAGGTGGTGAAGCCAAAGATCTGCAGTTCAGACTAAAGGTGCCAATGTACATTCAGGACAAAACAATCTCATGTGAATGTAGTTCAGGCAGGTTTAACATAAATACAGTCAGGTTAATGCCTAACATCTTCTATCTTGTGCCTCCCCTCGGGGACCCCCTCCTCAGTTCCTGAGGCTCCTGTAACTCATGTACAGTGGAAGGGAGACTGGGCTCTGTCCAGTCTGAGCCCTGAGTTACCCTGTGTGTATCTTAGGATACTTTGTATTTCTGTGGTGTCTGTTGTAACATCATCGCTTTCATTTCTGATTTATTTGGGCCCTCTCTTTTCCAAAAAAACATACTACTATTGTCTTTTATTCTTTACAGAAGCTAAAAAAATGTTTGATCTATTACCCTTACTCTATGTATAGGTTTTCCAGTGAGATTTTTCCTTTTGTTTGTTTTCTTGTTACTATCAATAATTAGTGAGACTTCTTTGAAGCTTAAGTAAATTCCTTCAACATTGCATATAAGGCTGGTTTATTAGTGTTGAACTCTTTTAGCTTTTGCTAATCTGGGAAACTCTTGATCTCTCCTTCAATTCTTTCTTTCCTCCATAAATTTATTTATTTATTTTTGGCTGTATTAGGTTTTCATTGCAGTGCTTGGGCTTTTCTCTAGTTGTGGCAAGTGGAGGCTACTCTTCGTTGTGGTGCATGGGCCGTTGTGGTGCATGGGCTTCTCATCGCAGTAGCTCTTCTTGTTGTGCAACATGGGCTCTAGGTGCTCAGGCTTCAGTAGTTGTGGCTAGCAGGCTCAGTAGTTGTGTCTCATGGGCTCTAGAGCACAGGCTCAGTAGTTGTGGCACACAGGCTTAGTTGCTCTGTGGCATGTGGGATCTTCCTGGATCAGGGCCCGAACCCGTGTCCCCTGCATTGGCAGGCAGATTCTCAACCACTGTGACATCAGGGAAGCCCTCTCCTGCAATTCTGAATAATAATTTTGCTGGTAGAGTATTCCTGTTGTAGACTTTTTCTTTTTAGCCCATTGATTATATCCTATCATTCCTTCCTAGTTTGAAAATTGTGCTGAGAAGTCATCTGACAGTCTTATGGGAATACCTTGAACGTAACTAGACCCTTTTATTTCACTGCCTCTGTGATCACTCTTTAAATTTTTGGAGCTTTATAATATGTCTTGGTGTGGACCTGTTTGTCTTCATCTTGTTTGGGACTCTGTTTTTCCTGGACCTGGATGTGTGTTTCCTTCCCCAGGTTAGGAAAGTTATCAGTTACTCTATCCTCCACTAAGTTATCTGCCCGTTTCTCTCTCCTCCTCGTTCTGGGGCCCCTGTAATGCTCATGTTAATACTCTTGATGTTGTCTCAGAGGTCCCTTTGCGTATACTCTTAATTGCTTTTACTTTGTGCTATTCAGTTTGGGTGATTTTCACTACTCTGTTTTCCATTTCACTGATCTGTTCTTCTGTATCCTACAGTATAATGTGGCTTCTCTCATGTACGTGTGTGTGTGTTTTAATCTCTTTTATTGTATTGTTCACTGTTTTGTTCTTTTTGACATGTTATTACTCTGTTGAAATTCTCACTATGTCTATCTATTCTTCTCCTGACTTGGGTGAGCGTCTTTATAATCATTACTGTGAACACTTTTTTTTATCGGGTAGAATGCTTATCCCTGTTTTCTTCAGTTCTTTGTCTGATGTCGTGTCTTGTTACTTCATTTGTAACGTATTCCTCTATTTCCTTATGTTTCCTAATTCTCTGTACATCTTTATTCATTAGGTTCAGGTTGTTACATTCCCGGGTCTCAGAGTAGTGACCTTATATAGGAGATGACTGATAGGGCCCAGCAGCACATTGTCCTCTGGCCAGCAGAGCCACATGCTCCAGGGGTGTCCCCTGTGTGGGCTGCACACACCTTTCTCTTAGGGCAGGGCCAACTGCTGTAGACAAGCTGGTAGGTGGTATTGGACCCTGGCCTAAATGGCTGTGAGCCCCTGCAGTATGTGATTGATTGCCATGGGTGTGCTGATATCCAAGGCAGCCCTCCATTATGGGTGGCTGTGTGGTGCTCCAGGTGCACAGGTGGACAGCGTAGGCCCCCAGTGTGTCGGGTTGTGAGGCCTTCTGGTGCGGGAGTGCTATGGGCATGGTGGTAAGTGGGGCAGGCCCCTGATTCTAATCAGTTCCAGGGAAGATTCTAAAATGTTGCTTGCCCATGTCTCAGTTCCTAGTGGGAGTCCCAGTTGCCTCTTGCCTTTCCAAGAAGCTCTCCGAGATTAGCAAGTGGGTCTGGCACACGTGTCTTTCACTCTATTGGCTCTGCACAGGGCCTGAGAACATGTGAGATTTGTGTGTGCCCTATGAGAGCAGTCTCAGTTTCCTTTAGTCTCCAGATTTCCTGAAAATAAGCCCTGCAAGTTTTCAAAGCCAGACCTGCTGTGTTCTTTTCTTCCAGTGCAGGAACCCTGGGCTGAGCAGCCTAATGCCAGGCTCATACCCTTCCCTCCATGTGGAGGACCTATGCAATTGTGATATCTTCCAGCTGTGGGTCACTGTGCTATATGTGTGGGTTCCAATTAGACTGTGTTCCCAGTCCTCCTACCTGCCTTGTGGTTTCTCCTTCCTTATATCTTTAGTTGTGGAAAACATTCCCTGCTAGTCTTCAGAGATAATTTCCGTGTAAGTGGTTGTAATTTGGGTGTGTCTTTGGCAGCAGGGGAGCTCAGTATCTTCCTACTCTATCCTCTTGATCCCCTCTCAAGAATTCTTTGAAAATATATGCATTTATTACTGTAAACATAACTCTTTGAATTGCAGTCTTGTTCCTGTATTCCATAAATTTAGGTACTTTGTGTTTCCAATTTTGTTTGCTTTAAGATTTCTTTTAAATTTCCGTTTTGATTTATTCCTGTATGCATTGGCTATTCAGGAGCTTATTGTTCAATTTCTAAGTGTTCTTGAGTTTTCAATTATTCTTTTTAATACTGAATTTCAGTTTCATACCATTGTGGTTGGAAATGATCCTTGATATGATTTCAATATTCTTGGATTTTTGAAGACTTGTTTTGTGGCTTAACATAGGATCTACCCTAGGCAATGTTCTATGTGTACTTAAGAACAATGGAAAGTTTGCTGCTGTTGAGTGGAATATACTGTAGATGTATGTTAGGTTCATTTGATATCAAGTGTGTGTTCAGGTTCAGTGTTTCCTGATTGATATTATGTCCGGATGATCTATACAGTGTTGAAAGTTGGGTATCGATGTTTCTTACCATTATTTTATTTCTGCACATTTTCCCCTTCACGTGGGTTAATATATTCTTTATATGTTGAGAGGCTCCAAAGCTGGATACATACATATTTATAATTGTCATGATTTCTTGATGAATTAATCCATTTATCATTATGTGATAACCTTCTTTCCTTTGAGAGGTTTGACTTCAAGTCTTTTTTATCTCAGAATAGACTAGTCAGTCAAGTATCATTTTCATGGAGTATTTTCTTCCCAATCTTTCAATTTTATGCTATATATGGATTAGAAGTTAACATGAATATCTTGTACACAGTATAATTGAACTTTCTTTAATCCATTCAGCCACCCTATGGATTATTTAAATTGAAGTATAGTTGATTTACAATATTACATTAGTCTCAGGGGTACAACATATGGATTGAATATTTTTATAGATCATGTTCCACTAAAGTGATTACACAATAATGTCTATATTTCCCTGTGTGGTACTATATATCCTTGTTTGTTTATTTCATACATAGGGGTACTGGATTTAGAGAAACAAACTACTGTTTTTCCCTCCCGCTTTAAGTCGCCCCACCAGTAACCACTAATTTGTTCTCTGTGAGTCTATTTCTGTTTTGTTATATACATACATTTCTTGCATTTTTAGATTCTACAGAGAAGTGAGAACATAGTGTATTTGTCCTTCTCTAACTTAAGTAGGTATACATATTCTAGGCCTCTCCATGTTGTTGCAAATGGCAGAATTTGATCCTTTTTAATGGCTGAGTAATAGTCTATTGTGTATACATACCACATCTTCTTTATCCACTCATCTGTTGGTGGACATTTAGTTTGCTTCCATATGTTGGCAATTGTAAATAATGCTGCTATGAACATTGGGATGCATGTATCTTGTCAAATTGGTGTCTTCATTTTCTTTGGACATATACCCAGCAGTGGAATTGCTGGCTAATATGATAGTTCTACTTTTAGCTTTTATCAGGACCTCCATATTCTTTTCATAGTGGGTGTACCAACTTACAATCCCACCACCAGTGTACTAGGATTGCCTTCTCCATGTCATGAACAACATTTCATATTTGTATACTTTGGACTAATAGCCACGTTGAGAGGTGTGACCTGACGTCTCATTATGGGTTTGCTTGTGGATCATTCATTAAATTTAATTTACAAAAGAAGGTGATAGGCTGGATGTGATCTCCAGGTTTAGTTTGCTAATGCCTGGTATAGGTTAATTTGGGGAGAATTAATACCTTTACAATGTTATTTATTGCTTACATTTTTCAGGTTGACATTTAGTGATTGGAAACATGTAAATTTTTTTCTCCCTGAAGGATATATGAAGTCTGTTGGTTTGTTTCTGTTTTATAAATTTGTTCATTTCTATCATTTTTTAGACTCCACTATAAGTGATATCATATGATATTTGTCTTTTTCTATCTGACTTACTTCACTTAGAATGAAATAATGTCATTTGCAGCAACAGGAATGGACCTAGAGGTGATCATGCTTTTTCATTTCTGAGTAATATTTATTTGATTGTGTACATGTACAACTTCTTCGTTATCCATTCATCTGTTGATGGACATTTTGGTTGCCTCCATGCCTTGGCTATTGTAAACAGTGCTGCAGTGCATGTTTGGGTTTGGGTGCATTTGTCATTTTCATTTCTGGCTTTCTGCAGATGTACACCCAGAAGTAAGACTGCTGGATGATATGGTAGCTCTATTTTTACTTTTAAAAGGCATCTCCATACTGTACTTTATAGTGGCTGTTACCAGCTTACATCACACCAACAGCATAGGAGGGTTCCCTTTTCTCCATGTCCTCTCCAGCATTTATTGGTTTGTAACACTTTTTGATGATGGCCATTCTGACTGTGTGAGGTGATACCTTGTTGTAGTTTTGATTTGCATGGGTCTGTCCAATAATTCGAGATTTTGAGCATCTTTGCGTGTGTTTTTTTTAAACACTGTGAGGAAAAGTTACAGTTGACATTGGGTTTTTCAAAGTCTGACTATTTTGAATTTTTGCTCGATAACTACCACAGGGCATTTGTTAAGGGCAGGTGTCATTTACACCCTGGCAGTCCTTGTGAATATGAAGTGCCCATAAGCACATGTTTTAAAGTTGCTGTTGTGGAAATGGGCACAGATGTTAGGATTTCCTTCATGCCCCTCTCTGGTTCCTTGGGTAACCAGACCCACTGTGGAAGACGGGCTCTTGGATTGTAAATTAGTGTGGGCTGTGGCAGAACAAACACCCCAAATCTTCTGTTTTGTTACTTCTTGTTTTTGTTTTAATTTAATTTTTCTTTTTTATTGGAGTAAAGTTGATTTAAAATATTCTGTTTGTGGTAGGCGTACAGAATCTTGTTCAGTTATGTATATTCATATGTCTATTCATCTTCAGATTCTTTTCCCATATAGGTTATTAGAGAGTGTTGAGTAGACTTCCCTTTGTTATGCAGTAGGTCCTTGTTGATAATCTATTTTATATGTATGAGTGTGTAAATATTTTCCCCAGCGTCCTGATTGATTTATTCCTTCCACCCACCTTTCTCATTGGGTACATAAGTTTGTTTTCTAAGTCTGTGAGTCTGTTTCTCTCTCTTTTATTTTATTTTTTTGGCTGTACTGCAAGGCATGTGTGATATTAGTTCTCCCAACACCAGGGATCGAACCCATGCCCCCTGAATTGGAAGCTCAGATTCTTAACCATTGGACCACCTGGAAAGTCCCTGTTTCTCTCTTGTAAATTAGTTCATTGGTATCAATTTTTACATTTCAGCTATAAGTAGTATCATATGATATTTGACTTTCTCTTTCTGACTTACTTCACTTAGTATGATTATCTGTAATTCTATCTATGATGCTGCAAATGGCATTCCTTCATTCTTTTCATTTCTGAGTAATATTTCACTGTGAACATGTACCGCTTCTCTATCCGTCCATCTGCTGATGGATATTTTGGTTGCTTCCATGTCTTAGACGTTGTAAATTGTGCTGCGGTACACATATGGGTGCATGTGTGTTTTCCAATTCTGGTTTTCTCCCGTTATATGCCTGGGAGTGGGACAGCTGGATCATATGGTACCTCTAAATTTACCTTGTAAAGGCACCTCCATACTCTTATTTATAGTGGCTGTTACCATGTTAGATCCCAACAGCAGCATAGGAGGGTTGCCTTTTTTCTACAACCTCTCAAGCATTTACTGTTTGTAGACGTTTCAATGGTGGCTATTCTTACTCATGTGAAGTGATCCCTCATTGTAGTTTTGATTTCCATGACGCTAATAATATAGGAATTAGAACATCTTTTCAAGTGCTTTTCTTTTAAACAGTGTAAAATTTACCTATTGTAATAGGATCTTGAAAGTCTGTTCCTTTGGAATTTATTTTGCTTACCTACCCGTGGACGTTTCCTGATTGTGGGTGTCATTTAGAGCCCAACAGTTCTTCTGAATATTAAGTACCCATAAGCATTGTTTTTAAAGTTGCAGTTGCAGGAAAGGGCAACAAGGCAGTGGAATTTATTCATACTCACCTTGATTGCTAGGTAAAACATTGGTTTAGTGGAATTCCTCTTCCTAGATTGTAAATTGGAGTGTAAAGTGCCAGGACAAATACACAAAATCTTGTGTCACATTACCTCTTGTTTAATTTATTTTTTATTTCTTATCAGAGTAAATTTGATTACAATGTTGTGTTTGTCCTAGGTGTAAAGAAGCTGGCTCATTCATATGTATACATATATCTAATCAGGTTTAGACTCTTTCGCATGTTGGTCATTAGAGAGAGTTGAGTAGACCTCCCTTGGCATCCAGTAGGTCCTTCTTGATTATATATTTTATATGAATTACTAAATGCATGTTAACCCCAACATCCTAATTTTTCCATTCCTTTCACCTTTTTCAAAGTCTGTATGGGTCTTTCGCAGTGGAAATATATTCATGGGTATCAATTTTTAGATAACCCTAGTAAATGATGTCATCGGATATTTGTCTTTCCTTTTGTGACTTACTTTACGTAGTATGATTACCCCTAGGTTCATCAGTGGTGATGGAAAAGGCATTGTTTCATCATTTCCATGGCTAATATTCGATTGTGTACATGTACCACTTCTTTGCCCATTCATTTGTTTTTGAACATTTTGCTTGCATCCATGTCTGGCTATTGTAAGTATCGCTGAAGAGCATTTTTGGGTACCTGGGTATTTCTGAATTCTGGTGTTGTCAGGTTACAGGCCCATTAGTGTTTTGGCAGGATCACATAGTAGCTCAATTTTTACCTGTTAAAGGCACCTTCATTCTGTTCTGATTAGTGGCTCTTACCAGTTTACATCCCAGCAACAGCATATGAGTGTATCCATTCTCGGAAACCCATTCAGCATTTATTGTTTGCAGACATCTTTCTCTGATGGCCATTCAGACTATTGTGAGCTGATACCTTTTTGTAGTTTAAATTTGCATGTCCCTAATAATTTTTGATGTTGAACATTTTTTTTTTTGCGATATGCGGGCCTCTCACTGCTATGACCTCTCCCGTTGCGGAGCACAGGCTCTGGACGCACAGGCCCAGCGGCCGTGGCTCACGGGCCCAGCCGCTCCGCGGCATGTGGGATCCTCCCGGATCGGGACACGAACCCGCGTCCCTTGCATCGGCAGGCGGACTCTCAACCACTGCGCCACCAGGGAAGCCCCATGTTGAACATTTTTTCATGTCCTTAAGACAAAAACACTGTGAGGAAATTTACCTCTCGAAATTGTCTTCTCCGGATTTCCTACTGTTTTGCATATTAATGTCCATTCCTGACCGCAAGATAGTTTTTGAGGGCAGGTGTCATTTAAAGCCCTGCAGTCCTTGTGAATATTAAGTGACCAATAGCACTGGGATTAAAGCTGCTGTTGCGGGAATTGACCACAAGGCGGCAGATTTCTACATTCCCAACTTTGGTTACAAGGACAGGAGAGCCTTCCTTGAAGTTGTGGTCCTAGGTTGCAAATTGTAGTGGAATGTCCCAGGACAAACTCCCAAAAGCTTATGTCTCCTACTTACGTTTGCTTTCTAAATTTATTTTATGTTTCTTATTGGAGTAAATTTTTTTAAACTAGATTCTTCCTCGATCTACAATTTCCCCTTTGCCTTTAATATTTATTTATTTATTTTTGGCTGTGTTGCGTCTTCGTTTCTGTGCGAGGGCTTTCTCTAGTTGCGGCAAGCGGGCACCACTCTTCATCGAGGCGCGTGGGCCTCTCACGATTGTGGCCTCTCTTGTTGTGGAGCACAGGCTGCAGACGCGCAAGCTCAGTAGTTGTGGCTCATGGGCATAGTTGCTCCACGGCATGTGGGATCCTCCCAGACCAGGGCTCGAACCCGTGTCCCCTGCATTGGCAGGCAGATTCTCAACCACTGCGCCACTAGGGAAGCCCCTATTGGAGTAAATTTTATTAGAGTGTTGTGATTCTCTGGATGTACCAATTAGGATCA
Source organism: Lagenorhynchus albirostris (assembly GCF_949774975.1). Taxonomy (NCBI): domain Eukaryota; kingdom Metazoa; phylum Chordata; class Mammalia; order Artiodactyla; family Delphinidae; genus Lagenorhynchus; species Lagenorhynchus albirostris. The sequence continues at coordinate 482,794 of NW_026783557.1, read as the reverse complement.
ATTTTTCATACATATATCTGTTCATCATTGGATCCTGTTACCATGTAGGTTATTATAGAGTGTTGAGTAGAGCTCCCTTGGTATTTGGTAGGTGTTTGGTGATTATATAATTTATATATATTAATGATTATATAATTTGTATATTTTATATAAGTTTATATACTTATAACATATATTAGTGTATGTATGTTAACCCCATAATCCTAATTTACTCATCCTCCCACCTTTCATTTTGCTTAACCATTAGTTTGTTTTATACGTCTCTGAGTGTCTTTTCCTTTGGAAATATGTTCATTGGTAGGAATCTTAAGATAACATCTATAAATTATATCATAGGGTATATATCATACACTTTTGACTTCACATAATATGATTATTTCTAGACTCACCTGTAGTCATGAAAGCGACATTGTTCATTTTTTTGAAAGCTAATCTTCCATTAGGTACATGTACCACTTCTTCTTTGTCCATTCATCTGTTAACTGACATTTTTGCTGCTTCCATGTCCTGGCTATTTTCAGTATTACTTCAGTACAGGTTTGTCAGCGTGTGTCTTCTCGATTCGGCGCTTAGGTGATAGGCCCAGTGGTGGGCGTGTTGGATCGAATGACATCTCAATTTTTACTTTTAAACGCAGCTCCTTTCTGTTCTCATTACCGGATCTTACCACTTTACATCTCACAAGCAGCTAGAGGATACACAGTTCTCTAAAACACCTTCAGCGTTTATTGTTTGTAGACTTTTGGCTGATGGTAGTTGACTTGCGTGAGTTGAAACCTTTTTGTAGGCTAGATTTGCATGAGTCTAATAATTCCTGATGTTGAGCTTTTATCCATTTTCTTTTTTTATTTGAAAAATAGTGAGTAAAACTTACCTCTTCATACTGTCTCCTTGAAAAATTTGCCAGATTTGAATTTTGTTGGCCGTTCCATACCTCAGCACAAGTTTTGACGGCAGGTGTGCTTTACAGCCCAGAGTGAGTCCTTGTGAATGTTAAGTGATGGTTACCTGTGGTTTTAAAGCCACTCTTGCGGGAAATGGCACAAGGTGACAGCATTCCTACGTTTCCAATTCTGGGTTTTTTGGGCAACAGGTCTTTCCTGGAAATCGTGTTTGTAGGCTGCAATTGAGAGTGGAATGTGTCAGGGCAAACGCCCAAGAGCTTATATCTCCATAATTCTTGTTTGTTTTTTTAAATTTAATTTTTATTAATTATAAGAGCAAATTTGAGAAAATTGTTGTGTGTGTTCTAGCTGAACAGAATCTGCTTCATTATATCTATGTATAGATCTATTCATCTTTGGATCCTTTCCCATGTAGGTTATTACAGAGTGTTGAGTAGACCTCTCTTGGTATTCCATAGGTATTTTGTGATTATATATTTCATATATATTAGTACATGTCTGTTAACCCCCATATCCTAATTCATACATTCCTTACACCTTTCCATTTGGTTAAACATAATTTGGTTTGCTGAATCTATGAGTGTCCTTCTCTTGGAAATTATTTCATGGGTATCAACTTTTATGTAACACCTATAAGTGATGTAATAGGATATCTGTCTTTCGGTTTCTTTCTTACTTCAAGTTGGGTGATTATCTCTAGATCCTTCTATGGTGGTGCCAATGGCACTGTTCCATGCTTTTCCATGGCTAATATTCCATTGTGTACACGGACGACTTCTTCTTGGTGAATTTTTCTGTTGATGGACATTTTGGTTTCTTCCAAGTCTTGGCTATGGTACATGTTGCTGCAGTGAAGGATTGCCAGCCTGTGTCTTTTTGATTCAGGTCTACTCGGCTGATAGGCCCATCAGTGGGCCTACCAGATCACATAGTAGCTCAAGTTTTACCTTTAAACACAGCTCCATTTTGTTCTCTGTACTGGCTGTTACCAGGTTACATCCCATCAGCAGCTAGAGGGTACACAGTTCTCTAAAACCCCTTCAGCATTTATACTATGTAGACTTTTTTGCTCACGATCCTTCTGACGGCTGTGAGGTGAACGTGTTTCTAGACTGGATTTGCATGGCTTTATTAATTCCTGACGTTGAGCGTTTTTCCATGCCTTTATCTATAACAAAAAAAGAGACAGAATATAAAATGTGCATAAAATATGCCTCTTGAAATTGTCGTTTTGAAATATGGATGTCTTTTGAGATTTCTGCTCGATTTACGACCGAAGGATTGTTCTGAGGGCAGGTGTCATTTACAGGCCTGCAATTATTTTGACTATCAAGTAACCCTTACGGCTGCAGTTAGAGCTGCTGTTGTGTGAAACGGCCACAAGGCGGCAGCAGTTCTCATTAACCAAATCTGGTTACTAGGGAAACAGAGCCTCAATGGAAGTCCTGTTCTAGGTTGTAAATTAGAATGGAATGGGCCAGGAAAAAGCCCCTTAAGTTTATATCTCACTAAATGTTGTTCTTTTTTTAAATTTAATTTTCATTGTTTATCACAGCAAGTGTGATTACAATGTTTTCCTTGTTCTAGGTGTGCAAGATGTGGTTGTTTTCCACATATACATATCTCTTTTCTTCTTTGGATCCTTTTCCCATTTTAGGTTATGACACAATGTTGAGTAGTCTTCTCTTGGTATTCCGTAGGTCTTTGGTGATTATATACTTCACCTGTGTTTGTATATCTCTGTTAACTCTGACATCCTAATGTATTCAGTCCTCACACCTTTCCATTGGTGAACCATAAGTTTGTTTGATGAATCTGTGATTGCCTTTCTCTGTGGAAATATCTTCACTGGTATCAATTTTTAGGTAACACCTATAAGTGATATCATAGGATATGTGTCTTTCGCTTTCTGACTTACTACAAGTTGCGTGATTACTTCTAGACTCATCTCTGGTGATGCAAATGGCATGGTGTCATTTTTTTCCTTGGCTAATATTCCATCTGTACGTGGACCAGTTTTTCTTTGTGCACTCACCTGTTGATGGACTTTTTGGTTGCTTCCATGTCTTGGTTATTGTAACACTGCTGAAATGCACGTTTGCCTGCCTGTGTCTTTCAATTATGTCTTCTTCGGTTATAGGCCCAGGAGAGGGCCTGTTGGATCATATGGTAGCATAATGTTTACCTTGTAAAGGCGTCTCCATTCTGTTCTCATTAGTGGCTCTTACCAGGTTATGTTCCACTTAAATTTGAGGGTATGCCCTTGTCCACAACCCTTTCAGCATTTATTGTTTGTAGCTTTTCTGCTGATGTTTATTCTGACAGGTGTGAGCTGACACCTCTTTGAGGTTGGATTTGCATGCATCTCATAATCCCTTGAAATTGAACTTTCAGGCATGTCCTCTTTTTTCTCAAGCTGTGAGTAGCGCTTACCTCTTCAAATGGTTTTCTTGAAGTATGTGTCACATTTTGAAATATTTTGGCCATTACCTCCCTGAAGACATTTTGAGGGCAGGTTTCATTTACAGCCCTCCAGTACTTGTGCATATGAAGTGACCATTAGCACAGGTTTTAAAGCTGCTGTTGCAGGTATTGGCCATTGGGCGGCAGCATTTCTCCTTTCCCCATTCTGGGCATTACGGAAAGAGTCTTTCCTGCCAGTGGTGTTCCTCGGTTATATATTAGAGAGGAATGTGCCCGGACAAACCCCCGAAAGCTGATGTCTCCTTACTTACGTTTGGTTTCTAAATTGAAATTATATATATTTTTTATTGGAGTAATATTCCATTGTGTACATGGACCTTCCTCTGTTTTTTGTGCCTTCCTCTGTTGTGCCTTCCTCTGTTGACAGACATTTTTGTTGCTTCCAAGTGTTGGCTGTGGTAAATATTGCTGGAGTGCAGGATTGCCACCCTGTGTCTTTTTGATTCTCATCCTCTCAGGTGATAGGCCCAGCAGTGGGTATGCTTGATTGAATGGTAGCTCAATATTTACCTTATCAAGGCACCTCCTTTGTGTCTTCATTACTGGTTCTTACCATGTCCCACTTAGAAACGAGGGTGCGCATTTCTCCACAACCCCTTCAGCAATTATTGTTTGCAGAATTTTTGCTGATGGCCATTATGAGTGGTGTGAGCTGATAGGTTTTTGTCATTTGGATTTGTATGTCTTTAATAATTCCTAATGTTCAGCATTTTTCCATGCTTTGTTTTCTTCCTGTTAAACAAAAACAGAAAAAAACTGTGAGTACAATAAGCCACTTGAAATTGTCTTCTGGGAAGGCTGCCCTGTTTTGAATTTTTCGTCGATTTTTGACCCCAGGATTTTTTTTGAGAACAGGTGACATTTACAGGCTTGTAATGAGTGTGAATATTTAGTGACCACTACTACTGGCTTTAAAGGTGCTGTTGGGGGAAACGGCCACAAGGCGGCAGCATTTCTCCATTCCCAAAACTGGTTTCTAGGGCAGCACAGCCTTTCTGGAAGTCGTGTTCCCAGGTTGTAAATTAGAATGGAATGTGCTAGGAAAAAAACCCGTAAGTTAATATTCCATTATTTCTTGTTCGATTTTTTAGTCTTTTTAAATCGAGGTAATGTTTAGAATATTGTTTGTCCTAGGTGTATACAATCTGGTTCATTTGTACATTACATACACACACACACACACACACACACACACATATGTAATATATTCGTGTACAGATACTCTTCCCATGTAAATTATTGCAGAGTGCTCCATTGACCTCCCTTGCTATATGGTCGGTCTCTTTGATAAATGTATTTAGTAGGTATTTGTACACATATGGTAACCCTAATCTTAAGTTTCCATACCACCCACCTTTCCATTTACATAAGAATAGTTTGTTTTCTAAGTCTGTGAGTTTCTTTCTCTGTGAAAATGCTATCATTTTTGTCAGTTGTTAGATAACGCCTATAAGTGATATCATACTATATGTCTTTTTCTTTCTGACTTATGTCATGTTCTGAGATTATATCTAGGCTCATAAATGGTGCCTCAACGAGCAGTGTTTCACTGTTTTCCATGGCTAATATTCCATTATGTACATGGACCACTTCTTCTTTATCCATTGATCCACTGATGGACATTTTGGTTGCTTCCGTGTCTTGGCTATTGTGAAAAATCCTGCAGTGAAGCTGTTGCAGCCTGTGCCTTCTCGACTCTGGTATTTTCAGGTGAGAGGCTCAGCGGTGGGCCTGCTGAATGGAATGCTGGCTCAATTTTTACTTTTAAACACAGCTCCTTTCTGTTCTCACTATTGGCTCTTACCACTTTACATCTCACCAGCAGCTAGAGGGTACACAGTTCTCTAAAACCCCTTCAGCATTTATTGTTTGTAGACTTTTGGATGATGGTAGTTGACGTGCATGAGCTGAAATCTTTTTGTAGGCTAGATTTGCATGAGTTTAAAAATTTATGTTGTTGAGCTTTTATCCATTGTCCTTGTGTTTAGAAAAATAATGAGTAAAATTTACCTCTTCATACTATCTCCTTGAAAATTTTGCCAGCTGTGAATTTTTGAGGGCCATTGTCCTTTACTGTCCTGAGTCCTTGTGAATGTTAAGTGACCCGTTAGCTGTGGTTTTAAAGCCGCTCTTGTGGGAAACGGCCACAAGGCGGCAGCATTTCTACATTTCCAACTCTGGGTTTTTGGGCAACAGAGGTTTCCTGGAAATCGTGTTTGTAAGCTGCAAATTAGAGCAGAATGTGCCACGGCAAACTCCCAAGAGCTTATATCTCCTTACTTCTTGTTTGTATTTTAAATTTAATATTTATTTATTATCACAGCAAATTGGATAAAAATACTGTGTTTTTTCTAGGTGTACAGAATCTGGTTCATTATATCAATGTATGGACCTATTCATCTTTGGATCCTTTCCCATGTAGGTTATTACAGAGTGTTGAGTACACCTCTTTTAGCGTTCCATAGGTATTTTGTGATTATATATTTCATAGGTATTACTACATGTCTGTTAACCCCCATATCCTAATTCATACATTCCTTACAGCTTTCCATTTGGTTACACATAATTGGGTTTTCTGAATCTATGAGTGTCCTTCTCTCGGAAATTATTTCATGGGTGTCAATTTTTAGGTAACACCTATAAGTAATGTCATAGAATATATGTCTTTCGTTTTCTTTCTTACTTCAGGTAGGGTGATTATCTCTAGATCCTTCTATGGTGGTACCAACAGCATTGTTGCATGCTTTTCCATGGCTAATATTCCATTGTGTACAAGGACGACTTCTTCTTGGTGCATTTTTCTGTTGATGGACATTTTGGTTTCTTCCAAGTCTTGGCTATGGTACATGTTGCTGCAGTGAAGGATTGCCAGCCTGTGTCTTTTTGATTCTGGTCTACTCAGGTGATAGGCCTATCAGTGGGCCTACCAGATCACGTGGTAGCTCAATTTTTACCTTTAAACGCACCTCCATTGTGTTCTCACTACTGGCTTTTACCAGGTGACATCCCACCAGCAGCTAGCGGGTACGCAGTTCTCTAAAACCCCTTCAGCATTTATTCTCTGTAGACATTTTTGAAGACGATCATTCTGACAGCTCTGAGGTGAATATTTTTGTAGACTGGATTTGCATGGCTTTATTAGTTACTGATGTCGAGCCGTTTTCCTTGCCCTTTTTTTAACAACAAAAAAGAGAGAAAGAAGAAGAAAGAGAAGACAAAAGGAGCGGAAAATATGCCTCTTGAAATTGTCGTTTTAAAATGTGCATGTCTTTTGTCGTTTTAAAATGTGCACGTATTTTGAGTTTTTTTGCTGGATTTACTACCCAAGGATTTGTTTAGAGGGCAGGTGTCATTTACAGGCCTGCAGTTATTTAGAATATCAAGTGACCATTAGCGCTGTGTTTTTTTTTAACACCTTTTTTGGGGTATAATTGCTTTAGAATGGTGTGTTAGTTTCTGTTTATAACAAAGTGAATCAGTTATACATATACATATGCTCCCATATCTCTTCCCTCTTGCATCTCCCTCCCTCCCACCCTCCCTATCCCACCCCTCCAGGCGGTCACAAAGCACGGAGCTGATATACCTGTTCTATGCGGCTGCTTCCCACTAGCTATCTATCTTACGTTTGGTAGTGTATATGTGTCCATGCCTCTCTCTCGCTTTGTCACAGCTCACCCTCCCCCCTCCCCGTATCTTCAAGTCCGTTCTCCAGTAGGTCTGTGTATTTATTCCTGTCTTACCCCTCGGTTCTTCATGGCATTTTTTTCCTTAAACTCCATATATATATGTTAGCATACGGTATTTGTCTTTCTCTTTCTGACTTACTTCACTCTGTATGACAGATCTAGGTCTATCCACCTCATTACAAATAACTCAATTTCGTTTCTGTTTATGGCTGAGTAATATTCCGTTGTATATATGTGTCACATCTTCTTTATCCATTCATCCGATGATGGGCACTTAGGTTGTTTCCATCTCCGGGCTATTTTAAATAGAGCTGCAATGAACATTTTGGTACATGACTCTTTTTGAATTATGGTTTTCTCAGGGTATATGCCCAGTAGTGGGATTGCTGGGTCATATGGTAGGTCTATGTGTTGTTTTTTAAGGAACCTCCGTACTGTTCTCCATAGTGGCTGTACCAATTCACATTCCCACCAGCAGTGAAGGAGTGTTCCCTTTTCTCCACACTCTCTCCAGCATTTATTGTTTCTAGATTTTTTGATGATGGCCATTCTGACTGGTGTGAGATGATATCTCATTGTAGTTTTGATTTGCATTTCCCTAATGATTAATGATGTTGAGCATTCTTTCATGTGTTTGTTGGCAGTCTGTATATCTTCTTTGGAGAAATGTCTATTTAGGTATTCTGTCCATTTTTGGATTGGGTTGTTGGTTTTATTGTTATTGAGCTGAATGAGCTGCTTTTAATTTTGGGGAATTAATCTTTTGTCAGTTGCTTCATTTGCAAATATTTTCTCCCATTCTGAGGGTTGTCTTTTGGTCTTGTTTATGGTTTCCTTTGCTGTGCAAAAGCTTTGACGTTTCATTAGGTCGCATTTGTTTATTTTTGTTTTTAATTCCATTTCTCTAGGAGGTGGGTCAAAAAGAATCTTGCTGTGATTTATGTCATAGAGTGTTCTGCCTATGATTTCCTCTAAGAGTTTGATAGATTCTGGCCTTACATTTAGGTCTTTAATCCATTTTGAGCTTATTTTTGTGTATGGTGTTAGGGAGTGATCTAATCTCATACTTTTACATGGAACCTTCCCGTTTTCCCAGCACCACTTATTGAAGAGGCTGTCCTTTCTCCACTGTACATTCCTGCCTCCTTGATCAAAGATAAGGTGACCATATGTGTGTGGGTTTATCTTTGGGCTTTCTATCCTGTTCCATTGATCTATCTTTCTGTTTTTGTGCCAGTACCATACTGTCTTGATTACTGTAGCTTTGTCATATAGTCTGAAGTCAGGGAGCCTGATTCCTCCAGCTTCGTTTTTCGTTCTCAAGATTGCTTTGGCTATTCGGGGTATTGTGTGTTTCCATACAAATTGTGAAACTTTTTGTTCTAGTTCTGTGAAAAATGCCAGTGGTAGTTTGATAGGGATTGCATTGAATCTGTAGATTGCTTTGGGTAGTAGAGTCATTTTCACAATGTTGATTCTTCCAATCCAAGAACATGGTAAGCTTGCTTCCAACCCTCCACCTCCCTCGTCCCCTGACCTGGCCCACCAACAAAGTCCCCGTTCCAAGCCTCCCCCTCCACCTCCCTCGTCCACAGACCTGGCCCACCAACAAAGTCCCCGTTCCAAGCCTCCCCCTCCACCTCCCTCGTCCACAGACCTGGCCCACCAACAAAGTCCCCGTTCCAAGCCTCCCCCTCCACCTCCCTCGTCCACAGACCTGGCCCACCAACAAAGTCCCCGTTCCAAGCCTCCCCCTCCACCTCCCTCGTCCACAGACCTGGCCCACCAACAAAGTCCCCGTTCCAAGCCTCCCCCTCCACCTCCCTCGTCCACAGACCTGGCCCACCAACAAAGTCCCCGTTCCAAGCCTCCCCCTCCACCTCCCTCGTCCACAGACCTGGCCCACCAACAAAGTCCCCGTTCCAAGCCTCCCCCTCCACCTCCCTCGTCCACAGACCTGGCCCACCAACAAAGTCCCCGTTCCAAGCCTCCCCCTCCACCTCCCTCGTCCACAGACCTGGCCCACCAACAAAGTCCCCGTTCCAAGCCTCCCCCTCCACCTCCCTCGTCCACAGACCTGGCCCACCAACAAAGTCCCCGTTCCAAGCCTCCCCCTCCACCTCCCTCGTCCACAGACCTGGCCCACCAACAAAGTCCCCGTTCCAAGCCTCCCCCTCCACCTCCCTCGTCCACAGACCTGGCCCACCAACAAAGTCCCCGTTCCAAGCCTCCCCCTCCACCTCCCTCGTCCACAGACCTGGCCCACCAACAAAGTCCCCGTTCCAAGCCTCCCCCTCCACCTCCCTCGTCCACAGACCTGGCCCACCAACAAAGTCCCCGTTCCAAGCCTCCCCCTCCACCTCCCTCGTCCACAGACCTGGCCCACCAACAAAGTCCCCGTTCCAAGCCTCCCCCTCCACCTCCCTCGTCCACAGACCTGGCCCACCAACAAAGTCCCCGTTCCAAGCCTCCCCCTCCACCTCCCTCGTCCACAGACCTGGCCCACCAACAAAGTCCCCGTTCCAAGCCTCCCCCTCCACCTCCCTCGTCCACAGACCTGGCCCCTCCGCAGTCCTGGCCCCTCCGCAGTCCCCGTTCCAAGCCTCCCCCTCCACCTCCCTCGTCCACAGACCTGGCCCACCAACAAAGTCCCCGTTCCAAGCCTCCCCCTCCACCTCCCTCGTCCACAGACCTGGCCCACCAACAAAGTCCCCGTTCCAAGCCTCCCCCTCCACCTCCCTCGTCCACAGACCTGGCCCACCAACAAAGTCCCCGTTCCAAGCCTCCCCCTCCACCTCCCTCGTCCACAGACCTGGCCCACCAACAAAGTCCCCGTTCCAAGCCTCCCCCTCCACCTCCCTCGTCCACAGACCTGGCCCACCAACAAAGTCCCCGTTCCAAGCCTCCCCCTCCACCTCCCTCGTCCACAGACCTGGCCCACCAACAAAGTCCCCGTTCCAAGCCTCCCCCTCCACCTCCCTCGTCCACAGACCTGGCCCACCAACAAAGTCCCCGTTCCAAGCCTCCCCCTCCACCTCCCTCGTCCACAGACCTGGCCCACCAACAAAGTCCCCGTTCCAAGCCTCCCCCTCCACCTCCCTCGTCCACAGACCTGGCCCACCAACAAAGTCCCCGTTCCAAGCCTCCCCCTCCACCTCCCTCGTCCACAGACCTGGCCCACCAACAAAGTCCCCGTTCCAAGCCTCCCCCTCCACCTCCCTCGTCCACAGACCTGGCCCACCAACAAAGTCCCCGTTCCAAGCCTCCCCCTCCACCTCCCTCGTCCACAGACCTGGCCCCTCCACAGTCCTGGCCCCTCCGCAGTCCCCGTTCCAAGCCTCCCCCTCCACCTCCCTCGTCCACAGACCTGGCCCCTCCGCAGTCCTGGCCCCTCCGCAGTCCCCGTTCCAAGCCTCCCCCTCCACCTCCCTCGTCCACAGACCTGGCCCACCAACAAAGTCCCCGTTCCAAGCCTCCCCCTCCACCTCCCTCGTCCACAGACCTGGCCCACCAACAAAGTCCCCGTTCCAAGCCTCCCCCTCCACCTCCCTCGTCCACAGACCTGGCCCACCAACAAAGTCCCCGTTCCAAGCCTCCCCCTCCACCTCCCTCGTCCACAGACCTGGCCCCTCCGCAGTCCTGGCCCCTCCGCAGTCCCCGTTCCAAGCCTCCCCCTCCACCTCCCTCGTCCACAGACCTGGCCCACCAACAAAGTCCCCGTTCCAAGCCTCCCCCTCCACCTCCCTCGTCCACAGACCTGGCCCACCAACAAAGTCCCCGTTCCAAGCCTCCCCCTCCACCTCCCTCGTCCACAGACCTGGCCCACCAACAAAGTCCCCGTTCCAAGCCTCCCCCTCCACCTCCCTCGTCCACAGACCTGGCCCACCAACAAAGTCCCCGTTCCAAGCCTCCCCCTCCACCTCCCTCGTCCACAGACCTGGCCCACCAACAAAGTCCCCGTTCCAAGCCTCCCCCTCCACCTCCCTCGTCCACAGACCTGGCCCACCAACAAAGTCCCCGTTCCAAGCCTCCCCCTCCACCTCCCTCGTCCACAGACCTGGCCCACCAACAAAGTCCCCGTTCCAAGCCTCCCCCTCCACCTCCCTCGTCCACAGACCTGGCCCACCAACAAAGTCCCCGTTCCAAGCCTCCCCCTCCACCTCCCTCGTCCACAGACCTGGCCCACCAACAAAGTCCCCGTTCCAAGCCTCCCCCTCCACCTCCCTCGTCCACAGACCTGGCCCACCAACAAAGTCCCCGTTCCAAGCCTCCCCCTCCACCTCCCTCGTCCACAGACCTGGCCCCTCCGCAGTCCTGGCCCCTCCGCAGTCCCCGTTCCAAGCCTCCCCCTCCACCTCCCTCGTCCACAGACCTGGCCCCTCCGCAGTCCTGGCCCCTCCGCAGTCCCCGTTCCAAGCCTCCCCCTCCACCTCCCTCGTCCACAGACCTGGCCCACCAACAAAGTCCCCGTTCCAAGCCTCCCCCTCCACCTCCCTCGTCCACAGACCTGGCCCACCAACAAAGTCCCCGTTCCAAGCCTCCCCCTCCACCTCCCTCGTCCACAGACCTGGCCCACCAACAAAGTCCCCGTTCCAAGCCTCCCCCTCCACCTCCCTCGTCCACAGACCTGGCCCACCAACAAAGTCCCCGTTCCAAGCCTCCCCCTCCACCTCCCTCGTCCACAGACCTGGCCCACCAACAAAGTCCCCGTTCCAAGCCTCCCCCTCCACCTCCCTCGTCCACAGACCTGGCCCACCAACAAAGTCCCCGTTCCAAGCCTCCCCCTCCACCTCCCTCGTCCACAGACCTGGCCCACCAACAAAGTCCCCGTTCCAAGCCTCCCCCTCCACCTCCCTCGTCCACAGACCTGGCCCACCAACAAAGTCCCCGTTCCAAGCCTCCCCCTCCACCTCCCTCGTCCACAGACCTGGCCCACCAACAAAGTCCCCGTTCCAAGCCTCCCCCTCCACCTCCCTCGTCCACAGACCTGGCCCACCAACAAAGTCCCCGTTCCAAGCCTCCCCCTCCACCTCCCTCGTCCACAGACCTGGCCCACCAACAAAGTCCCCGTTCCAAGCCTCCCCCTCCACCTCCCTCGTCCACAGACCTGGCCCACCAACAAAGTCCCCGTTCCAAGCCTCCCCCTCCACCTCCCTCGTCCACAGACCTGGCCCACCAACAAAGTCCCCGTTCCAAGCCTCCCCCTCCACCTCCCTCGTCCACAGACCTGGCCCACCAACAAAGTCCCCGTTCCAAGCCTCCCCCTCCACCTCCCTCGTCCACAGACCTGGCCCACCAACAAAGTCCCCGTTCCAAGCCTCCCCCTCCACCTCCCTCGTCCACAGACCTGGCCCACCAACAAAGTCCCCGTTCCTAGCCTCCCCCTCCGTCGGCCCCTGACCTGGACCCTAGAGTGTCCCCGTTCCCTCCCCCTCCCCCTCCCCCTCCCCCTCGCCCACACACTTACCCGAAGCCTTCCCCTAAGCCGTCCAGTCATGCGAACACGTACGCTAACGACACTGACCCGTACTGGTTTGTTCAGGCTCTTGCTACTACTTGCCAAATTGCAAAGCAACCGTTTGTCCCCACTCTTCTAATATCCATCGAGGCAGGTAGTAGAAGAAGTCGAGTTTGTTTGGGGGCGTGTGTTTGAGTGCATGAAAAGTAGACCGAGAAGTCCCTTCGTGGGCTTCAGGTTGACTCCGTTTAAGTCTGGTGTCCTGCTCTGGCGGAATGCATTGTGTCCAGGAGCCAAGGTCCCATTGTACCCATTGTACCAAACGGCTGCTTGAGTGTGTGAGGTGAGGCCTGTGGTTCTTAGACAAGGGCTAGTGGGCATAGAGTCCCTCAGGGGGCTCTAATATGCTTGAATTCTCCTGTAAGTAAGTTACTCATGTGGAGCAATGTATCAAGTCAATGCTTCACTCCTACAGAAAACTCAAAAAACCCTTTCTGTTTCCAAGCAGATTCTGTGTGCAAAGTGCTCTGGGATCCAGCCTAGGACCTACCTGTCCATAGAGCTTCACCTCTGCACTGCTGCACAGGTAAGGGAGATCGCCTCCTGTTGGCATTAGGATACAGTTTGGACATGGACATGTCTTCTTTAGCTTCAGTTGAAAGTGCACTCTGGCCAAACACCTGGAACAGAACACGAGGCCCAAAGCGTTCTTTGCATGTTCGGCAAAGGGCCGCCCCCCCGCCCACACCGTACGCGAAGCCCTACTCTCATCCTAACCCGTACCCTCCACCATACCCGTTCCCTCATCCTCATCCTCATCCTCATCCTCATCCTCATCCTCACCCTTCCCCTAATCCTTCCCGCAACCTGTACCCGAATACGAATGCCTACACTAACGTGTACCCTCAACCAAGCCTGATCCCTAAGCCGTCCCCTAACTATAACCCTTCCCCTTCCCCGAACCTTCCCCTACTCCTAAGCCAAGCCGTCCACTAACCCGATTCCGAACCCTTGCCCGTGCACGAATCCTAATCTGTACACCAAAACGAACCCGGACCCTAAACTCTGCCCATTCCCTCACCCTAAGCCTACCCCGTACCCTAACCCATACCCTCATCCCAACCCTTCAAAGAACAAGAACCTGTTGTCGTACCCTGACCTGTACCCTAACCCGTACCCTCACTTGGATCCTAGTCGTAACCAGGACACTAACCCATACCCTAATCTGGACCTTCAACCGGACCCATTCCCTAACCGTAACCCTAATCCTAACCCATGGTCGTACCCTCCACCATACCCGTTCCCGAACCCGAATCCGAACCCTTACCCTACCACGGAACATACTCCTAACCCGTACACTAACAGTAACCCGTAGTCTCACAGGACCCTAAACCTAACCCACTGTCGTCCCCTAACCTGGACCCTCAACCCAGCCCGATCCCTAACCCGTCCCCTAACTCATACCCTAAGCGGAATCCCTTTGCGTCCCCTAAACCGTCCTCGTGCCCTCATCTTAATCTTATACCTAATCCTACCTCTAACCCGAACCCATACACTAACACTAACCTGGACCTAACACATACCCCAACACGAACCCGTTCCCGAACCCAGACCCTAGTCCTTACCCTAACCTGTTTCCTAATCCGAACCAATAGACTAATACTACCCCATACCCTAACAGGTACCCTAGCCCAAATCCCTTGTTGTACCCTCATCCGAACCATAACCCTAAACCTTACGCTAACCCATAGACTGACACGTACCCTATGCCTGACCTGCTGTCGTACCCTAAGGCGTACCCATTCCCTAACCCGAACTCTAACCCTGACCCTAAGTGGTACCCTAATCCTTACACTGACACTAACCCGTACCCTAGTACACAACTACTCTAAGCCTAACTCGTTGTCGTCCCCTAACCTGGACCCTAAGCCTAACCAAAAACCCCTACCCTGATCCATAGCCGTTCCCTAACTGGAACCCTTTCCCTGATCCAGAAACTAATCCTAACCTGTACACTAACACTAACCCGTACCCTAAACCGTTGTCGGACCCTTACCTGTACCCTAAACCGTACCTGTTCCCTAAGCCTAACTCATCGTGGTACCCGTTCCGAAGCCGAAGCCTAAGCCCAAGCCTGCCCCAGTCCGAAGCCCTGCCCTGCCGCCACGTCCTCTAACCCTACACCTCCCTCGTCCCCTGACCTGGCCCACCAACAAAGTCCCCGTTCCAAGCCTCCCCCTCCACCTCCCTCGTCCACAGACCTGGCCCCCTCCGCAGTCCTGGCCCCTCCGCAGTCCCCGTTCCAAGCCTCCCCCTCCACCTCCCTCGTCCACAGACCTGGCCCACCAACAAAGTCCCCGTTCCAAGCCTCCCCCTCCACCTCCCTCGTCCACAGACCTGGCCCACCAACAAAGTCCCCGTTCCAAGCCTCCCCCTCCACCTCCCTCGTCCACAGACCTGGCCCACCAACAAAGTCCCCGTTCCAAGCCTCCCCCTCCACCTCCCTCGTCCACAGACCTGGCCCCTCCGCAGTCCTGGCCCCTCCGCAGTCCCCGTTCCAAGCCTCCCCCTCCACCTCCCTCGTCCACAGACCTGGCCCACCAACAAAGTCCCCGTTCCAAGCCTCCCCCCCACCTCCCTCGTCCACAGACCTGGCCCCTCCGCAGTCCTGGCCCACCAACAAAGTCCCCGTTCCAAGCCTCCCCCTCCACCTCCCTCGTCCACAGACCTGGCCCACCAACAAAGTCCCCGTTCCAAGCCTCCCCCTCCACCTCCCTCGTCCACAGACCTGGCCCCACCAACAAAGTCCCCGTTCCAAGCCTCCCCCTCCACCTCCCTCGTCCACAGACCTGGCCCACCAACAAAGTCCCCGTTCCAAGCCTCCCCCTCCACCTCCCTCGTCCACAGACCTGGCCCACCAACAAAGTCCCCGTTCCAAGCCTCCCCCTCCACCTCCCTCGTCCACAGACCTGGCCCACCAACAAAGTCCCCGTTCCAAGCCTCCCCCTCCACCTCCCTCGTCCACAGACCTGGCCCACCAACAAAGTCCCCGTTCCAAGCCTCCCCCTCCACCTCCCTCGTCCACAGACCTGGCCCACCAACAAAGTCCCCGTTCCAAGCCTCCCCCTCCACCTCCCTCGTCCACAGACCTGGCCCACCAACAAAGTCCCCGTTCCAAGCCTCCCCCTCCACCTCCCTCGTCCACAGACCTGGCCCACCAACAAAGTCCCCGTTCCAAGCCTCCCCCTCCACCTCCCTCGTCCACAGACCTGGCCCCTCCGCAGTCCTGGCCCCTCCGCAGTCCCCGTTCCAAGCCTCCCCCTCCACCTCCCTCGTCCACAGACCTGGCCCACCAACAAAGTCCCCGTTCCAAGCCTCCCCCTCCACCTCCCTCGTCCACAGACCTGGCCCACCAACAAAGTCCCCGTTCCAAGCCTCCCCCTCCACCTCCCTCGTCCACAGACCTGGCCCACCAACAAAGTCCCCGTTCCAAGCCTCCCCCTCCACCTCCCTCGTCCACAGACCTGGCCCACCAACAAAGTCCCCGTTCCAAGCCTCCCCCTCCACCTCCCTCGTCCACAGACCTGGCCCACCAACAAAGTCCCCGTTCCAAGCCTCCCCCTCCACCTCCCTCGTCCACAGACCTGGCCCACCAACAAAGTCCCCGTTCCAAGCCTCCCCCTCCACCTCCCTCGTCCACAGACCTGGCCCACCAACAAAGTCCCCGTTCCAAGCCTCCCCCTCCACCTCCCTCGTCCACAGACCTGGCCCACCAACAAAGTCCCCGTTCCAAGCCTCCCCCTCCACCTCCCTCGTCCACAGACCTGGCCCACCAACAAAGTCCCCGTTCCAAGCCTCCCCCTCCACCTCCCTCGTCCACAGACCTGGCCCACCAACAAAGTCCCCGTTCCAAGCCTCCCCCTCCACCTCCCTCGTCCACAGACCTGGCCCACCAACAAAGTCCCCGTTCCAAGCCTCCCCCTCCACCTCCCTCGTCCACAGACCTGGCCCACCAACAAAGTCCCCGTTCCAAGCCTCCCCCTCCACCTCCCTCGTCCACAGACCTGGCCCACCAACAAAGTCCCCGTTCCAAGCCTCCCCCTCCACCTCCCTCGTCCACAGACCTGGCCCCTCCGCAGTCCTGGCCCCTCCGCAGTCCCCGTTCCAAGCCTCCCCCTCCACCTCCCTCGTCCACAGACCTGGCCCACCAACAAAGTCCCCGTTCCTAGCCTCCCCCTCCGTCGGCCCCTGACCTGGACCCTAGAGTGTCCCCGTTCCCTCCCCCTCCCCCTCCCCCTCCCCCTCGCCCACACACTTACCCGAAGCCTTCCCCTAAGCCGTCCAGTCATGCGAACACGTACGCTAACGACACTGACCCGTACTGGTTTGTTCAGGCTCTTGCTACTACTTGCCAAATTGCAAAGCAACCGTTTGTCCCCACTCTTCTAATATCCATCGAGGCAGGTAGTAGAAGAAGTCGAGTTTGTTTGGGGGCGTGTGTTTGAGTGCATGAAAAGTAGACCGAGAAGTCCCTTCGTGGGCTTCAGGTTGACTCCGTTTAAGTCTGGTGTCCTGCTCTGGCGGAATGCATTGTGTCCAGGAGCCAAGGTCCCATTGTACCCATTGTACCAAACGGCTGCTTGAGTGTGTGAGGTGAGGCCTGTGGTTCTTAGACAAGGGCTAGTGGGCATAGAGTCCCTCAGGGGGCTCTAATATGCTTGAATTCTCCTGTAAGTAAGTTACTCATGTGGAGCAATGTATCAAGTCAATGCTTCACTCCTACAGAAAACTCAAAAAACCCTTTCTGTTTCCAAGCAGATTCTGTGTGCAAAGTGCTCTGGGATCCAGCCTAGGACCTACCTGTCCATAGAGCTTCACCTCTGCACTGCTGCACAGGTAAGGGAGATCGCCTCCTGTTGGCATTAGGATACAGTTTGGACATGGACATGTCTTCTTTAGCTTCAGTTGAAAGTGCACTCTGGCCAAACACCTGGAACAGAACACGAGGCCCAAAGCGTTCTTTGCATGTTCGGCAAAGGGCCGCCCCCCCGCCCACACCGTACGCGAAGCCCTACTCTCATCCTAACCCGTACCCTCCACCATACCCGTTCCCTCATCCTCATCCTCATCCTCATCCTCATCCTCATCCTCACCCTTCCCCTAATCCTTCCCGCAACCTGTACCCGAATACGAATGCCTACACTAACGTGTACCCTCAACCAAGCCTGATCCCTAAGCCGTCCCCTAACTATAACCCTTCCCCTTCCCCGAACCTTCCCCTACTCCTAAGCCAAGCCGTCCACTAACCCGATTCCGAACCCTTGCCCGTGCACGAATCCTAATCTGTACACCAAAACGAACCCGGACCCTAAACTCTGCCCATTCCCTCACCCTAAGCCTACCCCGTACCCTAACCCATACCCTCATCCCAACCCTTCAAAGAACAAGAACCTGTTGTCGTACCCTGACCTGTACCCTAACCCGTACCCTCACTTGGATCCTAGTCGTAACCAGGACACTAACCCATACCCTAATCTGGACCTTCAACCGGACCCATTCCCTAACCGTAACCCTAATCCTAACCCATGGTCGTACCCTCCACCATACCCGTTCCCGAACCCGAATCCGAACCCTTACCCTACCACGGAACATACTCCTAACCCGTACACTAACAGTAACCCGTAGTCTCACAGGACCCTAAACCTAACCCACTGTCGTCCCCTAACCTGGACCCTCAACCCAGCCCGATCCCTAACCCGTCCCCTAACTCATACCCTAAGCGGAATCCCTTTGCGTCCCCTAAACCGTCCTCGTGCCCTCATCTTAATCTTATACCTAATCCTACCTCTAACCCGAACCCATACACTAACACTAACCTGGACCTAACACATACCCCAACACGAACCCGTTCCCGAACCCAGACCCTAGTCCTTACCCTAACCTGTTTCCTAATCCGAACCAATAGACTAATACTACCCCATACCCTAACAGGTACCCTAGCCCAAATCCCTTGTTGTACCCTCATCCGAACCATAACCCTAAACCTTACGCTAACCCATAGACTGACACGTACCCTATGCCTGACCTGCTGTCGTACCCTAAGGCGTACCCATTCCCTAACCCGAACTCTAACCCTGACCCTAAGTGGTACCCTAATCCTTACACTGACACTAACCCGTACCCTAGTACACAACTACTCTAAGCCTAACTCGTTGTCGTCCCCTAACCTGGACCCTAAGCCTAACCAAAAACCCCTACCCTGATCCATAGCCGTTCCCTAACTGGAACCCTTTCCCTGATCCAGAAACTAATCCTAACCTGTACACTAACACTAACCCGTACCCTAAACCGTTGTCGGACCCTTACCTGTACCCTAAACCGTACCTGTTCCCTAAGCCTAACTCATCGTGGTACCCGTTCCGAAGCCGAAGCCTAAGCCCAAGCCTGCCCCAGTCCGAAGCCCTGCCCTGCCGCCACGTCCTCTAACCCTACACCTCCCTCGTCCCCTGACCTGGCCCACCAACAAAGTCCCCGTTCCAAGCCTCCCCCTCCACCTCCCTCGTCCACAGACCTGGCCCCTCCGCAGTCCTGGCCCCTCCGCAGTCCCCGTTCCAAGCCTCCCCCTCCACCTCCCTCGTCCACAGACCTGGCCCACCAACAAAGTCCCCGTTCCAAGCCTCCCCCTCCACCTCCCTCGTCCACAGACCTGGCCCACCAACAAAGTCCCCGTTCCAAGCCTCCCCCTCCACCTCCCTCGTCCACAGACCTGGCCCACCAACAAAGTCCCCGTTCCAAGCCTCCCCCTCCACCTCCCTCGTCCACAGACCTGGCCCCTCCGCAGTCCTGGCCCCTCCGCAGTCCCCGTTCCAAGCCTCCCCCTCCACCTCCCTCGTCCACAGACCTGGCCCACCAACAAAGTCCCCGTTCCAAGCCTCCCCCTCCACCTCCCTCGTCCACAGACCTGGCCCACCAACAAAGTCCCCGTTCCAAGCCTCCCCCTCCACCTCCCTCGTCCACAGACCTGGCCCACCAACAAAGTCCCCGTTCCAAGCCTCCCCCTCCACCTCCCTCGTCCACAGACCTGGCCCACCAACAAAGTCCCCGTTCCAAGCCTCCCCCTCCACCTCCCTCGTCCACAGACCTGGCCCACCAACAAAGTCCCCGTTCCAAGCCTCCCCCTCCACCTCCCTCGTCCACAGACCTGGCCCACCAACAAAGTCCCCGTTCCAAGCCTCCCCCTCCACCTCCCTCGTCCACAGACCTGGCCCACCAACAAAGTCCCCGTTCCAAGCCTCCCCCTCCACCTCCCTCGTCCACAGACCTGGCCCACCAACAAAGTCCCCGTTCCAAGCCTCCCCCTCCACCTCCCTCGTCCACAGACCTGGCCCACCAACAAAGTCCCCGTTCCAAGCCTCCCCCTCCACCTCCCTCGTCCACAGACCTGGCCCACCAACAAAGTCCCCGTTCCAAGCCTCCCCCTCCACCTCCCTCGTCCACAGACCTGGCCCACCAACAAAGTCCCCGTTCCAAGCCTCCCCCTCCACCTCCCTCGTCCACAGACCTGGCCCACCAACAAAGTCCCCGTTCCAAGCCTCCCCCTCCACCTCCCTCGTCCACAGACCTGGCCCACCAACAAAGTCCCCGTTCCAAGCCTCCCCCTCCACCTCCCTCGTCCACAGACCTGGCCCACCAACAAAGTCCCCGTTCCAAGCCTCCCCCTCCACCTCCCTCGTCCACAGACCTGGCCCCTCCGCAGTCCTGGCCCCTCCGCAGTCCCCGTTCCAAGCCTCCCCCTCCACCTCCCTCGTCCACAGACCTGGCCCACCAACAAAGTCCCCGTTCCAAGCCTCCCCCTCCACCTCCCTCGTCCACAGACCTGGCCCACCAACAAAGTCCCCGTTCCAAGCCTCCCCCTCCACCTCCCTCGTCCACAGACCTGGCCCACCAACAAAGTCCCCGTTCCAAGCCTCCCCCTCCACCTCCCTCGTCCACAGACCTGGCCCACCAACAAAGTCCCCGTTCCAAGCCTCCCCCTCCACCTCCCTCGTCCACAGACCTGGCCCACCAACAAAGTCCCCGTTCCAAGCCTCCCCCTCCACCTCCCTCGTCCACAGACCTGGCCCACCAACAAAGTCCCCGTTCCAAGCCTCCCCCTCCACCTCCCTCGTCCACAGACCTGGCCCCTCCGCAGTCCTGGCCCCTCCGCAGTCCCCGTTCCAAGCCTCCCCCTCCACCTCCCTCGTCCACAGACCTGGCCCACCAACAAAGTCCCCGTTCCAAGCCTCCCCCTCCACCTCCCTCGTCCACAGACCTGGCCCACCAACAAAGTCCCCGTTCCAAGCCTCCCCCTCCACCTCCCTCGTCCACAGACCTGGCCCCTCCGCAGTCCTGGCCCCTCCGCAGTCCCCGTTCCAAGCCTCCCCCTCCACCTCCCTCGTCCACAGACCTGGCCCACCAACAAAGTCCCCGTTCCAAGCCTCCCCCTCCACCTCCCTCGTCCACAGACCTGGCCCACCAACAAAGTCCCCGTTCCAAGCCTCCCCCT
Organism: Lagenorhynchus albirostris; assembly: GCF_949774975.1. Taxonomy (NCBI): domain Eukaryota; kingdom Metazoa; phylum Chordata; class Mammalia; order Artiodactyla; family Delphinidae; genus Lagenorhynchus; species Lagenorhynchus albirostris. Next base: position 461,713 of record NW_026783557.1, on the reverse strand, counting down.
CCACCTCCCTCGTCCACAGACCTGGCCCACCAACAAAGTCCCCGTTCCAAGCCTCCCCCTCCACCTCCCTCGTCCACAGACCTGGCCCACCAACAAAGTCCCCGTTCCAAGCCTCCCCCTCCACCTCCCTCGTCCACAGACCTGGCCCACCAACAAAGTCCCCGTTCCTAGCCTCCCCCTCCGTCGGCCCCTGACCTGGACCCTAGAGTGTCCCCGTTCCCTCCCCCTCCCCCTCCCCCTCCCCCTCGCCCACACACTTACCCGAAGCCTTCCCCTAAGCCGTCCAGTCATGCGAACACGTACGCTAACGACACTGACCCGTACTGGTTTGTTCAGGCTCTTGCTACTACTTGCCAAATTGCAAAGCAACCGTTTGTCCCCACTCTTCTAATATCCATCGAGGCAGGTAGTAGAAGAAGTCGAGTTTGTTTGGGGGCGTGTGTTTGAGTGCATGAAAAGTAGACCGAGAAGTCCCTTCGTGGGCTTCAGGTTGACTCCGTTTAAGTCTGGTGTCCTGCTCTGGCGGAATGCATTGTGTCCAGGAGCCAAGGTCCCATTGTACCCATTGTACCAAACGGCTGCTTGAGTGTGTGAGGTGAGGCCTGTGGTTCTTAGACAAGGGCTAGTGGGCATAGAGTCCCTCAGGGGGCTCTAATATGCTTGAATTCTCCTGTAAGTAAGTTACTCATGTGGAGCAATGTATCAAGTCAATGCTTCACTCCTACAGAAAACTCAAAAAACCCTTTCTGTTTCCAAGCAGATTCTGTGTGCAAAGTGCTCTGGGATCCAGCCTAGGACCTACCTGTCCATAGAGCTTCACCTCTGCACTGCTGCACAGGTAAGGGAGATCGCCTCCTGTTGGCATTAGGATACAGTTTGGACATGGACATGTCTTCTTTAGCTTCAGTTGAAAGTGCACTCTGGCCAAACACCTGGAACAGAACACGAGGCCCAAAGCGTTCTTTGCATGTTCGGCAAAGGGCCGCCCCCCCGCCCACACCGTACGCGAAGCCCTACTCTCATCCTAACCCGTACCCTCCACCATACCCGTTCCCTCATCCTCATCCTCATCCTCATCCTCATCCTCATCCTCACCCTTCCCCTAATCCTTCCCGCAACCTGTACCCGAATACGAATGCCTACACTAACGTGTACCCTCAACCAAGCCTGATCCCTAAGCCGTCCCCTAACTATAACCCTTCCCCTTCCCCGAACCTTCCCCTACTCCTAAGCCAAGCCGTCCACTAACCCGATTCCGAACCCTTGCCCGTGCACGAATCCTAATCTGTACACCAAAACGAACCCGGACCCTAAACTCTGCCCATTCCCTCACCCTAAGCCTACCCCGTACCCTAACCCATACCCTCATCCCAACCCTTCAAAGAACAAGAACCTGTTGTCGTACCCTGACCTGTACCCTAACCCGTACCCTCACTTGGATCCTAGTCGTAACCAGGACACTAACCCATACCCTAATCTGGACCTTCAACCGGACCCATTCCCTAACCGTAACCCTAATCCTAACCCATGGTCGTACCCTCCACCATACCCGTTCCCGAACCCGAATCCGAACCCTTACCCTACCACGGAACATACTCCTAACCCGTACACTAACAGTAACCCGTAGTCTCACAGGACCCTAAACCTAACCCACTGTCGTCCCCTAACCTGGACCCTCAACCCAGCCCGATCCCTAACCCGTCCCCTAACTCATACCCTAAGCGGAATCCCTTTGCGTCCCCTAAACCGTCCTCGTGCCCTCATCTTAATCTTATACCTAATCCTACCTCTAACCCGAACCCATACACTAACACTAACCTGGACCTAACACATACCCCAACACGAACCCGTTCCCGAACCCAGACCCTAGTCCTTACCCTAACCTGTTTCCTAATCCGAACCAATAGACTAATACTACCCCATACCCTAACAGGTACCCTAGCCCAAATCCCTTGTTGTACCCTCATCCGAACCATAACCCTAAACCTTACGCTAACCCATAGACTGACACGTACCCTATGCCTGACCTGCTGTCGTACCCTAAGGCGTACCCATTCCCTAACCCGAACTCTAACCCTGACCCTAAGTGGTACCCTAATCCTTACACTGACACTAACCCGTACCCTAGTACACAACTACTCTAAGCCTAACTCGTTGTCGTCCCCTAACCTGGACCCTAAGCCTAACCAAAAACCCCTACCCTGATCCATAGCCGTTCCCTAACTGGAACCCTTTCCCTGATCCAGAAACTAATCCTAACCTGTACACTAACACTAACCCGTACCCTAAACCGTTGTCGGACCCTTACCTGTACCCTAAACCGTACCTGTTCCCTAAGCCTAACTCATCGTGGTACCCGTTCCGAAGCCGAAGCCTAAGCCCAAGCCTGCCCCAGTCCGAAGCCCTGCCCTGCCGCCACGTCCTCTAACCCTACACCTCCCTCGTCCCCTGACCTGGCCCACCAACAAAGTCCCCGTTCCAAGCCTCCCCCTCCACCTCCCTCGTCCACAGACCTGGCCCACCAACAAAGTCCCCGTTCCAAGCCTCCCCCTCCACCTCCCTCGTCCACAGACCTGGCCCACCAACAAAGTCCCCGTTCCAAGCCTCCCCCTCCACCTCCCTCGTCCACAGACCTGGCCCACCAACAAAGTCCCCGTTCCAAGCCTCCCCCTCCACCTCCCTCGTCCACAGACCTGGCCCACCAACAAAGTCCCCGTTCCAAGCCTCCCCCTCCACCTCCCTCGTCCACAGACCTGGCCCACCAACAAAGTCCCCGTTCCAAGCCTCCCCCTCCACCTCCCTCGTCCACAGACCTGGCCCACCAACAAAGTCCCCGTTCCAAGCCTCCCCCTCCACCTCCCTCGTCCACAGACCTGGCCCACCAACAAAGTCCCCGTTCCAAGCCTCCCCCTCCACCTCCCTCGTCCACAGACCTGGCCCACCAACAAAGTCCCCGTTCCAAGCCTCCCCCTCCACCTCCCTCGTCCACAGACCTGGCCCACCAACAAAGTCCCCGTTCCAAGCCTCCCCCTCCACCTCCCTCGTCCACAGACCTGGCCCACCAACAAAGTCCCCGTTCCAAGCCTCCCCCTCCACCTCCCTCGTCCACAGACCTGGCCCACCAACAAAGTCCCCGTTCCAAGCCTCCCCCTCCACCTCCCTCGTCCACAGACCTGGCCCACCAACAAAGTCCCCGTTCCAAGCCTCCCCCTCCACCTCCCTCGTCCACAGACCTGGCCCCTCCACAGTCCTGGCCCCTCCGCAGTCCCCGTTCCAAGCCTCCCCCTCCACCTCCCTCGTCCACAGACCTGGCCCACCAACAAAGTCCCCGTTCCTAGCCTCCCCCTCCGTCGGCCCCTGACCTGGACCCTAGAGTGTCCCCGTTCCCTCCCCCTCCCCCTCCCCCTCCCCCTCGCCCACACACTTACCCGAAGCCTTCCCCTAAGCCGTCCAGTCATGCGAACACGTACGCTAACGACACTGACCCGTACTGGTTTGTTCAGGCTCTTGCTACTACTTGCCAAATTGCAAAGCAACCGTTTGTCCCCACTCTTCTAATATCCATCGAGGCAGGTAGTAGAAGAAGTCGAGTTTGTTTGGGGGCGTGTGTTTGAGTGCATGAAAAGTAGACCGAGAAGTCCCTTCGTGGGCTTCAGGTTGACTCCGTTTAAGTCTGGTGTCCTGCTCTGGCGGAATGCATTGTGTCCAGGAGCCAAGGTCCCATTGTACCCATTGTACCAAACGGCTGCTTGAGTGTGTGAGGTGAGGCCTGTGGTTCTTAGACAAGGGCTAGTGGGCATAGAGTCCCTCAGGGGGCTCTAATATGCTTGAATTCTCCTGTAAGTAAGTTACTCATGTGGAGCAATGTATCAAGTCAATGCTTCACTCCTACAGAAAACTCAAAAAACCCTTTCTGTTTCCAAGCAGATTCTGTGTGCAAAGTGCTCTGGGATCCAGCCTAGGACCTACCTGTCCATAGAGCTTCACCTCTGCACTGCTGCACAGGTAAGGGAGATCGCCTCCTGTTGGCATTAGGATACAGTTTGGACATGGACATGTCTTCTTTAGCTTCAGTTGAAAGTGCACTCTGGCCAAACACCTGGAACAGAACACGAGGCCCAAAGCGTTCTTTGCATGTTCGGCAAAGGGCCGCCCCCCCGCCCACACCGTACGCGAAGCCCTACTCTCATCCTAACCCGTACCCTCCACCATACCCGTTCCCTCATCCTCATCCTCATCCTCATCCTCATCCTCATCCTCACCCTTCCCCTAATCCTTCCCGCAACCTGTACCCGAATACGAATGCCTACACTAACGTGTACCCTCAACCAAGCCTGATCCCTAAGCCGTCCCCTAACTATAACCCTTCCCCTTCCCCGAACCTTCCCCTACTCCTAAGCCAAGCCGTCCACTAACCCGATTCCGAACCCTTGCCCGTGCACGAATCCTAATCTGTACACCAAAACGAACCCGGACCCTAAACTCTGCCCATTCCCTCACCCTAAGCCTACCCCGTACCCTAACCCATACCCTCATCCCAACCCTTCAAAGAACAAGAACCTGTTGTCGTACCCTGACCTGTACCCTAACCCGTACCCTCACTTGGATCCTAGTCGTAACCAGGACACTAACCCATACCCTAATCTGGACCTTCAACCGGACCCATTCCCTAACCGTAACCCTAATCCTAACCCATGGTCGTACCCTCCACCATACCCGTTCCCGAACCCGAATCCGAACCCTTACCCTACCACGGAACATACTCCTAACCCGTACACTAACAGTAACCCGTAGTCTCACAGGACCCTAAACCTAACCCACTGTCGTCCCCTAACCTGGACCCTCAACCCAGCCCGATCCCTAACCCGTCCCCTAACTCATACCCTAAGCGGAATCCCTTTGCGTCCCCTAAACCGTCCTCGTGCCCTCATCTTAATCTTATACCTAATCCTACCTCTAACCCGAACCCATACACTAACACTAACCTGGACCTAACACATACCCCAACACGAACCCGTTCCCGAACCCAGACCCTAGTCCTTACCCTAACCTGTTTCCTAATCCGAACCAATAGACTAATACTACCCCATACCCTAACAGGTACCCTAGCCCAAATCCCTTGTTGTACCCTCATCCGAACCATAACCCTAAACCTTACGCTAACCCATAGACTGACACGTACCCTATGCCTGACCTGCTGTCGTACCCTAAGGCGTACCCATTCCCTAACCCGAACTCTAACCCTGACCCTAAGTGGTACCCTAATCCTTACACTGACACTAACCCGTACCCTAGTACACAACTACTCTAAGCCTAACTCGTTGTCGTCCCCTAACCTGGACCCTAAGCCTAACCAAAAACCCCTACCCTGATCCATAGCCGTTCCCTAACTGGAACCCTTTCCCTGATCCAGAAACTAATCCTAACCTGTACACTAACACTAACCCGTACCCTAAACCGTTGTCGGACCCTTACCTGTACCCTAAACCGTACCTGTTCCCTAAGCCTAACTCATCGTGGTACCCGTTCCGAAGCCGAAGCCTAAGCCCAAGCCTGCCCCAGTCCGAAGCCCTGCCCTGCCGCCACGTCCTCTAACCCTACACCTCCCTCGTCCCCTGACCTGGCCCACCAACAAAGTCCCCGTTCCAAGCCTCCCCCTCCACCTCCCTCGTCCACAGACCTGGCCCCTCCGCAGTCCTGGCCCCTCCGCAGTCCCCGTTCCAAGCCTCCCCCTCCACCTCCCTCGTCCACAGACCTGGCCCACCAACAAAGTCCCCGTTCCAAGCCTCCCCCTCCACCTCCCTCGTCCACAGACCTGGCCCACCAACAAAGTCCCCGTTCCAAGCCTCCCCCTCCACCTCCCTCGTCCACAGACCTGGCCCACCAACAAAGTCCCCGTTCCAAGCCTCCCCCTCCACCTCCCTCGTCCACAGACCTGGCCCACCAACAAAGTCCCCGTTCCAAGCCTCCCCCTCCACCTCCCTCGTCCACAGACCTGGCCCACCAACAAAGTCCCCGTTCCAAGCCTCCCCCTCCACCTCCCTCGTCCACAGACCTGGCCCCTCCGCAGTCCTGGCCCCTCCGCAGTCCCCGTTCCAAGCCTCCCCCTCCACCTCCCTCGTCCACAGACCTGGCCCACCAACAAAGTCCCCGTTCCAAGCCTCCCCCTCCACCTCCCTCGTCCACAGACCTGGCCCCTCCGCAGTCCTGGCCCACCAACAAAGTCCCCGTTCCAAGCCTCCCCCTCCACCTCCCTCGTCCACAGACCTGGCCCACCAACAAAGTCCCCGTTCCAAGCCTCCCCCTCCACCTCCCTCGTCCACAGACCTGGCCCCTCCACAGTCCTGGCCCCTCCGCAGTCCCCGTTCCAAGCCTCCCCCTCCACCTCCCTCGTCCACAGACCTGGCCCCTCCGCAGTCCTGGCCCCTCCGCAGTCCCCGTTCCAAGCCTCCCCCTCCACCTCCCTCGTCCACAGACCTGGCCCACCAACAAAGTCCCCGTTCCAAGCCTCCCCCTCCACCTCCCTCGTCCACAGACCTGGCCCACCAACAAAGTCCCCGTTCCAAGCCTCCCCCTCCACCTCCCTCGTCCACAGACCTGGCCCACCAACAAAGTCCCCGTTCCAAGCCTCCCCCTCCACCTCCCTCGTCCACAGACCTGGCCCACCAACAAAGTCCCCGTTCCAAGCCTCCCCCTCCACCTCCCTCGTCCACAGACCTGGCCCACCAACAAAGTCCCCGTTCCAAGCCTCCCCCTCCACCTCCCTCGTCCACAGACCTGGCCCACCAACAAAGTCCCCGTTCCAAGCCTCCCCCTCCACCTCCCTCGTCCACAGACCTGGCCCACCAACAAAGTCCCCGTTCCAAGCCTCCCCCTCCACCTCCCTCGTCCACAGACCTGGCCCACCAACAAAGTCCCCGTTCCAAGCCTCCCCCTCCACCTCCCTCGTCCACAGACCTGGCCCACCAACAAAGTCCCCGTTCCAAGCCTCCCCCTCCACCTCCCTCGTCCACAGACCTGGCCCACCAACAAAGTCCCCGTTCCAAGCCTCCCCCTCCACCTCCCTCGTCCACAGACCTGGCCCACCAACAAAGTCCCCGTTCCAAGCCTCCCCCTCCACCTCCCTCGTCCACAGACCTGGCCCACCAACAAAGTCCCCGTTCCAAGCCTCCCCCTCCACCTCCCTCGTCCACAGACCTGGCCCACCAACAAAGTCCCCGTTCCAAGCCTCCCCCTCCACCTCCCTCGTCCACAGACCTGGCCCACCAACAAAGTCCCCGTTCCAAGCCTCCCCCTCCACCTCCCTCGTCCACAGACCTGGCCCCTCCGCAGTCCTGGCCCCTCCGCAGTCCCCGTTCCAAGCCTCCCCCTCCACCTCCCTCGTCCACAGACCTGGCCCACCAACAAAGTCCCCGTTCCAAGCCTCCCCCTCCACCTCCCTCGTCCACAGACCTGGCCCACCAACAAAGTCCCCGTTCCAAGCCTCCCCCTCCACCTCCCTCGTCCACAGACCTGGCCCCTCCGCAGTCCTGGCCCCTCCGCAGTCCCCGTTCCAAGCCTCCCCCTCCACCTCCCTCGTCCACAGACCTGGCCCACCAACAAAGTCCCCGTTCCAAGCCTCCCCCTCCACCTCCCTCGTCCACAGACCTGGCCCACCAACAAAGTCCCCGTTCCAAGCCTCCCCCTCCACCTCCCTCGTCCACAGACCTGGCCCACCAACAAAGTCCCCGTTCCAAGCCTCCCCCTCCACCTCCCTCGTCCACAGACCTGGCCCCTCCGCAGTCCTGGCCCCTCCGCAGTCCCCGTTCCAAGCCTCCCCCTCCACCTCCCTCGTCCACAGACCTGGCCCACCAACAAAGTCCCCGTTCCTAGCCTCCCCCTCCGTCGGCCCCTGACCTGGACCCTAGAGTGTCCCCGTTCCCTCCCCCTCCCCCTCCCCCTCCCCCTCGCCCACACACTTACCCGAAGCCTTCCCCTAAGCCGTCCAGTCATGCGAACACGTACGCTAACGACACTGACCCGTACTGGTTTGTTCAGGCTCTTGCTACTACTTGCCAAATTGCAAAGCAACCGTTTGTCCCCACTCTTCTAATATCCATCGAGGCAGGTAGTAGAAGAAGTCGAGTTTGTTTGGGGGCGTGTGTTTGAGTGCATGAAAAGTAGACCGAGAAGTCCCTTCGTGGGCTTCAGGTTGACTCCGTTTAAGTCTGGTGTCCTGCTCTGGCGGAATGCATTGTGTCCAGGAGCCAAGGTCCCATTGTACCCATTGTACCAAACGGCTGCTTGAGTGTGTGAGGTGAGGCCTGTGGTTCTTAGACAAGGGCTAGTGGGCATAGAGTCCCTCAGGGGGCTCTAATATGCTTGAATTCTCCTGTAAGTAAGTTACTCATGTGGAGCAATGTATCAAGTCAATGCTTCACTCCTACAGAAAACTCAAAAAACCCTTTCTGTTTCCAAGCAGATTCTGTGTGCAAAGTGCTCTGGGATCCAGCCTAGGACCTACCTGTCCATAGAGCTTCACCTCTGCACTGCTGCACAGGTAAGGGAGATCGCCTCCTGTTGGCATTAGGATACAGTTTGGACATGGACATGTCTTCTTTAGCTTCAGTTGAAAGTGCACTCTGGCCAAACACCTGGAACAGAACACGAGGCCCAAAGCGTTCTTTGCATGTTCGGCAAAGGGCCGCCCCCCCGCCCACACCGTACGCGAAGCCCTACTCTCATCCTAACCCGTACCCTCCACCATACCCGTTCCCTCATCCTCATCCTCATCCTCATCCTCATCCTCATCCTCACCCTTCCCCTAATCCTTCCCGCAACCTGTACCCGAATACGAATGCCTACACTAACGTGTACCCTCAACCAAGCCTGATCCCTAAGCCGTCCCCTAACTATAACCCTTCCCCTTCCCCGAACCTTCCCCTACTCCTAAGCCAAGCCGTCCACTAACCCGATTCCGAACCCTTGCCCGTGCACGAATCCTAATCTGTACACCAAAACGAACCCGGACCCTAAACTCTGCCCATTCCCTCACCCTAAGCCTACCCCGTACCCTAACCCATACCCTCATCCCAACCCTTCAAAGAACAAGAACCTGTTGTCGTACCCTGACCTGTACCCTAACCCGTACCCTCACTTGGATCCTAGTCGTAACCAGGACACTAACCCATACCCTAATCTGGACCTTCAACCGGACCCATTCCCTAACCGTAACCCTAATCCTAACCCATGGTCGTACCCTCCACCATACCCGTTCCCGAACCCGAATCCGAACCCTTACCCTACCACGGAACATACTCCTAACCCGTACACTAACAGTAACCCGTAGTCTCACAGGACCCTAAACCTAACCCACTGTCGTCCCCTAACCTGGACCCTCAACCCAGCCCGATCCCTAACCCGTCCCCTAACTCATACCCTAAGCGGAATCCCTTTGCGTCCCCTAAACCGTCCTCGTGCCCTCATCTTAATCTTATACCTAATCCTACCTCTAACCCGAACCCATACACTAACACTAACCTGGACCTAACACATACCCCAACACGAACCCGTTCCCGAACCCAGACCCTAGTCCTTACCCTAACCTGTTTCCTAATCCGAACCAATAGACTAATACTACCCCATACCCTAACAGGTACCCTAGCCCAAATCCCTTGTTGTACCCTCATCCGAACCATAACCCTAAACCTTACGCTAACCCATAGACTGACACGTACCCTATGCCTGACCTGCTGTCGTACCCTAAGGCGTACCCATTCCCTAACCCGAACTCTAACCCTGACCCTAAGTGGTACCCTAATCCTTACACTGACACTAACCCGTACCCTAGTACACAACTACTCTAAGCCTAACTCGTTGTCGTCCCCTAACCTGGACCCTAAGCCTAACCAAAAACCCCTACCCTGATCCATAGCCGTTCCCTAACTGGAACCCTTTCCCTGATCCAGAAACTAATCCTAACCTGTACACTAACACTAACCCGTACCCTAAACCGTTGTCGGACCCTTACCTGTACCCTAAACCGTACCTGTTCCCTAAGCCTAACTCATCGTGGTACCCGTTCCGAAGCCGAAGCCTAAGCCCAAGCCTGCCCCAGTCCGAAGCCCTGCCCTGCCGCCACGTCCTCTAACCCTACACCTCCCTCGTCCCCTGACCTGGCCCACCAACAAAGTCCCCGTTCCAAGCCTCCCCCTCCACCTCCCTCGTCCACAGACCTGGCCCACCAACAAAGTCCCCGTTCCAAGCCTCCCCCTCCACCTCCCTCGTCCACAGACCTGGCCCACCAACAAAGTCCCCGTTCCAAGCCTCCCCCTCCACCTCCCTCGTCCACAGACCTGGCCCACCAACAAAGTCCCCGTTCCAAGCCTCCCCCTCCACCTCCCTCGTCCACAGACCTGGCCCACCAACAAAGTCCCCGTTCCAAGCCTCCCCCTCCACCTCCCTCGTCCACAGACCTGGCCCACCAACAAAGTCCCCGTTCCAAGCCTCCCCCTCCACCTCCCTCGTCCACAGACCTGGCCCACCAACAAAGTCCCCGTTCCAAGCCTCCCCCTCCACCTCCCTCGTCCACAGACCTGGCCCACCAACAAAGTCCCCGTTCCAAGCCTCCCCCTCCACCTCCCTCGTCCACAGACCTGGCCCCTCCGCAGTCCTGGCCCACCAACAAAGTCCCCGTTCCAAGCCTCCCCCTCCACCTCCCTCGTCCACAGACCTGGCCCACCAACAAAGTCCCCGTTCCAAGCCTCCCCCTCCACCTCCCTCGTCCACAGACCTGGCCCACCAACAAAGTCCCCGTTCCAAGCCTCCCCCTCCACCTCCCTCGTCCACAGACCTGGCCCACCAACAAAGTCCCCGTTCCAAGCCTCCCCCTCCACCTCCCTCGTCCACAGACCTGGCCCACCAACAAAGTCCCCGTTCCTAGCCTCCCCCTCCGTCGGCCCCTGACCTGGACCCTAGAGTGTCCCCGTTCCCTCCCCCTCCCCCTCCCCCTCCCCCTCGCCCACACACTTACCCGAAGCCTTCCCCTAAGCCGTCCAGTCATGCGAACACGTACGCTAACGACACTGACCCGTACTGGTTTGTTCAGGCTCTTGCTACTACTTGCCAAATTGCAAAGCAACCGTTTGTCCCCACTCTTCTAATATCCATCGAGGCAGGTAGTAGAAGAAGTCGAGTTTGTTTGGGGGCGTGTGTTTGAGTGCATGAAAAGTAGACCGAGAAGTCCCTTCGTGGGCTTCAGGTTGACTCCGTTTAAGTCTGGTGTCCTGCTCTGGCGGAATGCATTGTGTCCAGGAGCCAAGGTCCCATTGTACCCATTGTACCAAACGGCTGCTTGAGTGTGTGAGGTGAGGCCTGTGGTTCTTAGACAAGGGCTAGTGGGCATAGAGTCCCTCAGGGGGCTCTAATATGCTTGAATTCTCCTGTAAGTAAGTTACTCATGTGGAGCAATGTATCAAGTCAATGCTTCACTCCTACAGAAAACTCAAAAAACCCTTTCTGTTTCCAAGCAGATTCTGTGTGCAAAGTGCTCTGGGATCCAGCCTAGGACCTACCTGTCCATAGAGCTTCACCTCTGCACTGCTGCACAGGTAAGGGAGATCGCCTCCTGTTGGCATTAGGATACAGTTTGGACATGGACATGTCTTCTTTAGCTTCAGTTGAAAGTGCACTCTGGCCAAACACCTGGAACAGAACACGAGGCCCAAAGCGTTCTTTGCATGTTCGGCAAAGGGCCGCCCCCCCGCCCACACCGTACGCGAAGCCCTACTCTCATCCTAACCCGTACCCTCCACCATACCCGTTCCCTCATCCTCATCCTCATCCTCATCCTCATCCTCATCCTCACCCTTCCCCTAATCCTTCCCGCAACCTGTACCCGAATACGAATGCCTACACTAACGTGTACCCTCAACCAAGCCTGATCCCTAAGCCGTCCCCTAACTATAACCCTTCCCCTTCCCCGAACCTTCCCCTACTCCTAAGCCAAGCCGTCCACTAACCCGATTCCGAACCCTTGCCCGTGCACGAATCCTAATCTGTACACCAAAACGAACCCGGACCCTAAACTCTGCCCATTCCCTCACCCTAAGCCTACCCCGTACCCTAACCCATACCCTCATCCCAACCCTTCAAAGAACAAGAACCTGTTGTCGTACCCTGACCTGTACCCTAACCCGTACCCTCACTTGGATCCTAGTCGTAACCAGGACACTAACCCATACCCTAATCTGGACCTTCAACCGGACCCATTCCCTAACCGTAACCCTAATCCTAACCCATGGTCGTACCCTCCACCATACCCGTTCCCGAACCCGAATCCGAACCCTTACCCTACCACGGAACATACTCCTAACCCGTACACTAACAGTAACCCGTAGTCTCACAGGACCCTAAACCTAACCCACTGTCGTCCCCTAACCTGGACCCTCAACCCAGCCCGATCCCTAACCCGTCCCCTAACTCATACCCTAAGCGGAATCCCTTTGCGTCCCCTAAACCGTCCTCGTGCCCTCATCTTAATCTTATACCTAATCCTACCTCTAACCCGAACCCATACACTAACACTAACCTGGACCTAACACATACCCCAACACGAACCCGTTCCCGAACCCAGACCCTAGTCCTTACCCTAACCTGTTTCCTAATCCGAACCAATAGACTAATACTACCCCATACCCTAACAGGTACCCTAGCCCAAATCCCTTGTTGTACCCTCATCCGAACCATAACCCTAAACCTTACGCTAACCCATAGACTGACACGTACCCTATGCCTGACCTGCTGTCGTACCCTAAGGCGTACCCATTCCCTAACCCGAACTCTAACCCTGACCCTAAGTGGTACCCTAATCCTTACACTGACACTAACCCGTACCCTAGTACACAACTACTCTAAGCCTAACTCGTTGTCGTCCCCTAACCTGGACCCTAAGCCTAACCAAAAACCCCTACCCTGATCCATAGCCGTTCCCTAACTGGAACCCTTTCCCTGATCCAGAAACTAATCCTAACCTGTACACTAACACTAACCCGTACCCTAAACCGTTGTCGGACCCTTACCTGTACCCTAAACCGTACCTGTTCCCTAAGCCTAACTCATCGTGGTACCCGTTCCGAAGCCGAAGCCTAAGCCCAAGCCTGCCCCAGTCCGAAGCCCTGCCCTGCCGCCACGTCCTCTAACCCTACACCTCCCTCGTCCCCTGACCTGGCCCACCAACAAAGTCCCCGTTCCAAGCCTCCCCCTCCACCTCCCTCGTCCACAGACCTGGCCCACCAACAAAGTCCCCGTTCCAAGCCTCCCCCTCCACCTCCCTCGTCCACAGACCTGGCCCACCAACAAAGTCCCCGTTCCAAGCCTCCCCCTCCACCTCCCTCGTCCACAGACCTGGCCCACCAACAAAGTCCCCGTTCCAAGCCTCCCCCTCCACCTCCCTCGTCCACAGACCTGGCCCACCAACAAAGTCCCCGTTCCAAGCCTCCCCCTCCACCTCCCTCGTCCACAGACCTGGCCCACCAACAAAGTCCCCGTTCCAAGCCTCCCCCTCCACCTCCCTCGTCCACAGACCTGGCCCACCAACAAAGTCCCCGTTCCAAGCCTCCCCCTCCACCTCCCTCGTCCACAGACCTGGCCCCTCCGCAGTCCTGGCCCCTCCGCAGTCCCCGTTCCAAGCCTCCCCCTCCACCTCCCTCGTCCACAGACCTGGCCCACCAACAAAGTCCCCGTTCCAAGCCTCCCCCTCCACCTCCCTCGTCCACAGACCTGGCCCACCAACAAAGTCCCCGTTCCTAGCCTCCCCCTCCACCTCCCTCGTCCACAGACCTGGCCCACCAACAAAGTCCCCGTTCCAAGCCTCCCCCTCCACCTCCCTCGTCCACAGACCTGGCCCACCAACAAAGTCCCCGTTCCAAGCCTCCCCCTCCACCTCCCTCGTCCACAGACCTGGCCCACCAACAAAGTCCCCGTTCCAAGCCTCCCCCTCCACCTCCCTCGTCCACAGACCTGGCTCCTCCGCAGTCCTGGCCCCTCCGCAGTCCCCGTTCCAAGCCTCCCCCTCCACCTCCCTCGTCCACAGACCTGGCCTTTGTTGGTGGGCCAGGTCTGTGGACGAGGGAGGTGGAGGGGGAGGCTTGGAACGGGGACTTTGTTGGTGGGCCAGGTCTGTGGACGAGGGAGGTGGAGGGGGAGGCTTGGAACGGGGACTTTGTTGGTGGGCCAGGTCTGTGGACGAGGGAGGTGGAGGGGGAGGCTTGGAACGGGGACTTTGTTGGTGGGCCAGGTCTGTGGACGAGGGAGGTGGAGGGGGAGGCTTGGAACGGGGACTTTGTTGGTGGGCCAGGTCTGTGGACGAGGGAGGTGGAGGGGGAGGCTTGGAACGGGGACTTTGTTGGTGGGCCAGGTCTGTGGACGAGGGAGGTGGAGGGGGAGGCTTGGAACGGGGACTTTGTTGGTGGGCCAGGTCAGGGGACGAGGGAGGTGGAGGGTTGGAAGCAAGCTTACCATGTTCTTGGATTGGAAGAATCAACATTGTGAAAATGACTCTACTACCCAAAGCAATCTACAGATTCAATGCAATCCCTATCAAACTACCACTGGCATTTTTCACAGAACTAGAACAAAAAGTTTCACAATTTGTATGGAAACACACAATACCCCGAATAGCCAAAGCAATCTTGAGAACGAAAAACGAAGCTGGAGGAATCAGGCTCCCTGACTTCAGACTATATGACAAAGCTACAGTAATCAAGACAGTATGGTACTGGCACAAAAACAGAAAGATAGATCAATGGAACAGGATAGAAAGCCCAAAGATAAACCCACACACATATGGTCACCTTATCTTTGATCAAGGAGGCAGGAATGTACAGTGGAGAAAGGACAGCCTCTTCAATAAGTGGTGCTGGGAAAACGGGAAGGTTCCATGTAAAAGTATGAGATTAGATCACTCCCTAACACCATACACAAAAATAAGCTCAAAATGGATTAAAGACCTAAATGTAAGGCCAGAATCTATCAAACTCTTAGAGGAAATCATAGGCAGAACACTCTATGACATAAATCACAGCAAGATTCTTTTTGACCCACCTCCTAGAGAAATGGAATTAAAAACAAAAATAAACAAATGCGACCTAATGAAACGTCAAAGCTTTTGCACAGCAAAGGAAACCATAAACAAGACCAAAAGACAACCCTCAGAATGGGAGAAAATATTTGCAAATGAAGCAACTGACAAAAGATTAATTCCCCAAAATTAAAAGCAGCTCATTCAGCTCAATAACAATAAAACCAACAACCCAATCCAAAAATGGACAGAATACCTAAATAGACATTTCTCCAAAGAAGATATACAGACTGCCAACAAACACATGAAAGAATGCTCAACATCATTAATCATTAGGGAAATGCAAATCAAAACTACAATGAGATATCATCTCACACCAGTCAGAATGGCCATCATCAAAAAATCTAGAAACAATAAATGCTGGAGAGAGTGTGGAGAAAAGGGAACACTCCTTCACTGCTGGTGGGAATGTGAATTGGTACAGCCACTATGGAGAACAGTACGGAGGTTCCTTAAAAAACAACACATAGACCTACCATATGACCCAGCAATCCCACTACTGGGCATATACCCTGAGAAAACCATAATTCAAAAAGAGTCATGTACCAAAATGTTCATTGCAGCTCTATTTAAAATAGCCCGGAGATGGAAACAACCTAAGTGCCCATCATCGGATGAATGGATAAAGAAGATGTGACACATATATACAACGGAATATTACTCAGCCATAAACAGAAACGAAATTGAGTTATTTGTAATGAGGTGGATAGACCTAGATCTGTCATACAGAGTGAAGTAAGTCAGAAAGAGAAAGACAAATACCGTATGCTAACATATATATATGGAGTTTAAGGAAAAAAATGCCATGAAGAACCGAGGGGTAAGACAGGAATAAATACACAGACCTACTGGAGAACGGACTTGAAGATACGGGGAGGGGGGAGGGTGAGCTGTGACAAAGCGAGAGAGAGGCATGGACACATATACACTACCAAACGTAAGATAGATAGCTAGTGGGAAGCAGCCGCATAGAACAGGTATATCAGCTCCGTGCTTTGTGACCGCCTGGAGGGGTGGGATAGGGAGGGTGGGAGGGAGGGAGATGCAAGAGGGAAGAGATATGGGAGCATATGTATATGTATAACTGATTCACTTTGTTATAAACAGAAACTAACACACCATTCTAAAGCAATTATACCCCAAAAAAGGTGTTAAAAAAAAACACAGCGCTAATGGTCACTTGATATTCTAAATAACTGCAGGCCTGTAAATGACACCTGCCCTCTAAACAAATCCTTGGGTAGTAAATCCAGCAAAAAAACTCAAAATACGTGCACATTTTAAAACGACAAAAGACATGCACATTTTAAAACGACAATTTCAAGAGGCATATTTTCCGCTCCTTTTGTCTTCTCTTTCTTCTTCTTTCTCTCTTTTTTGTTGTTAAAAAAAGGGCAAGGAAAACGGCTCGACATCAGTAACTAATAAAGCCATGCAAATCCAGTCTACAAAAATATTCACCTCAGAGCTGTCAGAATGATCGTCTTCAAAAATGTCTACAGAGAATAAATGCTGAAGGGGTTTTAGAGAACTGCGTACCCGCTAGCTGCTGGTGGGATGTCACCTGGTAAAAGCCAGTAGTGAGAACACAATGGAGGTGCGTTTAAAGGTAAAAATTGAGCTACCACGTGATCTGGTAGGCCCACTGATAGGCCTATCACCTGAGTAGACCAGAATCAAAAAGACACAGGCTGGCAATCCTTCACTGCAGCAACATGTACCATAGCCAAGACTTGGAAGAAACCAAAATGTCCATCAACAGAAAAATGCACCAAGAAGAAGTCGTCCTTGTACACAATGGAATATTAGCCATGGAAAAGCATGCAACAATGCTGTTGGTACCACCATAGAAGGATCTAGAGATAATCACCCTACCTGAAGTAAGAAAGAAAACGAAAGACATATATTCTATGACATTACTTATAGGTGTTACCTAAAAATTGACACCCATGAAATAATTTCCGAGAGAAGGACACTCATAGATTCAGAAAACCCAATTATGTGTAACCAAATGGAAAGCTGTAAGGAATGTATGAATTAGGATATGGGGGTTAACAGACATGTAGTAATACCTATGAAATATATAATCACAAAATACCTATGGAACGCTAAAAGAGGTGTACTCAACACTCTGTAATAACCTACATGGGAAAGGATCCAAAGATGAATAGGTCCATACATTGATATAATGAACCAGATTCTGTACACCTAGAAAAAACACAGTATTTTTATCCAATTTGCTGTGATAATAAATAAATATTAAATTTAAAATACAAACAAGAAGTAAGGAGATATAAGCTCTTGGGAGTTTGCCGTGGCACATTCTGCTCTAATTTGCAGCTTACAAACACGATTTCCAGGAAACCTCTGTTGCCCAAAAACCCAGAGTTGGAAATGTAGAAATGCTGCCGCCTTGTGGCCGTTTCCCACAAGAGCGGCTTTAAAACCACAGCTAACGGGTCACTTAACATTCACAAGGACTCAGGACAGTAAAGGACAATGGCCCTCAAAAATTCACAGCTGGCAAAATTTTCAAGGAGATAGTATGAAGAGGTAAATTTTACTCATTATTTTTCTAAACACAAGGACAATGGATAAAAGCTCAACAACATAAATTTTTAAACTCATGCAAATCTAGCCTACAAAAAGATTTCAGCTCATGCACGTCAACTACCATCATCCAAAAGTCTACAAACAATAAATGCTGAAGGGGTTTTAGAGAACTGTGTACCCTCTAGCTGCTGGTGAGATGTAAAGTGGTAAGAGCCAATAGTGAGAACAGAAAGGAGCTGTGTTTAAAAGTAAAAATTGAGCCAGCATTCCATTCAGCAGGCCCACCGCTGAGCCTCTCACCTGAAAATACCAGAGTCGAGAAGGCACAGGCTGCAACAGCTTCACTGCAGGATTTTTCACAATAGCCAAGACACGGAAGCAACCAAAATGTCCATCAGTGGATCAATGGATAAAGAAGAAGTGGTCCATGTACATAATGGAATATTAGCCATGGAAAACAGTGAAACACTGCTCGTTGAGGCACCATTTATGAGCCTAGATATAATCTCAGAACATGACATAAGTCAGAAAGAAAAAGACATATAGTATGATATCACTTATAGGCGTTATCTAACAACTGACAAAAATGATAGCATTTTCACAGAGAAAGAAACTCACAGACTTAGAAAACAAACTATTCTTATGTAAATGGAAAGGTGGGTGGTATGGAAACTTAAGATTAGGGTTACCATATGTGTACAAATACCTACTAAATACATTTATCAAAGAGACCGACCATATAGCAAGGGAGGTCAATGGAGCACTCTGCAATAATTTACATGGGAAGAGTATCTGTACACGAATATATTACATATGTGTGTGTGTGTGTGTGTGTGTGTGTGTATGTAATGTACAAATGAACCAGATTGTATACACCTAGGACAAACAATATTCTAAACATTACCTCGATTTAAAAAGACTAAAAAATCGAACAAGAAATAATGGAATATTAACTTACGGGTTTTTTTCCTAGCACATTCCATTCTAATTTACAACCTGGGAACACGACTTCCAGAAAGGCTGTGCTGCCCTAGAAACCAGTTTTGGGAATGGAGAAATGCTGCCGCCTTGTGGCCGTTTCCCCCAACAGCACCTTTAAAGCCAGTAGTAGTGGTCACTAAATATTCACACTCATTACAAGCCTGTAAATGTCACCTGTTCTCAAAAAAAATCCTGGGGTCAAAAATCGACGAAAAATTCAAAACAGGGCAGCCTTCCCAGAAGACAATTTCAAGTGGCTTATTGTACTCACAGTTTTTTTCTGTTTTTGTTTAACAGGAAGAAAACAAAGCATGGAAAAATGCTGAACATTAGGAATTATTAAAGACATACAAATCCAAATGACAAAAACCTATCAGCTCACACCACTCATAATGGCCATCAGCAAAAATTCTGCAAACAATAATTGCTGAAGGGGTTGTGGAGAAATGCGCACCCTCGTTTCTAAGTGGGACATGGTAAGAACCAGTAATGAAGACACAAAGGAGGTGCCTTGATAAGGTAAATATTGAGCTACCATTCAATCAAGCATACCCACTGCTGGGCCTATCACCTGAGAGGATGAGAATCAAAAAGACACAGGGTGGCAATCCTGCACTCCAGCAATATTTACCACAGCCAACACTTGGAAGCAACAAAAATGTCTGTCAACAGAGGAAGGCACAACAGAGGAAGGCACAAAAAACAGAGGAAGGTCCATGTACACAATGGAATATTACTCCAATAAAAAATATATATAATTTCAATTTAGAAACCAAACGTAAGTAAGGAGACATCAGCTTTCGGGGGTTTGTCCGGGCACATTCCTCTCTAATATATAACCGAGGAACACCACTGGCAGGAAAGACTCTTTCCGTAATGCCCAGAATGGGGAAAGGAGAAATGCTGCCGCCCAATGGCCAATACCTGCAACAGCAGCTTTAAAACCTGTGCTAATGGTCACTTCATATGCACAAGTACTGGAGGGCTGTAAATGAAACCTGCCCTCAAAATGTCTTCAGGGAGGTAATGGCCAAAATATTTCAAAATGTGACACATACTTCAAGAAAACCATTTGAAGAGGTAAGCGCTACTCACAGCTTGAGAAAAAAGAGGACATGCCTGAAAGTTCAATTTCAAGGGATTATGAGATGCATGCAAATCCAACCTCAAAGAGGTGTCAGCTCACACCTGTCAGAATAAACATCAGCAGAAAAGCTACAAACAATAAATGCTGAAAGGGTTGTGGACAAGGGCATACCCTCAAATTTAAGTGGAACATAACCTGGTAAGAGCCACTAATGAGAACAGAATGGAGACGCCTTTACAAGGTAAACATTATGCTACCATATGATCCAACAGGCCCTCTCCTGGGCCTATAACCGAAGAAGACATAATTGAAAGACACAGGCAGGCAAACGTGCATTTCAGCAGTGTTACAATAACCAAGACATGGAAGCAACCAAAAAGTCCATCAACAGGTGAGTGCACAAAGAAAAACTGGTCCACGTACAGATGGAATATTAGCCAAGGAAAAAAATGACACCATGCCATTTGCATCACCAGAGATGAGTCTAGAAG
Organism: Lagenorhynchus albirostris; assembly: GCF_949774975.1. Classification (NCBI taxonomy): domain Eukaryota; kingdom Metazoa; phylum Chordata; class Mammalia; order Artiodactyla; family Delphinidae; genus Lagenorhynchus; species Lagenorhynchus albirostris. Next base: position 441,483 of record NW_026783557.1, on the reverse strand, counting down.
TAATCACGCAACTTGTAGTAAGTCAGAAAGCGAAAGACACATATCCTATGATATCACTTATAGGTGTTACCTAAAAATTGATACCAGTGAAGATATTTCCACAGAGAAAGGCAATCACAGATTCATCAAACAAACTTATGGTTCACCAATGGAAAGGTGTGAGGACTGAATACATTAGGATGTCAGAGTTAACAGAGATATACAAACACAGGTGAAGTATATAATCACCAAAGACCTACGGAATACCAAGAGAAGACTACTCAACATTGTGTCATAACCTAAAATGGGAAAAGGATCCAAAGAAGAAAAGAGATATGTATATGTGGAAAACAACCACATCTTGCACACCTAGAACAAGGAAAACATTGTAATCACACTTGCTGTGATAAACAATGAAAATTAAATTTAAAAAAAGAACAACATTTAGTGAGATATAAACTTAAGGGGCTTTTTCCTGGCCCATTCCATTCTAATTTACAACCTAGAACAGGACTTCCATTGAGGCTCTGTTTCCCTAGTAACCAGATTTGGTTAATGAGAACTGCTGCCGCCTTGTGGCCGTTTCACACAACAGCAGCTCTAACTGCAGCCGTAAGGGTTACTTGATAGTCAAAATAATTGCAGGCCTGTAAATGACACCTGCCCTCAGAACAATCCTTCGGTCGTAAATCGAGCAGAAATCTCAAAAGACATCCATATTTCAAAACGACAATTTCAAGAGGCATATTTTATGCACATTTTATATTCTGTCTCTTTTTTTGTTATAGATAAAGGCATGGAAAAACGCTCAACGTCAGGAATTAATAAAGCCATGCAAATCCAGTCTAGAAACACGTTCACCTCACAGCCGTCAGAAGGATCGTGAGCAAAAAAGTCTACATAGTATAAATGCTGAAGGGGTTTTAGAGAACTGTGTACCCTCTAGCTGCTGATGGGATGTAACCTGGTAACAGCCAGTACAGAGAACAAAATGGAGCTGTGTTTAAAGGTAAAACTTGAGCTACTATGTGATCTGGTAGGCCCACTGATGGGCCTATCAGCCGAGTAGACCTGAATCAAAAAGACACAGGCTGGCAATCCTTCACTGCAGCAACATGTACCATAGCCAAGACTTGGAAGAAACCAAAATGTCCATCAACAGAAAAATTCACCAAGAAGAAGTCGTCCGTGTACACAATGGAATATTAGCCATGGAAAAGCATGGAACAGTGCCATTGGCACCACCATAGAAGGATCTAGAGATAATCACCCAACTTGAAGTAAGAAAGAAACCGAAAGACAGATATCCTATTACATCACTTATAGGTGTTACATAAAAGTTGATACCCATGAAATAATTTCCAAGAGAAGGACACTCATAGATTCAGCAAACCAAATTATGTTTAACCAAATGGAAAGGTGTAAGGAATGTATGAATTAGGATATGGGGGTTAACAGACATGTACTAATATATATGAAATATATAATCACAAAATACCTATGGAATACCAAGAGAGGTCTACTCAACACTCTGTAATAACCTACATGGGAAAGGATCCAAAGATGAATAGATCTATACATAGATATAATGAAGCAGATTCTGTTCAGCTAGAACACACACAACAATTTTCTCAAATTTGCTCTTATAATTAATAAAAATTAAATTTAAAAAAACAAACAAGAATTATGGAGATATAAGCTCTTGGGCGTTTGCCCTGACACAGTCCACTCTCAATTGCAGCCTACAAACACGATTTCCAGGAAAGACCTGTTGCCCAAAAAACCCAGAATTGGAAACGTAGGAATGCTGTCACCTTGTGCCATTTCCCGCAAGAGTGGCTTTAAAACCACAGGTAACCATCACTTAACATTCACAAGGACTCACTCTGGGCTGTAAAGCACACCTGCCGTCAAAACTTGTGCTGAGGTATGGAACGGCCAACAAAATTCAAATCTGGCAAATTTTTCAAGGAGACAGTATGAAGAGGTAAGTTTTACTCACTATTTTTCAAATAAAAAAAGAAAATGGATAAAAGCTCAACATCAGGAATTATTAGACTCATGCAAATCTAGCCTACAAAAAGGTTTCAACTCACGCAAGTCAACTACCATCAGCCAAAAGTCTACAAACAATAAACGCTGAAGGTGTTTTAGAGAACTGTGTATCCTCTAGCTGCTTGTGAGATGTAAAGTGGTAAGATCCGGTAATGAGAACAGAAAGGAGCTGCGTTTAAAAGTAAAAATTGAGATGTCATTCGATCCAACACGCCCACCACTGGGCCTATCACCTAAGCGCCGAATCGAGAAGACACACGCTGACAAACCTGTACTGAAGTAATACTGAAAATAGCCAGGACATGGAAGCAGCAAAAATGTCAGTTAACAGATGAATGGACAAAGAAGAAGTGGTACATGTACCTAATGGAAGATTAGCTTTCAAAAAAATGAACAATGTCGCTTTCATGACTACAGGTGAGTCTAGAAATAATCATATTATGTGAAGTCAAAAGTGTATGATATATACCCTATGATATAATTTATAGATGTTATCTTAAGATTCCTACCAATGAACATATTTCCAAAGGAAAAGACACTCAGAGACGTATGAAACAAACTAATGGTTAAGCAAAATGAAAGGTGGGAGGATGAGTAAATTAGGATTATGGGGTTAACATACATACACTAATATATGTTATAAGTATATAAACTTATATAAAATATACAAATTATATAATCATTAATATATATAAATTATATAATCACCAAACACCTACCAAATACCAAGGGAGCTCTACTCAACACTCTATAATAACCTACATGGTAACAGGATCCAATGATGAACAGATATATGTATGAAAAATTGATCCTAATTGGTACATCCAGAGAATCACAACACTCTAATAAAATTTACTCCAATAGGGGCTTCCCTAGTGGCGCAGTGGTTGAGAATCTGCCTGCCAATGCAGGGGACACGGGTTCGAGCCCTGGTCTGGGAGGATCCCACATGCCGTGGAGCAACTATGCCCATGAGCCACAACTACTGAGCTTGCGCGTCTGCAGCCTGTGCTCCACAACAAGAGAGGCCACAATCGTGAGAGGCCCACGCGCCTCGATGAAGAGTGGTGCCCGCTTGCCGCAACTAGAGAAAGCCCTCGCACAGAAACGAAGACGCAACACAGCCAAAAATAAATAAATAAATATTAAAGGCAAAGGGGAAATTGTAGATCGAGGAAGAATCTAGTTTAAAAAAATTTACTCCAATAAGAAACATAAAATAAATTTAGAAAGCAAACGTAAGTAGGAGACATAAGCTTTTGGGAGTTTGTCCTGGGACATTCCACTACAATTTGCAACCTAGGACCACAACTTCAAGGAAGGCTCTCCTGTCCTTGTAACCAAAGTTGGGAATGTAGAAATCTGCCGCCTTGTGGTCAATTCCCGCAACAGCAGCTTTAATCCCAGTGCTATTGGTCACTTAATATTCACAAGGACTGCAGGGCTTTAAATGACACCTGCCCTCAAAAACTATCTTGCGGTCAGGAATGGACATTAATATGCAAAACAGTAGGAAATCCGGAGAAGACAATTTCGAGAGGTAAATTTCCTCACAGTGTTTTTGTCTTAAGGACATGAAAAAATGTTCAACATGGGGCTTCCCTGGTGGCGCAGTGGTTGAGAGTCCGCCTGCCGATGCAAGGGACGCGGGTTCGTGTCCCGATCCGGGAGGATCCCACATGCCGCGGAGCGGCTGGGCCCGTGAGCCACGGCCGCTGGGCCTGTGCGTCCAGAGCCTGTGCTCCGCAACGGGAGAGGTCATAGCAGTGAGAGGCCCGCATATCGCAAAAAAAAAAATGTTCAACATCAAAAATTATTAGGGACATGCAAATTTAAACTACAAAAAGGTATCAGCTCACAATAGTCTGAATGGCCATCAGAGAAAGATGTCTGCAAACAATAAATGCTGAATGGGTTTCCGAGAATGGATACACTCATATGCTGTTGCTGGGATGTAAACTGGTAAGAGCCACTAATCAGAACAGAATGAAGGTGCCTTTAACAGGTAAAAATTGAGCTACTATGTGATCCTGCCAAAACACTAATGGGCCTGTAACCTGACAACACCAGAATTCAGAAATACCCAGGTACCCAAAAATGCTCTTCAGCGATACTTACAATAGCCAGACATGGATGCAAGCAAAATGTTCAAAAACAAATGAATGGGCAAAGAAGTGGTACATGTACACAATCGAATATTAGCCATGGAAATGATGAAACAATGCCTTTTCCATCACCACTGATGAACCTAGGGGTAATCATACTACGTAAAGTAAGTCACAAAAGGAAAGACAAATATCCGATGACATCATTTACTAGGGTTATCTAAAAATTGATACCCATGAATATATTTCCACTGCGAAAGACCCATACAGACTTTGAAAAAGGTGAAAGGAATGGAAAAATTAGGATGTTGGGGTTAACATGCATTTAGTAATTCATATAAAATATATAATCAAGAAGGACCTACTGGATGCCAAGGGAGGTCTACTCAACTCTCTCTAATGACCAACATGCGAAAGAGTCTAAACCTGATTAGATATATGTATACATATGAATGAGCCAGCTTCTTTACACCTAGGACAAACACAACATTGTAATCAAATTTACTCTGATAAGAAATAAAAAATAAATTAAACAAGAGGTAATGTGACACAAGATTTTGTGTATTTGTCCTGGCACTTTACACTCCAATTTACAATCTAGGAAGAGGAATTCCACTAAACCAATGTTTTACCTAGCAATCAAGGTGAGTATGAATAAATTCCACTGCCTTGTTGCCCTTTCCTGCAACTGCAACTTTAAAAACAATGCTTATGGGTACTTAATATTCAGAAGAACTGTTGGGCTCTAAATGACACCCACAATCAGGAAACGTCCACGGGTAGGTAAGCAAAATAAATTCCAAAGGAACAGACTTTCAAGATCCTATTACAATAGGTAAATTTTACACTGTTTAAAAGAAAAGCACTTGAAAAGATGTTCTAATTCCTATATTATTAGCGTCATGGAAATCAAAACTACAATGAGGGATCACTTCACATGAGTAAGAATAGCCACCATTGAAACGTCTACAAACAGTAAATGCTTGAGAGGTTGTAGAAAAAAGGCAACCCTCCTATGCTGCTGTTGGGATCTAACATGGTAACAGCCACTATAAATAAGAGTATGGAGGTGCCTTTACAAGGTAAATTTAGAGGTACCATATGATCCAGCTGTCCCACTCCCAGGCATATAACGGGAGAAAACCAGAATTGGAAAACACACATGCACCCATATGTGTACCGCAGCACAATTTACAACGTCTAAGACATGGAAGCAACCAAAATATCCATCAGCAGATGGACGGATAGAGAAGCGGTACATGTTCACAGTGAAATATTACTCAGAAATGAAAAGAATGAAGGAATGCCATTTGCAGCATCATAGATAGAATTACAGATAATCATACTAAGTGAAGTAAGTCAGAAAGAGAAAGTCAAATATCATATGATACTACTTATAGCTGAAATGTAAAAATTGATACCAATGAACTAATTTACAAGAGAGAAACAGGGACTTTCCAGGTGGTCCAATGGTTAAGAATCTGAGCTTCCAATTCAGGGGGCATGGGTTCGATCCCTGGTGTTGGGAGAACTAATATCACACATGCCTTGCAGTACAGCCAAAAAAATAAAATAAAAGAGAGAGAAACAGACTCACAGACTTAGAAAACAAACTTATGTACCCAATGAGAAAGGTGGGTGGAAGGAATAAATCAATCAGGACGCTGGGGAAAATATTTACACACTCATACATATAAAATAGATTATCAACAAGGACCTACTGCATAACAAAGGGAAGTCTACTCAACACTCTCTAATAACCTATATGGGAAAAGAATCTGAAGATGAATAGACATATGAATATACATAACTGAACAAGATTCTGTACGCCTACCACAAACAGAATATTTTAAATCAACTTTACTCCAATAAAAAAGAAAAATTAAATTAAAACAAAAACAAGAAGTAACAAAACAGAAGATTTGGGGTGTTTGTTCTGCCACAGCCCACACTAATTTACAATCCAAGAGCCCGTCTTCCACAGTGGGTCTGGTTACCCAAGGAACCAGAGAGGGGCATGAAGGAAATCCTAACATCTGTGCCCATTTCCACAACAGCAACTTTAAAACATGTGCTTATGGGCACTTCATATTCACAAGGACTGCCAGGGTGTAAATGACACCTGCCCTTAACAAATGCCCTGTGGTAGTTATCGAGCAAAAATTCAAAATAGTCAGACTTTGAAAAACCCAATGTCAACTGTAACTTTTCCTCACAGTGTTTAAAAAAAACACACGCAAAGATGCTCAAAATCTCGAATTATTGGACAGACCCATGCAAATCAAAACTACAACAAGGTATCACCTCACACAGTCAGAATGGCCATCATCAAAAAGTGTTACAAACCAATAAATGCTGGAGAGGACATGGAGAAAAGGGAACCCTCCTATGCTGTTGGTGTGATGTAAGCTGGTAACAGCCACTATAAAGTACAGTATGGAGATGCCTTTTAAAAGTAAAAATAGAGCTACCATATCATCCAGCAGTCTTACTTCTGGGTGTACATCTGCAGAAAGCCAGAAATGAAAATGACAAATGCACCCAAACCCAAACATGCACTGCAGCACTGTTTACAATAGCCAAGGCATGGAGGCAACCAAAATGTCCATCAACAGATGAATGGATAACGAAGAAGTTGTACATGTACACAATCAAATAAATATTACTCAGAAATGAAAAAGCATGATCACCTCTAGGTCCATTCCTGTTGCTGCAAATGACATTATTTCATTCTAAGTGAAGTAAGTCAGATAGAAAAAGACAAATATCATATGATATCACTTATAGTGGAGTCTAAAAAATGATAGAAATGAACAAATTTATAAAACAGAAACAAACCAACAGACTTCATATATCCTTCAGGGAGAAAAAAATTTACATGTTTCCAATCACTAAATGTCAACCTGAAAAATGTAAGCAATAAATAACATTGTAAAGGTATTAATTCTCCCCAAATTAACCTATACCAGGCATTAGCAAACTAAACCTGGAGATCACATCCAGCCTATCACCTTCTTTTGTAAATTAAATTTAATGAATGATCCACAAGCAAACCCATAATGAGACGTCAGGTCACACCTCTCAACGTGGCTATTAGTCCAAAGTATACAAATATGAAATGTTGTTCATGACATGGAGAAGGCAATCCTAGTACACTGGTGGTGGGATTGTAAGTTGGTACACCCACTATGAAAAGAATATGGAGGTCCTGATAAAAGCTAAAAGTAGAACTATCATATTAGCCAGCAATTCCACTGCTGGGTATATGTCCAAAGAAAATGAAGACACCAATTTGACAAGATACATGCATCCCAATGTTCATAGCAGCATTATTTACAATTGCCAACATATGGAAGCAAACTAAATGTCCACCAACAGATGAGTGGATAAAGAAGATGTGGTATGTATACACAATAGACTATTACTCAGCCATTAAAAAGGATCAAATTCTGCCATTTGCAACAACATGGAGAGGCCTAGAATATGTATACCTACTTAAGTTAGAGAAGGACAAATACACTATGTTCTCACTTCTCTGTAGAATCTAAAAATGCAAGAAATGTATGTATATAACAAAACAGAAATAGACTCACAGAGAACAAATTAGTGGTTACTGGTGGGGCGACTTAAAGCGGGAGGGAAAAACAGTAGTTTGTTTCTCTAAATCCAGTACCCCTATGTATGAAATAAACAAACAAGGATATATAGTACCACACAGGGAAATATAGACATTATTGTGTAATCACTTTAGTGGAACATGATCTATAAAAATATTCAATCCATATGTTGTACCCCTGAGACTAATGTAATATTGTAAATCAACTATACTTCAATTTAAATAATCCATAGGGTGGCTGAATGGATTAAAGAAAGTTCAATTATACTGTGTACAAGATATTCATGTTAACTTCTAATCCATATATAGCATAAAATTGAAAGATTGGGAAGAAAATACTCCATGAAAATGATACTTGACTGACTAGTCTATTCTGAGATAAAAAAGACTTGAAGTCAAACCTCTCAAAGGAAAGAAGGTTATCACATAATGATAAATGGATTAATTCATCAAGAAATCATGACAATTATAAATATGTATGTATCCAGCTTTGGAGCCTCTCAACATATAAAGAATATATTAACCCACGTGAAGGGGAAAATGTGCAGAAATAAAATAATGGTAAGAAACATCGATACCCAACTTTCAACACTGTATAGATCATCCGGACATAATATCAATCAGGAAACACTGAACCTGAACACACACTTGATATCAAATGAACCTAACATACATCTACAGTATATTCCACTCAACAGCAGCAAACTTTCCATTGTTCTTAAGTACACATAGAACATTGCCTAGGGTAGATCCTATGTTAAGCCACAAAACAAGTCTTCAAAAATCCAAGAATATTGAAATCATATCAAGGATCATTTCCAACCACAATGGTATGAAACTGAAATTCAGTATTAAAAAGAATAATTGAAAACTCAAGAACACTTAGAAATTGAACAATAAGCTCCTGAATAGCCAATGCATACAGGAATAAATCAAAACGGAAATTTAAAAGAAATCTTAAAGCAAACAAAATTGGAAACACAAAGTACCTAAATTTATGGAATACAGGAACAAGACTGCAATTCAAAGAGTTATGTTTACAGTAATAAATGCATATATTTTCAAAGAATTCTTGAGAGGGGATCAAGAGGATAGAGTAGGAAGATACTGAGCTCCCCTGCTGCCAAAGACACACCCAAATTACAACCACTTACACGGAAATTATCTCTGAAGACTAGCAGGGAATGTTTTCCACAACTAAAGATATAAGGAAGGAGAAACCACAAGGCAGGTAGGAGGACTGGGAACACAGTCTAATTGGAACCCACACATATAGCACAGTGACCCACAGCTGGAAGATATCACAATTGCATAGGTCCTCCACATGGAGGGAAGGGTATGAGCCTGGCATTAGGCTGCTCAGCCCAGGGTTCCTGCACTGGAAGAAAAGAACACAGCAGGTCTGGCTTTGAAAACTTGCAGGGCTTATTTTCAGGAAATCTGGAGACTAAAGGAAACTGAGACTGCTCTCATAGGGCACACACAAATCTCACATGTTCTCAGGCCCTGTGCAGAGCCAATAGAGTGAAAGACACGTGTGCCAGACCCACTTGCTAATCTCGGAGAGCTTCTTGGAAAGGCAAGAGGCAACTGGGACTCCCACTAGGAACTGAGACATGGGCAAGCAACATTTTAGAATCTTCCCTGGAACTGATTAGAATCAGGGGCCTGCCCCACTTACCACCATGCCCATAGCACTCCCGCACCAGAAGGCCTCACAACCCGACACACTGGGGGCCTACGCTGTCCACCTGTGCACCTGGAGCACCACACAGCCACCCATAATGGAGGGCTGCCTTGGATATCAGCACACCCATGGCAATCAATCACATACTGCAGGGGCTCACAGCCATTTAGGCCAGGGTCCAATACCACCTACCAGCTTGTCTACAGCAGTTGGCCCTGCCCTAAGAGAAAGGTGTGTGCAGCCCACACAGGGGACACCCCTGGAGCATGTGGCTCTGCTGGCCAGAGGACAATGTGCTGCTGGGCCCTATCAGTCATCTCCTATATAAGGTCACTACTCTGAGACCCGGGAATGTAACAACCTGAACCTAATGAATAAAGATGTACAGAGAATTAGGAAACATAAGGAAATAGAGGAATACGTTACAAATGAAGTAACAAGACACGACATCAGACAAAGAACTGAAGAAAACAGGGATAAGCATTCTACCCGATAAAAAAAAGTGTTCACAGTAATGATTATAAAGACGCTCACCCAAGTCAGGAGAAGAATAGATAGACATAGTGAGAATTTCAACAGAGTAATAACATGTCAAAAAGAACAAAACAGTGAACAATACAATAAAAGAGATTAAAACACACACACACGTACATGAGAGAAGCCACATTATACTGTAGGATACAGAAGAACAGATCAGTGAAATGGAAAACAGAGTAGTGAAAATCACCCAAACTGAATAGCACAAAGTAAAAGCAATTAAGAGTATACGCAAAGGGACCTCTGAGACAACATCAAGAGTATTAACATGAGCATTACAGGGGCCCCAGAACGAGGAGGAGAGAGAAACGGGCAGATAACTTAGTGGAGGATAGAGTAACTGATAACTTTCCTAACCTGGGGAAGGAAACACACATCCAGGTCCAGGAAAAACAGAGTCCCAAACAAGATGAAGACAAACAGGTCCACACCAAGACATATTATAAAGCTCCAAAAATTTAAAGAGTGATCACAGAGGCAGTGAAATAAAAGGGTCTAGTTACGTTCAAGGTATTCCCATAAGACTGTCAGATGACTTCTCAGCACAATTTTCAAACTAGGAAGGAATGATAGGATATAATCAATGGGCTAAAAAGAAAAAGTCTACAACAGGAATACTCTACCAGCAAAATTATTATTCAGAATTGCAGGAGAGGGCTTCCCTGATGTCACAGTGGTTGAGAATCTGCCTGCCAATGCAGGGGACACGGGTTCGGGCCCTGATCCAGGAAGATCCCACATGCCACAGAGCAACTAAGCCTGTGTGCCACAACTACTGAGCCTGTGCTCTAGAGCCCATGAGACACAACTACTGAGCCTGCTAGCCACAACTACTGAAGCCTGAGCACCTAGAGCCCATGTTGCACAACAAGAAGAGCTACTGCGATGAGAAGCCCATGCACCACAACGGCCCATGCACCACAACGAAGAGTAGCCTCCACTTGCCACAACTAGAGAAAAGCCCAAGCACTGCAATGAAAACCTAATACAGCCAAAAATAAATAAATAAATTTATGGAGGAAAGAAAGAATTGAAGGAGAGATCAAGAGTTTCCCAGATTAGCAAAAGCTAAAAGAGTTCAACACTAATAAACCAGCCTTATATGCAATGTTGAAGGAATTTACTTAAGCTTCAAAGAAGTCTCACTAATTATTGATAGTAACAAGAAAACAAACAAAAGGAAAAATCTCACTGGAAAACCTATACATAGAGTAAGGGTAATAGATCAAACATTTTTTTAGCTTCTGTAAAGAATAAAAGACAATAGTAGTATGTTTTTTTGGAAAAGAGAGGGCCCAAATAAATCAGAAATGAAAGCGATGATGTTACAACAGACACCACAGAAATACAAAGTATCCTAAGATACACACAGGGTAACTCAGGGCTCAGACTGGACAGAGCCCAGTCTCCCTTCCACTGTACATGAGTTACAGGAGCCTCAGGAACTGAGGAGGGGGTCCCCGAGGGGAGGCACAAGATAGAAGATGTTAGGCATTAACCTGACTGTATTTATGTTAAACCTGCCTGAACTACATTCACATGAGATTGTTTTGTCCTGAATGTACATTGGCACCTTTAGTCTGAACTGCAGATCTTTGGCTTCACCACCTCCACCGACAGCATTAGCTTCACCTGCTGTGGACCGTCTCCTATAGGATTTCTAGAACCACAAAGCATCGAAGTTTCACAGGACGCAGAGTCTGTGAGACTCCACTCAGTCTCAGAGTCTCAACCACACTCAGAGACGTAGAGTCACAACAGAGACTCCACTCTTGGAGGACACACACAGTAGTGTGCACATCAGGACCCAAGGGAAGGAGCAGTGACCCCATAGGAGACTGAGCAGACCTACTTGCTAGTTTTAGAGGGTCTCCTGCAGAGGTGGGGGGTGACTGGGCCTCACCGTGTGGACAAGGACACTGGCAGCAGAAGTTCTGGGAAGTCCTCCTTAGCATGAGCCCTCCCAGAGTCCGCAGGTAGCCCCACCAAAGAGCCAGGTAGGCCATAGTTCTGGGTCGCCTCAGGCCAAACAACAAACAGAGAGGGAATTCTGCCCCATGCATCAGCAGACAAGCGGATTAAAGTTTTATTGAGCTCTGCCCACCAGAGCAACACCCAGCTCTACCCACCACCAGTCCCTCACATCAGGAATGCTGCACAAGCCTCTAAGATAGACTCATCCAGCAGAGAGCAGACAGTAGAAGCAAGAAGAACTACAGTTCTTCAGCCTGTGGATGGAAAACCACATTCACAGAAAGATACACAAAATGAAAAGGCAGAGGAATTTGTACCAGATGAAGGAACAAGATAAAACCCCAGAAAAACAACTAAATGAGGTGGAGATAGGCAACCTTCCAGAAAAAGAATTCATAATAATGATAGTGAAGATGATCCAAGACCTTGGAAAAAGAATGGAGGCAAAGATCGAGAAGATGCAAGAAATAGTTGACAAAGACCTAGAAGAATGAAAGAACAAACAAACAGAGATGAACAGTACAATAACTGAAATGAAAAATACACTAGAAGGGGGCTTCCCTGGTGGCGCAGTGGTTGAGAGTCCACCTGCCGATGCAGGGGACATGGGTTCGTGCCCTGGTCTGGTAAGATCCCACATGCCACGGAGCGGCTGGGCCCATGAGCCATGGCTGCTGAGCCTGCACATCCAGAGCCTGTGCTCCACAATGCGAGAGGCCACAAAAGTGAGAGGCCCGCGTACCGCAAAAAAAAAAAAAAACACTAGAAGGAATCAATAGTAGAATAACTGAGGCAGAAGAACGGACAACTGGCCTGGAGACAGAAAGGTGGAATTCACTGCTGCAGAAAAGAATAAAGAAAAAAGGATGCAAAGAAATGAAGACAGCTTAAGAGACCTCTGGGATAACATTAAATGCAACAAAATTTGCATTATAGGGATCCCAGTAGGTGAAGAGAGAGAGAAAGGACCCGAGCAAATATTTGAAGAGATTATAGTCGAAAACTTCCCTAGCATGGGAAAGGAAATAGTAGCCACCCAAGTCCAGAAAGCACAGAGAGTCCCAGGCAGGATAAACCCAAGGAGAAAAATGCCGAGACACGTAATAATCAAACTGACAAAAATTAAAGACAAAGACAAATTATTGAAAGCCCAAGGGAAAAATGACAACATACAAGGGAACTCCCATAAGGTTAACAGCTGATTTCTCAGCAGAAACTCTACAAACCAGAAGGGAGTGGGCTGATATATTTAAAGTGATGAAAGGGAAGAACCTACAACCAAAAGAACTCTACCCAGCAAGATCTCATTCAGATTCAATGGAGAAATCAAAAGCTTTACAGACAAGCAAAAGCTAAGCGAACTCAGCACCACCAAACCAGCTCTACAACAAATGCTAAAGGAACCTATCTAAGTGGGAAACACAACAGAAGAAAAGAATCTACAAAAACAAACACATAACAATTAAGAAAATAGTAATAGGAACATACATATCAATATTTACCTTAAATGTGAATGGATTAAATGCTCCAAACAAAAGACACAGTCTTGCTGAATGGATACAAAAACAAGGTCCATATATATGCAGTCTATAAGAGACCCATTTCAGACCTAGGGAAACCTACAGACTGAAAGTGAGGGGATGGAAAAGGATATTCCATGCAAATGAAAATCAAAAGAAAGCTGGAGTAGCAATACTCATATCAGATACAATAGACTTTAAAATAAAGAGCGTTACAAGAGACAAGGAAGGACGCTACGTAATGATCAAGGGATCAATCCAAGAAGAAGACATAACAATTATAAATATATATGTACCCAACATAGGAGCACCTCAATACATAAGGCAACTGCTAACAGCTATAAAAGAGAAAATCGACAGTAACACAATAATAGCAGGGGACTTTAACACTTTACTTACACCAATGGAGATCATCCGGACAGAAAATTAATAAGGAAACACAAACTTTAAGTGACACAATAGACCAAATAGATTTAATTGATATTTATAGGACATTCCATCCAAAAACAGCAGATTACATGTTCTTCTCAACTTCACGCAGAACATTCTCCAGGATAGATCACATCTTGGGTCACAAATAAAGCCTCAGGAAATTTAATAAAACTGAAATCATATCAAGCATCTGTTCTGACCACAAGGTTATGAGATTAGAAATCAATTACAGGGAAAAAATATGTAAAAAACAGAAGCACATGGAGGCTCAACAATACGTCAGTAAATAACCAAGACATCACTGAAGAAAGAAAAGAGGAAATCAAAAACAACCTAGAGACAAATGACAACAAAAACATGATGATCCAAAACCTATGGGATGCAGCAAAAGCAGTCCTAAGAGGGAAGTTTATAGCAATACAAGCCTACCTCAAGAAACCAGAAAACTCTCAAATAAACAATCTAACCTTACACCTAAAGGAATTAGAGAAAGAAGAAAGAAACCCAAAGTTAGTAGAAGGAAAGAAATCATAAAGATCAGAGCAGAAATAAATGAAACAGAAACAAAGAAAACAATAGCAAAGATCAATAAAACTAAAAGCTGGTTCTTTGAGAAGGTAAACAAAAATGATAAATCGTTAGCCAGACTCAAGGAAAAGAGGGCGAGGACTCAAATCAATAAAATTAGAAGTGAAAAAGGAGAAGTTGCAACAGACACCACAGAAATACAAAGCATCCTAAGAGACTTCTACAAGCAACTCTATGCCAATCAAATGGACAACCTGGAAGAAATGGACGAATTCTTAGAAAGGTATAACCTTCCAAGACTGAAAGAGGAACAAATAGAAAATATGAATAGACCAATCACAAGTAATGAAATTGAAACTGTGATTAAAAATCTTCCAACAAACAAAAGTCCAGAACCAGATGGCATCAGAGGTGAATTCTATCAAATATTGAGACAAGAGCTAACACCCAACCTTCTCAAACTCTTCAGAAATTTGCAGGGAAAGGAACACTCCCAAACTCATTCTATGACGCCACCATCACACTGATACCAAAACCAGACAATGATACTGCAGAAAAAGAAAATTAGAGACCAATATCACTGATGAATATAGATGTAAAAATCCTCAACAAAATACTAGCAAACAGAATTGAACAACACATTAAAAGGATCACACACCATGATCAGGTGGGGTCTATCCCAGGAATGCAAGGGTTCTTCAATATACACAAATCAATCAATGTGATACACCATATTAACAAATTGTAGAATAAAAATATCATCTCAATAGAAGCAGGAAAAAATTTTGACAAAATTCAGCACCCATTTATGATTAAAAATGCTCCAGAAAGTGAACATAGAGGGAATCTACCTCAACATAATAAAGGCCATATATGACAAACCCACAACAAACATCATTCTCAATGGTGAAAAACTACAAGAATATCCTCTAAGATCAGGAACAAAACAAGGATGTCCACCCTCACCAGTATTATTCAACATAGTTTTGGAAGTCCTAGACACAGCAATCAGAGAAAAAAAAGAAATAAAAGGAACACAAATTGGAAAAGAAGTAAAATTTTCACTGTTTGCAAATGACATGATACTACACATAGTGAATCTTAAAGATGACACTAGAAGATTACTAGAGCTAAACAATGAATCTGGTAAAGTTGCAGGATACAAAGTTAATGCACAGAAATCTCTTGCATTCCTCTACACTAACAATGAAAGATGAGAAGGAGAAATTAAGGAAACAATCCCATACACCATTGCGACAAAAAGAATAAAATATGTAGTAATGAACCTACCTAGGGAGGTCAAAGTCCTATACTCAGAAAACTATAAGACACTGCTGAAAGAAATCAAAGACTATATAAACAGATGGGAGTATTAACCATATGCTTGGATTAGAAGAATCAATATTGTGAAAATGACTATACTACGCAAAGCAATCTACAGATTCAATGCAATCCCTATCAAATTATCGGTGGCATTTTCTACAGAACTAGAACAAAAAAACCTTAAAATTTGTATGGAGACACAAAACACCCCGAATAGCCAAATCAGTCTTGAGGGAAATTAAAAGAGCTGGAGGAATCAGACTTCCTGACTTCAGACTATACTACAAAGCTACAGTAATCAAGACTATATGGTACTGGCACCAAAACAGAAATATAGATCAATGGAACAGGATAGAAAGCCCAGAGACAAACCTACATACCTATGGCTAACTCATCTATGACAAAGGAGGCAAGGATAAACAATGGAGAAAAGATAGTCTCTTCAGTAAGTGGTGCTGGGAAAACTGGACAGTTACACATAGAAGAATGAAATTAGAACATCCATAACACCATACACAAAAATAAACTCCAAATAGATTAGAGATCTAAATGTTAAGACCAGACGCTATTAAACTCTTAGAAGAATACATAGGCAGAACACTCTATGACATAAATCACAGCAAGATCCTATTTGACCCACCTCCTAGGGAAATGGAAATAAAAACAAAAATAAACAAATGGGACCTAATGAAACTTAAAGGCTTTTGCACAGCAAAGAAACACATAAAGAAGACGAAAAGACAACCCTCAGAATGGGAGAAAATCTTTTCAAATGAAGCAAATGACAAAGGATTAATCTCCAAAATTTACAAGCAGCTCATGTAGCTCAATATCACAAAAACAAACAACCCAATCCAGGAATGGGCAGAAGACCTAAATAGACATTGCTCCAAAGACGATATACAGGTTGCCAACAAACACATGAAAGGATGCTGAACATCACTAATCATTACAGAAATGTAAATCAAAACTACAGTGAGGTATCACTCACAGCAGTCAGAATGGCAATCATCAAAAAATCTACAAAAAATAAATGCTGGAGAGGCATTTATTGGAGAAAAGGGAACACTCTTTCAGTGTTAGTGGGAATGTAAATTGATATAGCCATTAGGGAGAACGGTATGGAGGTTCCTTAGAAAACTAAAAATAGAAGTACCATATGACCCAGCAATCCAACTCCTGGGCATTTACCCTGAGAGAACCATAATTCAAAAAGAGTTATGTTCAACAATGTTCATTGCAGCTCTATTTACAATAGCCAGGAGATGGAAGCAACCTAAGTGTCCATCGACTGATGAATCGATAAAGAATATCTGGCACATATATACAATGGAATATTCCTCTGCCATAAAAAGAAACAAAACTGAGTTATTTGTAGTGAGATGGATGGACGTACAGACTGTCCTACACAGTAAAGTAAGTCAGAAAGAGAAAAACAAATAGCGTGTGCTAACACAGATATATGGAGTCTAAAGAAAAAAATGTTTATGAAGAACCTAGGGGCGGGAGAGGATTAAGGACACAGACGTACAGAAAGGACTTGAGCACACGGGGAGGGGGAAGGGTAAGCTGGGACAAAGTGAGAGAGTGGCATGGACATATATACATTACCAAATGTAACATCGATAGCTACTGGGAAGAAGCCACATAGCACAGGGAGATCAGCTCAGTGCTTTGTGAACACCTAAAGTGGTGGGATAGGGACAGTGAGAGAGAGATGCAAGAGGGAGGGGATATGGTGGTATATGTATAGCTGATTCACTTTGTTATACAGCAGAAACTAACACATCATTGTAAAGCAATTATACGCCAATAAAGTTGTAAATTGAAAAAAAAAAGAAAGCCCAGAGATAAACCTACATACCAATGGTCAATAATCTATGACACAGGAGGCAAGACTATACAATGGAGAAAAGACAGTCTCTTCAATCAGTGGTTCTGGGAAAAATGGGCAGCTACATGTAAAAGAATGAAATTAGAATACTCCCTAACACCATACAGAAAAATAAATTCAAAATGGATTAGAGACCTTAATGTAAGACCGGACAGTATAAAACTCTTAGAGGAAAAAATAGGAAGAATACTCTGACATAAATCACAACAAGATCTTTTTTGATCCACCTCCTAGAGTAATGCAATAAAAAAGATAAACAAATGGGAACTAATGAAACATAAAAGCTTTTGCAAAGCAAAGGAAAGTAAAAACAAGACGAAAAGACAACTCTCAGAATGGGACAATATATTTTCAAATGAAGCAACAGACAAAGGATTAATCTCCAATAATATATAAACAGCACATGCAGCTCAATATTAACAAAACCAAACAACCCAATACAAAAATGGCAGAAGATCTAAATAGACATTTATTCCAAGAAGAGAGAGAGATGGCCAAGAAGCACATGAAAAGTTTCTCAACATCACTAATTATTAGAGAAATGCAAATCAAAACTACGATGAGCTATCACCTCACACCTCTTAGAATGGACATCATCAGAAAATCTACAAACGACAAATGCTGGGGAGGGTGTGGAGAAAAGGAACCCTCTTCCACTATTGGTGGGAATGTAAATTGATACAGTCACTATGGAGAACAATATGGAGGTTCCTTAAAGAACTAAAAATAGAATTACCATATGATCCAGCAATCCCACTACTGGGCATATACCCAGAGAAAATCATAAATCAAAAAGACACATTCACCACAATGTTCATTGCAGCACTATTTACAATAGCCGGGTAATGGGAGCAACCTAAATGCACACAGACAGACGAATGGATAAAGATGTGGTACATATATAACATGGAATGTTACTCAGCCATAAAAAGGAATGAAATTCGGTCATTTGTACAGACGTCGATGGACCTAGAGACTGTCATACAGAGTGAAGTAAGACAGAAAGAGAAAAAGAAATATTGTATATTAATGCATATATGTGGAACCAAGAAAAACGGAACAGATGAACTGGTTTGCAGGGCAGAAATAGAGACACAGATGTAGAGAACAAACGTATGGACACCAAGGGGGGAAAGCCGTGGGGGGGGTAGTGCTGGGATGAATTGGGAGTTTGGGATTGACTTATATACACCCATATGTATAAAATCGATAACCAGAAAGAACCTGCTGTATAATAATAAAATTAAAAAAATAAATAAACATACAAAAAGTAAAACAGAAAAAAGTTCTTCCATTCCCATACATGTATTTATATGAATGAATTATTTCCATGCTTCTATCTATAAATACGAAAAAGAGGAATAAAACCTACATTGAACCAAAAAAGACAAAAAAAAAAAAAAAAAGCAGAACCCACCAGTTATAAACAGGAAAACCCTATCAGGACACTTGCTCCAAAGGTAAAGAATCCTGAAGTTGGTCAGAGGTGGGTAATCGTCTCCCATGCAGTCAGGAGCCCCCCCACCCCCACAAGGAGCGTCCTCATTGCAAAGTTGGGGAACCATGCCGAGGCATCTCTGAGTAAACGTGAGCTGAGCTCCAGGCCAGCTGCTGCTGAGCTGTTCCCACACTTCCCAGGTACAACCCCTGAATCTGTGCAAGGACTTGAAAGCCTAGAGGAAGGGTCATGGAGCCACACCAGCGACAGAACCCAGGCCGACTTGGTGCCTACAGGCCAAGCAGGATGGTCCTGGCCCCGGGCGCACTTCTGGAAGCTTTCCATTTCTCTGCCTGAGATACCCCTCCTGTCCCGGCCCCCACTGCTTTTTTCCTTACTCACCTCTGCCTGGGGAGAAATTCCAGCAGCAGATATGGGTGACACATCCTCTTCTTTAGCAGTTGGCAGCTTGGCAACTCCTGCAGAAAACCCAGCAGAGCCCCACTCACACCGGGCCACCCAAAAAACCGTGGCCCCTCACTCCCTCCCACCAGCCCAGCCCCGACACTGCTGACGGGGCAGAGAATATGGCGTCAGACACAACTGAAGGGGCTCTTGCTGCCTGGCGCGGTGTTTATATTGACCTCAAACCAGGCACACCTGGAGAGGGCTGGCCGGCAGTGTCAGGCTGCCCAGGTCAGCCAATCCTCGCCCCTCTGGGGCTCACAGCAGCAGAAAATGGACCTTGATGAACCGACCAGGTCCAAGGAACAGGTGTGGGCTCCTGAGAGTCAGGATAGACAAGGGGCTGCAGCTCTGGCTTGTTTTCTAATCATTTTATCTGGCCCATGAATGGGAGACAACTTCAAGAAGACCCTCTCCTAATGAGAGGAACCCAGGAGTCAGGGAGAGGAGGGGTGGTGGGTGGAGACAGAGGCCTGGTGCCCCGGCTGCAGTGGAAGTCTCTGGAAGACCAGGTGGAGGGAGGCCGCACAGAGTGACGCCCAGTGTCACAGACCTGTTGGAGCTGTTGTTTGTTAGTTCAGGTCGTGCTCTGAGGTGCTCTGTGTCAGCCCTGAGCAACAGGTGAGCTGGGGGTGCTCTGCAATGGGGGCTATGTGCATGGTTCCTGTGTGCCCAGTCTTGCTGGGTACCTGCATAGGTGAGCTCCATATCCTGGGAGGGGCCTGACCACAAGAGCCCCGTGGGCTGCTGGGTACCTGCGCAGGTGAGCTCCATATCCTGGGAGGGGCCTGACCATGAGAGCCCTGTGGGCTACTGGGTACTTGGTAAAGGACGTCAGGTCAGTGAAGCAACTGAGAATATACATCCAGTAGTTCCTAATTCCTACACACTGATGGTCATTCTACCATCCACCAGGACATGGTATTCTGTATTAGACTTAGGTGATGTCTTCTTCTGTATTCCATTAGTCCCAGAGTCACAAGAAATTTTGAAGTAGCGAGGAGTCTAGCCGGTCTTATTGGCCGCCGTCACTGCAGTGTCTGTAGGTTTTTCTATGGTGACAGTGTGATATACGGTTCCCCCACCAAGGTACGGGTTAGGATTAGGGTACGGGTTAGGGTATGATTTAGGGTTAGGGTTATGGTTAGGATTAGCGTTAGGGAATGGATACAGTTTATGGTACCAGTTAGTGTACGACAACGGGTTTGGTTAGAATCCATGTTAGGGTGTAGGTTAGTGTTAGTATATGGGTTAGGATTAGGTTGTGGGTTAGGGGACGGTTTAGGGTTAGGTTTAGCGTTAGGGAAAGGGTACGGATTAGGTCACTGTTTAGGGTACGACAACGGTTTAGGGTACCTGTTAGGGTTAGTGTTACTGTTAGTGTACGTGTTACAATTAGGACTTGGGTAAGTATAAGGTTTAGGGTTAGGGTTAGGGTACGTGTTAGTGTTAGTGTATGGGTTATTGTTATGGCACAGCTTAGTGTAAGGTTTAGGGTTAGGGTTAGGGAACGGGTACGGTTTTGGTTACAGTTTAGTGTATGACAACATCAGTCTTTGGGGGTTTATCCAGGCACATTCACCTCTAGTGTATAAAAGAGGAACACCACTGGCAGGAAGGTCTGTTTCCCTGGTTACCAGAATGGGGAAAGCAGAAATGCTGCCGCCAAATGGCCGTTGCCTGCAACAGCAGCTTTACAACCTGTGCTGATCGGCACTTCATATGCACAAGTACTCGAAGGCTGTAAATGAAACCTGCCCTCAAAATGTCTTCAGGGAGGTAATGGCCAAAATATTTCAAAATGTGGCACATATTTCAAGAAAACCATTTGGAGAGGTAAGCTGTACTCACAGTTTGAAGAAAATAAAGGACATGCCTGAAAGCTAAATTTCAAGGCATTATGAGACACATGCAAATCCAACCACAAAGAGGTATCAGCTCACAGCAGTCAGAATAAAAGTTAGTAGAAAAACTACAAACAATAAATGCTGAAGGGGTTATGGAGAAGTGCATACCCTCAACTTTAAATGGGATGTAACCTGGTAAGAGCCATTAATGGAACAGAATGGAGGTGCCTTTACAAGGTAAACAATTGGCTACCATATGATCCAGCAGGCCCACTACTTGGTCTAAAACCGAAGATGACAGAATTGGAAAGACACAGGCTGGCAAATGTGCATTGCAGCAGTATTACAATGGTCAAGACATGGAAGCAACCAAAAATTCCATCAACAGATGAGTGGACAAAGAAGAACTGGTACATGCACAGACCGAATATTAGCCAAGGAAAAAAATGACACAATGCCATTTGCAACACCATAGATGAGTCTAGAAGTAATCACACAACTTGTCGTAAGTCAGAAAGCGAAAGACACATATCCTATGATATCACTTATAGGTGTTACCTAAAAAGTGACACCAGTGAAGATATTTCCACAGAGAAAGGCAATCACAGATTCATTAAACAAACTTATGATTCACCAATGGAAAGGTGTGAGGACTGGATACATTAAGATATCGGGGTTAACAGAGCTATACAAACACAGGTGAAGTATATAATCACCAAAGACCTACGGAATACCAAGAGAAGACTACTCAAGATTGTGTCGTAACCTACATGGGAAAAGGATCCAAAGAACAATAGATATATGTGTATGTGTAAAACAACCACATCTTGCACACCTAGAACAAGCAAAACATTGTAATCACGCTTGCTGTGATAAACAATGAAAATTAAATTTAAAAAACGAAGAAGTAGTGGGATATAACGTTAAGGGGCTCTTTCCTGGCACATTCCATTCTAATTTACAACCTGGAACGTGACTTTCATTAAGGCTCTGTTGCCCTAATAACCAGATTTGTTAAAGGAGAACTGTGCCTCTTTGTGGCCGTTTCACACAGCAGCAGCTCCAACTGCAGCTGTAACGGTTACTTGATAGTCAAAATAATTGCAGGCCTGTAAATGACACCTGCCCTCAAAACAATCCTTCGGTCGTAAATCGAGCAGAAATCTCAAAAGACATCCATATTTCAAAACGACAATTTCAAGAGGCATATTTTATGCACATTTTATATTCTGTCTCTTTTTTTGTTATAGAAAAAGGCATGGAAAAACGCTCAACGTCAGGAATTAATAAAGCCATGCAAATCCAGTCTAGAAACACGTTCACCTCACAGCCGTCAGAAGGATCGTGAGCAAAAAAGTCTACATAGTATAAATGCTGAAGGGGTTTTAGAGAACTGTGTACCCTCAAGCTGCTGACGGGATGTAACCTGGTAACAGCCAGTACAGAGAACAAAATGGAGGTGTGTTTAAAGGTAAAACTTGAGCTACCATGTGATCTGGTAGGATCACTGATGGGCCTATCACCTGAGTAGACCAGAATCAAAGAGACACAGGCTGGCAATCCTGCACTGCAGCAACATGTACCATAGCCAAGACTTGGAAGAAACCAAAATGTCCATCAACAGAAAAATTCACCAAGAAGAAGTCGTCCTTGTACACAATGGAATATTAGCCATGGAAAAGCATGCAACAGTGCCATTGGCACCACCATAGAAGGATCTAGAGATAATCACCCAACTTGAAGTAAGAAAGAAAACGAAAGACAGATATCCCATTACATCACTTATAGGTGTTACGTAAAAGTTGATACCCATGAAATAATTTCCAAGAGAAGGACACTCACAGATTCAGAAAACCAAATTATGTTTAACCAAATGGAAAGGTGTAAGGAATGTATGAATTAGGATATGGGGGTTAACAGACATGTACTTATATATATGAAATATATAATCACAAAATACCTATGGAATACCAAGAGAGGTCTACTCAAAACTCTGTAATAACCTACATGGGAAAGGATCCAAAGATGAATAGATCTATACATAGATATAATGAAGCAGATTCTGTTCAGCTAGAACACACACAACAATTTTCTCAAATTTGCTCTTATAATTAATAAAAATTAAATTTAAAAAAACAAACAAGAATTATGGAGATATAAGCTCTTGGGCGTTTGCCCTGACACATTCCACTCTCAATTGCAGCCTACAAACACGATTTCCAGGAAAGATCTGTTGCCCAAAAAACCCAGAATTGGAAACGTAGGAATGCTGTCACCTTGTGCCATTTCCCGCAAGAGCGGCTTTAAAACCACAGGTAACCATCACTTAACATTCACAAGGACTCACTCTGGGCTGTAAAGCACACCTGCCGTCAAAACTTGTACTGAGGCATGGAATGGCCAAAAAAATTCAAATCCGGCAAATTTTTCAAGGAGACAGTATGAAGAGGTAAGTTTTACTCACTATTTTTCAAATAAAAAAGAAAATGGATAAAAGCTCAACATCAGAAATTATTAGAGTCATGCAAATCTAGCCTACAGAAAGGTTTCAACTCACGCAAGTCAACTACCATCAGCCAAAAGTCTACAGACAATAAACGCTGAAGGTGTTTTAGAGAGCTGTGTATCCTCTAGCTGCTTGTGAGATGTCAAGTGGCAAGATCCGGTAATGAGAACAGAAAGGAGCTGCGTTTAAAAGTAAAAATTGAGATGTCATTCGATCCAACACGCCCACCACTGGGCCTATCACCTAAGCGCCGAATCGAGAAGACACACGCTGACAAACCTGTACTGAAGTAATACTGAAAATAGCCAGGACATGGAAGCAGCAAAAATGTCAGTTAACAGATGAATGGACAAAGAAGAAGTGGTACATGTACCTAATGGAAGATTAGCTTTCAAAAAAATGAACAATGTCGCTTTCATGACTACAGGTGAGTCTAGAAATAATCATATTCTGTGAAGTCAAAAGTGTATGATATATCTCCTATGATATAATTTATAGATGTTATCTTAAGATTCCTACCAATGAACATATTTCCAAAGGAAAAGCCACTCAGAGACGTATGAAACAAACTAATGGTTAAGCAAAATGAAAGGTGGCAGGATGAGTAAATTAGGATTATGGGGTTAACATACATACACTAATATATGTTATAAGTATATAAACTTATAATATATAAAATATACAAATTATATAATCATTAATATATATAAATTATATAATCACCAAACACCTACCAAATACCAAGGGAGCTCTACTCAACACCCTATAATAACCTACATGGTAACAGGATCCAATGATGAACAGATATATGTATGAAAAATTGATCCTAATTGGTACATCCAGAGAATCACAACACTCTAATAAAATTTACTCCAATAGGGGCTTCCCTAGTGGCGCAGTGGTTGAGAATCTGCCTGCCAATGCAGGGGACACGGGTTCGAGCCCTGGTCTGGGAGGCTCCCACATGCCGTGGAGCAACTATGCCCATGAGCCACAACTACTGAGCTTGCGCGTCTGCAGCCTGTGCTCCACAACAAGAGAGGCCACAATAGTGAGAGGCCCACGCACCCCGATGAAGAGTGGTCCCCGCTTGCCGCAACTAGAGAAAGCCCTCACACAGAAACGAAGACGCAACACAGCCAATATTAAAGGCAAAGGGGAAATTGTAGATCGAGGAAGAATCTAGTTTAAAAAAAATTTACTCCAATAAGAAACATAAAATAAATTTAGAAAACAAACGTAAGTAGGAGACATAAGCTTTTGGGAGTTTGTCCTGGGACATTCCACTACAGTTTGCAACCTAGGACCACAACTTCAAGGAAGGCTCTCCTGTCCTTGTAACCAAAGTTGGGAATGTAGACATCTGCCGCCTTGTGGTCAATTCCCGCAACAGCAGCTTTAATCTCAGTGCTATTGGTCACTTAATATTCACAAGGACTGCAGGGCTTTAAATGACACCTGCCCTCAAAAAATATCTTGCGGTCAGGAATGGACATTAATATACAAAACAGTAGGAAATCCGGAGAAGACAATTTCGAGAGGTAAATTTCCTCACAGTGTTTTTTTTTTAAGGACATGAAAAAATGTTCAACATCAAAAATTATTAGGGACATGCAAATTTAAACTACAAAAAGGTATCAGCTCACAATAGTCTGAGTGGCCATCAGAGAAAAATGTCTGCAAACAATAAATGCTGAATGGGTTTCCGAGAATGGATACACTCATATGCTGTTGCTGGGATGTAAACTGGTAAGAGCCACTAATCAGAACAGAATGAAGGTGCCTTTAAAAGGTAAAAGTTGAGCTACTATGTGATCCTGCCAAAACACTAATGGGCCTGTAACCCGAGAACACCAGAATTCAGAAATACCCAGGTACCCAAAAATGCTCTTCAGTGATACTTACAATAGCCAGACATGGATGCAAGCAAAATGTTCAAAAACAAATGAACGGGCAAAGGAGTGGTACATGTACACAATCGAATATTAGCCATGGAAATGATGAAACAATGCCTTTTCCATCACCACTGATGAACCTAGGGGTAATCATACTACGTAAAGTAAGTCACAAAAAGAAAGACAAATATCCGATGACATCATTTACTAGGGTTATCTAGAAATTGATACCCATGAATATATTTCCACTGCGAAAGACCCATACAGACTTTGAAAAAGGTGAAAGGAATGGAAAAATTAGGATGTTGGGGTTAACATGCATTTAATAATTCATATAAAATATATAATCAAGAAGGACCTACTGGATGCCAAGGGAGGTCTACTCAACTCTCTCTAATGACCAACATGCGAAAGAACCTAAACCTGATTAGATGTATGTATACATATGAATGAACCGGCTTCTTTACACCTAGAACAAACACAACATTGTAATCAAATTTACTCTGATAAGAAATAAAAAATAAATTAAACAAGAAGTAATGTGACACAAGATTTTGTGTATTTGTCCTGGCACTTTACACTCCAATTTACAATCTAGGAAGACGAATTCCACTAAACCAATGTTTTACCTAGCAATCAAGGTGAGTATGAATAAATTCCACTGCCTTGTTGCCCTTTCCTGCAACTGCAACTTTAAAAACAATGCTTATGGGTACTTAATATTCAGAAGAACTGTTGGGCTCTAAGTGACACCCACAATCAGGAAATGTCCACGGGTAGGCAAGCAAAATAAATTCCAAAGGAACAGACTTTCAAGATCCTATTTCAATAGGTAAATTTTACACTGTTTAAAAGAAAAGCACTTGAAAAGATGTTCTAATTCCTATATTATTAGCGTCATGGAAGTCAAAACTACAAGGAGGGATCACTTCACATGAGTAAGAATAGCCACCATTGAAACATCTACAAACAGTAAATGCTTGAGAGGTTGTAGAAAAAAGGCAACCCTCCTATGCTGCTGTTGGGATCTAACATGGTAACAGCCACTATAAATAAGAGTATGGAGGTGCCTTTACAAGGTAAGTTTAGAGGTACCATATGATCCAGCTGTCCCACTCCCAGGCGTATAACGGGAGAAAACCAGAATTGGAAAACACACATGCACCCATATGTGTACCGCAGCACAACTTACAACGTCTAAGACATGGAAGCAACCAAAATATCCATCAGCAGATGGACGGATAAAGAAGCGGTACATGTTCACAGTGAAATATTACTCAGAAATGAAAAGAATGAAGGAATGCCATTTGCAGCATCATAGATAGAATTACAGATAATCATACTAAGTGAAGTAAGTCAGAAAGAGAAAGTCAAATATCATATGATACTACTTGTAGCTGAAATGTAAAAATTGATACCAATGAACTAATTTACAAGAGAGAAACAGGGACTTTCCAGGTGGTGCAATGGTTAAGAATCTGAGCTTCCAATTCAGGGGGCATGGGTTCGATCCCTGGTGTTGGGAGAACTAATATCACACATGCCTTGCAGTACAGCCAAAAAAAATAAAATAAAAGAGAGAGAAACAGACTCACAGACTTAGAAAACAAACTTATGCTTACCCAATGAGAAAGCTGGGTGGAAGGAATAAATCAATCAGGAGGCTGGGGAAAATATTTACACACTCATACATATAAAATAGATTATCAACAAGGACCTACTGCATAACAAAGGGAAGTCTACTCAACACTCTCTAATAACCTATATGGGAAAAGAATCTGAAGATGAATAGACATATGAATATACATAACTGAACAAGATTCTGTACGCCTACCACAAACAGAATATTTTAAATCAACTTTACTCCAATAAAAAAAGAAAAATTAAATTAAAACAAAAACAAGAAGTAACAAAACAGAAGATTTGGGGTGTTTGTTCTGCCACAGCCCACACTAATTTACAATCCAAGAGCCCGTCTTCCACAGTGGGTCTGGTTACCCAAGGAACCAGAGAGGGGCATGAAGGAAATCCTAACATCTGTGCCCATTTCCACAACAGCAACTTTAAAACATGTGCTTATGGGCACTTCATATTCACAAGGACTGCCAGGGTGTAAATGACACCTGCCCTTAACAAATGCCCTGTGGTGGTTATCGAGCAAAAATTCAAAATAGTCAGACTTTCAAAAACCCAATGTCAACTGTAACTTTTCCTCACAGTGTTTAAAAAAAACACACGCAAAGATGCTCAAAATCTCGAATTATTGGACAGACCCATGCAAATCAAAACTACAACAAGGTATCACCTCACACAGTCAGAATGGCCATCATCAAAATGTTTACAAACCATAAATGCTGGAGAGGACATGGAGAAAAGGGAACCCTCCTATGCTGTTGGTGTGATGTAAGCTGGTAACAGCCACTATAAAGTACAGTATGGAGATGCCTTTTAAAAGTAAAAATAGAGCTACCATATCATCCAGCAGTCTTACTTCTGGGTGTACATCTGCAGAAAGCCAGAAATGAAAATGACAAATGCACCCAAACCCAAACATGCACTGCAGCACTGTTTACAATAGCCAAGACATGGAGGCAACCAAAATGTCCATCAACAGATGAATGGATAATGAAGAAGTTGTACATGTACACAATCAAATAAATATTACTCAGAAATGAAAAAGCATGATCACCTCTAGGTCCATTCCTGTTGCTGCAAATGACATTATTTCATTCTAAGTGAAGTAAGTCAGATAGAAAAAGACAAATATCATATGATATCACTTATAGTGGAGTCTAAAAAATGATAGAAATGAACAAATTTATAAAACAGAAACAAACCAACAGACTTCATATATCCTTCAGGGAGAAAAAAATTTAAATGTTTCCAATCACTAAATGTCAACCTGAAAAATGTAAGCAATAAATAACATTGTAAAGGTATTAATTCTCCCCAAATTAACCTATACCAGGCATTAGCAAACTAAACCTGGAGATCACATCCAGCCTATCACCTTCTTTTGTAAATTAAATTTAATGAATGATCCACAAGCAAACCCATAATGAGACGTCAGGTCACACCTCTCAACGTGGCTATTAGTCCAAAGTATACAAATATGAAATGTTGTTCATGACATGGAGAAGGCAATCCTAGTACACTGGTGGTGGGATTGTAAGTTGGTACACCCACTATGAAAAGAATATGGAGGTCCTGATAAAAGCTAAAAGTAGAGCTATCATACTAGCCAGCAATTCCACTGCTTGGTATATGTCCAAAGAAAATGAAGACACCAATTTGACCAGATACATGCATCCCAATGTTCATAGCAGCATTATTTACAATTGCCAACATATGGAAGCAAACTAAATGTCCACCGACAGATGAGTGGATAAAGAAGATGTGGTATGTATACACAATAGACTATTACTCAGCCATTAAAAAGGATCAAATTCTGCCATTTGCAACAACATGGAGAGGCCTAGAATATTTATACCTACTTAAGTTAGAGAAGGACAAATACACTATGTTCTCACTTCTCTGTAGAATCTAAAAATGCAAGAAATGTATGTATAAAACAAAACAGAAATAGACTCACAGAGAACAAATTAGTGGTTACTGGTGGGGCGACTTAAAGGGGGAGGGGAAAACAGTAGTTTGTTTCTCTAAATCCAGTACCCCTATGTATGAAATAAACAAACAAGGATATATAGTACAACACAGGGAAATATAGACATTATTTTGTAACCACTTTAGTAGAACATGATCTATAAAAATATTCAATCCATATGTTGTACCCCTGAGACTAATGTAATATTGTAAATCAACTATACTTCAATTTAAATAATCCATAGGGTGGCTGAATGGATTAAAGAAAGTTCAATTATACTGTGTACAAGATATTCATGTTAACTTCTAATCCATATATAGCATAAAATTGAAAGACTGGGAACAAAATACTCCATGAAAATGATACTTGACTGACTAGTCTATTCTGAGATAAAAAAGACTTGAAGTCAAACCTCTCAAAGGAAAGAAGGTTATCATATAATGATAAATGGATTAATTCATCAAGAAATCATGACAATTATAAATATGTATGTATCCAGCTTTGGAGCCTCTCAGCATATAAAGAATATATTAACCCACGTGAAGGGGAAAATGTGCAGAAATAAAATAACGGTAAGAAACGTCGATACCCAACTTTCAACACTGTATAGGTCATCCGGACATAATATCAATCAGGAAACACTGAACCTGAACACACACTTGATATCAAATGAACCTAACATACATCTACAGCATATTCCACTCAACAGCAGCAAACTTTCCATTGTTCTTAAGTACACATAGAACATTGCCTAGGGTAGATCCTATGTTAAGCCACAAAACAAGTCTTCAAAAATCCAAGAATATTGAAATCATATCAAGGATCATTTCCAAGCACAATGGTATGAAACTGAAATTCAATATTAAAAAGAATAATTGAAAATTCAAGAACACTTAGAAATTGAACAATAAGCTCTTGAATAGCCAATGCATACAGGAGTAAATCAAAATGGAAATTTAAAAGAAATCTTAAAGCAAACAAAATTGGAAACACAAAGTACCTAAATTTATGGAATACAGGAACAAGACTGCAATTCAAAGAGTTATGTTTACAGTAATAAATGCATATATTTTCAAAGAATTCTTGAGAGGGGATCAAGAGGATAGAGTAGGAAGATACTGAGCTCCCCTGCTGCCAAAGACACACCCAAATTACAACCACTTACACGGAAATTATCTCTGAAGACTAGCAGGGAATGTTTTCCACAACTAAAGATATAAGGAAGGAGAAACCACAAGGCAGGTAGGAGGACTGGGAACACAGTCTAATTGGAACCCACACATATAGCACAGTGACCCACAGCTGGAAGATATCACAATTGCATAGGTCCTCCACATGGAGGGAAGGGTATGAGCCTGGCATTAGGCTGCTCAGCCCAGGGTTCCTGCACTGGAAGAAAAGAACACAGCAGGTCTGGCTTTGAAAACTTGCAGGGCTTATTTTCAGGAAATCTGGAGACTAAAGGAAACTGAGACTGCTCTCATAGGGCACACACAAATCTCACATGTTCTCAGTCCCTGTGCAGAGCCAATAGAGTGAAAGACACGTGTGCCAGACCCACTTGCTAATCTCGGAGAGCTTCTTGGAAAGGCAAGAGGCGACTGGGACTCCCACTAGGAACTGAGACATGGGCAAGCAACATTTTAGAATCTTCCCTGGAACTGATTAGAATCAGGGGCCTGCCCCACTTACCACCATGCCCATAGCACTCCCGCACCAGAAGGCCTCACAACCAGACACACTGGGGGCCTACGCTGTCCACCTGTGCACCTGGAGCACCACACAGCCACCCATAATGGAGGGCTGCCTTGGATATCAGCACACCCATGGCAATCAATCACATACTGCAGGGGCTCACAGCCATTTAGGCCAGGGTCCAATACCACCTACCAGCTTGTCTACAGCAGTTGGCCCTGCCCTAAGAGAAAGGTGTGTGCAGCCCACACAGGGGACACCCCTGGAGCATGTGGCTCTGCTGGCCAGAGGACAATGTGCTGCTGGGCCCCATCAGTCATCTCCTATATAAGGCCACTTCTCTGAGACCCGGGAATGTAACAACCTGAACCTAATGAATAAAGATGTACAGAGAATTAGGAAACATAAGGAAATAGAGGAATACGTTACAAATGAAGTAACAAGACACGACATCAGACAAAGAACTGAAGAAAACAGGGATAAGCATTCTACCCGATAAAAAAAAGTGTTCACAGTAATGATTATAAAGACGCTCACCCAAGTCAGGAGAAGAATAGATAGACATAGTGAGAATTTCAACAGAGTAATAACATGTCAAAAAGAACAAAACAGTGAACAATACAATAAAAGAGATTAAAACACACACACACGTACATGAGAGAAGCCACATTATACTGTAGGATACAGAAGAACAGATCAGTGAAATGGAAAACAGAGTAGTGAAAATCACCCAAACTGAATAGCACAAAGTAAAAGCAATTAAGCGTATACGTAAAGGGACCTCTGAGACAACATCAAGAATATTAACATGAGCATTACAGGGGCCCCAGAACGAGGAGAAGAGAGAAACGGGCAGATAACTTATTGGAGGATAGAGTAACTGATAACTTTCCTAACCTGGGGAAGGAAACACACATCCAGGTCCAGGAAAAACAGAGTCCCAAACAAGATGAAGACAAACAGGTCCACACCAAGACATATTATAAAGCTCCAAAAATTTAAAGAGTGATCACAGAGGCAGTGAAATAAAAGGGTCTAGTTATGTTCAAGGTATTCCCATAAGACTGTCAGATGACTTCTCAGCACAATTTTCAAACTAGGAAGGAATGATAGGATATAATCAATGGGCTAAAAAGAAAAAGTCTACAACAGGAATACTCTACCAGCAAAATTATTATTCAGAATTGCAGGAGAGGGCTTCCCTGATGTCACAGTGGTTGAGAATCTGCCTGCCAATGCAGGGGACACGGGTTCGGGCCCTGACCCAGGAAGATCCCACATGCCACAGAGCAACTAAGCCTGTGTGCCACAACTACTGAGCCTGTGCTCTAGAGCCCATGAGACACAACTACTGAGCCTGCTAGCCACAACTACTGAAGGCTGAGCACCCAGAGCACATGTTGAACAACAAGAAGAGCTACTGCAATGAGAAGCCCATGCACCACAACGGCCCATGCACCACAACGAAGAGTAGCCTCCACCTGCCACAACTAGAGAAAAACCCACGCACTGCAATGAAGACCTAATACAGCCAAAAATAAATAAATAAATTTATGGAGGAAAGAAAGAATTGAAGGAGAGATCAAGAGTTTCCCAGACTAGCAAAAGCTAAAAGAGTTCATCACTAATAAACCAGCCTTATATGCAATGTTGAAGGAATTTACTTAAGCTTCAAAGAAGTCTCACTAATTATTGATAGTAACAAGAAAACAAACAAAAGTAAAAATCTCACTGAAAAACCTATACATGGAGTAAGGGTAATAGATCAAACATTTCTTTAGCTTCTGTAAAGAATAAAAGACAATAGTAGTATGTTTTTTTAAAAAAGAGAGGGCCCAAATAAATCAGAAATGAAAGCGATGATGTTACAACAGACACCACAGAAACACAAAGTATCCTAAGATACACACAGGGTAACTCAGGGCTCAGACTGGACAGAGCCCAGTCTCCCTTCCACTGTACATGAGTTACAGGAGCCTCAGGAACTGAGGAGGGGGTCCCTGAGGGGAGGCACAAGATAGAAGATGTTAGGCATTAACCTGACTGTATTTATGTTAAACCTGCCTGAACTACATTCACATGAGATTGTTTTGTCCTGAATGTACATTGGCACCTTTAGTCTGAACTGCAGATCTTTGGCTTCACCACCTCCACCGACAGCATTAGCTTCACCTGCTGTGGACCGTCTCCTATAGGATTTCTAGAACCACAAAGCATCGAAGTTTCACAGGACACAGAGTCTGTGAGACTCCACTCAGTCTCAGAGTCTCAACCCCACTCAGAGACGTAGAGTCACAACAGAGACTCCACTCTTGGAGGACACACACAGTAGTGTGCACATCAGGACCCAAGGGAAGGGGCAGTGACCCCATAGGAGACTGAGCAGACCTACTTGCTAGTTTGAGAGGGTCTCCTGCAGAGGTGGGGGGTGACTGGGCCTCACCGTGCGGACAAGGACACTGGCAGCAGAAGTTCTGGGAAGTCCTCCTTAGCATGAGCCCTCCCAGAGTCCGCAGGTAGCCCCACCAAAGAGCCAGGTAGGCCATAGTTCTGGGTCGCCTCAGGCCAAACAACAAACAGAGAGGGAATTCTGCCCCATGCATCAGCAGACAAGCGGATTAAAGTTTTATTGAGCTCTGCCCACCAGAGCAACACCCAGCTCTACCCACCACCAGTCCCTCACATCAGGAGTGCTGCACAAGCCTCTAAGATAGACTCATCCAGCAGAGAGCAGATAGCAGAAGCAAGAAGAACTACAGTTCTTCAGCCTGTGGATGGAAAACCACATTCACAGAAAGATAGACAAAATGAAAAGGCAGAGGAATTTGTACCAGATGAAGGAACAAGATAAAACCCCAGAAAAACAACTAAATGAGGTGGAGATAGGCAACCTTCCAGAAAAAGAATTCATAATAATGATAGTGAAGATCATCCAAGACCTTGGAAAAAGAATGGAGGCAAAGATCGAGAAGGTGCAAGAAATAGTTAACAAAGACCTAGAAGAATTAAAGAACAAACAAACAGAGATGAACAGTACAATAACTGAAATGAAAAATACACTAGAAGGGGGCTTCCCTGGTGGCGCAGTGGTTGAGAGTCCACCTGCCGATGCAGGGGACATGGGTTCGTGCCCTGGTCTGGTAAGATCCCACATGCCACGGAGCGGCTGGGCCCGTGAGCCATGGCTGCTGAGCCTGCACATCCAGAGCCTGTGCTCCACAATGCGAGAGGCCACAAAAGTGAGAGGCCCGCGTACCGCAAAAAAAAAAAATACACTAGAAGGAATCAATAGTAGAATAACTGAGGCAGAAGAACGGACAACTGGCCTGGAGACAGAAAGGTGGAATTCACTGCTGCAGAAAAGAATAAAGAAAAAAGGATGCAAAGAAATGAAGACAGCTTAAGAGACCTCTGGGATAACATTAAATGCAACAAAATTTGCATTATAGGGATCCCAGAAGGTGAAGAGAGAGAGAAAGGACCCGAGCAAATATTTGAAGAGTCGAAAACTTCCCTAGCATGGGAAAGGAAATAGTAGCCACCCAAGTCCAGAAAGCACAGAGAGTCCCAGGCAGGATAAACCCAAGGAGAAAAATGCCGAGACACATAATAATCAAACTGACAAAAATTAAAGACAAAGACAAATTATTGAAAGCCCAAGGGAAAAATGACAACATACAAGGGAACTCCCATAAGGTTAACAGCTGATTTCTCAGCAGAAACTCTACAAACCAGAAGGGAGTGGGCTGATATATTTAAAGTGATGAAAGGGAAGAACCTACAACCAAAAGAACTCTACCCAGCAAGATCTCATTCAGATTCAATGGAGAAATCAAAAGCTTTACAGACAAGCAAAAGCTAAGCGAACTCAGCACCACCAAACCAGCTCTACAACAAATGCTAAAGGAACCTATCTAAGTGGGAAACACAACAGAAGAAAAGAATCTACAAAAACAAACACATAACAATTAAGAAAATAGTAATAGGAACATACATATCAATATTTACCTTAAATGTGAATGGATTAAATGCTCCAAACAAAAGACACAGTCTTGCTGAATGGATACAAAAACAAGGTCCATATATATGCAGTCTATAAGAGACCCATTTCAGACCTAGGGAAACCTACAGACTGAAAGTGAGGGGATGGAAAAGGATATTCCATGCAAATGAAAATCAAAAGAAAGCTGGAGTAGCAATACTCATATCAGATACAATAGACTTTAAAATAAAGAGCGTTACAAGAGACAAGGAAGGACGCTACGTAATGATCAAGGGATCAATCCAAGAAGAAGACATAACAATTATAAATATATATGTACCCAACATAGGAGCACCTCAATACATAAGGCAACTGCTAACAGCTATAAAAGAGAAAATCGACAGTAACACAATAATAGCAGGGGACTTTAACACTTTACTTACACCAATGGAGATCATCCGGACAGAAAATTAATAAGGAAACACAAACTTTAAGTGACACAATAGACCAAATAGATTTAATTGATATTTATAGGACATTCCATCCAAAAACAGCAGATTACATGTTCTTCTCAACTTCACGCAGAACATTCTCCAGGATAGATCACATCTTGGGTCACAAATAAAGCCTCAGGAAATTTAATAAAACTGAAATCATATCAAGCATCTGTTCTGACCACAAGGTTATGAGATTAGAAATCAATTACAGGGAAAAAATATGTAAAAAACAGAAGCACATGGAGGCTCAACAATACGTCAGTAAATAACCAAGACATCACTGAAGAAAGAAAAGAGGAAATCAAAAACAACCTAGAGACAAATGACAACAAAAACATGATGATCCAAAACCTATGGGATGCAGCAAAAGCAGTCCTAAGAGGGAAGTTTATAGCAATACAAGCCTACCTCAAGAAACCAGAAAACTCTCAAATAAACAATCTAACCTTACACCTAAAGGAATTAGAGAAAGAAGAAAGAAACCCAAAGTTAGTAGAAGGAAAGAAATCATAAAGATCAGAGCAGAAATAAATGAAACAGAAACAAAGAAAACAATAGCAAAGATCAATAAAACTAAAAGCTGGTTCTTTGAGAAGGTAAACAAAAATGATAAATCGTTAGCCAGACTCAAGGAAAAGAGGGCGAGGACTCAAATCAATAAAATTAGAAGTGAAAAAGGAGAAGTTGCAACAGACACCACAGAAATACAAAGCATCCTAAGAGACTTCTACAAGCAACTCTATGCCAATCAAATGGACAACCTGGAAGAAATGGACGAATTCTTAGAAAGGTATAACCTTCCAAGACTGAAAGAGGAACAAATAGAAAATATGAATAGACCAATCACAAGTAATGAAATTGAAACTGTGATTAAAAATCTTCCAACAAACAAAAGTCCAGAACCAGATGGCATCAGAGGTGAATTCTATCAAATATTGAGACAAGAGCTAACACCCAACCTTCTCAAACTCTTCAGAAATTTGCAGGGAAAGGAACACTCCCAAACTCATTCTATGACGCCACCATCACACTGATACCAAAACCAGACAATGATACTGCAGAAAAAGAAAATTAGAGACCAATATCACTGATGAATATAGATGTAAAAATCCTCAACAAAATACTAGCAAACAGAATTGAACAACACATTAAAAGGATCACACACCATGATCAGGTGGGGTCTATCCCAGGAATGCAAGGGTTCTTCAATATACACAAATCAATCAATGTGATACACCATATTAACAAATTGTAGAATAAAAATATCATCTCAATAGAAGCAGGAAAAAATTTTGACAAAATTCAGCACCCATTTATGATTAAAAATGCTCCAGAAAGTGAACATAGAGGGAATCTACCTCAACATAATAAAGGCCATATATGACAAACCCACAACAAACATCATTCTCAATGGTGAAAAACTACAAGAATATCCTCTAAGATCAGGAACAAAACAAGGATGTCCACCCTCACCAGTATTATTCAACATAGTTTTGGAAGTCCTAGACACAGCAATCAGAGAAAAAAAAGAAATAAAAGGAACACAAATTGGAAAAGAAGTAAAATTTTCACTGTTTGCAAATGACATGATACTACACATAGTGAATCTTAAAGATGACACTAGAAGATTACTAGAGCTAAACAATGAATCTGGTAAAGTTGCAGGATACAAAGTTAATGCACAGAAATCTCTTGCATTCCTCTACACTAACAATGAAAGATGAGAAGGAGAAATTAAGGAAACAATCCCATACACCATTGCGACAAAAAGAATAAAATATGTAGTAATGAACCTACCTAGGG
This sequence comes from Lagenorhynchus albirostris, assembly GCF_949774975.1. NCBI lineage: Eukaryota > Metazoa > Chordata > Mammalia > Artiodactyla > Delphinidae > Lagenorhynchus > Lagenorhynchus albirostris. The sequence continues at coordinate 404,101 of NW_026783557.1, read as the reverse complement.
AGGTCAAAGTCCTATACTCAGAAAACTATAAGACACTGCTGAAAGAAATCAAAGACTATATAAACAGATGGGAGTATTAACCATATGCTTGGATTAGAAGAATCAATATTGTGAAAATGACTATACTACGCAAAGCAATCTACAGATTCAATGCAATCCCTATCAAATTATCGGTGGCATTTTCTACAGAACTAGAACAAAAAAACCTTAAAATTTGTATGGAGACACAAAACACCCCGAATAGCCAAATCAGTCTTGAGGGAAATTAAAAGAGCTGGAGGAATCAGACTTCCTGACTTCAGACTATACTACAAAGCTACAGTAATCAAGACTATATGGTACTGGCACCAAAACAGAAATATAGATCAATGGAACAGGATAGAAAGCCCAGAGACAAACCTACATACCTATGGCTAACTCATCTATGACAAAGGAGGCAAGGATAAACAATGGAGAAAAGATAGTCTCTTCAGTAAGTGGTGCTGGGAAAACTGGACAGTTACACATAGAAGAATGAAATTAGAACATCCATAACACCATACACAAAAATAAACTCCAAATAGATTAGAGATCTAAATGTTAAGACCAGACGCTATTAAACTCTTAGAAGAATACATAGGCAGAACACTCTATGACATAAATCACAGCAAGATCCTATTTGACCCACCTCCTAGGGAAATGGAAATAAAAACAAAAATAAACAAATGGGACCTAATGAAACTTAAAGGCTTTTGCACAGCAAAGAAACACATAAAGAAGACGAAAAGACAACCCTCAGAATGGGAGAAAATCTTTTCAAATGAAGCAAATGACAAAGGATTAATCTCCAAAATTTACAAGCAGCTCATGTAGCTCAATATCACAAAAACAAACAACCCAATCCAGGAATGGGCAGAAGACCTAAATAGACATTGCTCCAAAGACGATATACAGGTTGCCAACAAACACATGAAAGGATGCTGAACATCACTAATCATTACAGAAATGTAAATCAAAACTACAGTGAGGTATCACTCACAGCAGTCAGAATGGCAATCATCAAAAAATCTACAAAAAATAAATGCTGGAGAGGCATTTATTGGAGAAAAGGGAACACTCTTTCAGTGTTAGTGGGAATGTAAATTGATATAGCCATTAGGGAGAACGGTATGGAGGTTCCTTAGAAAACTAAAAATAGAAGTACCATATGACCCAGCAATCCAACTCCTGGGCATTTACCCTGAGAGAACCATAATTCAAAAAGAGTTATGTTCAACAATGTTCATTGCAGCTCTATTTACAATAGCCAGGAGATGGAAGCAACCTAAGTGTCCATCGACTGATGAATCGATAAAGAATATCTGGCACATATATACAATGGAATATTCCTCTGCCATAAAAAGAAACAAAACTGAGTTATTTGTAGTGAGATGGATGGACGTACAGACTGTCCTACACAGTAAAGTAAGTCAGAAAGAGAAAAACAAATAGCGTGTGCTAACACAGATATATGGAGTCTAAAGAAAAAAATGTTTATGAAGAACCTAGGGGCGGGAGAGGATTAAGGACACAGACGTACAGAAAGGACTTGAGCACACGGGGAGGGGGAAGGGTAAGCTGGGACAAAGTGAGAGAGTGGCATGGACATATATACATTACCAAATGTAACATCGATAGCTACTGGGAAGAAGCCACATAGCACAGGGAGATCAGCTCAGTGCTTTGTGAACACCTAAAGTGGTGGGATAGGGACAGTGAGAGAGAGATGCAAGAGGGAGGGGATATGGTGGTATATGTATAGCTGATTCACTTTGTTATACAGCAGAAACTAACACATCATTGTAAAGCAATTATACGCCAATAAAGTTGTAAATTGAAAAAAAAAAGAAAGCCCAGAGATAAACCTACATACCAATGGTCAATAATCTATGACACAGGAGGCAAGACTATACAATGGAGAAAAGACAGTCTCTTCAATCAGTGGTTCTGGGAAAAATGGGCAGCTACATGTAAAAGAATGAAATTAGAATACTCCCTAACACCATACAGAAAAATAAATTCAAAATGGATTAGAGACCTTAATGTAAGACCGGACAGTATAAAACTCTTAGAGGAAAAAATAGGAAGAATACTCTGACATAAATCACAACAAGATCTTTTTTGATCCACCTCCTAGAGTAATGCAATAAAAAAGATAAACAAATGGGAACTAATGAAACATAAAAGCTTTTGCAAAGCAAAGGAAAGTAAAAACAAGACGAAAAGACAACTCTCAGAATGGGACAATATATTTTCAAATGAAGCAACAGACAAAGGATTAATCTCCAATAATATATAAACAGCACATGCAGCTCAATATTAACAAAACCAAACAACCCAATACAAAAATGGCAGAAGATCTAAATAGACATTTATTCCAAGAAGAGAGAGAGATGGCCAAGAAGCACATGAAAAGTTTCTCAACATCACTAATTATTAGAGAAATGCAAATCAAAACTACGATGAGCTATCACCTCACACCTCTTAGAATGGACATCATCAGAAAATCTACAAACGACAAATGCTGGGGAGGGTGTGGAGAAAAGGAACCCTCTTCCACTATTGGTGGGAATGTAAATTGATACAGTCACTATGGAGAACAATATGGAGGTTCCTTAAAGAACTAAAAATAGAATTACCATATGATCCAGCAATCCCACTACTGGGCATATACCCAGAGAAAATCATAAATCAAAAAGACACATTCACCACAATGTTCATTGCAGCACTATTTACAATAGCCGGGTAATGGGAGCAACCTAAATGCACACAGACAGACGAATGGATAAAGATGTGGTACATATATAACATGGAATGTTACTCAGCCATAAAAAGGAATGAAATTCGGTCATTTGTACAGACGTCGATGGACCTAGAGACTGTCATACAGAGTGAAGTAAGACAGAAAGAGAAAAAGAAATATTGTATATTAATGCATATATGTGGAACCAAGAAAAACGGAACAGATGAACTGGTTTGCAGGGCAGAAATAGAGACACAGATGTAGAGAACAAACGTATGGACACCAAGGGGGGAAAGCCGTGGGGGGGGTAGTGCTGGGATGAATTGGGAGTTTGGGATTGACTTATATACACCCATATGTATAAAATCGATAACCAGAAAGAACCTGCTGTATAATAATAAAATTAAAAAAATAAATAAACATACAAAAAGTAAAACAGAAAAAAGTTCTTCCATTCCCATACATGTATTTATATGAATGAATTATTTCCATGCTTCTATCTATAAATACGAAAAAGAGGAATAAAACCTACATTGAACCAAAAAAGACAAAAAAAAAAAAAAAAAGCAGAACCCACCAGTTATAAACAGGAAAACCCTATCAGGACACTTGCTCCAAAGGTAAAGAATCCTGAAGTTGGTCAGAGGTGGGTAATCGTCTCCCATGCAGTCAGGAGCCCCCCCACCCCCACAAGGAGCGTCCTCATTGCAAAGTTGGGGAACCATGCCGAGGCATCTCTGAGTAAACGTGAGCTGAGCTCCAGGCCAGCTGCTGCTGAGCTGTTCCCACACTTCCCAGGTACAACCCCTGAATCTGTGCAAGGACTTGAAAGCCTAGAGGAAGGGTCATGGAGCCACACCAGCGACAGAACCCAGGCCGACTTGGTGCCTACAGGCCAAGCAGGATGGTCCTGGCCCCGGGCGCACTTCTGGAAGCTTTCCATTTCTCTGCCTGAGATACCCCTCCTGTCCCGGCCCCCACTGCTTTTTTCCTTACTCACCTCTGCCTGGGGAGAAATTCCAGCAGCAGATATGGGTGACACATCCTCTTCTTTAGCAGTTGGCAGCTTGGCAACTCCTGCAGAAAACCCAGCAGAGCCCCACTCACACCGGGCCACCCAAAAAACCGTGGCCCCTCACTCCCTCCCACCAGCCCAGCCCCGACACTGCTGACGGGGCAGAGAATATGGCGTCAGACACAACTGAAGGGGCTCTTGCTGCCTGGCGCGGTGTTTATATTGACCTCAAACCAGGCACACCTGGAGAGGGCTGGCCGGCAGTGTCAGGCTGCCCAGGTCAGCCAATCCTCGCCCCTCTGGGGCTCACAGCAGCAGAAAATGGACCTTGATGAACCGACCAGGTCCAAGGAACAGGTGTGGGCTCCTGAGAGTCAGGATAGACAAGGGGCTGCAGCTCTGGCTTGTTTTCTAATCATTTTATCTGGCCCATGAATGGGAGACAACTTCAAGAAGACCCTCTCCTAATGAGAGGAACCCAGGAGTCAGGGAGAGGAGGGGTGGTGGGTGGAGACAGAGGCCTGGTGCCCCGGCTGCAGTGGAAGTCTCTGGAAGACCAGGTGGAGGGAGGCCGCACAGAGTGACGCCCAGTGTCACAGACCTGTTGGAGCTGTTGTTTGTTAGTTCAGGTCGTGCTCTGAGGTGCTCTGTGTCAGCCCTGAGCAACAGGTGAGCTGGGGGTGCTCTGCAATGGGGGCTATGTGCATGGTTCCTGTGTGCCCAGTCTTGCTGGGTACCTGCATAGGTGAGCTCCATATCCTGGGAGGGGCCTGACCACAAGAGCCCCGTGGGCTGCTGGGTACCTGCGCAGGTGAGCTCCATATCCTGGGAGGGGCCTGACCATGAGAGCCCTGTGGGCTACTGGGTACTTGGTAAAGGACGTCAGGTCAGTGAAGCAACTGAGAATATACATCCAGTAGTTCCTAATTCCTACACACTGATGGTCATTCTACCATCCACCAGGACATGGTATTCTGTATTAGACTTAGGTGATGTCTTCTTCTGTATTCCATTAGTCCCAGAGTCACAAGAAATTTTGAAGTAGCGAGGAGTCTAGCCGGTCTTATTGGCCGCCGTCACTGCAGTGTCTGTAGGTTTTTCTATGGTGACAGTGTGATATACGGTTCCCCCACCAAGGTACGGGTTAGGATTAGGGTACGGGTTAGGGTATGATTTAGGGTTAGGGTTATGGTTAGGATTAGCGTTAGGGAATGGATACAGTTTATGGTACCAGTTAGTGTACGACAACGGGTTTGGTTAGAATCCATGTTAGGGTGTAGGTTAGTGTTAGTATATGGGTTAGGATTAGGTTGTGGGTTAGGGGACGGTTTAGGGTTAGGTTTAGCGTTAGGGAAAGGGTACGGATTAGGTCACTGTTTAGGGTACGACAACGGTTTAGGGTACCTGTTAGGGTTAGTGTTACTGTTAGTGTACGTGTTACAATTAGGACTTGGGTAAGTATAAGGTTTAGGGTTAGGGTTAGGGTACGTGTTAGTGTTAGTGTATGGGTTATTGTTATGGCACAGCTTAGTGTAAGGTTTAGGGTTAGGGTTAGGGAACGGGTACGGTTTTGGTTACAGTTTAGTGTATGACAACATCAGTCTTTGGGGGTTTATCCAGGCACATTCACCTCTAGTGTATAAAAGAGGAACACCACTGGCAGGAAGGTCTGTTTCCCTGGTTACCAGAATGGGGAAAGCAGAAATGCTGCCGCCAAATGGCCGTTGCCTGCAACAGCAGCTTTACAACCTGTGCTGATCGGCACTTCATATGCACAAGTACTCGAAGGCTGTAAATGAAACCTGCCCTCAAAATGTCTTCAGGGAGGTAATGGCCAAAATATTTCAAAATGTGGCACATATTTCAAGAAAACCATTTGGAGAGGTAAGCTGTACTCACAGTTTGAAGAAAATAAAGGACATGCCTGAAAGCTAAATTTCAAGGCATTATGAGACACATGCAAATCCAACCACAAAGAGGTATCAGCTCACAGCAGTCAGAATAAAAGTTAGTAGAAAAACTACAAACAATAAATGCTGAAGGGGTTATGGAGAAGTGCATACCCTCAACTTTAAATGGGATGTAACCTGGTAAGAGCCATTAATGGAACAGAATGGAGGTGCCTTTACAAGGTAAACAATTGGCTACCATATGATCCAGCAGGCCCACTACTTGGTCTAAAACCGAAGATGACAGAATTGGAAAGACACAGGCTGGCAAATGTGCATTGCAGCAGTATTACAATGGTCAAGACATGGAAGCAACCAAAAATTCCATCAACAGATGAGTGGACAAAGAAGAACTGGTACATGCACAGACCGAATATTAGCCAAGGAAAAAAATGACACAATGCCATTTGCAACACCATAGATGAGTCTAGAAGTAATCACACAACTTGTCGTAAGTCAGAAAGCGAAAGACACATATCCTATGATATCACTTATAGGTGTTACCTAAAAAGTGACACCAGTGAAGATATTTCCACAGAGAAAGGCAATCACAGATTCATTAAACAAACTTATGATTCACCAATGGAAAGGTGTGAGGACTGGATACATTAAGATATCGGGGTTAACAGAGCTATACAAACACAGGTGAAGTATATAATCACCAAAGACCTACGGAATACCAAGAGAAGACTACTCAAGATTGTGTCGTAACCTACATGGGAAAAGGATCCAAAGAACAATAGATATATGTGTATGTGTAAAACAACCACATCTTGCACACCTAGAACAAGCAAAACATTGTAATCACGCTTGCTGTGATAAACAATGAAAATTAAATTTAAAAAACGAAGAAGTAGTGGGATATAACGTTAAGGGGCTCTTTCCTGGCACATTCCATTCTAATTTACAACCTGGAACGTGACTTTCATTAAGGCTCTGTTGCCCTAATAACCAGATTTGTTAAAGGAGAACTGTGCCTCTTTGTGGCCGTTTCACACAGCAGCAGCTCCAACTGCAGCTGTAACGGTTACTTGATAGTCAAAATAATTGCAGGCCTGTAAATGACACCTGCCCTCAAAACAATCCTTCGGTCGTAAATCGAGCAGAAATCTCAAAAGACATCCATATTTCAAAACGACAATTTCAAGAGGCATATTTTATGCACATTTTATATTCTGTCTCTTTTTTTGTTATAGAAAAAGGCATGGAAAAACGCTCAACGTCAGGAATTAATAAAGCCATGCAAATCCAGTCTAGAAACACGTTCACCTCACAGCCGTCAGAAGGATCGTGAGCAAAAAAGTCTACATAGTATAAATGCTGAAGGGGTTTTAGAGAACTGTGTACCCTCAAGCTGCTGACGGGATGTAACCTGGTAACAGCCAGTACAGAGAACAAAATGGAGGTGTGTTTAAAGGTAAAACTTGAGCTACCATGTGATCTGGTAGGATCACTGATGGGCCTATCACCTGAGTAGACCAGAATCAAAGAGACACAGGCTGGCAATCCTGCACTGCAGCAACATGTACCATAGCCAAGACTTGGAAGAAACCAAAATGTCCATCAACAGAAAAATTCACCAAGAAGAAGTCGTCCTTGTACACAATGGAATATTAGCCATGGAAAAGCATGGAACAGTGCCATTGGCACCACCATAGAAGGATCTAGAGATAATCACCCAACTTGAAGTAAGAAACAAAACGAAAGACAGATATCCCATTACATCACTTATAGGTGTTACGTAAAAGTTGATACCCATGAAATAATTTCCAAGAGAAGGACACTCACAGATTCAGAAAACCAAATTATGTTTAACCAAATGGAAAGGTGTAAGGAATGTATGAATTAGGATATGGGGGTTAACAGACATGTACTTATATATATGAAATATATAATCACAAAATACCTATGGAATACCAAGAGAGGTCTACTCAAAACTCTGTAATAACCTACATGGGAAAGGATCCAAAGATGAATAGATCTATACATAGATATAATGAAGCAGATTCTGTTCAGCTAGAACACACACAACAATTTTCTCAAATTTGCTCTTATAATTAATAAAAATTAAATTTAAAAAAACAAACAAGAATTATGGAGATATAAGCTCTTGGGCGTTTGCCCTGACACATTCCACTCTCAATTGCAGCCTACAAACACGATTTCCAGGAAAGATCTGTTGCCCAAAAAACCCAGAATTGGAAACGTAGGAATGCTGTCACCTTGTGCCATTTCCCGCAAGAGCGGCTTTAAAACCACAGGTAACCATCACTTAACATTCACAAGGACTCACTCTGGGCTGTAAAGCACACCTGCCGTCAAAACTTGTACTGAGGCATGGAATGGCCAAAAAAATTCAAATCCGGCAAATTTTTCAAGGAGACAGTATGAAGAGGTAAGTTTTACTCACTATTTTTCAAATAAAAAAGAAAATGGATAAAAGCTCAACATCAGAAATTATTAGAGTCATGCAAATCTAGCCTACAGAAAGGTTTCAACTCACGCAAGTCAACTACCATCAGCCAAAAGTCTACAGACAATAAACGCTGAAGGTGTTTTAGAGAGCTGTGTATCCTCTAGCTGCTTGTGAGATGTCAAGTGGCAAGATCCGGTAATGAGAACAGAAAGGAGCTGCGTTTAAAAGTAAAAATTGAGATGTCATTCGATCCAACACGCCCACCACTGGGCCTATCACCTAAGCGCCGAATCGAGAAGACACACGCTGACAAACCTGTACTGAAGTAATACTGAAAATAGCCAGGACATGGAAGCAGCAAAAATGTCAGTTAACAGATGAATGGACAAAGAAGAAGTGGTACATGTACCTAATGGAAGATTAGCTTTCAAAAAAATGAACAATGTCGCTTTCATGACTACAGGTGAGTCTAGAAATAATCATATTCTGTGAAGTCAAAAGTGTATGATATATCTCCTATGATATAATTTATAGATGTTATCTTAAGATTCCTACCAATGAACATATTTCCAAAGGAAAAGCCACTCAGAGACGTATGAAACAAACTAATGGTTAAGCAAAATGAAAGGTGGCAGGATGAGTAAATTAGGATTATGGGGTTAACATACATACACTAATATATGTTATAAGTATATAAACTTATAATATATAAAATATACAAATTATATAATCATTAATATATATAAATTATATAATCACCAAACACCTACCAAATACCAAGGGAGCTCTACTCAACACCCTATAATAACCTACATGGTAACAGGATCCAATGATGAACAGATATATGTATGAAAAATTGATCCTAATTGGTACATCCAGAGAATCACAACACTCTAATAAAATTTACTCCAATAGGGGCTTCCCTAGTGGCGCAGTGGTTGAGAATCTGCCTGCCAATGCAGGGGACACGGGTTCGAGCCCTGGTCTGGGAGGCTCCCACATGCCGTGGAGCAACTATGCCCATGAGCCACAACTACTGAGCTTGCGCGTCTGCAGCCTGTGCTCCACAACAAGAGAGGCCACAATAGTGAGAGGCCCACGCACCCCGATGAAGAGTGGTCCCCGCTTGCCGCAACTAGAGAAAGCCCTCACACAGAAACGAAGACGCAACACAGCCAATATTAAAGGCAAAGGGGAAATTGTAGATCGAGGAAGAATCTAGTTTAAAAAAAATTTACTCCAATAAGAAACATAAAATAAATTTAGAAAACAAACGTAAGTAGGAGACATAAGCTTTTGGGAGTTTGTCCTGGGACATTCCACTACAGTTTGCAACCTAGGACCACAACTTCAAGGAAGGCTCTCCTGTCCTTGTAACCAAAGTTGGGAATGTAGACATCTGCCGCCTTGTGGTCAATTCCCGCAACAGCAGCTTTAATCTCAGTGCTATTGGTCACTTAATATTCACAAGGACTGCAGGGCTTTAAATGACACCTGCCCTCAAAAAATATCTTGCGGTCAGGAATGGACATTAATATACAAAACAGTAGGAAATCCGGAGAAGACAATTTCGAGAGGTAAATTTCCTCACAGTGTTTTTTTTTTAAGGACATGAAAAAATGTTCAACATCAAAAATTATTAGGGACATGCAAATTTAAACTACAAAAAGGTATCAGCTCACAATAGTCTGAGTGGCCATCAGAGAAAAATGTCTGCAAACAATAAATGCTGAATGGGTTTCCGAGAATGGATACACTCATATGCTGTTGCTGGGATGTAAACTGGTAAGAGCCACTAATCAGAACAGAATGAAGGTGCCTTTAAAAGGTAAAAGTTGAGCTACTATGTGATCCTGCCAAAACACTAATGGGCCTGTAACCCGAGAACACCAGAATTCAGAAATACCCAGGTACCCAAAAATGCTCTTCAGTGATACTTACAATAGCCAGACATGGATGCAAGCAAAATGTTCAAAAACAAATGAACGGGCAAAGGAGTGGTACATGTACACAATCGAATATTAGCCATGGAAATGATGAAACAATGCCTTTTCCATCACCACTGATGAACCTAGGGGTAATCATACTACGTAAAGTAAGTCACAAAAAGAAAGACAAATATCCGATGACATCATTTACTAGGGTTATCTAGAAATTGATACCCATGAATATATTTCCACTGCGAAAGACCCATACAGACTTTGAAAAAGGTGAAAGGAATGGAAAAATTAGGATGTTGGGGTTAACATGCATTTAATAATTCATATAAAATATATAATCAAGAAGGACCTACTGGATGCCAAGGGAGGTCTACTCAACTCTCTCTAATGACCAACATGCGAAAGAACCTAAACCTGATTAGATGTATGTATACATATGAATGAACCGGCTTCTTTACACCTAGAACAAACACAACATTGTAATCAAATTTACTCTGATAAGAAATAAAAAATAAATTAAACAAGAAGTAATGTGACACAAGATTTTGTGTATTTGTCCTGGCACTTTACACTCCAATTTACAATCTAGGAAGACGAATTCCACTAAACCAATGTTTTACCTAGCAATCAAGGTGAGTATGAATAAATTCCACTGCCTTGTTGCCCTTTCCTGCAACTGCAACTTTAAAAACAATGCTTATGGGTACTTAATATTCAGAAGAACTGTTGGGCTCTAAGTGACACCCACAATCAGGAAATGTCCACGGGTAGGCAAGCAAAATAAATTCCAAAGGAACAGACTTTCAAGATCCTATTTCAATAGGTAAATTTTACACTGTTTAAAAGAAAAGCACTTGAAAAGATGTTCTAATTCCTATATTATTAGCGTCATGGAAGTCAAAACTACAAGGAGGGATCACTTCACATGAGTAAGAATAGCCACCATTGAAACATCTACAAACAGTAAATGCTTGAGAGGTTGTAGAAAAAAGGCAACCCTCCTATGCTGCTGTTGGGATCTAACATGGTAACAGCCACTATAAATAAGAGTATGGAGGTGCCTTTACAAGGTAAGTTTAGAGGTACCATATGATCCAGCTGTCCCACTCCCAGGCGTATAACGGGAGAAAACCAGAATTGGAAAACACACATGCACCCATATGTGTACCGCAGCACAACTTACAACGTCTAAGACATGGAAGCAACCAAAATATCCATCAGCAGATGGACGGATAAAGAAGCGGTACATGTTCACAGTGAAATATTACTCAGAAATGAAAAGAATGAAGGAATGCCATTTGCAGCATCATAGATAGAATTACAGATAATCATACTAAGTGAAGTAAGTCAGAAAGAGAAAGTCAAATATCATATGATACTACTTGTAGCTGAAATGTAAAAATTGATACCAATGAACTAATTTACAAGAGAGAAACAGGGACTTTCCAGGTGGTGCAATGGTTAAGAATCTGAGCTTCCAATTCAGGGGGCATGGGTTCGATCCCTGGTGTTGGGAGAACTAATATCACACATGCCTTGCAGTACAGCCAAAAAAAATAAAATAAAAGAGAGAGAAACAGACTCACAGACTTAGAAAACAAACTTATGCTTACCCAATGAGAAAGCTGGGTGGAAGGAATAAATCAATCAGGAGGCTGGGGAAAATATTTACACACTCATACATATAAAATAGATTATCAACAAGGACCTACTGCATAACAAAGGGAAGTCTACTCAACACTCTCTAATAACCTATATGGGAAAAGAATCTGAAGATGAATAGACATATGAATATACATAACTGAACAAGATTCTGTACGCCTACCACAAACAGAATATTTTAAATCAACTTTACTCCAATAAAAAAAGAAAAATTAAATTAAAACAAAAACAAGAAGTAACAAAACAGAAGATTTGGGGTGTTTGTTCTGCCACAGCCCACACTAATTTACAATCCAAGAGCCCGTCTTCCACAGTGGGTCTGGTTACCCAAGGAACCAGAGAGGGGCATGAAGGAAATCCTAACATCTGTGCCCATTTCCACAACAGCAACTTTAAAACATGTGCTTATGGGCACTTCATATTCACAAGGACTGCCAGGGTGTAAATGACACCTGCCCTTAACAAATGCCCTGTGGTGGTTATCGAGCAAAAATTCAAAATAGTCAGACTTTCAAAAACCCAATGTCAACTGTAACTTTTCCTCACAGTGTTTAAAAAAAACACACGCAAAGATGCTCAAAATCTCGAATTATTGGACAGACCCATGCAAATCAAAACTACAACAAGGTATCACCTCACACAGTCAGAATGGCCATCATCAAAATGTTTACAAACCATAAATGCTGGAGAGGACATGGAGAAAAGGGAACCCTCCTATGCTGTTGGTGTGATGTAAGCTGGTAACAGCCACTATAAAGTACAGTATGGAGATGCCTTTTAAAAGTAAAAATAGAGCTACCATATCATCCAGCAGTCTTACTTCTGGGTGTACATCTGCAGAAAGCCAGAAATGAAAATGACAAATGCACCCAAACCCAAACATGCACTGCAGCACTGTTTACAATAGCCAAGACATGGAGGCAACCAAAATGTCCATCAACAGATGAATGGATAATGAAGAAGTTGTACATGTACACAATCAAATAAATATTACTCAGAAATGAAAAAGCATGATCACCTCTAGGTCCATTCCTGTTGCTGCAAATGACATTATTTCATTCTAAGTGAAGTAAGTCAGATAGAAAAAGACAAATATCATATGATATCACTTATAGTGGAGTCTAAAAAATGATAGAAATGAACAAATTTATAAAACAGAAACAAACCAACAGACTTCATATATCCTTCAGGGAGAAAAAAATTTAAATGTTTCCAATCACTAAATGTCAACCTGAAAAATGTAAGCAATAAATAACATTGTAAAGGTATTAATTCTCCCCAAATTAACCTATACCAGGCATTAGCAAACTAAACCTGGAGATCACATCCAGCCTATCACCTTCTTTTGTAAATTAAATTTAATGAATGATCCACAAGCAAACCCATAATGAGACGTCAGGTCACACCTCTCAACGTGGCTATTAGTCCAAAGTATACAAATATGAAATGTTGTTCATGACATGGAGAAGGCAATCCTAGTACACTGGTGGTGGGATTGTAAGTTGGTACACCCACTATGAAAAGAATATGGAGGTCCTGATAAAAGCTAAAAGTAGAGCTATCATACTAGCCAGCAATTCCACTGCTTGGTATATGTCCAAAGAAAATGAAGACACCAATTTGACCAGATACATGCATCCCAATGTTCATAGCAGCATTATTTACAATTGCCAACATATGGAAGCAAACTAAATGTCCACCGACAGATGAGTGGATAAAGAAGATGTGGTATGTATACACAATAGACTATTACTCAGCCATTAAAAAGGATCAAATTCTGCCATTTGCAACAACATGGAGAGGCCTAGAATATTTATACCTACTTAAGTTAGAGAAGGACAAATACACTATGTTCTCACTTCTCTGTAGAATCTAAAAATGCAAGAAATGTATGTATAAAACAAAACAGAAATAGACTCACAGAGAACAAATTAGTGGTTACTGGTGGGGCGACTTAAAGGGGGAGGGGAAAACAGTAGTTTGTTTCTCTAAATCCAGTACCCCTATGTATGAAATAAACAAACAAGGATATATAGTACAACACAGGGAAATATAGACATTATTTTGTAACCACTTTAGTAGAACATGATCTATAAAAATATTCAATCCATATGTTGTACCCCTGAGACTAATGTAATATTGTAAATCAACTATACTTCAATTTAAATAATCCATAGGGTGGCTGAATGGATTAAAGAAAGTTCAATTATACTGTGTACAAGATATTCATGTTAACTTCTAATCCATATATAGCATAAAATTGAAAGACTGGGAACAAAATACTCCATGAAAATGATACTTGACTGACTAGTCTATTCTGAGATAAAAAAGACTTGAAGTCAAACCTCTCAAAGGAAAGAAGGTTATCATATAATGATAAATGGATTAATTCATCAAGAAATCATGACAATTATAAATATGTATGTATCCAGCTTTGGAGCCTCTCAGCATATAAAGAATATATTAACCCACGTGAAGGGGAAAATGTGCAGAAATAAAATAACGGTAAGAAACGTCGATACCCAACTTTCAACACTGTATAGGTCATCCGGACATAATATCAATCAGGAAACACTGAACCTGAACACACACTTGATATCAAATGAACCTAACATACATCTACAGCATATTCCACTCAACAGCAGCAAACTTTCCATTGTTCTTAAGTACACATAGAACATTGCCTAGGGTAGATCCTATGTTAAGCCACAAAACAAGTCTTCAAAAATCCAAGAATATTGAAATCATATCAAGGATCATTTCCAAGCACAATGGTATGAAACTGAAATTCAATATTAAAAAGAATAATTGAAAATTCAAGAACACTTAGAAATTGAACAATAAGCTCTTGAATAGCCAATGCATACAGGAGTAAATCAAAATGGAAATTTAAAAGAAATCTTAAAGCAAACAAAATTGGAAACACAAAGTACCTAAATTTATGGAATACAGGAACAAGACTGCAATTCAAAGAGTTATGTTTACAGTAATAAATGCATATATTTTCAAAGAATTCTTGAGAGGGGATCAAGAGGATAGAGTAGGAAGATACTGAGCTCCCCTGCTGCCAAAGACACACCCAAATTACAACCACTTACACGGAAATTATCTCTGAAGACTAGCAGGGAATGTTTTCCACAACTAAAGATATAAGGAAGGAGAAACCACAAGGCAGGTAGGAGGACTGGGAACACAGTCTAATTGGAACCCACACATATAGCACAGTGACCCACAGCTGGAAGATATCACAATTGCATAGGTCCTCCACATGGAGGGAAGGGTATGAGCCTGGCATTAGGCTGCTCAGCCCAGGGTTCCTGCACTGGAAGAAAAGAACACAGCAGGTCTGGCTTTGAAAACTTGCAGGGCTTATTTTCAGGAAATCTGGAGACTAAAGGAAACTGAGACTGCTCTCATAGGGCACACACAAATCTCACATGTTCTCAGTCCCTGTGCAGAGCCAATAGAGTGAAAGACACGTGTGCCAGACCCACTTGCTAATCTCGGAGAGCTTCTTGGAAAGGCAAGAGGCGACTGGGACTCCCACTAGGAACTGAGACATGGGCAAGCAACATTTTAGAATCTTCCCTGGAACTGATTAGAATCAGGGGCCTGCCCCACTTACCACCATGCCCATAGCACTCCCGCACCAGAAGGCCTCACAACCAGACACACTGGGGGCCTACGCTGTCCACCTGTGCACCTGGAGCACCACACAGCCACCCATAATGGAGGGCTGCCTTGGATATCAGCACACCCATGGCAATCAATCACATACTGCAGGGGCTCACAGCCATTTAGGCCAGGGTCCAATACCACCTACCAGCTTGTCTACAGCAGTTGGCCCTGCCCTAAGAGAAAGGTGTGTGCAGCCCACACAGGGGACACCCCTGGAGCATGTGGCTCTGCTGGCCAGAGGACAATGTGCTGCTGGGCCCCATCAGTCATCTCCTATATAAGGCCACTTCTCTGAGACCCGGGAATGTAACAACCTGAACCTAATGAATAAAGATGTACAGAGAATTAGGAAACATAAGGAAATAGAGGAATACGTTACAAATGAAGTAACAAGACACGACATCAGACAAAGAACTGAAGAAAACAGGGATAAGCATTCTACCCGATAAAAAAAAGTGTTCACAGTAATGATTATAAAGACGCTCACCCAAGTCAGGAGAAGAATAGATAGACATAGTGAGAATTTCAACAGAGTAATAACATGTCAAAAAGAACAAAACAGTGAACAATACAATAAAAGAGATTAAAACACACACACACGTACATGAGAGAAGCCACATTATACTGTAGGATACAGAAGAACAGATCAGTGAAATGGAAAACAGAGTAGTGAAAATCACCCAAACTGAATAGCACAAAGTAAAAGCAATTAAGCGTATACGTAAAGGGACCTCTGAGACAACATCAAGAATATTAACATGAGCATTACAGGGGCCCCAGAACGAGGAGAAGAGAGAAACGGGCAGATAACTTATTGGAGGATAGAGTAACTGATAACTTTCCTAACCTGGGGAAGGAAACACACATCCAGGTCCAGGAAAAACAGAGTCCCAAACAAGATGAAGACAAACAGGTCCACACCAAGACATATTATAAAGCTCCAAAAATTTAAAGAGTGATCACAGAGGCAGTGAAATAAAAGGGTCTAGTTATGTTCAAGGTATTCCCATAAGACTGTCAGATGACTTCTCAGCACAATTTTCAAACTAGGAAGGAATGATAGGATATAATCAATGGGCTAAAAAGAAAAAGTCTACAACAGGAATACTCTACCAGCAAAATTATTATTCAGAATTGCAGGAGAGGGCTTCCCTGATGTCACAGTGGTTGAGAATCTGCCTGCCAATGCAGGGGACACGGGTTCGGGCCCTGACCCAGGAAGATCCCACATGCCACAGAGCAACTAAGCCTGTGTGCCACAACTACTGAGCCTGTGCTCTAGAGCCCATGAGACACAACTACTGAGCCTGCTAGCCACAACTACTGAAGGCTGAGCACCCAGAGCACATGTTGAACAACAAGAAGAGCTACTGCAATGAGAAGCCCATGCACCACAACGGCCCATGCACCACAACGAAGAGTAGCCTCCACCTGCCACAACTAGAGAAAAACCCACGCACTGCAATGAAGACCTAATACAGCCAAAAATAAATAAATAAATTTATGGAGGAAAGAAAGAATTGAAGGAGAGATCAAGAGTTTCCCAGACTAGCAAAAGCTAAAAGAGTTCATCACTAATAAACCAGCCTTATATGCAATGTTGAAGGAATTTACTTAAGCTTCAAAGAAGTCTCACTAATTATTGATAGTAACAAGAAAACAAACAAAAGTAAAAATCTCACTGAAAAACCTATACATGGAGTAAGGGTAATAGATCAAACATTTCTTTAGCTTCTGTAAAGAATAAAAGACAATAGTAGTATGTTTTTTTAAAAAAGAGAGGGCCCAAATAAATCAGAAATGAAAGCGATGATGTTACAACAGACACCACAGAAACACAAAGTATCCTAAGATACACACAGGGTAACTCAGGGCTCAGACTGGACAGAGCCCAGTCTCCCTTCCACTGTACATGAGTTACAGGAGCCTCAGGAACTGAGGAGGGGGTCCCTGAGGGGAGGCACAAGATAGAAGATGTTAGGCATTAACCTGACTGTATTTATGTTAAACCTGCCTGAACTACATTCACATGAGATTGTTTTGTCCTGAATGTACATTGGCACCTTTAGTCTGAACTGCAGATCTTTGGCTTCACCACCTCCACCGACAGCATTAGCTTCACCTGCTGTGGACCGTCTCCTATAGGATTTCTAGAACCACAAAGCATCGAAGTTTCACAGGACACAGAGTCTGTGAGACTCCACTCAGTCTCAGAGTCTCAACCCCACTCAGAGACGTAGAGTCACAACAGAGACTCCACTCTTGGAGGACACACACAGTAGTGTGCACATCAGGACCCAAGGGAAGGGGCAGTGACCCCATAGGAGACTGAGCAGACCTACTTGCTAGTTTGAGAGGGTCTCCTGCAGAGGTGGGGGGTGACTGGGCCTCACCGTGCGGACAAGGACACTGGCAGCAGAAGTTCTGGGAAGTCCTCCTTAGCATGAGCCCTCCCAGAGTCCGCAGGTAGCCCCACCAAAGAGCCAGGTAGGCCATAGTTCTGGGTCGCCTCAGGCCAAACAACAAACAGAGAGGGAATTCTGCCCCATGCATCAGCAGACAAGCGGATTAAAGTTTTATTGAGCTCTGCCCACCAGAGCAACACCCAGCTCTACCCACCACCAGTCCCTCACATCAGGAGTGCTGCACAAGCCTCTAAGATAGACTCATCCAGCAGAGAGCAGATAGCAGAAGCAAGAAGAACTACAGTTCTTCAGCCTGTGGATGGAAAACCACATTCACAGAAAGATAGACAAAATGAAAAGGCAGAGGAATTTGTACCAGATGAAGGAACAAGATAAAACCCCAGAAAAACAACTAAATGAGGTGGAGATAGGCAACCTTCCAGAAAAAGAATTCATAATAATGATAGTGAAGATCATCCAAGACCTTGGAAAAAGAATGGAGGCAAAGATCGAGAAGGTGCAAGAAATAGTTAACAAAGACCTAGAAGAATTAAAGAACAAACAAACAGAGATGAACAGTACAATAACTGAAATGAAAAATACACTAGAAGGGGGCTTCCCTGGTGGCGCAGTGGTTGAGAGTCCACCTGCCGATGCAGGGGACATGGGTTCGTGCCCTGGTCTGGTAAGATCCCACATGCCACGGAGCGGCTGGGCCCGTGAGCCATGGCTGCTGAGCCTGCACATCCAGAGCCTGTGCTCCACAATGCGAGAGGCCACAAAAGTGAGAGGCCCGCGTACCGCAAAAAAAAAAAATACACTAGAAGGAATCAATAGTAGAATAACTGAGGCAGAAGAACGGACAACTGGCCTGGAGACAGAAAGGTGGAATTCACTGCTGCAGAAAAGAATAAAGAAAAAAGGATGCAAAGAAATGAAGACAGCTTAAGAGACCTCTGGGATAACATTAAATGCAACAAAATTTGCATTATAGGGATCCCAGAAGGTGAAGAGAGAGAGAAAGGACCCGAGCAAATATTTGAAGAGTCGAAAACTTCCCTAGCATGGGAAAGGAAATAGTAGCCACCCAAGTCCAGAAAGCACAGAGAGTCCCAGGCAGGATAAACCCAAGGAGAAAAATGCCGAGACACGTAATAATCAAACTGACAAAAATTAAAGACAAAGACAAATTATTGAAAGCCCAAGGGAAAAATGACAACATACAAGGGAACTCCCATAAGGTTAACAGCTGATTTCTCAGCAGAAACTCTACAAACCAGAAGGGAGTGGGCTGATATATTTAAAGTGATGAAAGGGAAGAACCTACAACCAAAAGAACTCTACCCAGCAAGATCTCATTCAGATTCAATGGAGAAATCAAAAGCTTTACAGACAAGCAAAAGCTAAGCGAACTCAGCACCACCAAACCAGCTCTACAACAAATGCTAAAGGAACCTATCTAAGTGGGAAACACAACAGAAGAAAAGAATCTACAAAAACAAACACATAACAATTAAGAAAATAGTAATAGGAACATACATATCAATATTTACCTTAAATGTGAATGGATTAAATGCTCCAAACAAAA
This sequence comes from Lagenorhynchus albirostris, assembly GCF_949774975.1. Taxonomy (NCBI): domain Eukaryota; kingdom Metazoa; phylum Chordata; class Mammalia; order Artiodactyla; family Delphinidae; genus Lagenorhynchus; species Lagenorhynchus albirostris. The sequence goes on along the minus strand of NW_026783557.1, from coordinate 384,687 downwards.
GACACAGTCTTGCTGAATGGATACAAAAACAAGGTCCATATATATGCAGTCTATAAGAGACCCATTTCAGACCTAGGGAAACCTACAGACTGAAAGTGAGGGGATGGAAAAGGATATTCCATGCAAATGAAAATCAAAAGAAAGCTGGAGTAGCAATACTCATATCAGATACAATAGACTTTAAAATAAAGAGCGTTACAAGAGACAAGGAAGGACGCTACGTAATGATCAAGGGATCAATCCAAGAAGAAGACATAACAATTATAAATATATATGTACCCAACATAGGAGCACCTCAATACATAAGGCAACTGCTAACAGCTATAAAAGAGAAAATCGACAGTAACACAATAATAGCAGGGGACTTTAACACTTTACTTACACCAATGGAGATCATCCGGACAGAAAATTAATAAGGAAACACAAACTTTAAGTGACACAATAGACCAAATAGATTTAATTGATATTTATAGGACATTCCATCCAAAAACAGCAGATTACATGTTCTTCTCAACTTCACGCAGAACATTCTCCAGGATAGATCACATCTTGGGTCACAAATAAAGCCTCAGGAAATTTAATAAAACTGAAATCATATCAAGCATCTGTTCTGACCACAAGGTTATGAGATTAGAAATCAATTACAGGGAAAAAATATGTAAAAAACAGAAGCACATGGAGGCTCAACAATACGTCAGTAAATAACCAAGACATCACTGAAGAAAGAAAAGAGGAAATCAAAAACAACCTAGAGACAAATGACAACAAAAACATGATGATCCAAAACCTATGGGATGCAGCAAAAGCAGTCCTAAGAGGGAAGTTTATAGCAATACAAGCCTACCTCAAGAAACCAGAAAACTCTCAAATAAACAATCTAACCTTACACCTAAAGGAATTAGAGAAAGAAGAAAGAAACCCAAAGTTAGTAGAAGGAAAGAAATCATAAAGATCAGAGCAGAAATAAATGAAACAGAAACAAAGAAAACAATAGCAAAGATCAATAAAACTAAAAGCTGGTTCTTTGAGAAGGTAAACAAAAATGATAAATCGTTAGCCAGACTCAAGGAAAAGAGGGCGAGGACTCAAATCAATAAAATTAGAAGTGAAAAAGGAGAAGTTGCAACAGACACCACAGAAATACAAAGCATCCTAAGAGACTTCTACAAGCAACTCTATGCCAATCAAATGGACAACCTGGAAGAAATGGACGAATTCTTAGAAAGGTATAACCTTCCAAGACTGAAAGAGGAACAAATAGAAAATATGAATAGACCAATCACAAGTAATGAAATTGAAACTGTGATTAAAAATCTTCCAACAAACAAAAGTCCAGAACCAGATGGCATCAGAGGTGAATTCTATCAAATATTGAGACAAGAGCTAACACCCAACCTTCTCAAACTCTTCAGAAATTTGCAGGGAAAGGAACACTCCCAAACTCATTCTATGACGCCACCATCACACTGATACCAAAACCAGACAATGATACTGCAGAAAAAGAAAATTAGAGACCAATATCACTGATGAATATAGATGTAAAAATCCTCAACAAAATACTAGCAAACAGAATTGAACAACACATTAAAAGGATCACACACCATGATCAGGTGGGGTCTATCCCAGGAATGCAAGGGTTCTTCAATATACACAAATCAATCAATGTGATACACCATATTAACAAATTGTAGAATAAAAATATCATCTCAATAGAAGCAGGAAAAAATTTTGACAAAATTCAGCACCCATTTATGATTAAAAATGCTCCAGAAAGTGAACATAGAGGGAATCTACCTCAACATAATAAAGGCCATATATGACAAACCCACAACAAACATCATTCTCAATGGTGAAAAACTACAAGAATATCCTCTAAGATCAGGAACAAAACAAGGATGTCCACCCTCACCAGTATTATTCAACATAGTTTTGGAAGTCCTAGACACAGCAATCAGAGAAAAAAAAGAAATAAAAGGAACACAAATTGGAAAAGAAGTAAAATTTTCACTGTTTGCAAATGACATGATACTACACATAGTGAATCTTAAAGATGACACTAGAAGATTACTAGAGCTAAACAATGAATCTGGTAAAGTTGCAGGATACAAAGTTAATGCACAGAAATCTCTTGCATTCCTCTACACTAACAATGAAAGATGAGAAGGAGAAATTAAGGAAACAATCCCATACACCATTGCGACAAAAAGAATAAAATATGTAGTAATGAACCTACCTAGGGAGGTCAAAGTCCTATACTCAGAAAACTATAAGACACTGCTGAAAGAAATCAAAGACTATATAAACAGATGGGAGTATTAACCATATGCTTGGATTAGAAGAATCAATATTGTGAAAATGACTATACTACGCAAAGCAATCTACAGATTCAATGCAATCCCTATCAAATTATCGGTGGCATTTTCTACAGAACTAGAACAAAAAAACCTTAAAATTTGTATGGAGACACAAAACACCCCGAATAGCCAAATCAGTCTTGAGGGAAATTAAAAGAGCTGGAGGAATCAGACTTCCTGACTTCAGACTATACTACAAAGCTACAGTAATCAAGACTATATGGTACTGGCACCAAAACAGAAATATAGATCAATGGAACAGGATAGAAAGCCCAGAGACAAACCTACATACCTATGGCTAACTCATCTATGACAAAGGAGGCAAGGATAAACAATGGAGAAAAGATAGTCTCTTCAGTAAGTGGTGCTGGGAAAACTGGACAGTTACACATAGAAGAATGAAATTAGAACATCCATAACACCATACACAAAAATAAACTCCAAATAGATTAGAGATCTAAATGTTAAGACCAGACGCTATTAAACTCTTAGAAGAATACATAGGCAGAACACTCTATGACATAAATCACAGCAAGATCCTATTTGACCCACCTCCTAGGGAAATGGAAATAAAAACAAAAATAAACAAATGGGACCTAATGAAACTTAAAGGCTTTTGCACAGCAAAGAAACACATAAAGAAGACGAAAAGACAACCCTCAGAATGGGAGAAAATCTTTTCAAATGAAGCAAATGACAAAGGATTAATCTCCAAAATTTACAAGCAGCTCATGTAGCTCAATATCACAAAAACAAACAACCCAATCCAGGAATGGGCAGAAGACCTAAATAGACATTGCTCCAAAGACGATATACAGGTTGCCAACAAACACATGAAAGGATGCTGAACATCACTAATCATTACAGAAATGTAAATCAAAACTACAGTGAGGTATCACTCACAGCAGTCAGAATGGCAATCATCAAAAAATCTACAAAAAATAAATGCTGGAGAGGCATTTATTGGAGAAAAGGGAACACTCTTTCAGTGTTAGTGGGAATGTAAATTGATATAGCCATTAGGGAGAACGGTATGGAGGTTCCTTAGAAAACTAAAAATAGAAGTACCATATGACCCAGCAATCCAACTCCTGGGCATTTACCCTGAGAGAACCATAATTCAAAAAGAGTTATGTTCAACAATGTTCATTGCAGCTCTATTTACAATAGCCAGGAGATGGAAGCAACCTAAGTGTCCATCGACTGATGAATCGATAAAGAATATCTGGCACATATATACAATGGAATATTCCTCTGCCATAAAAAGAAACAAAACTGAGTTATTTGTAGTGAGATGGATGGACGTACAGACTGTCCTACACAGTAAAGTAAGTCAGAAAGAGAAAAACAAATAGCGTGTGCTAACACAGATATATGGAGTCTAAAGAAAAAAATGTTTATGAAGAACCTAGGGGCGGGAGAGGATTAAGGACACAGACGTACAGAAAGGACTTGAGCACACGGGGAGGGGGAAGGGTAAGCTGGGACAAAGTGAGAGAGTGGCATGGACATATATACATTACCAAATGTAACATCGATAGCTACTGGGAAGAAGCCACATAGCACAGGGAGATCAGCTCAGTGCTTTGTGAACACCTAAAGTGGTGGGATAGGGACAGTGAGAGAGAGATGCAAGAGGGAGGGGATATGGTGGTATATGTATAGCTGATTCACTTTGTTATACAGCAGAAACTAACACATCATTGTAAAGCAATTATACGCCAATAAAGTTGTAAATTGAAAAAAAAAAGAAAGCCCAGAGATAAACCTACATACCAATGGTCAATAATCTATGACACAGGAGGCAAGACTATACAATGGAGAAAAGACAGTCTCTTCAATCAGTGGTTCTGGGAAAAATGGGCAGCTACATGTAAAAGAATGAAATTAGAATACTCCCTAACACCATACAGAAAAATAAATTCAAAATGGATTAGAGACCTTAATGTAAGACCGGACAGTATAAAACTCTTAGAGGAAAAAATAGGAAGAATACTCTGACATAAATCACAACAAGATCTTTTTTGATCCACCTCCTAGAGTAATGCAATAAAAAAGATAAACAAATGGGAACTAATGAAACATAAAAGCTTTTGCAAAGCAAAGGAAAGTAAAAACAAGACGAAAAGACAACTCTCAGAATGGGACAATATATTTTCAAATGAAGCAACAGACAAAGGATTAATCTCCAATAATATATAAACAGCACATGCAGCTCAATATTAACAAAACCAAACAACCCAATACAAAAATGGCAGAAGATCTAAATAGACATTTATTCCAAGAAGAGAGAGAGATGGCCAAGAAGCACATGAAAAGTTTCTCAACATCACTAATTATTAGAGAAATGCAAATCAAAACTACGATGAGCTATCACCTCACACCTCTTAGAATGGACATCATCAGAAAATCTACAAACGACAAATGCTGGGGAGGGTGTGGAGAAAAGGAACCCTCTTCCACTATTGGTGGGAATGTAAATTGATACAGTCACTATGGAGAACAATATGGAGGTTCCTTAAAGAACTAAAAATAGAATTACCATATGATCCAGCAATCCCACTACTGGGCATATACCCAGAGAAAATCATAAATCAAAAAGACACATTCACCACAATGTTCATTGCAGCACTATTTACAATAGCCGGGTAATGGGAGCAACCTAAATGCACACAGACAGACGAATGGATAAAGATGTGGTACATATATAACATGGAATGTTACTCAGCCATAAAAAGGAATGAAATTCGGTCATTTGTACAGACGTCGATGGACCTAGAGACTGTCATACAGAGTGAAGTAAGACAGAAAGAGAAAAAGAAATATTGTATATTAATGCATATATGTGGAACCAAGAAAAACGGAACAGATGAACTGGTTTGCAGGGCAGAAATAGAGACACAGATGTAGAGAACAAACGTATGGACACCAAGGGGGGAAAGCCGTGGGGGGGGTAGTGCTGGGATGAATTGGGAGTTTGGGATTGACTTATATACACCCATATGTATAAAATCGATAACCAGAAAGAACCTGCTGTATAATAATAAAATTAAAAAAATAAATAAACATACAAAAAGTAAAACAGAAAAAAGTTCTTCCATTCCCATACATGTATTTATATGAATGAATTATTTCCATGCTTCTATCTATAAATACGAAAAAGAGGAATAAAACCTACATTGAACCAAAAAAGACAAAAAAAAAAAAAAAAAGCAGAACCCACCAGTTATAAACAGGAAAACCCTATCAGGACACTTGCTCCAAAGGTAAAGAATCCTGAAGTTGGTCAGAGGTGGGTAATCGTCTCCCATGCAGTCAGGAGCCCCCCCACCCCCACAAGGAGCGTCCTCATTGCAAAGTTGGGGAACCATGCCGAGGCATCTCTGAGTAAACGTGAGCTGAGCTCCAGGCCAGCTGCTGCTGAGCTGTTCCCACACTTCCCAGGTACAACCCCTGAATCTGTGCAAGGACTTGAAAGCCTAGAGGAAGGGTCATGGAGCCACACCAGCGACAGCACCCAGGCCGACTTGGTGCCTACAGGCCAAGCAGGATGGTCCTGGCCCCGGGCGCACTTCTGGAAGCTTTCCATTTCTCTGCCTGAGATACCCCTCCTGTCCCGGCCCCCACTGCTTTTTTCCTTACTCACCTCTGCCTGGGGAGAAATTCCAGCAGCAGATATGGGTGACACATCCTCTTCTTTAGCAGTTGGCAGCTTGGCAACTCCTGCAGAAAACCCAGCAGAGCCCCACTCACACCGGGCCACCCAAAAAACCGTGGCCCCTCACTCCCTCCCACCAGCCCAGCCCCGACACTGCTGACGGGGCAGTGAATATGGCGTCAGACACAACTGAAGGGGCTCTTGCTGCCTGGCGCGGTGTTTATATTGACCTCAAACCAGGCACACCTGGAGAGGGCTGGCCGGCAGTGTCAGGCTGCCCAGGTCAGCCAATCCTCGCCCCTCTGGGGCTCACAGCAGCAGAAAATGGACCTTGATGAACCGACCAGGTCCAAGGAACAGGTGTGGGCTCCTAAGAGTCAGGATAGACAAGGGGCTGCAGCTCTGGCTTGTTTTCTAATCATTTTATCTGGCCCATGAATGGGAGACAACTTCAAGAAGACCCTCTCCTAATGAGAGGAACCCAGGAGTCAGGGAGAGGAGGGGTGGTGGGTGGAGACAGAGGCCTGGTGCCCCGGCTGCAGTGGAAGTCTCTGGAAGACCAGGTGGAGGGAGGCCGCACAGAGTGACGCCCAGTGTCACAGACCTGTTGGAGCTGTTGTTTGTTAGTTCAGGTCGTGCTCTGAGGTGCTCTGTGTCAGCCCTGAGCAACAGGTGAGCTGGGGGTGCTCTGCAATGGGGGCTATGTGCATGGTTCCTGTGTGCCCAGTCTTGCTGGGTACCTGCATAGGTGAGCTCCATATCCTGGGAGGGGCCTGACCACAAGAGCCCCGTGGGCTGCTGGGTACCTGCGCAGGTGAGCTCCATATCCTGGGAGGGGCCTGACCATGAGAGCCCTGTGGGCTACTGGGTACTTGGTAAAGGACGTCAGGTCAGTGAAGCAACTGAGAATATACATCCAGTAGTTCCTAATTCCTACACACTGATGGTCATTCTACCATCCACCAGGACATGGTATTCTGTATTAGACTTAGGTGATGTCTTCTTCTGTATTCCATTAGTCCCAGAGTCACAAGAAATTTTGAAGTAGCGAGGAGTCTAGCCGGTCTTATTGGCCGCCGTCACTGCAGTGTCTGTAGGTTTTTCTATGGTGACAGTGTGATATACGGTTCCCCCACCAAGGTATGGGTTAGGATTAGGGTACGGGTTAGGGTATGATTTAGGGTTAGGGTTATGGTTAGGATTAGCGTTAGGGAATGGATACAGTTTATGGTACCAGTTAGTGTACGACAACGGGTTTGGTTAGAATCCATGTTAGGGTGTAGGTTAGTGTTAGTATATGGGTTAGGATTAGGTTGTGGGTTAGGGGACGGTTTAGGGTTAGGTTTAGCGTTAGGGAAAGGGTACGGATTAGGTCACTGTTTAGGGTACGACAACAGTTTAGGGTACCTGTTAGGGTTAGTGTTACTGTTAGTGTACGTGTTACAATTAGGACTTGGGTAAGTATAAGGTTTAGGGTTAGGGTTAGGGTACGTGTTAGTGTTAGTGTATGGGTTATTGTTATGGCACAGCTTAGTGTAAGGTTTAGGGTTAGGGTTAGGGAACGGGTACGGTTTTGGTTACAGTTTAGTGTATGACAACATCAGTCTTTGGGGGTTTATCCAGGCACATTCACCTCTAGTGTATAAAAGAGGAACACCACTGGCAGGAAGGTCTGTTTCCCTGGTTACCAGAATGGGGAAAGCAGAAATGCTGCCGCCAAATGGCCGTTGCCTGCAACAGCAGCTTTACAACCTGTGCTGATCGGCACTTCATATGCACAAGTACTCGAAGGCTGTAAATGAAACCTGCCCTCAAAATGTCTTCAGGGAGGTAATGGCCAAAATATTTCAAAATGTGGCACATATTTCAAGAAAACCATTTGGAGAGGTAAGCTGTACTCACAGTTTGAAGAAAATAAAGGACATGCCTGAAAGCTAAATTTCAAGGCATTATGAGACACATGCAAATCCAACCACAAAGAGGTATCAGCTCACAGCAGTCAGAATAAAAGTTAGTAGAAAAACTACAAACAATAAATGCTGAAGGGGTTATGGAGAAGTGCATACCCTCAACTTTAAATGGGATGTAACCTGGTAAGAGCCATTAATGGAACAGAATGGAGGTGCCTTTACAAGGTAAACAATTGGCTACCATATGATCCAGCAGGCCCACTACTTGGTCTAAAACCGAAGATGACAGAATTGGAAAGACACAGGCTGGCAAATGTGCATTGCAGCAGTATTACAATGGTCAAGACATGGAAGCAACCAAAAATTCCATCAACAGATGAGTGGACAAAGAAGAACTGGTACATGCACAGACCGAATATTAGCCAAGGAAAAAAATGACACAATGCCATTTGCAACACCATAGATGAGTCTAGAAGTAATCACACAACTTGTCGTAAGTCAGAAAGCGAAAGACACATATCCTATGATATCACTTATAGGTGTTACCTAAAAAGTGACACCAGTGAAGATATTTCCACAGAGAAAGGCAATCACAGATTCATTAAACAAACTTATGATTCACCAATGGAAAGGTGTGAGGACTGGATACATTAAGATATCGGGGTTAACAGAGCTATACAAACACAGGTGAAGTATATAATCACCAAAGACCTACGGAATACCAAGAGAAGACTACTCAAGATTGTGTCGTAACCTACATGGGAAAAGGATCCAAAGAACAATAGATATATGTGTATGTGTAAAACAACCACATCTTGCACACCTAGAACAAGCAAAACATTGTAATCACGCTTGCTGTGATAAACAATGAAAATTAAATTTAAAAAACGAAGAAGTAGTGGGATATAACGTTAAGGGGCTCTTTCCTGGCACATTCCATTCTAATTTACAACCTGGAACGTGACTTTCATTAAGGCTCTGTTGCCCTAATAACCAGATTTGTTAAAGGAGAACTGTGCCTCTTTGTGGCCGTTTCACACAGCAGCAGCTCCAACTGCAGCTGTAACGGTTACTTGATAGTCAAAATAATTGCAGGCCTGTAAATGACACCTGCCCTCAAAACAATCCTTCGGTCGTAAATCGAGCAGAAATCTCAAAAGACATCCATATTTCAAAACGACAATTTCAAGAGGCATATTTTATGCACATTTTATATTCTGTCTCTTTTTTTGTTATAGAAAAAGGCATGGAAAAACGCTCAACGTCAGGAATTAATAAAGCCATGCAAATCCAGTCTAGAAACACGTTCACCTCACAGCCGTCAGAAGGATCGTGAGCAAAAAAGTCTACATAGTATAAATGCTGAAGGGGTTTTAGAGAACTGTGTACCCTCAAGCTGCTGACGGGATGTAACCTGGTAACAGCCAGTACAGAGAACAAAATGGAGGTGTGTTTAAAGGTAAAACTTGAGCTACCATGTGATCTGGTAGGATCACTGATGGGCCTTTCACCTGAGTAGACCAGAATCAAAGAGACACAGGCTGGCAATCCTGCACTGCAGCAACATGTACCATAGCCAAGACTTGGAAGAAACCAAAATGTCCATCAACAGAAAAATTCACCAAGAAGAAGTCGTCCTTGTACACAATGGAATATTAGCCATGGAAAAGCATGGAACAGTGCCATTGGCACCACCATAGAAGGATCTAGAGATAATCACCCAACTTGAAGTAAGAAACAAAACGAAAGACAGATATCCCATTACATCACTTATAGGTGTTACGTAAAAGTTGATACCCATGAAATAATTTCCAAGAGAAGGACACTCACAGATTCAGAAAACCAAATTATGTTTAACCAAATGGAAAGGTGTAAGGAATGTATGAATTAGGATATGGGGGTTAACAGACATGTACTTATATATATGAAATATATAATCACAAAATACCTATGGAATACCAAGAGAGGTCTACTCAAAACTCTGTAATAACCTACATGGGAAAGGATCCAAAGATGAATAGATCTATACATAGATATAATGATGAAGCAGATTCTGTTCAGCTAGAACACACACAACAATTTTCTCAAATTTGCTCTTATAATTAATAAAAATTAAATTTAAAAAAACAAACAAGAATTATGGAGATATAAGCTCTTGGGCGTTTGCCCTGACACATTCCACTCTAAATTGCAGCCTACAAACACGATTTCCAGGAAAGATCTGTTGCCCAAAAAACCCAGAATTGGAAACGTAGGAATGCTGTCACCTTGTGCCATTTCCCGCAAGAGCGGCTTTAAAACCACAGGTAACCATCACTTAACATTCACAAGGACTCACTCTGGGCTGTAAAGCACACCTGCCGTCAAAACTTGTACTGAGGCATGGAATGGCCAAAAAAATTCAAATCCGGCAAATTTTTCAAGGAGACAGTATGAAGAGGTAAGTTTTACTCACTATTTTTCAAATAAAAAAGAAAATGGATAAAAGCTCAACATCAGAAATTATTAGAGTCATGCAAATCTAGCCTACAGAAAGGTTTCAACTCACGCAAGTCAACTACCATCAACCAAAAGTCTACAGACAATAAACGCTGAAGGTGTTTTAGAGAGCTGTGTATCCTCTAGCTGCTTGTGAGATGTCAAGTGGCAAGATCCGGTAATGAGAACAGAAAGGAGCTGCGTTTAAAAGTAAAAATTGAGATGTCATTCGATCCAACACGCCCACCACTGGGCCTATCACCTAAGCGCCGAATCGAGAAGACACACGCTGACAAACCTGTACTGAAGTAATACTGAAAATAGCCAGGACATGGAAGCAGCAAAAATGTCAGTTAACAGATGAATGGACAAAGAAGAAGTGGTACATGTACCTAATGGAAGATTAGCTTTCAAAAAAATGAACAATGTCGCTTTCATGACTACAGGTGAGTCTAGAAATAATCATATTCTGTGAAGTCAAAAGTGTATGATATATCTCCTATGATATAATTTATAGATGTTATCTTAAGATTCCTACCAATGAACATATTTCCAAAGGAAAAGCCACTCAGAGACGTATGAAACAAACTAATGGTTAAGCAAAATGAAAGGTGGCAGGATGAGTAAATTAGGATTATGGGGTTAACATACATACACTAATATATGTTATAAGTATATAAACTTATAATATATAAAATATACAAATTATATAATCATTAATATATATAAATTATATAATCACCAAACACCTACCAAATACCAAGGGAGCTCTACTCAACACTCTATAATAACCTACATGGTAACAGGATCCAATGATGAACAGATATATGTATGAAAAATTGATCCTAATTGGTACATCCAGAGAATCACAACACTCTAATAAAATTTACTCCAATAGGGGCTTCCCTAGTGGCGCAGTGGTTGAGAATCTGCCTGCCAATGCAGGGGACACGGGTTCGAGCCCTGGTCTGGGAGGCTCCCACATGCCGTGGAGCAACTATGCCCATGAGCCACAACTACTGAGCTTGCGCGTCTGCAGCCTGTGCTCCACAACAAGAGAGGCCACAATAGTGAGAGGCCCACGCACCCCGATGAAGAGTGGTCCCCGCTTGCCGCAACTAGAGAAAGCCCTCGCACAGAAACGAAGACGCAACACAGCCAATATTAAAGGCAAAGGGGAAATTGTAGATCGAGGAAGAATCTAGTTTAAAAAAAATTTACTCCAATAAGAAACATAAAATAAATTTAGAAAACAAACGTAAGTAGGAGACATAAGCTTTTGGGAGTTTGTCCTGGGACATTCCACTACAGTTTGCAACCTAGGACCACAACTTCAAGGAAGGCTCTCCTGTCCTTGTAACCAAAGTTGGGAATGTAGACATCTGCCGCCTTGTGGTCAATTCCCGCAACAGCAGCTTTAATCTCAGTGCTATTGGTCACTTAATATTCACAAGGACTGCAGGGCTTTAAATGACACCTGCCCTCAAAAAATATCTTGCGGTCAGGAATGGACATTAATATACAAAACAGTAGGAAATCCGGAGAAGACAATTTCGAGAGGTAAATTTCCTCACAGTGTTTTTTTTTTAAGGACATGAAAAAATGTTCAACATCAAAAATTATTAGGGACATGCAAATTTAAACTACAAAAAGGTATCAGCTCACAATAGTCTGAGTGGCCATCAGAGAAAAATGTCTGCAAACAATAAATGCTGAATGGGTTTCCGAGAATGGATACACTCATATGCTGTTGCTGGGATGTAAACTGGTAAGAGCCACTAATCAGAACAGAATGAAGGTGCCTTTAAAAGGTAAAAGTTGAGCTACTATGTGATCCTGCCAAAACACTAATGGGCCTGTAACCCGAGAACACCAGAATTCAGAAATACCCAGGTACCCAAAAATGCTCTTCAGTGATACTTACAATAGCCAGACATGGATGCAAGCAAAATGTTCAAAAACAAATGAACGGGCAAAGGAGTGGTACATGTACACAATCGAATATTAGCCATGGAAATGATGAAACAATGCCTTTTCCATCACCACTGATGAACCTAGGGGTAATCATACTACGTAAAGTAAGTCACAAAAAGAAAGACAAATATCCGATGACATCATTTACTAGGGTTATCTAGAAATTGATACCCATGAATATATTTCCACTGCGAAAGACCCATACAGACTTTGAAAAAGGTGAAAGGAATGGAAAAATTAGGATGTTGGGGTTAACATGCATTTAATAATTCATATAAAATATATAATCAAGAAGGACCTACTGGATGCCAAGGGAGGTCTACTCAACTCTCTCTAATGACCAACATGCGAAAGAACCTAAACCTGATTAGATGTATGTATACATATGAATGAACCGGCTTCTTTACACCTAGAACAAACACAACATTGTAATCAAATTTACTCTGATAAGAAATAAAAAATAAATTAAACAAGAAGTAATGTGACACAAGATTTTGTGTATTTGTCCTGGCACTTTACACTCCAATTTACAATCTAGGAAGACGAATTCCACTAAACCAATGTTTTACCTAGCAATCAAGGTGAGTATGAATAAATTCCACTGCCTTGTTGCCCTTTCCTGCAACTGCAACTTTAAAAACAATGCTTATGGGTACTTAATATTCAGAAGAACTGTTGGGCTCTAAGTGACACCCACAATCAGGAAATGTCCACGGGTAGGCAAGCAAAATAAATTCCAAAGGAACAGACTTTCAAGATCCTATTTCAATAGGTAAATTTTACACTGTTTAAAAGAAAAGCACTTGAAAAGATGTTCTAATTCCTATATTATTAGCGTCATGGAAGTCAAAACTACAAGGAGGGATCACTTCACATGAGTAAGAATAGCCACCATTGAAACATCTACAAACAGTAAATGCTTGAGAGGTTGTAGAAAAAAGGCAACCCTCCTATGCTGCTGTTGGGATCTAACATGGTAACAGCCACTATAAATAAGAGTATGGAGGTGCCTTTACAAGGTAAGTTTAGAGGTACCATATGATCCAGCTGTCCCACTCCCAGGCGTATAACGGGAGAAAACCAGAATTGGAAAACACACATGCACCCATATGTGTACCGCAGCACAACTTACAACGTCTAAGACATGGAAGCAACCAAAATATCCATCAGCAGATGGACGGATAAAGAAGCGGTACATGTTCACAGTGAAATATTACTCAGAAATGAAAAGAATGAAGGAATGCCATTTGCAGCATCATAGATAGAATTACAGATAATCATACTAAGTGAAGTAAGTCAGAAAGAGAAAGTCAAATATCATATGATACTACTTGTAGCTGAAATGTAAAAATTGATACCAATGAACTAATTTACAAGAGAGAAACAGGGACTTTCCAGGTGGTGCAATGGTTAAGAATCTGAGCTTCCAATTCAGGGGGCATGGGTTCGATCCCTGGTGTTGGGAGAACTAATATCACACATGCCTTGCAGTACAGCCAAAAAAAATAAAATAAAAGAGAGAGAAACAGACTCACAGACTTAGAAAACAAACTTATGCTTACCCAATGAGAAAGCTGGGTGGAAGGAATAAATCAATCAGGAGGCTGGGGAAAATATTTACACACTCATACATATAAAATAGATTATCAACAAGGACCTACTGCATAACAAAGGGAAGTCTACTCAACACTCTCTAATAACCTATATGGGAAAAGAATCTGAAGATGAATAGACATATGAATATACATAACTGAACAAGATTCTGTACGCCTACCACAAACAGAATATTTTAAATCAACTTTACTCCAATAAAAAAAGAAAAATTAAATTAAAACAAAAACAAGAAGTAACAAAACAGAAGATTTGGGGTGTTTGTTCTGCCACAGCCCACACTAATTTACAATCCAAGAGCCCATCTTCCACAGTGGGTCTGGTTACCCAAGGAACCAGAGAGGGGCATGAAGGAAATCCTAACATCTGTGCCCATTTCCACAACAGCAACTTTAAAACATGTGCTTATGGGCACTTCATATTCACAAGGACTGCCAGGGTGTAAATGACACCTGCCCTTAACAAATGCCCTGTGGTAGTTATCGAGCAAAAATTCAAAATAGTCAGACTTTCAAAAACCCAATGTCAACTGTAACTTTTCCTCACAGTGTTTAAAAAAAACACACGCAAAGATGCTCAAAATCTCGAATTATTGGACAGACCCATGCAAATCAAAACTACAACAAGGTATCACCTCACACAGTCAGAATGGCCATCATCAAAAAGTTTACAAACCATAAATGCTGGAGAGGACATGGAGAAAAGGGAACCCTCCTATGCTGTTGGTGTGATGTAAGCTGGTAACAGCCACTATAAAGTACAGTATGGAGATGCCTTTTAAAAGTAAAAATAGAGCTACCATATCATCCAGCAGTCTTACTTCTGGGTGTACATCTGCAGAAAGCCAGAAATGAAAATGACAAATGCACCCAAACCCAAACATGCACTGCAGCACTGTTTACAATAGCCAAGACATGGAGGCAACCAAAATGTCCATCAACAGATGAATGGATAATGAAGAAGTTGTACATGTACACAATCAAATAAATATTACTCAGAAATGAAAAAGCATGATCACCTCTAGGTCCATTCCTGTTGCTGCAAATGACATTATTTCATTCTAAGTGAAGTAAGTCAGATAGAAAAAGACAAATATCATATGATATCACTTATAGTGGAGTCTAAAAAATGATAGAAATGAACAAATTTATAAAACAGAAACAAACCAACAGACTTCATATATCCTTCAGGGAGAAAAAAATTTAAATGTTTCCAATCACTAAATGTCAACCTGAAAAATGTAAGCAATAAATAACATTGTAAAGGTATTAATTCTCCCCAAATTAACCTATACCAGGCATTAGCAAACTAAACCTGGAGATCACATCCAGCCTATCACCTTCTTTTGTAAATTAAATTTAATGAATGATCCACAAGCAAACCCATAATGAGACGTCAGGTCACACCTCTCAACGTGGCTATTAGTCCAAAGTATACAAATATGAAATGTTGTTCATGACATGGAGAAGGCAATCCTAGTACACTGGTGGTGGGATTGTAAGTTGGTACACCCACTATGAAAAGAATATGGAGGTCCTGATAAAAGCTAAAAGTAGAGCTATCATACTAGCCAGCAATTCCACTGCTTGGT
The DNA here is from genome assembly GCF_949774975.1 of Lagenorhynchus albirostris. NCBI lineage: Eukaryota > Metazoa > Chordata > Mammalia > Artiodactyla > Delphinidae > Lagenorhynchus > Lagenorhynchus albirostris. The sequence continues at coordinate 369,111 of NW_026783557.1, read as the reverse complement.
ATATGTCCAAAGAAAATGAAGACACCAATTTGACCAGATACATGCATCCCAATGTTCATAGCAGCATTATTTACAATTGCCAACATATGGAAGCAAACTAAATGTCCACCGACAGATGAGTGGATAAAGAAGATGTGGTATGTATACACAATAGACTATTACTCAGCCATTAAAAAGGATCAAATTCTGCCATTTGCAACAACATGGAGAGGCCTAGAATATTTATACCTACTTAAGTTAGAGAAGGACAAATACACTATGTTCTCACTTCTCTGTAGAATCTAAAAATGCAAGAAATGTATGTATAAAACAAAACAGAAATAGACTCACAGAGAACAAATTAGTGGTTACTGGTGGGGCGACTTAAAGGGGGAGGGGAAAACAGTAGTTTGTTTCTCTAAATCCAGTACCCCTATGTATGAAATAAACAAACAAGGATATATAGTACAACACAGGGAAATATAGACATTATTTTGTAACCACTTTAGTGGAACATGATCTATAAAAATATTCAATCCATATGTTGTACCCCTGAGACTAATGTAATATTGTAAATCAACTATACTTCAATTTAAATAATCCATAGGGTGGCTGAATGGATTAAAGAAAGTTCAATTATACTGTGTACAAGATATTCATGTTAACTTCTAATCCATATATAGCATAAAATTGAAAGACTGGGAACAAAATACTCCATGAAAATGATACTTGACTGACTAGTCTATTCTGAGATAAAAAAGACTTGAAGTCAAACCTCTCAAAGGAAAGAAGGTTATCATATAATGATAAATGGATTAATTCATCAAGAAATCATGACAATTATAAATATGTATGTATCCAGCTTTGGAGCCTCTCAGCATATAAAGAATATATTAACCCACGTGAAGGGGAAAATGTGCAGAAATAAAATAACGGTAAGAAACGTCGATACCCAACTTTCAACACTGTATAGGTCATCCGGACATAATATCAATCAGGAAACACTGAACCTGAACACACACTTGGTATCAAATGAACCTAACATACATCTACAGCATATTCCACTCAACAGCAGCAAACTTTCCATTGTTCTTAAGTACACATAGAACATTGCCTAGGGTAGATCCTATGTTAAGCCACAAAACAAGTCTTCAAAAATCCAAGAATATTGAAATCATATCAAGGATCATTTCCAAGCACAATGGTATGAAACTGAAATTCAATATTAAAAAGAATAATTGAAAATTCAAGAACACTTAGAAATTGAACAATAAGCTCTTGAATAGCCAATGCATACAGGAGTAAATCAAAACGGAAATTTAAAAGAAATCTTAAAGCAAACAAAATTGGAAACACAAAGTACCTAAATTTATGGAATACAGGAACAAGACTGCAATTCAAAGAGTTATGTTTACAGTAATAAATGCATATATTTTCAAAGAATTCTTGAGAGGGGATCAAGAGGATAGAGTAGGAAGATACTGAGCTCCCCTGCTGCCAAAGACACACCCAAATTACAACCACTTACACTGCTGAAAGAAATCAAAGACTATATAAACAGATGGGAGTATTAACCATATGCTTGGATTAGAAGAATCAATATTGTGAAAATGACTATACTACGCAAAGCAATCTACAGATTCAATGCAATCCCTATTAAATTATCAGTGGCATTTTCTACAGAACTAGAACAAAAAAACTTAAAATTTGTATGGAGACACAAAACACCCCGAATAGCCAAATCAGTCTTGTGGGAAATTAAAAGAGCTGGAGGAATCAGACTTCCTGACTTCAGACTATACTACAAAGCTACAGTAATCAAGACTATATGGTACTGGCACCAAAACAGAAATATAGATCAATGGAACAGGATAGAAAGCCCAGAGATAAACCTACATACCTATGGCTAACTCATCTATGACAAAGGAGGCAAGGATAAACAATGGAGAAAAGATAGTCTCTTCAGTAAGTGGTGCTAGGAAAATTGGACAGTTACACATAGAAGAATGAAATTAGAACATCCATAACACCATACACAAAAATAAACTCCAAATAGATTAGAGATCTAAATGTTAATACCAGACGCTATTAAACTCTTAGAAGAAAATATAGGCAGAACACTCTATGAGATAAATCACAGCAAGATCCTATTTGACCCACCTCCTAGATAATGGAAATAAAAACAAAAATAGACAAATGGGACCTAATGAAACTTAAAAGCTTTTGCACAGCAAAGAAACACATAAAGAAGATGAAAAGACAACCCTCAGAATGGGAGAAAATATTTTCAAATGAAAGGATTAATCTCCAAAATTTACAAGCAGCTCATGTAGCTCAATATCACAAAAACAAACAACCCAATCCAGGAATGGGCAGAAGACCTAAATAGACATTGCTCCAAAGACGATATACAGGTTGCCAACAAACACATGAAAGGATGCTGAACATCACTAATCATTACAGAAATGTAAATCAAAACTACAGTGAGGTATCACTCACAGCAGTCAGAATGGCAATCATCAAAAATCTACAAAAAATAAATGCTGGAGAGGCATTTATTGGAGAAAAGGGAACACTCTTTCAGTGTTAGTGGGAATGTAAATTGATATAGCCATTAGGGAGAACGGTATGGAGGTTCCTTAAAAAACTAAAAATAGAAGTACCATACGACCCAGCAATCCAACTCCTGGGCATTTACCCTGAGAGAACCATAATTCAAAAAGAGTTATGTTCAACAATGTTCATTGCAGCTCTATGTACAATAGCCAGGAGATGGAAGCAACCTAAGTGTCCATCGACTGATGAATCGATAAAGAATATCTGGCACATATATACAATGGAATATTCCTCAGCCATAAAAAGAAACAAAACTGAGTTATTTGTAGTGAGATGGATGGACGTACAGACTGTCCTACACAGTAAAGTAAGTCAGAAAGAGAAAAACAAATAGCGTGTGCTAACACAGATATATGGAGTCTAAAGAAAAAAAAAGTTTATGAAGAACCTAGGGGTGGGAGAGGATTAAGGACACAGACGTACAGAAAGGACTTGAGCACACGGGGAGGGGGAAGGGTAAGCTGGGACAAAGTGAGAGAGTGGCATGGACATATATACATTACCAAATGTAACATCGATAGCTACTGGGAAGAAGCCACATAGCACAGAGAGATCAGCTCAGTGCTTTGTGAAAACCTAAAGTGGTGGGATAGACACAGTGAGAGAGAGATGGAAGAGGGAGGGGATATGGTAGTATATGTATAGCTGATTCACTTTGATATACAGCAGAAACTAACACATCATTGTAAAGCAATTATACTCCAATAAAGTTGTAAAATAAAAAAAAGAAAGACCAGAGATAAACCTACATACCAATGGTCAATAATCTATGACACAGGAGGCAAGACTATACAATGGAGAAAAGACAGTCTCTTCAATCAGTGGTTCTGGGAAAAATGGACAGCTACATGTAAAAGAACGAAATTAGAATACTCCTTAACACCATACAGAAAAATAAATTCAAAATGGATTAGAGACCTTAATGTAAGACCGGACAGTATAAAACTCTTAGAGGAAAAAATAGGAAGAATACTCTGACATAAATCACAACAAGATCTTTTTTGATCCACCTCCTAGAGTAATGCAATATAAAAGAAAAATAAACAAATGGGAACTAATGAAACATAAAAGCTTTTGCAAAGCAAAGGAAAGTAAAAACAAGACGGAAAGACAACCCTCAGAATGAGAGAATATATTTGTAAATTAATCAACAGACAAAGGATTAATCTCCAGTAATATATAAACAGCACATGCAGCTCAATATTAAGAAAACCAAACAACCCAATACAAAAATGGCAGAAGATCTAAATAGACATTTATTCCAAGAAGAGAGAGAGATGGCCAAGAAGAACATGAAAATTTCTCAACATCACTAATTATTAGAGAAATGCAAATCAAAACTACAATGAGGTATCACCTCACACCTCTTAGAATGGACATCATCAGAAAATCTACGAACAACAAATCCTGGGGAGGGTGTGGAGAAAAGGAACCCTCTTCCACTATTGGTGGGAATGTAAATTGATACAGTCACTATGGAGAACAATATGGAGGTTCCTTAAAGAACTAAAAATAGAATTACCATATGATCCAGCAATCCCACTACTGGGCATATACCCAGAGAAAAACATAAATCATAAAGACACATTCACCACAATGTTCATTGCAGCACTATTTACAATAGCCCGGTAATGGGAGCAACCTAAATGCACACAGACAGACGAATGGATAAAGATGTGGTACATATATAAAATGGAATGTTACTCAGCCATAAAAAGGAATGAAATTCGGTCATTTGTACAGACGTCGATGGACCTAGAGACTGTCATACAGAGTGAAGTAAGACAGAAAGAGAAAAAGAAATATTGTATATTAATGCATATATGTGGAACCAAGAAAAACGGAACAGATGAACTGGTTTGCAGGGCAGAAATAGAGACACAGATGTAGAGACAAACGTATGGACACCAAGGGGGGAAAGCCGTGGGGGGGTAGTGCTGGGATGAATTGGGAGTTTGGGATTGACTTATATACACCCATATGTATAAAATCGATAACCAGAAAGAACCTGCTTTATAATAATAAAATTTAAAAAATAAATAAACATATGAAAAGTAAAACAGAAAAAAAAGTTCTTCCATTCCCATACATGTATTTATATGAATGAATTATTTCCATGCTTCTATCTATAAATACAAAACGAAAAAAGAAAAAAAAGCAGAACCCACCAGTTATAAACAGGAAAACACTATCAGGGCACTTGCTCCAAATGTAAAGAATGCTGAAGTTGGTCAGAGGTCGGTAATCGTCTCCCATGCAGCCAGGAGCCCCACCCCCCACAAAGAGCATCCTCATTGTAAAGCTGGGGGACCATGCCAAGGCATCTCTGAGTAAACGTGAGCTGAGCCCCAGGCCAGCTGCTGCTGAACTGTTCCCACACTTCCCAGGTACAACCCCTGAATCTGTGCAAGGACTTGAAAGCCTAGAGGAAGGGCCATGGAGCCACACCAGCGACAGAACCCAGGCCGATTTGGTGCCTACAGGCCAACCTGGATGGTCCCGGCCCCAAGTGCAGTTCTGGAAGCTTTCCATTTCTCTGCCTGAGATACCCCTCCTGTCCCGGCCCCCACTGCTTTTTTCCTTACTCACCTCTGCCTGGGGAAAAATTCCAGCAGCAGATATGGGTGACACATCCTCTTCTTTAGCAGTTGGCAGCTTGGCAACTCCTGCAGAAAACCCAGCAGAGCCCCACTCACAACAGGCCACCCAAAAAACCGTGGCCCCTCACTCCCTCCCACCAGCCCAGCCCCGACACTGCTGACGGGGCAGTGAATATGGCGTCAGACACAACTGAAGGGGCTCTTGCTGCCTGGAGCAGTGTTTATATTGACCTCAAACCAGGCACACCTGGAGAGGGCTGGCCGGCAGTGTCAGGCTGCCCAGGTCAGCCAATCCTCGCCCCTCTGGGGCTCACAGCAGCAGAAAATGGACCTTGATGAACTGACCAGTTCCAAGGAACAGGTGTGGGCTCCTAAGAGTCAGGATAGACCAGGGGCTGCAGCTTTGGCTTGTTTTCTAATCATTTTATCAGGCCCATGAGTGGGAGACAACTTCAAAAAGACCCTCTCCTAATGATAGGAACCCAGGAGTCAAGGAGAGGAGGGGTGGTGGGTGGAGACAGAGGCCTGGTGCCCCGGCTGCAGTAGAAGTCTCTCGAAGACCAGGTGGAGGGAGGTTGCACAGAGTGATGCCCAGTGTCACAGACCTGTTGGAGCTGTTGTTTGTTAATTCAGGTCGTGTTCTGAGGTGCTCTGTGTCAGCCCTGAGCAACAGGTGAGCTGGGTGTGCTCTGCAATGGGAGCTATGTGCACGGTTCCTGTGTGCCCAGTCTTGCTGGGTACCTGTACAGGTGAGCTCCATGTCTGGGGAGGGGCCTGACCACGCGAGCCCCATGAGCTGCTGGGGACCTGGTAAAGGATGTCAGTACAGTCAGTGAAGCCACCGAAGATATACCTCCAGTAGTTCCTAATTCCTACACCCTGCTGGTCATTCTACCAACCACCAGGACATGGTATTCTGTGTTAGTCTTCAATGATGCCTTCTTTTGTATTCCATTAGTCCCAGAGTCACAAGGAATTTTGGCTTGTGAGTGGCAGGACTCAACATACTACTAAAACAATACTTCTGGGCCGTCTTGCCCCAAGGGTTCAAAATTTCCCCCACCATCTTTGGGGAAAGCTTAGCTAAAGACCTAAAAGTTCTACCTCTGGAAAAGGAAACCCTCCTTCAATACGCAGATGACATTCTGATCGCCAGCTCTACTAAGGAGGGCTCTGAACTACCAAGCCAATAAGGGATAGAAGTTGTCCAAGAAAAAGCTCAAATATCACAGACTACGGTGACCTGCCTGGGCTTCATTCTCACAGAAGGTCGGAGAAGCCCATCTCAGGAAAGGGAAGAAACTATTTGCAGCCTTACCCCTTTCTAAATCTAGAAGACAGCTTAGGGGTTCCTGGGGAGGTCAGGGTTTGCTGCTTCTGGATCCCTAACTACAGTCTACTAGCTGCGCCTCTATATGAAACACTGAAAGGAAAAGATGATGATCCTTTTGAATAGAATCCAGAAGTGGCCTTTCAAGAACAGAAAGAGCAGTCAATTCATACCCTTGCCCTGGAACCCCCTAATTTAGCTAAACCCTTTGACCTTTACATTCCCAGTGAAAGGTGAATCGCCATTGGAGAATTAGTGCAAAAACTGGGACCACTTGAAATGGAACAACGCAAGAATGCCATCCAGGTAGGATAAACTACGGTCACCAAGGGGCTTGGCCCACCGCCACATCTGGCCAAGATACTGGCGGTATCTAAAAACCTGGAAATCAGCAGCCCAAAAGGCCACCTCCCTCCTAAGGGAAAAGGACCCCACGTGATGATCCTAACCACCAACAATGCCCTGAAGTTACAGGGTTCACTCCGTGGGCACACAGACCTCGAGTCAGGAGGCCCTCCATCTCCAACCTCCAGAAATATAACCAGGGACAACGGGGCACCATGATGACTCATGTGAGCATCACTTGACCTGGAGTTTCTCTCATAAAACAACAAGAGTGTGTCCCAAAAGAGTAGACTACTGCTTGCAGGACTTACTGCACCCAGAGGGGAGCTAATAATCTTGGCGGGGGAACCGTGTATCACACTGTCACCATAGAAAAGCCTACAGACACCGTGATGATGGTGGCCAATAAGACCAGCTGGACACCTGTTTACTTCAAAAGGCTACTGACTCAGTGGCCATCATGGTCCTTGATCACCACTGACCCTGGACAGTCTGGCAGTTGAGCGGGCAGGGTCCTGACACCTGGTGCTGTTTTTACGTTAATTCAGGGGCCTAATTGAAGAAAGTGCAGACTACTGGTCAGAGCATCTAGGCTGGCAGAAACGCTCTGCCTAAGGTGGCTGAACAAATGTGGGGTGGGGTGAAACTGGACCCCACAGCGTCTCTGCACATCTCCTTCGTGGACCCTTAAAGGTCATTAGAAATTATAACACTTCCAATGCTGGTGCTCAGGTGGACGAGCAGGAAGCAGGAGGCGTGGGGACAATCAACGTCACCTGGAGGCTGCTGGGGAGAAGTTGTGACCTTCGGCCCTGGGTGTGAGGGCTCCTAACACAGCACTCAGCAGTTACAGAAGAATAGTCTGCACCCTCAGCACTCCAAGAATGAGGAATGGAACAAAAGGCAGAAGAGGGGTTTGTCCCAGGAAAACCCCATTAAAAATCCCTGGGAGACAAAAATAGAATCTGGGCAATAAAGTCAAGGCTAACCTTTTTTATCCTTTGTGCTTTGTCTAATTTCACGTGCTCCTATGGTCCCGCATGCAGAGGTTCCACACCCGGCACTTCAGACCAGATTTCCTAGTGCAGAATGGCTGGGTCGACACCTCAGCTCCTGGGGCCCAGTGCAGACTCCGCGATGTAGAGCCTGAGCTGCAGCCAACCCGGCTCTCGGGAGCTCCAACCCCTCCCTCCCACTGACTCTGACAGGATCTCTACACAGCAGCCCAGCCCACAGCCCATGGGGTAGCACATGCTCTCACTTCTCCATTCTCTGATCAAAATGTAAAGTTTCCTTGGCTTGTGAACCAAACTCAGTCTCAATCTGTTGGCGCCAATGACACTGGGCAGGGGGACACTTGTTGGGGTCCACTCTGGAGGATCAGTAACAGAAACTGAGAACACTGTAACTTCAATGAATAGATGTGTGAGCCAAACTGTAATTAACATAGAACAGTGTATAAGGCTCGGGTAAAATAACATGTTTCTAACACTTCCATTTGATATTCCCATCACTTTGTTAAAAGCAAGTTCAGTGAAAAGGTTTGTCTTATTTGTCAGGTCAATATTAGAGAAACGAAGTGATTTCTTTCCAAGGATGTACATCTAATAATCTTGGTTAAAGCTTCAATCTTGTTTTAAATGCTTTTCCATTGAAAATGATACCTCTCTTTCAGCTCCCCCATTTCTGAGAAGTATAAAATCTTATAATTTATTATTACCAAAGGGGAAAGGTGGGAGGAGGGATAAATTAACAGTTTGGGATTAACACATACACACTGCTATGTATAAAATAGATCATCAACAAGGAACTACTGTATAGCACAGGGAACTACACTCAATATTTTGCAATAACTTATAAGGGGAAATAATCTGAAAAAGAATAGATATTTTTATTGACATCATCTATCAATGACAGTTAAAGTGTAACCTAAGGGAAGCTGGTGGTGAGTGCTTCTGACCCTGAAGACTTCAATCATCTAAAGTTTGGACTCTGCCTACTTCCCAAGGCCCTTAATGAACATATGTGTAGCCATAGCTTAAAAAATTCCCCAGTTTGGGTTTCGGGGAGACACTGATTTTGAAAAAGCCCTGGTGTTCTCCTTACATGAATGGGACTCTTCCTACTGCTAAAACATGTCTGTCACACCCAGAGGATGGTATACCGTCTGATCGGGAAGAGTTTGGAAAAGGCATCTCATCTCCTCATCTCCTGGTGCTCGGGTTCACCCCTCCAGCATCTTTACTAACAGTCTCCCCACTTGGAGATGTCAGCACTGTCAACATCCTGTTGCGTACAGTTTGGAATTTGTCCAGAGGATGAAGCGGAAGGATGAGGAACAATGAGAGACAAGTCCTAGGTGTTCAGACAGGCACATGTCACTCTAATTTCCAATCAGGAAGACGAATTGACCAAAGGCTAGGGTTGCCCATGGAAACAGTATAGGGCTTGAGGAAATCCCGCTGCTTTGTGGCCAGTTCCCATAAACACAAGTTGAACAATGGAACTCAGGGGCAGTAAAATTCACGAAACTGCAGAGTTGAAAATACCTATCACTGAAAAATGTCTTGAGGAAAGTCAGAGAAAAAGACTTGTAAGCAAGGGAGAATGGCAGGAAAGAGATTTGAGGAGGTAGAAAGGACTCGCCATTAAGCACAAGAAGAGGGGCTGAACATTGCCAACATTGCAGTTGGCCAAAAAGGGTGTATGCGTTTTTTTCCGTATATATTCAAGAAAAGGGCATACACCTTTTTAGCCAACCAAACAGGTGGGCACTGTAAATCAATACTACAAAAGATATCACTTTGCATCAGTCAGAAGAGCCATCCTCATAAAGCGTAAACACCAGAAATGCAGGACAGGGCAAGGAGAAGAGGGAGCCCTGTGAGGCTTATAGTGGAAATGTATATTGCCAACAGCCATTCTGGAGAAGTGTATCGTGTTTACTAAAGCATCTAAAAAATGAGCTACAGAGCATAGGGCACTTGCACTCATGGGCGTATATCTTGGGAAAAACAAAAATCGAGAGGACACAGGCACCCCAATGTTTGCCGCATCTCTGTTTAAAAGATCCTCGACTAGGATATAACTTAAATGTCTCTGGAGGGAAAAAATGGATAGAGATGTGGTACTTAGGTAGAGTGGAATATTACTCAGCCTGGAAATCAATGAAATATGGCCAGTTGTAACAACTCCGGAGGAGTTACGTATGATCATTCTAAGTGACAGAATTCAAAAAGAAAAAGACACATATCATAAGATATCACTTAAAGGTGGAATCCAAAATGGCTACACATGAAATAAATTACAAAACAAAAACATAGTCAAATATGTAGAAAACACGCATAAGGCTGCTAAACGGGAAAGGCGGGGAGGGATGAGGCATCATCCAGGAGGTTGAAATTAGCAAAGATACCATTCCAAATACCAAAACTAATAATCAACAAGGCCTACACGGTAGCTAAAAGAACTGCACTCAGCACACTCAAGTCACCGGAAAAGAATATATATGACTGGTAAGAATCTGAAAAAGAATTTATTGATGTCTCTCTATATGTGAATCAAGTGGATGTACAGCAGCAAGAAACAGAGCTTTGAAAATCAGCTGTAACCAATATAGTAATAAATTGAAAAAAATAAACGACAGAGAGACAGAGAAAACCTCTCACAACTTTTCCTCAGGGACGGTGATGCAACATGGATTGAACACATCTAGACCCACAGCAGGATGAGACATAAGGCTGGAAACTGTTTGCACTAAGAGAAATGTGAGGTTGGGTGAGGAAATGCACACCCTTTAAAGTAATACTACCTGGTACCCATTCAATGGGTCCCAAATCTGCAGGTTCAAGGGATCTTCCTACAGCTAAAACATGCATGGAAAACCCAGAGGACTGTACACCATGTGATCGGGAGATGTGTCTAAAATGCACCTCATTTATCCTATCCTGGTGCTCCTGTTCACCATTCCAGCCACGTTACTTAGAATCTCCCCACTTGGAGAATCAGCACATTTAAACTTCTGTTTCGCACATTTTGCAAATTGTGAGGAGGATGAACGGGAAGAGGGGGAACCAATGAGAGAATAGTTGTAGGGTTTTGGACGGTTAATTTGGATGGTTAATAATAGTTGTAGGGGTTTGGATGGTCTAATTTCCCATTAAGAATAAGAATTTAAAAAAGGCTCAGCCTGCCTCGCCGGAGCTAATATAGGGCCTGAAGCAATCCTGTGGCTTTGAGGCCAGCTCACAAAAGAGCAACTTAAAAAATGCAGCTGAGGGTCACTGCAATTCACAAACCTGCAGAGTTATAAATGAAAACTAACGTCCAAAAATATGTTGAGGTAAGGGAAAGAAGAGGATCTGAATGCAAGACAGAATTGCAAGAAACAGATTTCAAGAGATAGATTGGACTCATCTTTAAAGCACATGAAAAGCAGCAGAATTTCGACAATGATGCAGTTGGCCCAAAAGGGCGTATGCGTTTTTTCCTGAATATATCCAGGAAAAGATGCATACGCACTTTATGGGCAACCAAGCAAGCAAGCAATGCAAATGTGCACAATAACGAAGTCTCATTTCCCACCGGTGAAAAGGGCCATCTGAAAAAATTGTAAAAACCAGAAATGCAGGACAGGCCATGGAGAACAGGGAGACTTTATACGCTGATGGGCAGTGTGAGAACTGCCGAGAGCCACTCTGGAGAAGTATATGGTGGTTCCTAAGTCAACTAAACAACAGAGCTACAGAGCATAGGGCACTTCCAATCACAGGAGTATATCTAGGGAAGTCTAAAAATCAACAAGACACAAGCACACCACAGTTTAGGGCTACTCTGTTTACAAGAACCTCAACTTCAGTACACCTCAAATATCCCTGGAAAGAGAACAATGGATAAAGAAGATGTGGTACTTATGTACAATGGAATATCTCTTCACCATGAAATCAATGTAATAAGGCTAGTAGAACGATAAAGAGTGGATTTGGGTCCGATAATACTACTTGAAATAAGTCAAACAGAAAAAGAAACATATCATAAGATATCACTTATAGAGGGAGGGTAAATATGGCTGCACAAGAAATGAATTACAAAACAGAACAGTGTCTCACATTTAGAAAACACACTTATGTCAGCTTAAGGGGAAAGGAGAGGTGGGGTGATGCATAAAACCAGAGTTTGAAATTAGCACAGATACCATTCAATAAAACAAATAGGTATTAGACAAGATCTACACCTTGCTCAATGAACTGGCCTCAACACACCCTATACACCGCAGAGAAATATATCTGAGTAATAAAAATCTTAATACCCATGTATTGATCTATCTCCATAAGGGAATCAAGTGTGTGCAGAGCGGCACAAACACAGCAGTGAAAATGAGCTAAACCACATTACAGAAATAAATTTTAAAAACAAAACGCAGAAACAATGAAAGAGAGAAAAATTCTTACAAACTTTGCTCAGGGGCTGTGATGCAACATGGATTGACCACATATAAACCCACAGCTGGATAAGACATAAGGCTGGACACTTGGGGCTGAGAGGATTGGTGAGCTTTGGTGAGCAACTGTCGAAAGTTTAATGCAATACTTCATGCTACTCATTCCAAGAGTCCCAACACTCCAGGTTGAAAGGAATCTTCCAACAGCTAAACTATGCATGGGAAACCCAGCAGATGGTATACCATATGATCGGGAAAGGTTTCTAAAACTCACCTCATTTTCCTCTCCTGGGGCTCCGGATCAACATTCCAGCCACTTTCCTAAAAACATCCCCACATGGAGAGTCAATGCCTTTAAGTTCCGGTATAGCACAGTCTGCAGTTAGTGCGGAGGATGAATGGGAATAGGGAAAACCAGTGACAAAATAGCTGTAGCGGTTTCAATGGGCACATGTCATTCTAATTTCACATCAGGAAGAAGAATTAAACAAAGGCACAGCAAGGCGCCCCAGAAGAATATTAGGGCCTGAAGGAATCCTGTGGATATGAGGCAAGATAACAAAAATAAGAGCTGAAAAATGGAGCTAAGGGCAACTGCAATTCAAAAACCTGCAGAGTTATAAAGGCCAACTATTTTCAAAAATTATATTGAGGTAAGGCTAGGAGGAGGCACTGAAAGCAAGGCAGAATTGCAGGAAACTGATTTCAGGAGGTAGACTGGAATTGCATTGAAAACATATGAAAAGAGGCAAAACGTCGACAATGATGCACTTGGACAAAAAGAGCGTATGCGTTTTTTCCAGAATATATTCAGGAAAAAACGCATACGCCCTTTCTGGCCAACCAAGCAAGCTTGCAAAGGAAATCTGCACTACAATGAAGTCTCACTTCCCCCCAGTCAAAAGTGCCATCTGAAAAAACTGTAAAATCCAGAAAGGCAGGACAGGCCATGGAGAACTGGGAGCCTTGTTATGCTGATGGGCGGGATGTAAATTGAAAACAACCACTCTGGAGAAGTGTATGGTGTTTCCTGAAACATCCAGAAAACAAAGAAACAGAGCCTAGGGCACTTCCACTTATGGTCCTATAGCTTAGGGAAATTAAAATCAAAAAGACACAGCCACCCCAAAGTTTGGGACGGCTCCCTTTACAAGAACCTCGTTTACTGTACAAGTTCAATATCATAGAAAGCGAAAAATGGATAAAGAAGTTGTGTTACTTACATACAATGCAATATCACTCAGCAATGAAATCTATGTCATCAGGCCCGTAGCATCATAATGAGTTGATTCAGGTACGATGATTCTAACTGAAATAAGTCACATAGAAAAAGAAACATCATAAGATATCACTAACACATGGAATTTAAATTTGCTACCCAGGAACTGAATTACCAAACAGAACAGGGTCTCAAATGTAGAAAACATACTTATGCTTGCTTAAGGGGAAAGGTGAGTTGGGGTGCTGCATAAAACCAGAGATTGAAATGAGCACAGATACCATTCCATAAGCCAAATATGTAATAGACAAGAGCTACTCCTTGCTCAAGGAAATGGACTCAACCCCATATTAAACGCCTAAGAATATACATGACGAGTAAGAATCTTAAAACCTATGGATTGATTGTCTCCGAAAGAGAATCAAGCATGAGTACAGTCACATAAACGCAGCAGTGATAGGATTGGTGAGGTGCGGTGAGCAAATGCAGACCCTTCGAGGTCATATTGCATGGTACCCATTCCATGGGTCTCAACTCTCCAGGTTTAAGGGATTCTTCCTTCAGTTAAAACATGCATGTGGAACCCAGAGTATGATCCACCGTGTGATCAGGAAACGTGTTCAAATGTGTCTCAGTTTTCGTCCCCTGGTACTCGGGTGCAAAATTCCAGATGCTTTACTAACACTCTCCCCACTTGGAGAGTCAGTGCCTTGAACCTCCTGTTTGGCCCAGTTTGCAATTTCTGCGGAAGATGAACAGGAATAGGGAGAACCAATGAGAGACTAGCTGGAGGTGTCTGGACGGGCAAATTTAACTCTCATTTGCCACCAGGAAGAGGAATTAACCAAAGGCTCAGCGTGCCGTGCCAGAACCAGATTAGGGCCTGAAGCAATCCTGCGGTGTTGCGGCCAGCTCACAAGAAAGTGAGTTGAAGAAAGGAGCTCAGGAGCACTGTAATTCACAAAGCTGCAGAGTTATAAATGACAGCTATCGTCCAAAACTATATTGAAGTAAGGCTGTCAAGAGGACTTGAAAGTGGGGCAGAGTTGCAGGAAACTGATTTCAGGAGGTAGACTGGAATTGCATTTAAAGCATAGGAAAAGAGGCAGAATGTCCACAATGATGCACTTGGCCAAAAAGTGCATACGCGTTTTTTCCTCAATATATTCAGGAAATAATGCATACGCCCTTTTTGGCCAACCATGCAAGCTTGCAAAGGAAACCTGCACTACAATGAAGTCTCATTTCCCCCTGGGTCAAAAGAGCAATCTGAAGAAAATGTAAAATCCAGAAAGGCAGGACAGGCCATGGAGAACTGGGAGCCTTGTTATGCTGATGGGCGGGATGTAAATTGCCAACAGTCACTCTGGAGAAGTGTATGGTGTTTCCTGAAACATCTAAAAAACAAAGCAACAGAGCCTAGGGCACTTCCACTTATGGTCCTATAGCTTAGGGAAATTAAAATCAAAGAGACACAGCCACCGCAAAGTTTGGGATGGCTTTGAATACAAGAACCTCGTTATGGTACGAGTTCAATATCACAGAAAGCTAAAAATGGATAAAGAAGTTGTGGTACTTACGTACAATGCAATATCACTCAGCAATGATATCTATGTCATCAGGCCCATAGCAGCATAATGAGTGGATTCAGGTATGATGATTTTAACTGAAATAAGTCACACAGAAAAAGAAACATCATAAGATATCACTAATACACGGAATGTAATCTTGGCTACACAGGAACTGACTTAAAGAACAGAAGAGGGTCTCAAATTTAGAAAACCAACTTATGATTGCTTAAGGGGAAAGGTGAGTTGTGGTGCTGCATAAAACCAGAGATTGAAATGAGCACAGATACCATTCCATAAGCCAAATATTTAATAGACAAGAGCTACTCCTTGCTCAACGAAATGGACTCAACACCCCATATTAAACGCCTAAGAATGTACCTGACTAGGAAGTATCTTAAAACCTATGGATTGCTATGTCTCCGAAAGAGAATCAAGCGTGTGTACAGGGGCATAAACGCAGCAGTGATAGGACTGGAGAGGTTCGGTGAGCAAATGAAGACCCTTTGAAGTCATATTGCATGGTACCCATTCCACGGGTCTCAACTCTCCAGGTTTAAGGGATTCTTCCTTCAGCTAAAACAGGCATGTAGAACCCAGAGTATGATCTACACTAACCCTTCACCGAAGCCTTACCCTAAGCCATCCCCTAGCTCTAACCCATACGCTAACACTAACCCGTGCCCTCACACGTACGCTCCCCTTAAACCGTTGTCATACCCTCACCTGGACACTAAACTGTCCCCGTCCCCTAACGGTAACGCTAGCCCGAACCCTAACCCTAACCCTCCCCCGAAGTCTTACCCTAACCCGTCCCCTAATCCTAACCAGTACGCTAACACTAACCAGTGCCCTCACACGTACGTTCCCCCTAAACCGTTGTCATACCCTCACCTGGACCCTAAACCGTCCCCGTTCCCTAACCCTCACCCGAACCCTAACCCTAACCCTTCCCCGAAGCCTTCCCCTCACCCGTCCCCTAATCCTAGCCTGTACGCTAACACTAACCCGCACCCTCACACGTACGCTCTCCCTAAAGCGTTGTCGTACCCTCACCTGGACCCTAAACCATCCCCGTCCCCTAACACTAACCCTAGCCCGAACCCTAACTGTACCCCTTCCCCGAAGCCTGAACCTCACCCGTCCCCTAATCCTAACCCGTATGCTAACACTAAACCGCGCCCTCACACGTACGCTCCCCCTAAAGCGTTGTCGTACCCTCACCTGGACCCTAAACCGTCCCCGTTCCCTAACCCTAACCCTACCCCGAAACCTAACCCTAACCCTTCCCCGAAGCCTGACACTCACCCGTCCCCTAATCCTAGCTCGTACGCTAACACGAACCCGTACCCTAACATGTACGCTGCCCCTAAAGCGTTGTCGTACCCTCACCTGGACCCTAAACCGTCCCCGTCCCCTAACCCTAACCCTAGCCCGAAACCTAACCCTAACCCTTCCCCGAAGCCTGACCCTCACCCGTCCGCTAATCCTAACCCGTACGCTAACACTAACCTGCACCCTCAAACGTACGCTCCCCCTAAAGCGTTGTCGTACCCTCACCTGGACCCTAAAGCGTCCCCATCCCCTACCCTAACCCTAGCCCGAACCCTAACCCTAACCCTTCCCCAAAGCCTGACCCTCACCCGTCCCCTAATCCTAACGCGTACGTTAAAACTAACCCATGCCCTCACACGTACGCTCCTCCTAAAGCGTTGTCGTACCCTCACCTGGAAACTAAACAGTCTCCGTCCCCTAACCGTAACCCTAGCCCGAACAATAACCCTAAATCTTCCGCGAAAACTGACACTCACCCGTCCCCTAATCATAACCCGTATGCTAACACTAACCCATGCCCTCACACGTA
Organism: Lagenorhynchus albirostris; assembly: GCF_949774975.1. Classification (NCBI taxonomy): domain Eukaryota; kingdom Metazoa; phylum Chordata; class Mammalia; order Artiodactyla; family Delphinidae; genus Lagenorhynchus; species Lagenorhynchus albirostris. The sequence continues at coordinate 352,150 of NW_026783557.1, read as the reverse complement.
CCCTCCCCTTAAAAGTTGTCGTACCCTCACCTGGACCTAAACCGTCCCCATCCCCTAAACCTAACCCTAGACCGAACCCTAACCCTAACCCTTCCCCGAAACCTGACCCTCACCCGTCCCCTAATCCTAACCCGTACGCTAAAACTAACCCGTGCCCTCACACGTACACTCCCCCTAAAGCGTTGTCGTACCCTCACCTGGAACCTAAACTGTCCCCGTCCCCTAACCGTAACCCTAGCCCGAACCCTAACCCTAACCCTTCCCCGAAGCCTGACACTCAACCGTCCCCAAATCCTAGCCCATACGCTAACTCTAACCGGCTCCCTCACACATACGCTCCTCTTAAAGCGTTGTCGTACCCTCAACTGGACCCTAAACCGTCCCCGTCACCTAACCCTAACCCTAGCCCGAACACTAACCCTAACACTTCCCCGAAGCGTGACCCTCACCCGTCCCCTAATCCTAGCCCGTACGTTGAAACTAACCCGTGAGCTCACACGTACGCTCCCCCTAAAGCGTTGTTGTACCCTCACCTGGACCCTAAACCGTCCCCGTCCCCTAACCCTAACCCTAGCCCGAACCTGACCCTAACACTTCACCGAAGCCAGACCCTCACCCGTCCCCTAATCCTAACCCGTACGCTAACACTAACCAGCACCCTCACATGTACGCTCCCACTACAGCGTTGTCGTACCCTCACCTGGACCCTAAACCGTACCCGCCCCTAACCATAACCCTAGCCCCAACCCTAACCCTAACATTTCCCCGAAGCCTGACCCTCACAAATCCCCTATTCCTAGCCCGTACGCAAACTGTAACCCACGCCCTCACACGTACGCTCCCCCTAAAGCGTTGTCGTACCCTCACCGGGACCCTAAACCGTCCCCGTCCCCGTCCCCTAACCCTACCCTGAACCCTAACCCTAACCCTTCCCCGAAGCCTGAACCTCACCCGTCCCCTAATCCTAACCCGTAGGCTAACACTAAACTGCATCCTAATACGTACGCTCCCCCTAAAGCGTTGTCGTACCCTTACCTGCACCCTAAACCATCCCCGTCCCCTAACCTTAACCCTAGCCCGAACCCTAACCCTAACACTTCCCCGCAGCCTGACCCTCACCCGTCCCCTAATACTAACCCGTACCGTAAAACAAACCCGTGCCCTCACACGTACGCTCCCGCTAAAGCGTAGTCGTACCCTCACCTGGACCCTAAACTGTCCCCGTCCCCTAACCGTAACCCTAGCCCGAACCCTAACCCTAAACCTTCCACGAAAACTGACCCTCACCCGTCCTCTAATCATAACACGTACGCTAACACTAACCCACGCCCTCACACATACGCTCCCCCTAAAGCGTTGTCGTACCCTCACCTGGACCCTAAACCGTCCCCGTTCCCTAACCCTAACCCTAGCCCGAACCCTAACCCTAAACCTTCAAAGAAAACTGACCCTCACCCGTCCCCTAATCATAACACGTACGCTAACACTAACCCGCGCCCTCACACGTACGCTCCCTTAAAGTGTTGTCGTACCCTCACCTGGACCCTAAAGCGTCCACGTCCCCTAAACCTAACCCTAGCCCGAACCCTAACCGTAACACTTCCCCGAAGCCTGAAACTCACCCGTCCCCTAATCCTAACCCGTACGCTAACACTAACCCGCGCCCTCACACGTATGCTCCCCCTAAAGCGTTGTTATACCCTCACCTGGACCCTAAACCGTCCCCTAACCCTAACCCTAACTCTAGCACGAAACGTAACCCTAACCCTTCCCCGAAGCCTGACCCTCACCCGTACCTTAATCCTAGCCCGTACGTTGAAACTGTCCCGCGCCTTCACACGTACGCTCCCCCTAAAGAGTTGTCGTACCCTCACCTGGACCCTAAAAAGTCCCCATCCCGTAACCCTAACCCTAGCCCGAACCCTAACCCTAACCCTTCCCCGAAGCCTAACCCTCACACATCCCCTATTCCTAGCCCGTACGCTAACTCTAACCCGCGCCCGCACACGTACGCTACCCCTAAAGCGTTGTCGTACCCTCACCGAGACCCTAAACCGTCCCCGTCCCCTAACCCTAACCCTAGCCCGAACCCTAAACCTAACCCTTACCCGAAGCCTGACCCTCACCCGTCTCCTAATCCTAACCCGTACGCTAACACTAACCCGTGCCCTCACACGTACGCTCCCACTAAATCGTTGTCGTACCCTCACCTGGACCCTAAACCCCCACCGTCCCCTAACCGTAACCCAAGCCCTAACCCTAAACCTAACCCTTCCCCGAAGCCTGACCCTCACCGTCCCCTAATCCTAACCCGTACGCTAACACTAACCCTCGCCCTCACATTTACGCTCGCCCTAAAGCGTTGTTGTAACCTCAGCTGGATCCTAAACACTCCCCATCCCCTAACACTCAACCGAGCCCGAACACTAACCCTAACCCTTCCCCGAAGCCTGACCCTCACCCGTCCCCTAATCCTAACCCGTACGCTAACACTAACCCGCGCCCTCACACGTACGCTCCCTCTAAAGCGTTGTCGTACCCTCACCTGGACACTAAACCGTCCCCATCCCCTAACCCTAACCCTAGCCCGAACCCTAAACCTAACACTTCCCCGAAGCATGACCCTCACCCGTCCCATAATCCTAACCCGTACGCTATCACTAACATACGCCCTCACACGTACGCTCCCCCTAAAGCGTTTCGTACCCTCACCTGGACCCTAAACAGTCCCCGTCCCCTAATCCTAACCCTAGCCCGAACCCTAACCCTAACCATTCCCCGAAGCCTGACCCTCACCCGTCGTCTAATCCTAACCCGTACGCTAACACTAACTCGCGCCCTCACAGGTACGCTCCCCCTAAACCGTTGTTGTACCCTCACCTGTACCCTAAACCTTCCCCATCCCCTAAACCTAAACCTAGCCCAAACCCTAACCCTAACACTTCCCCGAAGCCTGACCCTCACCAGTCCCCAATCATAACTCGTATGCTAACACTAACCCGTGCCCTCACAGGTACGCTCCGCATAAAGCATTGTCGTACACTCACCTGGACCCTAAACCGTCCCCATCCACTAACCCGAACCCTAACACGAACCCTAAACCTAACCCTTCCCAGAAACCTGACCCTCACCCGTCCTCTAATCGTAACCAGTACGCTAACACTAACCCGCGCCCTCACATGTACGCTCCCCCTAAAGCGTGGTCATACCCTCATCTGCACACTAAACCGTCCCCGTCCCATAACCCTAACTCTAGCCCGAACCCTAGCCCTAACCCTTCCCAGAAGCCTGACCCTCACCCGTCCCCTAATCCTAGCCCGTACGCTAACACTAACCCGCGCCTCACACGGACGCTCCCCCTAAAGCGTTGTTGTACCCTCACCTGGACTCTAAACCGTCCCCGTCCCCTAACCCTAACCCTAGCGCGAACCCTAACCCTAACCCTTCCCCGAAGCCTGACCCTCACACGTTCCCTTATCCTAACCCGTATGCTAACACTAACCCGCGCCCTCACACGTACGCTCCCCCTAAAGCGTTGTCATTCCCTCACCTGGACCCTATACCGTCCCCGTCCCCTAACCCTAACACTAGCCCGAACCCTAAACCTAACCCTTCCCCGAAGCTTGACCCTCACTCGTCCCCTAATCCTAGACCGTACGCTAACACTAACGCGTGCCCTCACACGTACGCTCCCCCTAAAGCGTTGTCGTACCCTCACCTGTACCTTAAACCATCCCAGTCCCCGTCCCCTAACCCTAGCCCGAACCCTAACCCTAAACCTTCCCCGAAGCCTGACCCTCAACCGTCCCCTAATCCTAGCCCGTACGCTAACACTAGCCCGCGCCCTCACACGTACGCTCCCGTAAACCGTTGTCATACCCTCACCTGGACCCTAAACCGTCCCGGTCCCGTAACCCTAACGCTACCCCGAACCCTAACCCTAACCCTTCCCCGAAGCCTTCCCCTCACCCGTCCCCTAATCCTAAACCGTACGCTAACACTAAACCGTGCCATTACATGTACGCTCCCCCTAAACCGTCGTCGTACTCTCACCTGGACCCAAAACCGTCCCCGTCCCCTAACTCTAACCCTAGCCCGATCCCTAACCCTAACCCTTCCCCGAAGCCTGACCCTCAAACATCCCCTATTCTTTGCCTGTACGCTAACTCTAACCCACACTCTTCACACGTACACTCCCCCTAAAACGTTGTTGTATCCTCACCTGGACCCTAAACCGTCCCGGTTCCCTAACCCTAACACTAGCCTGAAACATAACCCTAACACTTCCCCGAAGCCTGACCCTCACCTATCCCCTAATCCTAGCCCGTACGCTAACACTAATCTGCACCCTCAAACGTACGCTCCCCCTAAAGCGTTGTCGTATCCTCACATGGACCCTAAACTGTCCCCGTTCACTAACCCTAACCCTAGCCCGAACCCTAACTCTAACACTTCCCCGAAGCCTGACACTCACCCGTCCCCAAATCCTAGCCCGTACGCTAACTCTAACCCGCGCCCTCACACGTACGCTCCCCCTAAAGCGTTGTCGTATCCTCACATGGACCCTAAACTGTCCCCGTTCACTAACCCTAACCCTAGCCCGAACCCTAACTCTAACACTTCCCCGAAGCCTGACACTCACCCGTCACCAAATCCTAGCCCGTATGCTAACACTAACCCGCGCCCTCACACGTACGCTCCCCCTAAAGCGTTGTAGTACCCTCACCTGGACCCTAAACCGTCCCCGTCCCCTAACCCTAACCTTACCCCGAACACTAAACCTAACACTTACCCAAAACCTGACCCTCACCCGTCCCCTAATCCTAACCTGTACGCTAACACTAACCCGCGCCCTCACACCTACGCTCCCCCTAAAGCGTTGTCGTACCCTTACCCGGACCCTAAACCGTCCCCATCCCCTAACCCTAACCTTAGCCCGAACACTAACTCTACCCATTTCCCGAAGCCGGACCCTCACCCGTCCCCTAATCGTAAATCGTACGCGAACACTAACACGCGCCCTCACACGTACGCTCCCCCTAAAGTGTTGTCGTACCCTCAACTGGACACTAAACCGTCCCCGTCCCCTAGCCTTATCCCAAGCCCAAACCCTAACCCTAAACCTTCCCCGAAGCCAGACCCTCACCCTTCCCCGAATCCTAGCCCGTACGCTAATGCTAACACGCGACTTCACACGTACGCTCCCCCTAAAGCGTTGTCGTACCCTCACCTGGACCCTAAACCGTCCCTGTCCCCTAACCCTAACCCTAGCCCGAAACCTAACCCTATTCCTTCCCCTAGGCCTGACCCTCACCAGTTCCCTAATCCTAACCCATACCCTAACACTAAACTCGCCTCAGACTTATGCTCACCCTAAAGCATTGTCGTACCCTCAGCTGGACCCTAAACCGTCCCCGTCCCCTAAACCTAACCCTACCCCAAACTCTAAACCTAACACTTCCCCGAAGCCTTACCGTCACCCGTCCCCTAATCCTAGACCGTACGTTTAAACTAACAAACGCCCTCACATGTACGCTCCCCCTAAATCGTTGTCGAACCCTCACCTGGACCCTAAATCATCCCCGTCCCCATCACCTAACCCTAGACCGAAGCCTAAACCTAAACCTTCCCCGAAGCCTGACCCTCACCCGTCCCCTAATCCTAGCCCGTGCGTTGAAACTAACCTGCACCTTCACAGGTACGCTGCCCTAAAGCGTTGTTGTACACTCACCTGGACCCTAACCCGTCCCCATCCCGTAACCCTAACCCTAGCCCGAACACTAAACCTAACCCTTCCCCGAAGCCTGACCCTCACACATCCCCTATTCCTAGCCCGTACGCTAACTCTAACCCGCGCTCGCACACGTACACTCCCCCTAAAGCGTTGTCGTACCCTCACATGGACCCTAAACCGTCCCCGTCCGCTAACCCTAACCCTAGCCCGAACCCTAACCTTAAAACTTACCCGAAGCCTGACCCTCACCCGTCCCATAATCCTAACCTGTACGCTAACACTAACCCGCGCCCTCACACGTACGCTCCCCCTAAAGCGTTTTCGTACCCTCACCTGGACACTAAACCAACCCCGTCCCCTAAACCTAACCCTAGCCCGAACCCTAACCCTAACCCTTCCCCAAGCCTGACCCTCACCCGTCCCCTAATCCTAACCCGTACGCTAACACTAACCCACGCCCTCACACGTACGCTCCCCCTAAAGCTTTGTCGTACCCTCACCTGAACCCTAAACCGTCCCCGTCCTCTAACCCAAACCTTACCCCGAACCCTAACACTAACCCTTCCCCGAAGCCTTCCCGTCACCCGTCCCCTAATCCTAACCGGTACGCTAACCTTAAACCGTGCCCTCACACGTACGCTCCCCGTAAACCGTTATCGTACGCTCACCTGGACCCTAAACCGTCCCCGTCCTCTAACCCTAACCCTAGCCCGAAAACTAACCCTAACCCTTTCCGGAAGCATTCCCCTCACCCATCCCTTAATCCTAACCCGAACGCTAAAACTAACCCGCGACCTCACACGTACTCACCCCCTAAAGAGTTGTCGTACCCTCACCTGGACCCTAAACCATCCCCATCCCCTAACTCTAACCCTAGCCCGAACCCTAACCCTATCCCTTCCCAGAAGCCTGACCCTCACCCGTCCCCGAATCCTAACCCGTACGCTAACACTAACACACACCCTCACACCTACGCTCCCCCTAAAGCCTTGTCGTACCCTGACCTGGACCCTAAATCGTCCCCGTCCCCTAACACTAACCCTAGCCCCAACCCTAACCCTAACCCTTCCCCGAAGCCTGACCCTCACCCGTCCCATAATCCTAGCCCGTACGTTGAAACTAACACGCGCCCTCACACTTACGCTCCCCCTAAAGCTTTGTCGTACCCTCACCTGGACCCTAAACCGTCCCCGTCCCCTAACCCTAACCCTAGCTCGAACCCTAACCTTAACCCTTCCCCGAAGCCTGACCCTCACGCATCCCCTAATCCTAACCCGTACGCTAACACTAACCCGCGCCCTCACACGTACACTCCCCCTAAAGCGTTGTCGTACCCTCACCTAGACCCTAAACCGCCCCGTCATCTAAACCTAAACCTAGCCCGAACCCTAACCCTAACACTTCCTCGAAGCCTGACCCTCACCCATCCCCTAATGCTAACCTGTACGCTAACACTAACGGGCACCCTCACACGTACGCTCCTTCTAAAGCGTTGTCGTACCCTCACCTGGACCCTAAACCGTCCCCGTCCCCTAATCCTAACCCTAGCCCGAACCCTAACCCTAAACCTTCCCCGAAGCCTAACGGAAACAAGTCCCCTAATCCTAACCCGTACGCGAACACTAACCCGCACCCTCACACGTACGATCCCCCTAAAGCATTGTCGTACCCTCCCCTGGACCCTAAACCCTCCCCGTCCCCTAACCCTAACCCTAGCCCGAACCCTAACCATATCCCTTCCCCGAAGACTGACCCTCACCCGTCCCCTAATCCTAACCAGTACGCTAACACTAACCCGCGTTTCACACGTATGCTCCCCGTAAAGCGTTGTCGTACCCTCAACTGGACCCTAAACCGTCCCGTCCCCTAAACCTAACACTAGCCTGAACCCTAACCCTAACCCTTCCCCAAAGCTTGACCCTCAACTGTCCCCTAATCCTAGCCCGTACGCTAACACTAGCCCGCGCCCTCACACGTACGCTCCTGTAAACCGTTGTCATACCCTCACATGGACCCTAAAGCGTCCCGGTCCCGTAAACCTAACCCTACGCCGAACCCTAACCCTAACCCTTCCCCGAAGCCTAACCCTCGCCCGTCCCCGAATCCTAGCCCGTACGCTAATGCTAACACGCGACTTCACACGTACGCTCCCCCTAAAGCTTTGTCGTACCCTCACCTGGACCTTAAACCGTCCCCGTCCCCTAACCCTAACCCTAGCCCGAAACCTAACCCTATCCCTTCCCCTAAGCCTGACTCTCACCAGTCCCCTAATCCTAACCCGTACACTAACACTAACCTGAGCCTCACACGTATTCTCCCCCTAAAGTGTTGTCGTACCCTCACCTGGACCCTAAACCGTCCCCGTCCCCTAAACCTAACCCTAGCCCAAACCCTAATCCTAATACTTCCCCGAAGCCTGTCCCTCACCCGTCCCCTAATCCTAACCCGTTCGCTAACACTAACCCGCGCCCTCACACATACGCTCCCCCTAAAGCGTTGTCGTACCCTCACCTGTACCCTAAACCGTCCCCGTCCCCTAACCCTAAGCCTAGCCCCAATCCTAACCCTAACACTTCCCCGAAGCCTGACACTCACCCGTCACCTAACCCTAGCCCGTACGTTGTCACTAACACGCGCCCTCACACGTACGCTCCCCCTAAAGCGTTGTCGTACCCTCACCTGGACCCTAAACCGTCCCTGTCCCCTAACCCTAACCCTAGCCCGAAACCTAACAATATCACATCCCCGAAGCCTGACCCTCACACATCCCCTATGCATAGCCCGTACGCTAACTCTAACCCGCGCCCTCACACGTACGCTCCCCCTACAGCGTTGTCGTACCCTCACCTGGACCCTAAACCGTCCCGGTCCCCTAACCCTAACCCTAGCCTGAACCCTAACCCTAACCCTTCCCCGAAGCTTGACACTCACCCGTCCCCTAATCCTAGACCGTACGCTAACACGAACCCGTGCCCTCACATATACGCTCCCCCTAAAGCATTGTCGTACCCTCACCTGAACCCTAAACCGCCCCAGTCCCTTAACCCTAACCCTAGCCCGAACCCTAACCCTAACCCTTCCCTGACACCTGACCCTCAACCGTCCCCTAATCCTAACCCATACGCTAACACTATCCCGCGCCCTCACACGTACGCTCCCCCTAAATCGTTCTCGTACCCTCACCTGGACCCTAAACCGTTCCCTTCCTCTAACCCTAACCCTAGCCCAAACCCTCACCCTAACACTTCCCCGCGGCCTGACACTCACCCGTCCCCTAATCCTAAGCCGTACGCGAACACTACACCGTGCCCACACACGTACGCTCCCCCTAAATCGTTGTCGTACCCTCACCTGGACCCTAAACCCTCCCCGTCCCCTAACCTTAACCCTAGCCCGAACCCTAACCCCAACCCTTCCCTGAAGCCTGACGGTAATCCGTACCCTAATCCTAACCCGTACGCTAACACTAACTCGCGCCCTCACACGTACGCTCCCCCTAAATCGTTTTCGTACACTCACCTGGACCCTAAATCGTCCCCGTCCCCTAACCTTAACCATAGCCCGAACCCTAACCCTAACCCTTCCCCGAAGCCTGACCCTCACCCGTCCACTAATCCTAACCCGTACGCTAAAACTAACCCGCGCCCTCACACGTACGCTCCCCCTAAAGCGTTGTCGTACCCTCACCTGGACCCTAAAACGTCCCGTCCCCTAACCATAGCCTGAACCATAACCCTAACACTTCTCCGAAGCCTGACCCTCAACTGTCCTCTAATCCTAACCCGTACGCTAACACTAAACCGCGCCCTCATACGTACGGTCCCCCTAAAGCGTTGTCGTACCCTCACCTGGAACCTAAACCATCCCCGTCCCCTAACCCTAACCCTAGCCCGAAACCTAACAGTAACACTTCCCCGAAGCCTGACCCTCACCCGTCCCCTAATCCTAACCCGTACGCTAACACTAACCCGCCCCCTCACACGTACGCTCCCCCTAAGGCATTGTCGTACCCTTACCTGGACCCTAAACCGTTCCCGGGCCCTAACCCTAACCCTAGCCCGAACCCTAATCCTATCCCTTCCCCGAAGCCTGACCCTCACCCGCCCCGAATCCTAACCCGTACGCTAACACTAACACACGCCCTCACACCTACGCTCTCCCTAAAGCCTTGTCGTACACTGACCTGGACCCTAAATCGTCCCCGTCCCCTAACCCTAACCCTAGCCACAAACCTAACCCTAACCCTTCCCCGAAGCCTGACCCTCACCCGTCCCCGAATCCTAGCCCGTACGCTAACCCTAACCCACGACCTGACACGTACGCTCCCCCTAAATCGTTGTCGTACCCTCACCTGGACCCTAAAACGTCCCCGTCCACTAACCCTAGCCTGAACCCTAACCCTAAAACTTCCCTGAAGCCTGACCCTCACCCATCCCCTAATCCTAACCCGTACGCTAACACTAACCCGCGCCCTCACATGTATGCTCCCCCTAAAGCGTTGTCGTACCCTCACCAGGACCCTAAACCGTCCCCGTCCCCTAACCCTAACCCTAGCCCGAACCCTAACCCTAAAACTTACCCGAAGCCTGACCCTCACCCGTCCCATAAATCTAACCCGTACGCTAACAATAACCCACGCCATCACACGTACGCTCCCCCTAAAGCGTTGTCATAACCTCACCTGGACCCTAAACCATCCCCTTCCCCAAACCCTAACCTTAGCCCGAACCCTACCCCTAACACTTCCCTGAAGCCTGACCCTCACTCGTCACCTAATCCTAGCTTGTACGCTAACACTAACGCGCCCTCACACGTACGCTCCCCGTAAAGCGTTGTTGTACCCTCACCTAGACCCTAAACCGTCCCCCTACCCTAACCGTAACCCTAGCCAAACGCAAACCCTAACACTTCCCCGAAGGCTGACCCTCACACGTCCCGTAATCCTAACCCGTACGCTAACACTAACCCGCGCCCTCACTCCTACGCTCCCCCTAAAGCGTTGTGGTACCCTCACCTGGACCCTAAACTGTCCCCTTCCCCTAACCTTAACCCTAGCCCGAACCCTAACCCTAACACTCCCCGAAACCTGACTCTCACCCGTCCCCTAATCCTAACCCATACGCTAACACTAACCCGCGCCCTCACACGTATGCTCCCACTAAAGCGTTGTTGTACCCTCACCTGGACCCTAAACCGTCCCCGTCCCCTAAACCTAACCCTAGCCTGAACCCTAACCCTAACACTTACCCAAAGCCGGACCCTCACCCGTCCTCTAATCGTAGCCCGTACGTTGAAACTAACCCGTGCCCTCACACCTACGCTCCCCATAAAGCGTTGTCGTACCCTCACCTGGACCCTAAACCGTCCCCGTCCCCTAACCCAAACCTTAACCCGAACCCTAACACTAACCCTTCCCCGAAGCCTTCCCGTCACCCGTCCCCTAATCCTAACTGGTACGCTAACCTTAACCCGTGCCCTCACACGTACGCTCTCCGTAAACCGTTGTCGTATGCTCACCTGGACCCTAAACCGTCCCCGTCCTCTAAACCTAACCCTAGCCCGAACCCTAACCCTAACCCTTTCCCGAAGCCTTCCCCTCACGCGTCCCCTAATCCTAACCCGTACGCTAAAACTAACCCGTGCCCTCACACGTACGCTCCCCCTAAACCATGTGGTACACTCACCTGGACCCTAAACCGTCCCCGTCCCCTAACCCTCACACTAGCCCGAACCTTAGCCCTAACAATTCCCCGAAGCCTGACCCTCACCCATCCCCTAATCCTAGCCCGTACGCTAACTCTAACCATCTCCCTCACACATACGCTCCCCCTAAAGCGTTGTCGTACCCTCACCTGGACCCTAAATCGTCCCCGTCTCCTATACCTAACCCTAGCCCGAACGCTAACCCTAACCCTTCCCCGAACCCTGAGCCTCACCTGTCCCCTAATCCTAACCCGTACGCTAACACTAACCCACGCCCTCACACGTACGCTCTCCCTAAAGCGTTACATACCCTCACCTGGACCCTAAACCGTCCCCGTCCCCTAACCCTAACCCTAGCTCGAAACCTAACCCTAACACTGCCCCAAAGCCTGACCCTCACCCGTCCCCTAATCCTAACCCGTACGCTAACTGTAACCTGCTCCCACACACGTACGCTCCCCCTAAAGAGTTGTTGTACCCTCACATGGACCCTAAACCGTACCCATCCCGTAACCCTAACCCTAGCCCGAACCCTAACCCTATCCCTTCCCGAAGCCTGACCCTCACCTGTCCCCGAATCCTAACCTGTACGCTAACACTAACACACGCCCTCACACCTACGCTCCCCCTAAAGCCTTGTTGTACCCTGACCTGGACTGTAAATCGTCCCCGTCCCCGTCCCCTAACCCTAGCCCCAACCCTAACCCTAACCCTTCCCCGAAGCCTGACCCTCACCCGTCCCCTAATCCTAGCCCGTATATTGAAACTAACCCGCGCCCTCACACGTACGCTCCCCCTGAAGCGTTGTCGTACCCTCACCTGGACCCTAAACCGTCCCCTAACCCTAACCCTAACCCTAGCCCGAACCCTAACCCTAACACTTCCCCGAAGCCTGACCCTCACACATCCCCTAACCCTAACCCGTAGGCAAACACTAACCCGCGCCGTCACAAGTACGCTCCCCATAAACCGTTGTCGTACCCTCACCTGGACAATAAACGGTCCCTGTCCCCTAAACCTAACCCTAACCCTAGCCCGAACACTAAACCTAACCCTTCCCCGAAGCCTGACAATCACCCGTTCCATAATCCTAACCCGTACGCTAACACTAACCCGCACTGTCACACGTACGCTCCCCATAAAGTGTTCTCGTACCCTCACCTGGACCCTAAACCGTCCCTTTCCCCTAACCCTAACCCCAGCCCGAACCCTAACCCTAAGACTTCCCCGGAGACTGACACTCACCCGTCCCCTAATCCTAAGCCATACGCTAACACTAATCCGCGCCCTCACACCTACGCTACCCCTAAAGCGTTGTCGTACCATCACCTGGACCCTAAACCATCCCCGTCCCCTAACCCTAACCCTAGCTCGAACCCTAAACCTAAACCTTCCCCTAAGCCTGACCCTCACCCGTCCCCTAATCCTAACCCGTACGCTAACACTAACCCGCGCCCTCACACGTACTCTCCCCCTAAAGCGTTGTCGTACCCTCACCTGGACCCTAAACCGTCCCCGTCCCCTAACACTAACCCTAGCCCTAACCCTAACCCTAACCCTTCCCCGAAGCCTGACCCTCACCCGTCCCCTAATCCTAACCCGTACGCTAACACTAACCCGCGCCCTCACACGTACTCTCCCCCTAAAGTGTTGTCGTACTCTCACCTGCACCCTAAACTGTCCCCGTCCCCTAACCCTAACCCTAGCCCGAACCATAAACCTAACCCTTCCCCGAAGCCTGACCCTCACCCGTCCCCAATCCTAACCCGTAGGCTAACACTAACCCGCGTGCTCACAAGTACGCTCACCCTACAGCGTTGTCGTACCCGCACCTGGACCTTAAACCGTCCCCGTCCCCTAATCCTAACCCTAGCACGATACCTAACCCTAACCCTTCCCCGAAGCCTGACCCTCACCCGTCCCCTAATCCTAACCCGTACGCTAACCCTAACCCAAGCCCTGACACGTACGCTCCTCCTAAAGCGTTGTCGTTCCCTCACCTGGAACCTAAACCGTCCCCGTCCCCTAACCCTTCCCCGAACCCTAACCCTAACCCTTCCCCGAAGTCTGACCCTCACTCGTCCACTAATCCTAACCCGTACGCGAACACTAATGCACGCCCTCACACGTACGCTCCCCCTAAAGCGTTGTCGTACAGTCACCTGGACCCTAAACCGTCCCCGTCCCCTAACCCTAACCCTAGCCCGAACCCTAACCTTAAGACTTCCCCGAAGCCTGACACTCACCCGTCCCCTAATCCTAACCCGTAGGCTAACACTAACCCGCGCCCTCACACGTACGCTCCCCCTAAAGCGTTGTTGTACCCTCACCTGGACCATACACCGTCCCCGTCCCCTAATCCTAACCCTAGCCCGAACCCTAACCCTAACCCTTTTCCGAACCCTGACCCTCACCCGTCCCCTAATCCTAACCCTTAGGCTAACACTAATCCGCGCCCTCACAAGTACGCTCCCCGTAAAACGTTCTCATACCCTCACCTGGATCCTAAACGGTCCCCGTCCCCTAAACCTAACCCTAACCCGAACCCTAACCCTAACCCTCCCCCGAAGCCTGACCCTCACCCGTCCCCTAATCCTAACCCGTACGCTAACACTAACCCGCGCCCTCACACGTACGCTCCCCCTAAAGCATTGTCGTACCCTCACCTGGACCCTAAACCGTCCCCGTCCCCTAACCCTAACCCTAAACCATACCCTAACCCTAACCCTTCCCCAAGCCTGACACTCACCCGTCCCCTAATCCTAACCCGTACGCTAACACTAACCCGCGCCCTCACAAGTACGCTCCCCCTAAAGCGTTGTCGTACCCTCACCTGGACCCTAAACCGTCCACCTCCCCTAACCCTAACCCTAGCCCGAACCCTAACCCTAACACTTCCCCGAACCCTGACCCTCACCCGTCCCCTAATCCTAACCCTTAGGCTAACACTAACCCGCGCCACCACAAGTACGCTCCCCGTAAACCGTTGTCGTACCCTCACCTGGACCCTAAACTGTCCCTGTCCCCTAAATCTAACCCTAACCCTAGCCCGAAACCTAATCCTAACCCTTCCCCAAAGCCTGACCCTCACCGGTCCCATAATCCTAACCCGTACGCTAACATTAACCCGCGCCGTCACACGTACGCTTCCCCTAAAGCGTTGTCGTAAACTCACCTGGACCCTAAACCGTCCCCTTCCCCTAACCCTAACCCTAGCCCGAACCCTAACCCTAAAACTTCCCCGAAGCCTGACATTCACCCGTCCCCTAATCCTAAGCCATACGCTAACACTAACCCGCGCCCTCACACGTATGCTGCCCCTAAAGCGTTTTCGTACCCTCACCTGGACCCTAAACCGTCCCCGTCCCCTAACACTAACCCTAGCTCGAACCCTGACCCTAAACCTTCCCCTAAGCCTGACCCTCAACCGTCCCCTAATCCTAGCCCTTACGCTAACACTAAGCCTCGCCCTCACACGTACTCTCCCCCTAAAGCTTTGTCGTACCCTCACCTGGACCCTAAACCGTCCCCTAACCCTAACCCTAACCCTAGCCCGAACCCGAAACCTAACCCTTCCCGAAGCCTGACCCTCACCCGTCCCCAATCCTAACCCGTAGGCTAACACTAACCCGCGCCCTCACAAGTACGCTCCCCCTAAAGCGTTATCATACCCTCACCTGGACCCTAAACCGTCCCCGTCCCCTAATCCTAACCCTAGCCCGAACCCTAACCCTAACACTTCCCCGAAGCCTGGCCCTCACCCGTCCCATAATCCTAACCTGTATGCTAACACTAACCCGCGCCCTCACACGTACGCTCCCCCTAAAGCGTTGTCGTACCCTCACCTGGACCCTAAACCGTCCCCGTCTCCTAACCCTAACCCTAGCCCGAACCCTAAACCTAACCCTTTTCCGAAACCTGACCCTCACCCGTCCCCTAATCCTAACCCGTAGGCTAACACTAACCCGCACCCTCACAAGTACGCTCCCCGTAAACCGTTGTCGTACCCTCACCTGGACACAAAACGGTCCCCGTCCCCTAAACCTAACCCTAACCCTAGCCCAAACCCTAACCCTAACACTTCCCCGAAGCCTGACCCTCACCCGTCCCATAATCCTAACCCGTACGCTAACACTAACCCGCGCCCTCACACGTACGCTCCCCCTAAAGTATTTTCGTACCCTCACCTGGACCGTAAACCGTCCCTGTCCCCTAACCCTAGCCCGAACCCTAACCCTAACACTTCCCCGAAGCCTGACCCTCACCCGTCCCTTAATCCTAACCCGTACGCTAACACTAACGCGCGCCCTCACACGTACGCTTCCCGTAAAGCGTTGTCGTACCCTCACCTGGACCCTAAACCGTCCCCGTCCCCTAACCCTAACCCTAGCCCGAACCCTAACACTTCCCCGAAGTCTGACCCTCACCCGTCCCCTAATCCTAACCCGTACGCTAACACTAACCCGCGCCTTCACACGTATGCCCCCCCTAAAGCGTTATCGTACCCTCACCTGGAACCTAAACCGTCCCCGTCCCCTAACACTAACCCTAGCACGAACCCTAACCCTAAACCTTCCCCGAAGCATGACCCTCACCCGTCCCCGAATCCTAACCTGTACGCTAACACTAACCCGCGCCCTCACACGTACGCTCCCCCTAAAGCGTTGTCGTTCCCTCACCTGGACCCTAAACCGTCCCCGTCCCGTAACCCTAACCCTAGCCCGAACCCTAACCCTAACCCTTCCCCGAAGCCTGACACACACCCGTCCCCTAATCCTAACCCGTACGCTAACACTAACCCGCGCCCTCACACGTACCCTCCCCCTAAAGCGTTGTCGTACCCTCACCTGGACCCTATAACGTCCGCGTCCCCTAACCCTAACCCTAGCCTGAACCCTAACTCTAACACTGCCCCGAATCCTGACCCTCACCCTTCCCCTAATCCTAACCTGTACGCTAACACTAACCCACGCCCTGACATGTACGCTCCTCCTAAAGCGTTGTCGTACCCTCACCTGGACCCTAAACCGTACCCGTCACCTAACCCTAGCCCGAACCCTAACCCTCACCCTTCCCCGAAGCCTGACTCTCACTCGTCCCTTAATCCTAACCCGTACGCTAAAACTAACCCGCGCCCTCACACGTACGCTCCCCATAAAGCGTTGTCGTACCCTCACCTGGACCCTAAACCGTCCCCGTCCCCTAACCCTAACCCTAGCCCGAACCCTAACCCTAACACTTCCCCGAACCCTGACTGTCACCCGTCCCCTAATCCTAACCCGTACGCTAACACTAACGCGCGCCCTCACACCTACGCTCCCGCTAAAGCGTTGTTGTACCCTCACCTAGACCCTAAACCGTCCCCCGTCCCCTAACCGTAACCCTAGCAAACCTTAACCCTAACACTCCCCGAAGGCTGACCCTCTCACGTCCCCTAATCCTAACCCGTACGCTAACACTCACCCGCGCCATCACACGTACGCTCCCCCTAAAGCGTTGCCATACCCTGACCTGGACCCTAAACGGTTCCTGTCCCCTAAATCTAACCCTAACCCTAGCCGGAACCCTAACCCTAACACTTCCCTGAAGCCTGACCCTCACCCGTCCCCTAATCCTAACCCGTACGCTAACACTAACCCGCGCCCTCACACGTATGCTCCCCCAAAACCGTTTTCGTACCCTCACCTGGACCCTAAACCGTCCCCGTCCCCTAACCCTAGCCGTAGCCCGAAAGATAACCCTAACCCTTCCCCGAAGCATGACCCTCACAAATCCCCTATTCCTAGCCCGTACGCTAACTGTTACCCACGCCCTCACACGTACGCACCCCCTAAAGCGTTGTCGTACACTGACCTGGACCATAAACCGTCCCCGTCCCCTAACCCTAACCCTAGCCCGAACCCTAACCCTAACCCTTCCCCGAAGCCTGACCCTCACCCGTCCCCTAATCCTAACCCGTACGCTAACACTAACCCGCGCCCTCACACGTACGCTCCTCCTAAAGCGTTGTCATACCCTCACCTGTACTCTAAACCGCCCCGTCCTCTAACCCTAACCCTAGCCCGAACCCTAACCCTAACCCTTCCCCGAAGCCTGACCCTCACCCGTCCCCTAATGCTAACCTGTACGCTAACACTAACCCGCGCCCTCACACGTACGCTCCCCCTAAAACGTTGTTGTACCCTCACCTGGACCCTAAACCGTCCCCGTCCACTAACCTTAACCCTAGCCCGAACCCTAACCCTAACCCTTCCCCGAAGCCTGACCCTCACCCGACCCTAATCCTAACCCGTACGCTAACACTAACCCGTGCCCTCACACGTACGTTCCCCCTCAAGCGTTGTCGTACCCTCACCTGGACCCTAAACCGTCCCCGTCCCCTAACAATAACCCTAGCCGGAACCCTAAACCTAACACTTCCCCGAAGCCTGACCCTCACCCGTCCCCTAATCCTAACCCGTACGCTAACATTAACCCACGCGCTCACACGTACGCTCCCCCTAAAGCCTTGTCGTACCCTCACCTGGACCCTAAACCGTCCCCGTCACCTAATCCTAACCCTAGCCCAAACCCCAACCCTAAACCTTCCCCGAAGCCTAACCCTCACAAGTCCCCTAATCCTAACCCGTACGTGAACACTAAGCCGCACCCTCACACGTACGATACCCCTAAAGCGTTGTTGTACCCTCACCTGGACCCTAAACCGCCCCCGTCCCCTAACCCTAACCCTAGCCCGAACCCTAACCCTAAACCTTCCCCGAAGCCTAACCCTCACAAGTCCCCTAATCCTAACCCGTACGTGAACACTAAGCCGCACCCTCACACGTACAATACCCCTAAAGCGTTGTTGTACCCTCACCTGGACCCTAAACCGCCCCCGTCCCCTAACCCTAACCCTAGCCCGAACCCTAACCCTATCCCTTCCCCGAAGACTGACCCTCACCCGTACCATAATCCTAACCCGTACGCTAACACTAACCCGCGTCTCACACGTATGCTCCCCCTAAAATGTTGTCTTACCCTCACCTGGACCCTAAACTGTCCCCGTCCCCTAAACCTAACCCTAGCCTGAACCCTAACCCTAACCCTTCCCCGAAGCCTGACCCTCACCCGTCCCCTAATCCTAGCCCGTACGTTGAAACTAACCCGTGCCCGCACACGTTCGCTCCCCCTAAAGCGTTGTCGTACCCTCACCTGGACCCTAAACCGTCCCCGTCCCCTAACACTAACCCTAGCCCGAACCCTAACCCTAACCCTTCCCCGAAGCCTGAACCTCAAACATCCCCTATTCTTTGCCCGTACGCTAACTCTAACCCACGCCCTTCACACGTACACTCCCCCTAAAGCGTAGTTGTACCCTGACCTGGACCCTAAACCGTCCCCGTCCCCTAACCCTAACCCTAGCCCGAACCCTAACCCTAACCCTTCCCCGAAGCCTGACCCTCACCTATCCCCTAATCCTAGCCCGTACGCTAACACTAATCCGCACCCACAAAAGTACGCTCCCACTAAACCGTTGTCGTACCCTCACCTGAACCCTAAACCGTCTCCGTCCCCTAACCCAAACCTTAGCCCGAACCCTAACACTAACCCTTCCCCGAAGCCTTACCATCACCCGTCCCCTAATCCTAACCGGTACGCTAACCTTAACCCGTGCCCTCACACGTACGCTCTCCGTAAACCGTTGTCGTACGCTCACCTGGACCCTAAACCTTCCCCGTCCTCTAAACCTAACCCTAGCCCGAACCCTAACCCTAACCCTTTCCCGAAGCCTTCCCCTCACCCGTCCACTAATCCTAACCCGTACGCTAAAACTAACCCGCGCCCTCACATGTACGCTTCCCCTAAACCATGTGGTACACTCACATGGACCCTAAACCGTCCCCGTCCCCTAACCCTCACCCTAGCCCGAACCCTAGCCCTAACCTTTCCCCGAAGCCTGACCCTCACCCATCCCCTAATCCTAGCCTGTAGGCTAACTCTAACCGGCGCCCTCACACGTACGCTCCCCCTAAAGCGTTGTAGTACCCTCACCTGGACCCTAAACCGTCACCGTACCCTAACCCTAACCCTAGCCCGAACCCTAACCCTAACCCTTCCCCGAAGCCTGACCCTCACCCGTCCCCTAATCCTAACCCGTACGCTAAAACTAAGCCGCACCCTCACACGTACGCTCCCCCTAAAGCATTGTGATACACTCACCTGGACCCTACACCGTCCCCGTCACCTAACCCTAACCCTAGCCCGAACCCTAACCCTAACCCTTTCCCGAACCCTGAGCCTCACCTGTCCCCTAATCCTAACACGTACGCTAACACTAACCGGCGCCCTCACACGTACGCTCTACCTAAAGCGTTGTCGTACCCTCACCTGGACCCTAAACCGTCCCCGTACCCTAACCCAAACCTTAGCCCTAACCCTAACCCTAACTCTTCCCCGAAGCCTTCCTGTCACCCGTCCCCTAATCCTAACCAGTACGCTAACCTTAACCCGTGCCCTCACACGTACGCTCCCCGTAAACCGTTGTCGTATGCTCACCTGTACCCTAAACCGTCCCCGTCCTATAACTCTAACCCTAGCCCGAACCCTAACCCTAACCCTTTCCCGAAGCCTTCCCCTCACCCGTCCCCTAATCCTAACCCGTACGCTAAAACTAACCCGCGCCCTCACACGTACGCTCCCCCTAAACCATGTGGTACAGTCACCTGGACCCTAAACCGTCCCAGTCCCCTAATTCTCACCCTAGCCCGAACCCTAGCCCTAACCGTTCCGCTAGCCTGACCCTCACCCATCCCCTAATCCTAGCCCGTACGCTAACTCTAACTGGCGCCCTCACACGTACGGTCCCCCTAAAGCGTTGTCGTACCCTCACCTGGAACGTAAACGGTCCCCGTCCCCTAACCCTAACCCTAGCACGAAACCTAACCCTAACACTTCCCCGAAGCCTGACCCTCACCCGTCCCCTAATCCTAACCCGTACACTAACTCTAACCCGCCCCCACACATGTACGCTCCCCCTAAAGCATTGTCGTACCCTCACCTGGACCCTAAACCGTCCCCGTCCCCTAACCCTAACCCTAGCACGAACACTCATCCTAACATTTCCCCGAAGCCTGACCCTCACCCGTCCCCTAATCCTAACCCGTACGCTAACACTAACCAGTGCCCTCACAGGTACTCTCCCCCTAAAGAGTTGTCGTACCCTCACTTGGACCCTAAACCGTCCCCATCCCCTAACCCTAACCCTAGACCGAAACCTAACCCTATCCCTTCCCGAAGCCTGACCCTCACCCGTCCCCGAATCCTAACCGGTACGCTAACACTAACACACGCCCTCACACCTGCGCTCCCCCTAAAGCCTTGTCGTACCCTGACCTGGACCCTAAATCGTCCCCGTCCCCTAACACTAACCCTAGACCCAACCCTAACCCTAACCGTTCCCCGAAGCCTGACCCTCACCCGTCCCCTAATCCTAACCCGTACGCTAACACTAACACGCGCCCTCACACTTACGCTCCCCCTAAAGCGTTGTCGTACCCTCACCTGGACCCTAAACTGTCCCCGTCCCCTAACCCTAACCCTAGCCCGAACCCTAACCCTAACCCTTCCCCGAAGCCTGACCCTCACCCGTCCCCTAATCCTAACCCGTACGCTAACACTAAACCGCGCCCTCACACGTACGCTCCCCCTAAACCGTATTCGTACTCTCACCTGGACCCTAAACCGTCCCCGTCCCCGTCCCCTAACACTAGCCCGAACCCTAACCCTAACCCTTCCCCGAAGCCTGACCCTCACCCGTCCCCTAATCCTAACCCGTACGCTAACACTAACCCACGCCATCACACGTACGCTCCCCCTAAAGCGTTGTCGTACCCTCACCTGGACCCTAAACCGTCCCCTTCCCCAAACCCTAACCCTAGCCCGAACCCTAACCCTAACGCTTCCCCGAAGCCTGACCCTCACTCGTCCCCTAATCCTAGCCCGTACGCTAACACTAACGCGCGCCCTCACACGTACGCTCCCCCTAAAGTGTTGTCGTACCCTCATCTGGACCCTAAAACATCCCAGTCCCCGTCCCCTAACCCTAGCCAGAACCCTAACCCTAACCCTTCCCCGAAGCCTGACCCTCACCCGTCCCCTAATCCTAACCCGTACGCTAACACTAACCCGCGCCCTCACACGTATGCTCCCCCTAAAGCGTTGTCATACCCTCACCTGGACCCTAAACCGTCCCCGTCCCCTAAACCTAACCGTACACCGAACCCTAAACCTAACCCTTCCCCGAAGCTTGACACTCACCCGTACCCTAATTCTAACCCGTACTCTAACACTAACCCGCGCCCTCACACATACGCTCCCCCTAAAGCGTTGTGGAAACCTCACCTGGACCCTAGACCGTCCCCGTCCCCTAACCCTAACCCTAGCACGAACACTCATCCTAACATTTCCCCGAAGCCTGACCCTCACCCGTCCCCTAATCCTAACCCGTACGCTAACACTAATGCGTGCCCTCACACATACTCTCCCCCTAAGGAGTTGTCGTACCCTCACATGGACCCTAAACTGTCCCCATTCCCTAAACCTAACCCTAGCACGAACACTAACCCTATCCCTTCCCAAAGCCTGACCCTCACCCGTCCCCGAATCCTAACCTCTACGCTAACACTAACATACGCCCTCACACCTGCGCTCCCCCTAAAGCCTTGTCGTACACTGACCTGGACCCTAAACCGTCCCCGTCCCCTAACCCTAACCCTAGCCCCAACCCTAACCCTAACCGTTCCCCGAAGCCTGACCCTCACTCGTCCCCTAATCCTAACCCGTACGCTAACACTAACCCACGCCCTCACACTTACGCTCCCACTAAAGCGTTGTCGTACCCTCACCTGGACCCTAAACCGTCCCCGTCCCCTAACCCTAACCCTAGCCCGAACCCTAACCCTAACACTTCCCCGAACCCTGATTGTCACCCGTCCCCTAATCCTAACCCGTACGCTAACACTAACGCGCGCCCTCACACCTACGCTCCCGCTAAAGCGTTGTTGTACCCTCACCTAGACCCTAAACCGTCCCCCGTCCCCTAACCGTAACCCTAGCAAACCCTAACCCTAACACTCCCCGAAGGCTGACCCTCACACGTCCCCTAATCCTAACCCGTACGCTAACACTAACCCGCGCCATCACACGTACGCTCCCCGTAAAGCGTTGCCATACCCTCACCTGGACCCTAAACGGTTCCTGTCCCCTAAATCTAACCCTAACCCTAGCCGGAACCCTAACCCTAACACTTCCCTGAAGCCTGACCCTCACCCGTCCCCTAATCCTAACCCGTACCCTAACACTAACCCGCGCCCTCACACGTATGCTCCCCCAAAACCGTTTTCGTACCCTCACCTGGACCCTAAACCGTCCCCGTCCCCTAACCCTAGCCCTAGCCCGAAAGATAACCCTAACCCTTCCCCGAAGCATGACCCTCACAAATCCCCTATTCCTAGCCCGTACGCTAACTGTTACCCACGCCCTCACACGTACGCACCCCCTAAAGCGTTGTCGTACCCTGACCTGGACCATAAACCGTCCCCGTCCCCTAACCCTAACCCTAGCCCGGACCCTAACCCTAACCCATCCCCGAAGCCTGACCCTCACCCGTCCCCTAATCCTAACCCGTACGCTAAAACTAACCCGCGCCCTCACACGTACGCTCCTCCTAAAGCGTTGTCGTACCCTCACCTGTACCCTAAACCGCCCCGTCCTCTAACCCTAACCCTAGCCCGAACCCTAACCCTAACCCTTCCCCGAAGCCTGACCCTCACCCGTCCCCTAATGCTAACCTGTACGCTAACACTAACCCGCGCCCTCACACGTACGCTCCCCCTAAAACGTTGTTGTACCCTCACCTGGACCCTAAACCGTCCCCGTCCACTAACCTTAACCCTAGCCCGAACCCTAACCCTAACCCTTCCCCGAAGCCTGACCCTCACCCGACCCTAATCCTAACCCGTACGCTAACACTAACCCGTGCCCTCACACGTACGTTCCCCCTAAAGCGTAGTCGTACCCTCACCTGGACCCTAAACCGTCCCCGTCCCCTAACAATAACCCAAGCCGGAACCCTAAACCTAACACTTCCCCGAAGCCTGACCCTCACCCGTCCCCTAATCCTAACCCGTACGCTAACATTAACCCGTGCGCTCACACGTACGCTCCCCCTAAAGCCTTGTCGTACCCTCACCTGGACCCTAAACCGTCCCCGTCACCTAATCCTAACCCTAGCCCAAACCCCAACCCTAAACCTTCCCCGAAGCCTAACCCTCACAAGTCCCCTAATCCTAACCCGTACGTGAACACTAAGCCGCACCCTCACACGTACGATACCCCTAAAGCGTTGTTGTACCCTCACCTGGACCCTAAACCGCCCCCGTCCCCTAACCCTAACCCTAGCCCGAACCCTAACCCTAAACCTTCCCCGAAGCCTAACCCTCACAAGTCCCCTAATCCTAACCCGTACGTGAACACTAAGCCGCACCATCACACGTACAATACCCCTAAAGCGTTGTTGTACCCTCACCTGGACCCTAAACCGCCCCCGTCCCCTAACCCTAACCCTAGCCCGAACCCTAACCCTATCCCTTCCCCGAAGACTGACCCTCACCCGTACCATAATCCTAACCCGTACGCTAACACTAACCCGCGTCTCACACGTATGCTCCCCCTAAAATGTTGTCTTACCCTCACCTGGACCCTAAACTGTCCCCGTCCCCTAAACCTGACCCTAGCCTGAACCCTAACCCTAACCCTTCCCCGAAGCCTGACCCTCACCCGTCCCCTAATCCTAGCCCGTACGTTGAAACTAACCCGTGCCCGCACACGTTCGCTCCCCCTAAAGCGTTGTCGTACCCTCACCTGGACCCTAAACCGTCCCCGTCCCCTAACACTAACCCTAGCCCGAACCCTAACCCTAACCCTTCCCCGAAGCCTGAACCTCAAACATCCCCTATTCTTTGCCCGTACGCTAACTCTAACCCACGCCCTTCACACGTACACTCCCCCTAAAGCGTAGTTGTACCCTGACCTGGACCCTAAACCGTCCCCGTCCCCGAACCCTAACCCTAGCCCGAAACCTAACCCTAACCCTTCCCCGAAGCCTGACCCTCACCTATCCCCTAATCCTAGCCCGTACGCTAACACTAATCCGCACCCACAAAAGTACGCTCCCACTAAACCGTTGTCGTACCCTCACCTGAACCCTAAACCGTCCCCGTCCCCTAACCCAAACCTTAGCCCGAACCCTAACACTAACCCTTCCCCGAAGCCTTACCATCACCCGTCCCCTAATCCTAACCGGTACGCTAACCTTAACCCGTGCCCTCACACGTACGCTCCCCGTAAACCGTTGTCATATGCTCACCTGGACCCTAAACCTTCCCCGTCCTCTAAACCTAACCCTAGCCCGAACCCTAACCCTAACCCTTTCCCGAAGCCTTCCCCTCACCCGTCCACTAATCCTAACCCGTACGCTAAAACTAACCCGCGCCCTCACATGTACGCTTCCCCTAAACCATGTGGTACACTCACATGGACCCTAAACCGTCCCCGTCCCCTAACCCTCACCCTAGCCCGAACCCTAGCCCTAACCTTTCCCCGAAGCCTGACCCTCACCCATCCCCTAATCCTAGCCTGTAGGCTAACTCTAACCGGCGCCCTCACACGTACGCTCCCCCTAAAGCGTTGTCGTACCCTCACCTGGACCCTAAACCGTCACCGTACCCTAACCCTAACCCTAGCCCGAACCCTAACCCTAACCCTTCCCCGAAGCCTGACCCTCACCCGTCCCCTAATCCTAACCCGTACGCTAAAACTAAGCCGCACCCTCACACGTACGCTCCCCCTAAAGCATTGTGATACACTCACCTGGACCCTACACCGTCCCCGTCACCTAACCCTAACCCTAGCCCGAACCCTAACCCTAACCCTTTCCCGAACCCTGAGCCTCACCTGTCCCCTAATCCTAACACGTACGCTAACACTAACCGGCGCCCTCACACGTACGCTCTACCTAAAGCGTTGTCGTACCCTCACCTGGACCCTAAACCGTCCCCGTACCCTAACCCAAACCTTAGCCCTAACCCTAACCCTAACCCTTCCCCGAAGCCTTCCTGTCACCCGTCCCCTAATCCTAACCAGTACGCTAACCTTAACCCGTGCCCTCACACGTACGCTCCCCGTAAACCGTTGTCGTATGCTCACCTGTACCCTAAACCGTCCCCGTCCTATAACCCTAACCCTAGCCCGAACCCTAACCCTAACCCTTTCCCGAAGCCTTCCCCTCACCCGTCCCCTAATCCTAACCCGTACGCTAAAACTAACCCGCGCCCTCACACGTACGCTCCCCCTAAACCATGTGGTACAGTCACCTGGACCCTAAACCGTCCCAGTCCCCTAATTCTCACCCTAGCCCGAACCCTAGCCCTAACCGTTCCGCGAAGCCTGACCCTCACCCATCCCCTAATCCTAGCCCGTACGCTAACTCTAACTGGTGCCCTCACACGTACGGTCCCCCTAAAGCGTTGTCGTACCCTCACCTGGAACGTAAACGGTCCCCGTCCCCTAACCCTAACCCTAGCACGAAACCTAACCCTAACACTTCCCCGAAGCATGACCCTCACCCGTCCCCTAATCCTAACCCGTACACTAACTCTAACCCGCCCCCACACATGTACGCTCCCCCTAAAGCATTGTCGTACCCTCACCTGGACCCTAAACCGTCCCCGTCCCCTAACCCTAACCCTAGCACGAACACTCATCCTAACATTTCCCCGAAGCCTGACCCTCACCCGTCCCCTAATCCTAACCCGTACGCTAACACTAACCAGTGCCCTCACAGGTACTCTCCCCCTAAAGAGTTGTCGTACCCTCACTTGGACCCTAAACCGTCCCCATCCCCTAACCCTAACCCTAGACAGAAACCTAACCCTATCCCTTCCCGAAGCCTGACCCTCACCCGTCCCCGAATCCTAAACGGTACGCTAACACTAACACACGCCCTCACACCTGCGCTCCCCCTAAAGCATTGTCGTACCCTGACCTGGACCCTAAATCGTCCCCGTCCCCTAACACTAACCCTAGCCCCAACCCTAACCCTAACCGTTCCCCGAAGTCTGACCCTCACCCGTCCCCTAATCCTAACCCGTACGCTAACACTAACACGCGCCCTCACACTTACGCTCCCCCTAAAGCGTTGTCGTACCCTCACCTGGACCCTAAACTGTCCCTGTCCCCTAACCCTAACCCTAGCCCGAACCCTAACCCTAACACTTCCCCGAAGCCTGACCCTCACCCGTCCCCTAATCCTAACCCGTACGCTAACACTAAACCGCGCCCTCACACGTACGCTCCCCCTAAACCGTATTCGTACTCTCACCTGGACCCTAAACCGTCCCCGTCCCCGTCCCCTAACACTAGCCCGAACCCTAACCCTAACCCTTCCCCGAAGCCTGACCCTCACCCGGTCCCCTAATCCTAACCCGTACGCTAACACTAACCCACGCCCTCACACGTACGCTCCCCCTAAAGCGTTGTCGTACCCTCACCTGGACCCTAAACCGTCCCCTTCCCCAAACCCTAACCCTAGCCCGAACCCTAACCCTAACACTTCCCCGAAGCCTGACCCTCACTCGTCCCCTAATCCTAGCCCGTACGCTAACACTAACGCGCGCCCTCACACGTACGCTCCCCCTAAAGTGTTGTCGTACCCTCATCTGGACCCTAAAACATCCCAGTCCCCGTCCCCTAACCCTAGCCCGAACCCTAACCCTAACCCTTCCCCGAAGCCTGACCCTCACCCGTCCCCTAATCCTAACCCGTACGCTAACACTAACCCGCGCCCTCACACGTATGCTCCCCCTAAAGCGTTGTCATACCCTCACCTGGACCCTAAACCGTCCCCGTCCCCTAACCCTAACCGTACACCGAACCCTAAACCTAACCCTTCCCCGAAGCGTGACACTCACCCGTACCCTAATTCTAACCCGTACTCTAACACTAACCCGCGCCCTCACACGTACGCTCCCCCTAAAGCGTTGTGGAAACCTCACCTGGACCCTAGACTGTCCCCGTCCCCTAACCCTAACCCTAGCCCGAACCCTATCCCTAACCCTTCCCCGAAGCCCGACCCTCACCCGTCCCCTAATCCTAACCCGTACGCTAACACTAAACCGCGCCCTCACACGTACGCTCCCCTTAAACCGTATGCTTACACTCACCTGGACCCTAAACCGTCCCCGTCTCCTAACCCTAACCCTAGCCCAAACCCTAACCCTAACCCTTCCCCGAACCCTGACCCTCACCCGTCCCATAATCCTAACCCGTACGCTAACACTAACCCGCGCCCTCACACGTACGCTCCCCCTAAAGCGTTGTCGAATCCTCACGTGGACCCTAAACCGTCCCCGTCCCCTAACCCTAACCCTTGCCCAAACCCTAACCCTAACCCTTCCCCGAATCCTGACCCTCACCCGTCCCCTAATCCTAACCCATACGCTAACACTAACCCACGCCCTGACACATACGCTCCCCCTAAGGCGTTGTCGTACCCTCACCTGGACCCTAATCCGTCCCCGTCCACTAACCCTAGCCCGATCCCTAACCCTAACCCTTCCCCAAAGCCTGACACTCACCCGTCCCCTAATCCTAGCTCGTACGTTGAAACTAACCCGTGCCCGCACACGTTCGCTCCCCCTAAAGCGTTGTCGTACCCTCACCTGGACCCTAAACCGTCCCTGTCCCCTAACCCTAACCCTATCCCGAACCCTAACCCTAACCCTTCCCCGAAGCCTGACCCTCAAACATCCCCTATTCTTTGCCCGTACGCTAACTCTAACCCACACTCTTCACACGTACACGCCCCCTAAAACGTTGTTGTATCCTCACCTGGACCCTAAACCGTCCCCGTTCCCTAACCCTAACATTAGCCTGAAACTTAACCCTAACACTTCCCCGAAGCCTGACCCTCACCTATCCCCTAATCCTAGCCCGTATGCTAACACTAATCTGCATCCTCAAACGTACGCTCCCACTAAACCGTTGTCGTACCCTCACCTGAATCCGAAACCGTCCCCGTCCCCTAACCCAAACCTTAGCCCGAACCCTAACACTAACCCTTCCACGAAGCCTTCCCGTCACCCGTCCCCTAATCCTAACCCGTACGCTAACACTAACCCACGCCATTACACGTACGCTCCCTCTAAAGCGTTGTCGTACCTCATCTGGACCCTAAACCGTCCCCTTCCCCAAACCCTAACCCTAGCCAGAACCCTAACCCTAACACTCCCCGAAGGCTGACCCTCACACGTCCCCTAATCCTAACCCGTACGCTAACACTACCCCGCGCCCTCACACGTACGCTCCCACTAAAGCGTTGTCGTACCCTCACCTGGACCCTAAAACATCCCAGTCCCCGTCGTCTAACCCTAGCCCGAACCCTAACCCTAAACCTTCCCCGAAGCCTGACCCTCAACCGTCCCCTAATCCTAGCCCGTATGCTAACACTAGCCCGGGCCCTCACACGTACGCTCCCGTAAACCGTTGTCATACCCTCACCTGGACCCTAAACCGTCCCGGTCCCGTAACCCTAACTCTACTCTGAACCCTAACCCTAACACTTCCCCGAAGCCTTCCCCTCAGCCGTCCCCTAATCCTAACCCGTACGCTAACACTAACCCGTGCCATTACATGTAGCGTCCCCCTAAACCATTGTCGTACTCTCACCTGGACCCCAAACCGTTCCCGTCCCCTAACCCTAACCCTAGCCCAAACCCTACCCCTAAACCTTCCTCGAAGCCTTACCCTGACCTGTCCCCTAAATCTAACCCTTACGCTAACACTAACCCGAGCCCTCACATGTACGCTCCCCCTAAAGCGTTGTCGTACCCTCACCTGGACCCTAAACTGTAACCGTACCCTAACTCTAACCCTAGACCGAACCCTAACCCTAACCCTTCCCCGAAGCCTGACACTCAACCGTCCCCAAATCCTAGCCCATACGCTAACTCTAACCGGCTCCCTCACACATACGCTCCTCTTAAAGCATTGTCGTACCCTCAACTGGACCCTAAACCGTCCCCGTCACCTAACCCTAACCCTAGCCCGAACACTAACCCTAACACTTCCCCGAAGCGTGACCCTCACCCGTCCCCTAATCCTAGCCCGTACGTTGAAACTAACCCGTGAGCTCACACGTACGCTCCCCCTAAAGCGTTGTTGTACCCTCACCTGGACCCTAAACCGTCCCCGTCCCCTAACCCTAACCCTAGCCCGAAACCTAAACCTAACACTTCCCCGAAGCCTGACCCTCAAACATCCCCTATTCTTAGCACGAATGCTAACTCTAACGCGCGCCCTTCACACGTACACTCCCCCTAAAGCGTTGTCGTACCCTCACCTGGACCCTAAACCGTCCCCGTCCCCTAACCCTAACCCTAGCCCGAACCCTAAACCTAACACTTCCCCGAAGCCTGACCCTCACCCGTCCCCTAATCCTAGCCCGTACGCTAACACTAACCCGCGCCCTCACATGTACCTTCCCCCTAAAGCGTTGTCGTACCGTCACCTGGACCCTAAACCGTCCGCGTCCCCTAACCCTAACCCTAGCCCGAACCCTAACCCTAACCCTACCCGAATCTGACCCTCACACGTCCCCTATTACTAACCCGTACGCTAAAACTAACCCACGCACTGACACGTACGCTCCCCCTAAAGCGTTGTCGTTCCCTCACCTGGAACCTAAACCGTCCCCGTCCCCTAACCCTAACCCTAGCCCGAACCCTCACCCTAACACTTCCCCGAAGAATGACCCTCACCCGTCTCCGAATCCTATACCGTACGCTAACACTAACACACGCCCTCACACGTACGCTCCCCCTAAAACGTTGTCGTACCCTCACCTGGACCCTAAACCGTCCCCGTCCCCTAAGCCTAACCCTAGCCTAAACCCTAACCCTAACGCTTCCCCGAACCCTGACTCTCACCCGTCCCCTAATCCTAACCCGTACGCTAACACTAACCCACGCCTAACACGTACGTTCCCCCTAAAGAGTTGTCGTACCCTCACCTGAACCCTAAACCGTCCCAGTCCCGTTCCCCTAACCCTAACCCTAGCCCGAACGCTAACCCTAACCCTTCCCCGAAGCCTGACCCTCACCCGCCCCCTAATCCTTATCCGTACGCTAACACTAACCTGCGCCCTCACACGTACGCTCCCCCTAAAGCGTTGTCGTACCATCACCTGGACCCGAAACCGTCCCCGTCCCCAAACCCTAACCCTAGCCCGAACACTAACCCTAACCCTTCCCCGAAGCATGACCCTCACCCGTCCCCTAATTCTAGCCCGTACGTTGAAACTAACCCATGACCTCACACGATCGCTCCCCCTAAAGCGTTGTCGTACCCTCACCTGGACCCTAAACAGTCCCAGTCCCCTAACCCTAACCCTACCCGAATCCTGACACCCACACGTCCCCTATTACTAACCCGTACGCTAAAACTAACCCACGCCCTGACACGTACGCTCCGCCTAAAGCGTTTTCGTACCCTCACCTGGAATCTAAACAGTCCCCGTCTCCTAACCCTAACCAGAACCCTAACCTTAGCCCTTCCACGAAGCCTGACCCTCACCCGTCCCCTAATCCTAACCCGTACGCTAACACTAACCCGCGCCCTCACACGTACGCTCCCCCTAAAGCGTTGTCGTACCCTCACCTGGACCCTAAACCGTCCCAGTCCCCTTCCCCTAACCCTAACACTAGCCCGAACCCTAACCCTATCCCTTCCCCGAAGCTAGACCCTCACCCGCCCCCTACTCCTTACCCGTACGCTAACACTAACCTGCGCCCTCAAACGTACGCTCCCCCTAAAGCGTTGTCGTACCCTCACCTGGACCCTAAACCGGCCCCGTCCCCTAACCCTAACCCTAGCCCGAACCCTAACCCTAACCCTTCCCCGAAGCCTGACCCTCACCCGTCCCTTAATCCTAACCCGTACGCTAACACTAACCTGCACCCTCACACCTATGCTCCCCGTAAAGCGTTGTCGTACCCTCAACTGGACCCTAAACCGTCCCCGTCCCCTAACCCTAAGCCTAGCCCGAACCCTAACCCTAACCCTTCCCCAAAGCCTGACACTCACCCGTCCCCTAATCCTAACATGTAGGCTAACACTAACCAACACCCTCAAAAGTACACTCCCCCTAAAGCGTTGTCGTACCCTCACCTGGTCCCTAAACCCTCCCCGTCCCCTAACCCTAACCCTAGCCCAAACCCTAACCCTAACCCTTCCCCAAAGCCTGACCCTAAGCCGTCCCCTAATCCTAACCGGTACGCTAAAACTAACACGTGCCCTCACACGTACGCTCCACGTAAAGCGTTGTCATACCCTCATCTGGACCCTAAACCGTCCCCGTCCCCTAACCCTAACCCTAGCCCGAACCCTAACCCTAACCCTTCCCCGAAGCCTGACCCTCACCCGTCCCCTAATCCTAACCCGTACGCTAACACTAACCCGCGCCCTCACACGTACTCTCCCCCTAAAGTGTTGTCGTACCCTCACCTGCACCCTAAACTGTCCCCGTCCCCTAACCCTAACCCTAGCCCGAACCATAAACCTAACCCTTCCCCGAAGCCTGACCCTCACCCGTCCCCAATCCTAACCCGTAGGCTAACACTAACCCGCGCGCTCACAAGTACGCTCACCCTACAGCGTTGTCGTACCCGCACATGGACCTTAAACCGTCCCCGTCCCCTAATCCTAACCCTAGCACGATACCTAACCCTAACAATTCCCCGAAGCCTGACCCTCACCCGTTCCCTAATCCTAACCCGTACGCTAACACTAACCCGCGCCCTCACACGTACGCTCCCCCTAAAGCGTTCTCGTACACTCACCTGGACTCTAAACCGTCCCCGTCCCCTAACCCTAACCCTAGCCCGAACCCTAACCCTAACCCTTTTCCGAAACCTGACCCTCACCCGTCCCCTAATCCTAACTCGTAGGCTAACACTAACCCGCGCCCTCACAGGTACGCTCCCCGTAAACCGTTGTCGTACCCTCACCTGGACCCTAAACGGTCCCCATCCCCTAAACCTAATCCTAACCCTAGCCCGAACCCTAACCCTAACCCTTCCCCGAAGCATGACCCTCACGCGTCTCATAATACTAACCCGTACGCTAACACTAACCCGCGCCCTCACACGTACGCTCCCCCTAAAGCATTTTCGTACCCTCACCTGGACCCTAAACTGTCCCCGTCCCCTAAGCCGAACCCTAGCCCGAACCCTAACCCTAACCGTTCCCCGAAGCCTGACACTCACCCTTACCCTAATCCTAACCCGTACGCTAACACTAACCCTCGCCCTCACATGTACGCTCCCCCTAAAGCGTTGTCGTACCCTCACCTGGACCCGAAACCGTCCCCGTCCCCTAACCCTAAACCTAGCCCGAACCCTAACCCTAACCCTTCCCCGAAGCCTTACCCTCACCCGTCCCCTAATCCTAACCCGTATGCTCACACTAACCCGCGCCCTCACACGTACGCTCTGCCTAAACCGTTGTCGTACCCTCACCTGGACTCTAAACCGTCCCCGTCCCCTAACCCTAACCCTAGCCCGAACCCTAACCCTAACCCTTCCCCAAATCCTGACCCTCACCCGTCCACTAATCCTAACCCGTACGCTAACCCTAACCCAAGCCCTGACACGTACGCTCCTCCTAAAGCGTTGTCGTTCCCTCACCTGGACCCTAAACCGTCCCCGTCCCCTAACCCTAGCCCGAACCCTAACCCTAACCCTTCCCCGAAGTCTGACCCTCACTCGTCCACTAATCCTAACCCGTACGCGAACACTAACGCACGCCCTCACACGTACGCTCCCCCTAAAGCGTTGTCGTACAGTCACCTGGACCCTAAACCGTCCCCGTCCCCTAACCCTAACCCTAGCCCGAACCCTAACCTTAAGACTTCCCCGAAGCCTGACACTCACCCGTCCCATAATCCTAACCCGTAGGCTAACACTAACCCGCGCCCTCACACGTACGCTCCCCCTAAAGCGTTGTTGTACCCTCACCTGGACCCTACACCGTCCCCGTCCCCTAACCCTAACCCTAGCCCGAACCCTAACCCTAACACTTTTCCGAACCCTGACCCTCACCCGTCCCCTAATCCTAACCCGTAGGCTAACACTAAGCCTCGCCCTCACACGTACTCTCCCCCTAAATCGTTGTCGTACCCTCACCTGGACCCGAAACCGTCCCCGTCCCCTAACCTTAACCCTAGCCCGAACCCTAAACCTAACCCTTCCCCGAAGCCTGACCCTCACCCGTCCCCAATCCTAACCCGTAGGCTAACACACACCCGCGCCCTCACAAGTACGCTCCCCCTAAAGCGTTATCATACCCTCACCTGGACCCTAAACCGTCCCCGTCCCCTAATCCTAACCCTAGCCCGAAACCTAACCCTAACACTTCCCCGAAGCCTGACCCTCACCCGTCCCTTAATCCTAACCCGTAGGCTAACACTAACCCGCACCCTCACAATTACGCTCCCCGTAAACCGTTGTCGTACCCTCACCTGGACCCAAAACGGTCCCCGTCCCCTAAACCTAACCCTAACCCTAGCCCAAACCCTAACCCTAACACTTCCCCGAAGCCTGACCCTCACCCGTCCCATAATCCTAACCCGTACGCTAACACTAACCCGCGCCCTCACACGTACGCTCCCCCTAAAGTATTTTCGTACCCTCACCTGGACCCTAAACCGTCCCTGTCCCCTAACCCTAGCCCGAACCCTAACCCTAACACTTCCCCGAAGCCTGACCCTCACCCGTCCCATAATCCTAACCCGTACGCTAACACTAACCCGCGCCCTCTCACGTACGCTCCCCCTAAAGCATTGTCGTACCCTCACCTGAACCGTAAACCGTCCCCGTCCCCGTCCCCTAACCCTAGCCCGAAACCTAAGCCTAACCCTTCCCTGAAGCCTGAAACTCAACCGTCCCCTAATCCTAAACCGTACGCTAACACTAACCCGCGCCCTCACACGTACGCTCCCCGTAAAGCGTTGTCGTACCCTCACCTGGACCCTAAACCGTCTCCGTCCCCTAACCCTAACCCTAGCCCGAACCCTAACACTTCCCCGAAGCCTGACCCTCACCCGTCCCCTAATCCTAACCCGTACGCTAACACTAACCCGCGCCTTCACACGTATGCCCACCCTAAAGCGTTATCGTACCCTCACCTGGAACCTAAACCGTCCCCGTTCCCTAACACTAACCCTAGCACGAACCCTATCCCTAACCCTCCCCCGAAGCATGACCCTCACCCGTCCCCGAATCCTAACCTGTACGCTAACACTAACCCGCGCCCTCACACATACGCTCCCCCTAAAGCATTGTCGTTCCCTCACCTGGACCCTAAACCGTCCCCGTCCCGTAACCCTAACCCTAGCCCGAACCCTAACCGTAACCCTTCCCCGAAGCCTGACACACACCCGTCCCCTAATCCTAACCCGTACGCTAACACTAACCCGCGCCCTCACACGTACCCTCCCCCTAAAGCGTTGTCGTAACCTCACCTGGACCCTATAACGTCCGCGTTCCCTTACCCTAACCCTAGCCTGAACCCTAACTCTAACACTGCCCCGAATCCTGACCCTCACCCTTCCCCTAATCCTAACCTGTACACTAACCCTAACCCACGCCCTGACACGTACGCTCCTCCTAAAGCGTTGTCGTACCCTCACCTGGACCCTAAACCGTACCTGTCACCTAACCCTAGCCCGAACCCTAACCCTCACCCTTCCCCGAAGCCTGACTCTCACTCGTCCCTTAATCCTAACCCGTACGCTAAAACTAACCCGCGCCCTCACACGTACGCTCCCCATAAAGCGTTGTCGTACCCTCACATGGACCCTAAACCGTCTCCGTCCCCTAACCCTAACCCTAGCCCGAACCGTAACCCTAAAACTTCCCCGAACCATGACTGTCACCCGTCCCCTAATCCTAACCCGTACGCTAACACTAACGCGCGCCCTCACACCTACGCTCCCGCTAAAGCGTTGTTGTACCCTCACCTAGACCCTAAACCGTCCCCCGTCCCCTAACCGTAACCCTAGCAAACCCTAACCCTAACACTCCCCGAAGGCTGACCCCCACACGTCCCCTAATCCTAACCCGTACGCTAACACTAACCCGTGCCATCACACGTACGCTCCCCCTAAAGCGTTGCCGTACCCTCACCTGGACCCTAAACGGTTCCTGTCCCCTAAATCTAACCCTAACCCTAGCCGGAACCCTAACCCTAACACTTCCCTGAAGCCTGACCCTCACCCGTCCCCTAATCCTAACCCGTACCCTAACACTAACCCGCGCCCTCACACGTATGCTCCCCCAAAACCGTTTTCGTATCCTCACCTGGACCCTAAACCGTCCCCGTCCCCTAACCCTAGCCCTAGCCCGAAAGATAACCCTAACCCTTCCCCGAAGCATGACCCTCACAAATCCCCTATTCCTAGCCCGTACGCTAACTGTTACCCACGCCCTCACACGTACGCACACCCTAAACCGTTGTCGTACCCTGACCTGGACCATAAACCGTCCCCGTCCCCTAACCCTAACCCTAGCCCGAACCCTAACCCTAACCCTTCCCCGAAGCCTGACCCTCACCCGTCCCCTAATCCTAACCCGTACGCTAACACTAACCCGCGCCCTCACACGTACGCTCCTCCTAAAGCGTTGTCGTACCCTCACCTGTACCCTAAACCGCCCCATCCTCTAACCCTAACCCTAGCCCGAACCCTAACCCTAACCCTTCCCCGAAGCCTGACCCTCACCCGTCCCCTAATGCTAACCTGTACGCTAACACTAACCCGCGCCCTCACACGTACGCTCCCCCTAAAACGTTGTTGTACCCTCACCTGGACCCTAAACCGTCCCCGTCCACTAACCTTAACCCTAGCCCGAACCCTAACCCTAACCCTTCCCCGAAGCCTGACCCTCACCCGACCCTAATCCTAACCCGTACGCTAACACTAACCCGTGCCCTCACACGTACGTTCCCCCTAAAGCGTTGTCGTACCCTCACCTGGACCCTAAACCGTCCCCGTCCCCTAACAATAACCCTAGCCGGAACCCTAAACCTAACACTTCCCCGAAGCCTGACCCTCACCCGTCCCCTAATCCTAACCCGTACGCTAACATTAACCCGCGCGCTCACACGTACGCTCCCCCTAAAGCCTTGTCGTACCCTCACCTTGACCCTAAACCGTCCCCGTCACCTAATCCTAACCCTAGCCCAAACCCCAACCCTAAAACTTCCCCGAAGCCTAACCCTCAC
Source organism: Lagenorhynchus albirostris (assembly GCF_949774975.1). NCBI lineage: Eukaryota > Metazoa > Chordata > Mammalia > Artiodactyla > Delphinidae > Lagenorhynchus > Lagenorhynchus albirostris. Next base: position 315,336 of record NW_026783557.1, on the reverse strand, counting down.
AAGTCCCCTAATCCTAACCCGTACGTGAACACTAAGCCGCACCCTCACACGTACGATACCACTAAAGAGTTGTTGTACCCTCACCTGGACCCTAAACTGCCCCCGTCCCCTAACCCTAACCCTAGCCCGAACCCTAACCCTAAACCTTCCCCGAAGCCTAAACCTCACAAGTCCCCTAATCCTAACCCGTACGTGAACACTAAGCCGCACCCTCACACGTACGATACCCCTAAAGCGTTGTTGTACCCTCACCTGGACCCTAAACCGCCCCGTCCCCTAACCCTAACCCTAGCCCAAACCCTAACCCTATCCATTCCCCGAAGACTGACCCTCACCCGTACCAAAATCCTAACCCGTACGCTAACACTAACCCGCGTCTCACACGTATGCTCCCCCTAAAGTGTTGTCTTACCCTCACCTAGACCCTAAACAGTCCCCGTCCCCTAAACCTAACCCTAGCCTGAACCCTAACCCTAACCCTTCCCCGAAGCCTGACCCTCACCCGTCCCCTAATCCTAGCCCGTACGTTGAAACTAACCCGTGCCCGCACACGTTCGCTCCCCCTAAAGCGTTGTCGTACCCTCACCTGGACCCTAAACCGTCCCCGTCCCCTAACACTAACCCTAGCCCGAACCCTAACCCTAACCCTTCCCCGAAGCCTGAACCTCAAACATCCCCTATTCTTTGCCTGTACGCTAACTCTAACCCACGCCCTTCACACGTACACTCTCCCTAAAGCGTAGTTGTACCCTGACCTGGACCCTAAACCGTCCCCGTCCCCTAACCCTAACCCTAGCCCGAAACCTAACCCTAACCCTTCCCCGAAGCCTGACCCTCACCTATCCCCTAATCCTAGCCCGTACGCTAACACTAATCCGCACCCACAAAAGTACGCTCCCACTAAACCGTTGTCGTACCCTCACCTGAACCCTAAACCGTCCCCGTCCCCTAACCCAAACCTTAGCCAGAACCCTAACACTAACCCTTCCCCGAAGCCTTACCATCACCAGTCCCCTAATCCTAACCGGTACGCTAACCTTAACCCGTGACCTCACACGTACGCTCCCCGTAAACCGTTGTCATACGCTCACCTGGACCCTAAACCTTCCCCGTCCTCTAAACCTAACCCTAGCCCGAACCCTAACCCTAACCCTTTCCCGAAGCCTTCCCCTCACCCGTCCACTAATCCTAACCCGTACGCTAAAACTAACCCGCGCCCTCACATGTACGCTTCCCCTAAACCATGTGGTACACTCACATGGACCCTAAACCGTCCCCGTCCCCTAACCCTCACCCTAGCCCGAACCCTAGCCCTAACATTTCCCCGAAGCCTGACCCTCACCCATCCCCTAATCCTAGCCTGTAGGCTAACTCTAACTGGCGCCCTCACACGTACGCTCCCCCTAAAGCGTTGTCGTACCCTCACCTGGACCCTAAACCGTCACCGTACCCTAACCCTAACCCTAGCCCGAACCCTAACCCTAACCCTTCCCCGAAGCCTGACCCTCACCCGTCCCCTAATCCTAACCCGTACGCTAAAACTAAGCCGCACCCTCACACGTACGCTCCCCCTAAAGCATTGTGATACACTCACCTGGACCCTACACCGTCCCCGTCACCTAACCCTAACCCTAGCCCGAACCCTAACCCTAACACTTTCCCGAACCCTGAGCCTCACCTGTCCCCTAATCCTAACACGTACGCTAACACTAACCGGCGCCCTCACACGTACGCTCTACCTAAAGCGTTGTCGTACCCTCACCTGGACCCTAAACCGTCCCCGTACCCTAACCCAAACCTTAGCCCTAACCCTAACCCTAACCCTTCCCCGAAGCCTTCCTGTCACCCGTCCCCTAATCCTAACCAGTACGCTAACCTTAACCCGTGCCCTCACACGTACGCTCCCCGTAAACCGTTGTCGTATGCTCACCTGTACCCTAAACCGTCCCCGTCCTATAACCCTAACCCTAGCCCGAACCCTAACCCTAACCCTTTCCCGAAGCCTTCCCCTCACCCGTCCCCTAATCCTAACCCGTACGCTAAAACTAACCCGCGCCCTCACACGTACGCTCCCCCTAAACCATGTGGTACAGTCACCTGGACCCTAAACCGTCCCAGTCCCCTAATTCTCACCCTAGCTCGAACCCTAGCCCTAACCATTCCGCGAAGCCTGACCCTCACCCATCCCCTAATCGTAGCCCGTACGCTAACTCTAACTGGCGCCCTCACACGTACGGTCCCCCTAAAGCGTTGTCGTACCCTCACCTGGAACGTAAAACGTCCCCGTCCCCTAACCCTAACCCTAGCACGAAACATAACCCTAACACTTCCCCGAAGCCTGACCCTCACCCGTCCCCTAATCCTAACCCGTACACTAACTCTAACCCGCCCCCACACATGTACGCTCCCCCTAAAGCATTGTCGTACCCTCACCTGGACCCTAAACCGTCCCCGTCCCCTAACCCTAACCCTAGCACGAACACTCATCCTAACATTTCCCCGAAGCCTGACCCTCACCCGTCCCCTAATCCTAACCCGTACGCTAACACTAACCAGTGCCCTCACAAGTACTCTCCCCCTAAAGAGTTGTCGTACCCGCACTTGGACCCTAAACCGTCCCCATCCCCTAACCCTAACCCTAGACCGAAACCTAACCCTATCCCTTCCCGAAGCCTGAACCTCACCCATCCCCGAATCCTAACCGGTACGCTAACACTAACACACGCCCTCACACCTGCGCTCTCCCTAAAGCCTTGTCGTACCCTGACCTGGACCCTAAATCGTCCCCGTCCCCTAACCCTAACCCTAGCCCGAACCCTAACCCTAACCGTTCCCCGAAGTCTGACCCTCACCCGTCCCCTAATCCTAACCCGTACGCTAACACTAACACGCGCCCTCACAATTACGCTCCCCCTAAAGCGTTGTCGTACCCTCACCTGGACCCTAAACTGTCCCCGTCCCCTAACCCTAACCCTAGCCCGAACCCTAACCCTAACACTTCCCCGAAGCCTGACCCTCACCCGTCCCCTAATCCTAACCCGTACGCTACCACTAACCCGCGCCCTCACACGTACGCTCCCCCTAAAGCGTTGTCGTACCCGCACATGGACCTTAAACCGTCCCCGTCCCCTAATCCTAACCCTAGCACGATATCTAACCCTAACAATTCCCCGAAGCCTGACCCTCACCCGTCCCCTAATCCTAACCCGTACGCTAACACTAACCCGCGCCCTCACACGTACGCTCCCCCTAAAGCGTTCTCGTACACTCACCTGGACTCTAAACCGTCCCCGTCCCCTAACCCTAACCCTAGCCCGAACCCTAACCCTAACCCTTTTCCGAAACCTGACCCTCACCCGTCCCCTAATCCTAACTCGTAGGCTAACACTAACCCGCGCCCTCACAGGTACGCTCCCCGTAAACCGTTGTCGTACCCTCACCTGGACCCTAAACGGTCCCCATCCCCTAAACCTAATCCTAACCCTAGCCCGAACCCTAACCCTAACCCTTCCCCGAAGCATGACCCTCACGCGTCTCATAATACTAACCCGTACGCTAACACTAACCCGCGCCCTCACACGTACGCTCCCCCTAAAGCATTTTCGTACCCTCACCTGGACCCTAAACTGTCCCCGTCCCCTAAGCCGAACCCTAGCCCGAACCCTAACCCTAACCGTTCCCCGAAGCCTGACACTCACCCTTACCCTAATCCTAACCCGTACGCTAACACTAACCCTCGCCCTCACATGTACGCTCCCCCTAAAGCGTTGTCGTACCCTCACCTGGACCCGAAACCGTCCCCGTCCCCTAACCCTAAACCTAGCCCGAACCCTAACCCTAACCCTTCCCCGAAGCCTTACCCTCACCCGTCCCCTAATCCTAACCCGTATGCTCACACTAACCCGCGCCCTCACACGTACGCTCTGCCTAAACCGTTGTCGTACCCTCACCTGGACTCTAAACCGTCCCCGTCCCCTAACCCTAACCCTAGCCCGAACCCTAACCCTAACCCTTCCCCAAATCCTGACCCTCACCCGTCCACTAATCCTAACCCGTACGCTAACCCTAACCCAAGCCCTGACACGTACGCTCCTCCTAAAGCGTTGTCGTTCCCTCACCTGGACCCTAAACCGTCCCCGTCCCCTAACCCTAGCCCGAACCCTAACCCTAACCCTTCCCCGAAGTCTGACCCTCACTCGTCCACTAATCCTAACCCGTACGCGAACACTAACGCACGCCCTCACACGTACGCTCCCCCTAAAGCGTTGTCGTACAGTCACCTGGACCCTAAACCGTCCCCGTCCCCTAACCCTAACCCTAGCCCGAACCCTAACCTTAAGACTTCCCCGAAGCCTGACACTCACCCGTCCCATAATCCTAACCCGTAGGCTAACACTAACCCGCGCCCTCACACGTACGCTCCCCCTAAAGCGTTGTTGTACCCTCACCTGGACCCTACACCGTCCCCGTCCCCTAACCCTAACCCTAGCCCGAACCCTAACCCTAACACTTTTCCGAACCCTGACCCTCACCCGTCCCCTAATCCTAACCCGTAGGCTAACACTAAGCCTCGCCCTCACACGTACTCTCCCCCTAAATCGTTGTCGTACCCTCACCTGGACCCGAAACCGTCCCCGTCCCCTAACCTTAACCCTAGCCCGAACCCTAAACCTAACCCTTCCCCGAAGCCTGACCCTCACCCGTCCCCAATCCTAACCCGTAGGCTAACACACACCCGCGCCCTCACAAGTACGCTCCCCCTAAAGCGTTATCATACCCTCACCTGGACCCTAAACCGTCCCCGTCCCCTAATCCTAACCCTAGCCCGAAACCTAACCCTAACACTTCCCCGAAGCCTGACCCTCACCCGTCCCTTAATCCTAACCCGTAGGCTAACACTAACCCGCACCCTCACAATTACGCTCCCCGTAAACCGTTGTCGTACCCTCACCTGGACCCAAAACGGTCCCCGTCCCCTAAACCTAACCCTAACCCTAGCCCAAACCCTAACCCTAACACTTCCCCGAAGCCTGACCCTCACCCGTCCCATAATCCTAACCCGTACGCTAACACTAACCCGCGCCCTCACACGTACGCTCCCCCTAAAGTATTTTCGTACCCTCACCTGGACCCTAAACCGTCCCTGTCCCCTAACCCTAGCCCGAACCCTAACCCTAACACTTCCCCGAAGCCTGACCCTCACCCGTCCCATAATCCTAACCCGTACGCTAACACTAACCCGCGCCCTCTCACGTACGCTCCCCCTAAAGCATTGTCGTACCCTCACCTGAACCGTAAACCGTCCCCGTCCCCGTCCCCTAACCCTAGCCCGAAACCTAAGCCTAACCCTTCCCTGAAGCCTGAAACTCAACCGTCCCCTAATCCTAAACCGTACGCTAACACTAACCCGCGCCCTCACACGTACGCTCCCCGTAAAGCGTTGTCGTACCCTCACCTGGACCCTAAACCGTCTCCGTCCCCTAACCCTAACCCTAGCCCGAACCCTAACACTTCCCCGAAGCCTGACCCTCACCCGTCCCCTAATCCTAACCCGTACGCTAACACTAACCCGCGCCTTCACACGTATGCCCACCCTAAAGCGTTATCGTACCCTCACCTGGAACCTAAACCGTCCCCGTTCCCTAACACTAACCCTAGCACGAACCCTATCCCTAACCCTCCCCCGAAGCATGACCCTCACCCGTCCCCGAATCCTAACCTGTACGCTAACACTAACCCGCGCCCTCACACATACGCTCCCCCTAAAGCATTGTCGTTCCCTCACCTGGACCCTAAACCGTCCCCGTCCCGTAACCCTAACCCTAGCCCGAACCCTAACCGTAACCCTTCCCCGAAGCCTGACACACACCCGTCCCCTAATCCTAACCCGTACGCTAACACTAACCCGCGCCCTCACACGTACCCTCCCCCTAAAGCGTTGTCGTAACCTCACCTGGACCCTATAACGTCCGCGTTCCCTTACCCTAACCCTAGCCTGAACCCTAACTCTAACACTGCCCCGAATCCTGACCCTCACCCTTCCCCTAATCCTAACCTGTACGCTAACCCTAACCCACGCCCTGACACGTACGCTCCTCCTAAAGCGTTGTCGTACCCTCACCTGGACCCTAAACCGTACCTGTCACCTAACCCTAGCCCGAACCCTAACCCTCACCCTTCCCCGAAGCCTGACTCTCACTCGTCCCTTAATCCTAACCCGTACGCTAAAACTAACCCGCGCCCTCACACGTACGCTCCCCATAAAGCGTTGTCGTACCCTCACATGGACCCTAAACCGTCTCCGTCCCCTAACCCTAACCCTAGCCCGAACCGTAACCCTAAAACTTCCCCGAACCATGACTGTCACCCGTCCCCTAATCCTAACCCGTACGCTAACACTAACGCGCGCCCTCACACCTACGCTCCCGCTAAAGCGTTGTTGTACCCTCACCTAGACCCTAAACCGTCCCCCGTCCCCTAACCGTAACCCTAGCAAACCCTAACCCTAACACTCCCCGAAGGCTGACCCCCACACGTCCCCTAATCCTAACCCGTACGCTAACACTAACCCGTGCCATCACACGTACGCTCCCCCTAAAGCGTTGCCGTACCCTCACCTGGACCCTAAACGGTTCCTGTCCCCTAAATCTAACCCTAACCCTAGCCGGAACCCTAACCCTAACACTTCCCTGAAGCCTGACCCTCACCCGTCCCCTAATCCTAACCCGTACCCTAACACTAACCCGCGCCCTCACACGTATGCTCCCCCAAAACCGTTTTCGTATCCTCACCTGGACCCTAAACCGTCCCCGTCCCCTAACCCTAGCCCTAGCCCGAAAGATAACCCTAACCCTTCCCCGAAGCATGACCCTCACAAATCCCCTATTCCTAGCCCGTACGCTAACTGTTACCCACGCCCTCACACGTACGCACACCCTAAACCGTTGTCGTACCCTGACCTGGACCATAAACCGTCCCCGTCCCCTAACCCTAACCCTAGCCCGAACCCTAACCCTAACCCTTCCCCGAAGCCTGACCCTCACCCGTCCCCTAATCCTAACCCGTACGCTAACACTAACCCGCGCCCTCACACGTACGCTCCTCCTAAAGCGTTGTCGTACCCTCACCTGTACCCTAAACCGCCCCATCCTCTAACCCTAACCCTAGCCCGAACCCTAACCCTAACCCTTCCCCGAAGCCTGACCCTCACCCGTCCCCTAATGCTAACCTGTACGCTAACACTAACCCGCGCCCTCACACGTACGCTCCCCCTAAAACGTTGTTGTACCCTCACCTGGACCCTAAACCGTCCCCGTCCACTAACCTTAACCCTAGCCCGAACCCTAACCCTAACCCTTCCCCGAAGCCTGACCCTCACCCGACCCTAATCCTAACCCGTACGCTAACACTAACCCGTGCCCTCACACGTACGTTCCCCCTAAAGCGTTGTCGTACCCTCACCTGGACCCTAAACCGTCCCCGTCCCCTAACAATAACCCTAGCCGGAACCCTAAACCTAACACTTCCCCGAAGCCTGACCCTCACCCGTCCCCTAATCCTAACCCGTACGCTAACATTAACCCGCGCGCTCACACGTACGCTCCCCCTAAAGCCTTGTCGTACCCTCACCTTGACCCTAAACCGTCCCCGTCACCTAATCCTAACCCTAGCCCAAACCCCAACCCTAAAACTTCCCCGAAGCCTAACCCTCACAAGTCCCCTAATCCTAACCCGTACGTGAACACTAAGCCGCACCCTCACACGTACGATACCCCTAAAGAGTTGTTGTACCCTCACCTGGACCCTAAACTGCCCCCGTCCCCTAACCCTAACCCTAGCCCGAACCCTAACCCTAAACCTTCCCCGAAGCCTAAACCTCACAAGTCCCCTAATCCTAACCCGTACGTGAACACTAAGCCGCACCCTCACACGTACGATACCCCTAAAGCGTTGTTGTACCCTCACCTGGACCCTAAACCGCCCCGTCCCCTAACCCTAACCCTAGCCCAAACCCTAACCCTATCCATTCCCCGAAGACTGACCCTCACCCGTACCAAAATCCTAACCCGTACGCTAACACTAACCCGCGTCTCACACGTATGCTCCCCCTAAAGTGTTGTCTTACCCTCACCTAGACCCTAAACAGTCCCCGTCCCCTAAACCTAACCCTAGCCTGAACCCTAACCCTAACCCTTCCCCGAAGCCTGACCCTCACCCGTCCCCTAATCCTAGCCCGTACGTTGAAACTAACCCGTGCCCGCACACGTTCGCTCCCCCTAAAGCGTTGTCGTACCCTCACCTGGACCCTAAACCGTCCCCGTCCCCTAACACTAACCCTAGCCCGAACCCTAACCCTAACCCTTCCCCGAAGCCTGAACCTCAAACATCCCCTATTCTTTGCCTGTACGCTAACTCTAACCCACGCCCTTCACACGTACACTCTCCCTAAAGCGTAGTTGTACCCTGACCTGGACCCTAAACCGTCCCCGTCCCCTAACCCTAACCCTAGCCCGAAACCTAACCCTAACCCTTCCCCGAAGCCTGACCCTCACCTATCCCCTAATCCTAGCCCGTACGCTAACACTAATCCGCACCCACAAAAGTACGCTCCCACTAAACCGTTGTCGTACCCTCACCTGAACCCTAAACCGTCCCCGTCCCCTAACCCAAACCTTAGCCAGAACCCTAACACTAACCCTTCCCCGAAGCCTTACCATCACCAGTCCCCTAATCCTAACCGGTACGCTAACCTTAACCCGTGACCTCACACGTACGCTCCCCGTAAACCGTTGTCATACGCTCACCTGGACCCTAAACCTTCCCCGTCCTCTAAACCTAACCCTAGCCCGAACCCTAACCCTAACCCTTTCCCGAAGCCTTCCCCTCACCCGTCCACTAATCCTAACCCGTACGCTAAAACTAACCCGCGCCCTCACATGTACGCTTCCCCTAAACCATGTGGTACACTCACATGGACCCTAAACCGTCCCCGTCCCCTAACCCTCACCCTAGCCCGAACCCTAGCCCTAACATTTCCCCGAAGCCTGACCCTCACCCATCCCCTAATCCTAGCCTGTAGGCTAACTCTAACTGGCGCCCTCACACGTACGCTCCCCCTAAAGCGTTGTCGTACCCTCACCTGGACCCTAAACCGTCACCGTACCCTAACCCTAACCCTAGCCCGAACCCTAACCCTAACCCTTCCCCGAAGCCTGACCCTCACCCGTCCCCTAATCCTAACCCGTACGCTAAAACTAAGCCGCACCCTCACACGTACGCTCCCCCTAAAGCATTGTGATACACTCACCTGGACCCTACACCGTCCCCGTCACCTAACCCTAACCCTAGCCCGAACCCTAACCCTAACACTTTCCCGAACCCTGAGCCTCACCTGTCCCCTAATCCTAACACGTACGCTAACACTAACCGGCGCCCTCACACGTACGCTCTACCTAAAGCGTTGTCGTACCCTCACCTGGACCCTAAACCGTCCCCGTACCCTAACCCAAACCTTAGCCCTAACCCTAACCCTAACCCTTCCCCGAAGCCTTCCTGTCACCCGTCCCCTAATCCTAACCAGTACGCTAACCTTAACCCGTGCCCTCACACATACGCTCCCCGTAAACCGTTGTCGTATGCTCACCTGTACCCTAAACCGTCCCCGTCCTATAACCCTAACCCTAGCCCGAACCCTAACCCTAACCCTTTCCCGAAGCCTTCCCCTCACCCGTCCCCTAATCCTAACCCGTACGCTAAAACTAACCCGCGCCCTCACACGTACGCTCCCCCTAAACCATGTGGTACAGTCACCTGGACCCTAAACCGTCCCAGTCCCCTAATTCTCACCCTAGCTCGAACCCTAGCCCTAACCATTCCGCGAAGCCTGACCCTCACCCATCCCCTAATCGTAGCCCGTACGCTAACTCTAACTGGCGCCCTCACACGTACGGTCCCCCTAAAGCGTTGTCGTACCCTCACCTGGAACGTAAAACGTCCCCGTCCCCTAACCCTAACCCTAGCACGAAACATAACCCTAACACTTCCCCGAAGCCTGACCCTCACCCGTCCCCTAATCCTAACCCGTACACTAACTCTAACCCGCCCCCACACATGTACGCTCCCCCTAAAGCATTGTCGTACCCTCACCTGGACCCTAAACCGTCCCCGTCCCCTAACCCTAACCCTAGCACGAACACTCATCCTAACATTTCCCCGAAGCCTGACCCTCACCCGTCCCCTAATCCTAACCCGTACGCTAACACTAACCAGTGCCCTCACAAGTACTCTCCCCCTAAAGAGTTGTCGTACCCGCACTTGGACCCTAAACCGTCCCCATCCCCTAACCCTAACCCTAGACCGAAACCTAACCCTATCCCTTCCCGAAGCCTGAACCTCACCCATCCCCGAATCCTAACCGGTACGCTAACACTAACACACGCCCTCACACCTGCGCTCTCCCTAAAGCCTTGTCGTACCCTGACCTGGACCCTAAATCGTCCCCGTCCCCTAACCCTAACCCTAGCCCGAACCCTAACCCTAACCGTTCCCCGAAGTCTGACCCTCACCCGTCCCCTAATCCTAACCCGTACGCTAACACTAACACACGCCCTCACAATTACGCTCCCCCTAAAGCGTTGTCGTACCCTCACCTGGACCCTAAACTGTCCCCGTCCCCTAACCCTAACCCTAGCCCGAACCCTAACCCTAACACTTCCCCGAAGCCTGACCCTCACCCGTCCCCTAATCCTAACCCGTACGCTAACACTAACCCACGCCCTCACACGTACACTCCCCCTAAAGCGTTGTCGGACCCTCACGTGGACCCTAAACCGTCCCCGTCCCCTAACCCTAACCCTAGCCCGAACCCTAACCCTAAACCTTCCCCGAAGCCTGACCCTCACCCGTCCCCTAATCCTAACCCGTACGCTAACACTAACCCACGCCATCACACGTACGCTCCCCCTAAAGCATTGTCGTACCCTCACCTGGACCCTAAACCGTCCCCTTCCCCAAACCCTAACCCTAGCCCGAACCCTAACCCTAACACTTCCCCGAAGCCTGACCCTCACTCGTCCCCTAATCCTAGCCCGTACGCTAACACTAACGCGCGCCCTCACACGTACGCTCCCACTAAAGCGTTGTCGTACCCTCATCTGGACCCTAAAACATCCCAGTCACCGTCCCCTAACCCTAGCCCGAACCCTAACCCTAACCCCTCCCCGAAGCCTGACCCTCACCCGTCCCATAATCCTAACCCGTACGCTAACACTAACCCGCGCCCTCACACGGATGGTCCCCCTAAAGCGTTGTCATACCCTCACCTGGACCCTAAACCGTCCCCGTCCCCTAACCCTAACTGTACACCGAACCCTAAACCTAAACCTTCCCCGAAGCGTGACACTCACCCGTACCCTAATTCTAACCCGTACTCTAACACTAACCCGCGCCCTCACACGTACACTCCCCCTAAAGCGTTGTGGAAACCTCACCTGAAACCTAGACCGTCCCCGTCCCCTAACCCTAACCCTAGCACGAACACTCATCCTAACATTTCCCCGAAGCCTGACCCTCACCCGTCCCCTAATCCTAACCCGTACGCTAACACTAACGCGTACCCTCACACATACTCTCCCCCTAAGGAGTTGTCGTACCCTCACTTGGAACCTAAACCGTCCCCATTCCCTAACCCTAACCCTAGCACGAACACTAACCCTATCCCTTCCCAAAGCCTGACCCTCACCCGTCCCCGAATCCTAACCTCTACGCTAACACTAACATACGCCCTCACACCTGCGCTCCCCCTAAAGCCTTGTCGTACACTGACCTGGACCCTAAACCGTCCCCGTCCCCTAACCCTAACCCTAGCCCCAACCCTAACCCTAACCGTTCCCCGAAGCCTGACCCTCACTCGTCCCCTAATCCTAACCCGTACGCTAACACTAACCCACGCCCTCACACTTACGCTCCCACTAAAGCGTTGTCGTACCCTCACCTGGACCCTAAACTGTCCCCGTCCCCTAACCCTCACCCTAGCCCGAACCCTATCCCTAACCCTTCCCCGAAGCCTGACCCTCACCCGTCCCCTAATCCTAACCCGTACGCTAACACTAACCCGCGCCCTCACACGTACGCTCCCCTTAAACCGTATGCTTACACTCACCTGGACCCTAAACCGTCCCCGTCTCCTAACCCTAACCCTAGCCCAAACCCTAACCCTAACCCTTCCCCGAACCCTGACCCTCACCCGTCTCATAATCCTAACCCGTACGCTAACACTAACCCGCGTCCTCACACGTACGTTCCCGTAAACCGTTGTCATACCCTCACCAGGACCCTAAACCGTCCCGGTCCCGTAACCCTAACTCTACCCCGAACCCTAACCCTAACCCTTCCCCGAAGCCTTCCCCTCACCCGTCCCCTAATCGTAACCCGTACGCTAACACTAACCCGTGCCATTACACGTACGGTCCCCCTAAACCGTTGTCGTATTCTCACCTGGACCCCAAACCGTTCCCGTCCCCTAACCCTAACCCTAGCCCGAACCCTAACCCTAAATCTTCCTCGAAGCCTTCCCCTGACCTGTCCCCTGAACCTAACACTTACGCTAACACTAACCCGAGCCCTCACACGTACGCTCCCCCTAAAGCGTTGTGGTACCCTCACCTTAACCCTAAACCATCCCCGTCCACTAAGCCTAACCCTAGCCCGAACCCTCACATTAACACTTCCCCGAAGAATGACCCTCACCCGTCTCCGAATCCTATACCGGACGCTAACACTAACACACGCCCTCACACGTACGCTCCCCCTAAAGCGCTGTCGTACCCTCACCTGGACCCTAAACCTTCCCCGTCCTCTAAGCCTAACCCTAGCCCAAACCCTAACCCTAACGCTTCCCCTAAGCCTGACCCTCACCCGTCCCCTAATCCTAGCCCGTATGCTAACACTAACACGTACCCTCACACGTAAAATCTCCCTAAAGCGTTGTCGTACCCTCACCTGGACCCTAAAACCTCCCAGTCCGCTAACCCTAACCCTAGCACGAACCCTAACCCTAACCCTTCACCGAAACCTGACCCTCACCTGTCCCCTAATCCTAACCCGTACGCTAACACTAACCCATGCCTAACACGTACGTTCCCCCTAAAGAGTTGTCGTACCCTCACCTGGACCCTAAACCGTCCCAGTCCCGTTCCCCTAACCCTAAGCCTAGCCCAAATCCTAACCCTAACCCTTCCCCGAAGCCTGACCCACACCCGCCCCCTAATCCTTATCCGTACGCTAACACTAACCTGCGCCCTCAAACGTACGCTCCACCTAAAGCGTTGTCGTACCCTCACCTGAACCCTAAACCGTCCCCGTCCCCTAACCCTAACCCTAGCCCGAACCCTAACCCTAACCCTTCCCCGAAGCCTGACACTCACCCGTCCCTTAATCCTAACGTGTACGCTAACACTAACCTGCACCCTCACACCTACGCTCCCCATAAAGCGTTGTCGTACCCTCACCTGGATCCTAAACCGTCCCCGTCCACTAAGCCTAACCATAGCCCAAACCCTAACCCTAACCCTTCCCCGAAGCCTGACCCTCACCCGTCCCCTAATCCTATCCCGTACGCTAATACTAACACACGCGCTCACACGTACGCTCCCCCTAAAGCGTTGTCGGACCCTCTCCTGGACCCTAAACCGTCCCGGTCCCCTAACCCTAACCCTAGCCCGAACCCTAACCCTAACCCTTCCCCGAAGCCTGACCCTCACCCGTTCCCTAATCCTAACCCGTACGCTAACACTAACCCTCGCCCTCACACGTACGCTCCCCCTAAAGCGTTGTCGTACCCTCACCTGGACCCTAAACCGTCCCCGTCCCCTAAACCTAATCCTAACCCTAGCCCGAACCCTAACCCTAACCCTTCCCCGAAGCATGACCCTCACCCGTCTCATAATACTAACCCGTACGCTAAAACTAACCCGCCCCCTCACACGTACGCTACCCCTAAAGCATTTTCGTACCCTCACCTGGACCCTAAACTGTCCCCGTCCCCTAACGCGAACACTAGCCCGAACCCTAACCCTAACCGTTCCCCGAAGCCTGACACTCACCCTTACCCTATTCCTAACCCGTACGCTAACACTAAACCGCGCCCTCACACGTACGCTCCCCCTAAAGCGTTGTCGTACCCTCACCTGGACCCGAAACCGTCCCCGTCCCCTAACCCGAACCCTAGCCCGAACCTTAACCCTAACCCTTCCCCTAAGCCTTACCCTCACCCGTCCCCTAATCCTACCCGTATGCTCACACTAACCCGCGCCCTCACACATACGCTCTGCCTAAACCGTTGTGGTACCCTCACCTGGACTCTAAACCGTCCCCGTCCCCTAACCCTAACCCTAGCCCGAACCCTAACCCTAACCCTTCCCCGAATCCTGACCCTCACCCGTCCACTAATCCTAACCCGTACGCTAACCCTAACCCAAGCCCTGACACGTACGCTCCTCCTAAAGCGTTGTCGTTCCCTCAACTGGACCCTAAACCGTCCCCGTCCCCTAAACCTAACCCTAGGCCGAATCCTAAACCTAACCCTTCCCCGAAACGTGACCCTCACCTGTCCCCTAATCCTAACCCGTAGGGTAACACTAACCCGCGCCCTCACAAGTACGCTCCCCCTAAAGTGTTGTCGTACCCTCACATGGATCTGAAACCTTCCCCGTCCCCTAACCCTAACCCTAGCCCGAACCCTAACCTTAACACTTCCCCGAAGCCTGAACCTCACCCGTCCCCTAATCCTAAACCGTACGCTAACAGTAACCCGCTCCCTCACACGTACGCTCCCTTTAAAGCGTTGTCGTACCATCACCTGGACCCTAAACCGTCCCCGTCCCCTAACCCTAAACCTAGCCTGAACCCTAACCCTAACCCTTCCCCGAAGCCTGACACTCACCCGCCCCCTCATCCTAACCCGTACGCTAAAACTAAACCACGCCCTCACACGTACGCTCCCCCTAAAGCGTTGTCGTACCCTCACCTGGACCCTAAACCGTCCTCGTCCCCTAAACCTAACCCTAGCCCGAACCCTAAATCTAACCCTTCCCCGAAGCCTGAACCTCACCCGTTCCCTAATCCTAACCCGTACGCTAACACTAACCCGCGCCCTTACACGTACGCTCCCCCTAAAGCGTTGTCGTACCCTCACCTGGACCCTAAACCGTCACCGACCCCTAACCCTAACCCTAGCCCGAACCCTAGCCCTAACCCTTCCCCGAAGCCTGACTCTCACACGTCCCGTAATCCTAACCCGTACGCTAACACTAACCCGCGCCCTCACACGTACCCTCCCCCTAAAGCGTTGTCGTACCGTCACCTGGACCCTAAACCGTCCGCGTCCCCTGACCCTATCCCTAGCCCGAACCGTAACCCTAAGCCTTCCCCGAATCCTGACCCTCACCCGTTCCCTAATCCTTAACCGTACGCTAACCCTAACCCACGCCCTGACACGTATGCTCCTCCCAAAGCGTTGTCGTACCCTCACCTGGACCCTAAACCGTCCCCGTCCCCTAACCCTAACCCTAGCCCGAACCCTAACCCTAACCCTTCCCCGAACCCTGACTCTCACCCGTTCCCTAATACTAACCCGTACGCTAACACTAACCCGCGCCCTCACACGTACGCTCCCCCTAAAGCATTGTCGTACACTCACGTGGACCCTAAACCATCCCCGTCCCCTAACCCTAACCCTAGCCCGAACCCTAACCCTAACCCTTCCCCGAAGCCTGACCGTCACCCGTAACCTAATCCTAACCCGTACGCTAACACTAAATCGCGCCCTCACACGCACGCTCCCCCTAAAGTGTTGTTGTACCCTCACTTGGACCCTAAACCGTCCCCATTCCCTAACCCTAACCCTAGCACGAACCCTAACCCTAACACTTCCCCGAAGCCTGAACCTCAACCGTGCCCGAATCCTAACCCGTACGCTAACACTTACCCACGCCCTCACACGTACGCTCCCCCTAAAGCGTTGTCGTACCCTCACCTGGACCCTAAACCGTCCCCGTCCCCTAACGCTAACCCTAGCCTGAACCCTAACCCTAACACTTCCCCGAAGCCTGACCCTCACCCGTCCCATAATCCTAACCGGTACGTTAACAGTAACCCGCGCCCTCACACGTACGCTCCCCCTAAAGCATTGCTGTACCCTCACCTGGACCCTAAACCGTCCCCGTCCCCTAATCCTAACCCTAGCCCAAACCCTAACCCTAACCCTTCCCCGAAGCCTGACCCTCACCCGTCTCCTAATCCTAACGCGTACGCTAAAAGTAACCGGCGCCCTCACACGTAAGCTCCCCATAAAGCATTGTCGTACCCTCACCTAGACCCTAAACCGTCCCCGTCCCCTAACCCTAACCCTAGCCCGAACCCTAACCCTAACCCTTCCCCGAAGCCTGACCCTCACCTGTCCCTTAATCCTAACCCGTACGCTAACACTAACCCGCGCCCTCACACGTACGCTCCGCCTAAAGCGTTGTCGTACCCTCACCTGGACCCTAAACCGTCCCCGTCCCCTAACCCTAACCCTAACCTGAACCCTAGCCCTAACCCTTCCCCGAACCCTGCCCCTCACCTGTCCCCTAATCCTAACCCATAGGCTAACATTAACCCGCGCCCTCACAAGTACGCTCCCCCTAAACCGTTGTCGTACCCTCACCTGGAACCTGAACGGTCCCCGTCCCCTAACCCTAACCCTAGCCCGAACCCTAACCCTAACCCTTCCCCGAAGCCTAACACTCACCCGTCCCCGAATCCTAACCCGTACGCTAACACTAACCCGCGCCCTCACACGTACGCTCCTTCTAAAGCGTTGTCGTACCCTCACCTGGACCCTAAACCATCCCCTAAACCTAACCCTAACCCTAGCCCGAACCCTAACCCTAACCGTTCCCCGAAGCCTGACACTCACCCGTCCCCTAATCCTAACCCGTACGCTAACACTAACCCGCGCCCTCACACGTACGCTCCCCCTAAGGCATTGTCGTACCCTCACCTGGACCCTAAACCGTCCCCGTCCGCTAACCCTAAACCTAGCCCAAACCTTAACCCTACCCCTTCCCCGAAGCCTGACCCTCACCCGTCCCCGAATCCTAACTCGTACGCTAACACTAACCCGCGCCCTAGGACGTACGCTCCCCGTAACCGTTGTCGTACCCTCACCTGGACCCTAAACCGTACCCGTCCCCTAACCCTAAACCTAGCCCAAACCCTAACCCTAACACTTCCCCGAAGCCTGACACTCACCCGTCCCGTAATCCTAACCCGTACGCTAACACTAACACGCGCCCTCACACTTACGCTCCCCCTAAAGCGTTGTCGGACACTCACCTGGATCCTAAACCGTCCCCGTCCCCTAACCCTAACCATAGCCCGAACCCTAACCCTAACCCTTCCCCGAAGCCTGACCCTCACCCGTCCCCTAATCCTAACCCATACGCTAACACTAACCCATGCCCTCACACGTACGTTCCCCCTAAAGCGTTGTCGTACCCTCACCTGGAGCCTAAACCGTCCCCGTCCCCTAACCCTAACACTAGCCCGAACCGTAACCCTAACCCTTCCCCGAAGCCTGACCCTCACCCGTCCCCTAATCCTAACCCGTACGTTAACTCTAACCCGCGCCCTCACACGTACGCTCCCCCTAAAGCGTTGTCATACCCTCAACTTGACCCTAAACCGTCCCCGTCCCCTAACCCTAACCCTAGCCCGAACCCTAACCCTAACACTTCCCCGAAGCCTGAACCCCACCCATCCCCTAATACTAACCCGTACGCTAAGACTAACCCACGCCCTCACACGTACGCTCCCCCTAAAGCGTTGTTGTACCCTCACCTGGACCCTAAACCGTCCCCGTACCCTAACCCTAACCCTAGTCCGAACCCTAACCCTAACCCTTCCCCGAAGCCTGACCCTCACCCGCCCCCTAATCCGAACCCGTACACTAACACTAACCCGCGCCCTCACACGTACGCTCCCCCTAAAGCGTTGTCGTACCCTCACCTGGACCCTAAACCTTCCCCGTCCCCTAACTCTAACCCTAACCCGAACCCTAACCCTAACCCTTCCCCGAAGCCTGACCCTCACCCGTCCCCTAATCCTAACCCGTACGCTAACACAAACCCGCGCCCTCACACATACGCTCCCCCTAAAGCGTTGTCGTACCCTCACCTGGAACCTAAACCGTCCCCGGCCCCTAACACTAACCCTATCCCGAACCCTAACCCTAGCCCTTCCCCGAAGCCTGAACCTCACCCGTCCCCTAATCCTAATCCGTACGCTAACACTAACCCACGCCCTCAAATGTACGCACCCCCTAAAGCGTTGTCGTAGCGTCACCTGGACCCTAAACCGTCCCACTCCCCTAACCCTAACCCTAGCCCGAACACTAACCCTAACCCTTCCCCGAACCCTGCCCCTCACCCGTCCACTAATCCTAATCCGTACGCTAACACTAACCCGCGCCCTCACACTTACGCAGCCCCTAAAGAGTTGTGGTACCCTCACCTGGAACCTAAACCGTCCACGTGCCCTAACTCTAACCCTAGCCCGAACCCTAACCCTAACGCTTCCCCGAAGCCTGACCCTCACTCGTCCCCTAATCCTAGCCCGTACGCTAACACTAACGCGCGCCCTCACACGTACGCTCCCCCTAAAGTGTTGTCGTACCCTCATCTGGACCCTAAAACATCCCAGTCCCCGTCCCCTAACCCTAGCCCGAACCCTAACCCTAACCCTTCCCCGAAGCCTGACCCTCACCCGTCCCCTAATCCTAACCCGTACGCTAACACTAACCCGCGCCCTCACACGTATGCTCCCCCTAAAGCGTTGTCATACCCTCACCTGGACCCTAAACCGTCCCCGTCCCCTAACACTAACCCTAGCCCAAACCCTAACCCTAACCCTTCCCCGAAACCTGACCCTCACCCGTCCCCTAATCCTAACCCATACGCTAACACTAACCCGCGCCCTCACACGTACGCTCCCCCTAAAGCGTTGTCGTACCCTCACCTGAACCCTAAACCGTTACCTTCCTCTAACCCTAACCCTAGCCCAAACCCTCACCCTAACCCTTCCCCGAAGCCTGACCCTCACACGTCCCCTAATCCTAACCCGTACGCCCACACTAACCCACGCCCTCACACGTACGCTCCCCCTAAACCGTTGTCGTACCCTCACCTGGACCCTAAACCGTCCCTGTCCCCTAACCCTAACCCTAGTCCGAACCCTAACAATATCACTTCCCCGAAGCCTGACCCTCACATATCCCCTATTCATAGCCCGTTCGGTAACTCTGACCCGTGCCCTCACACGTACGCTCCCCGTAAACCGTTCTCGTACCCTCACCTGGACCCTAAACGTTCCCGGTCCCGTAACTCTAACCCTAGTCCGAACCCTAACCCTAACCCTTCCCCGAAGCCTGACACTCACCCGTCCCCTAATCCTAACCCGTACGCGAACACTACTCTGTGCCCTCACACGTACGCTCCCCCTAAAGCGTTGTCGTACCCTCACCTGGACTCTAAACCGTCCCCGTCCCCTAACCCTAACCCTAGCCCGAACCCTAACCGTAACCCTTCCCCGAAGCCTGACCCTCACCCGTTCCCTAATCCTAAACCGTACGCTAACACTAACCCGCCCCCTCACACGTACGCTCCCCCTAAAGCGTTGTCGTACCCTCACCTGGACCCAAAACAGTCCCCGTCCTCTAACCCTAACCCTAGCCGGAAACCTAACCCTAACCCTTCCCCGAAGCCTGACCCTCACAAGTCCCCTAATCCTAACCCGTACGCTAACACTAACCCGCGCCCTCACACGTACGCTCCCCCTAAAGCGTTGTCGTACCCTCACCTGGACCGTAAACCGTCCACGTCCCCTAACCCTAACCCTAGCCCGAACCCTAACCCTAACCCTTCCCCGAAGGCTGACACTCGCCCGCCTCCTAATCCTAACCCGTACGCTAACACTAACCCGCGCCCTCACACGTACGCTCCCCCTAAATCGTTGTCGTACCCTCACCTGGATCCTAAACCGTCCCAGTCCCCTAACCCTAATTCTAGCCAAAACCCTAACCCTAACCATTCCCCGAACCCTGACTCTCACACGTCCCCTAATCCTAACCCGTACGCTAACACTAACCCGCGCCCTCACACCTACGCTCCACCTAAAGCGTTGTCGTACCCTCACCTGGACCCTAAACCGTCCCCGTCCCCTAACCCTAACCCTAGCCCGAACCCTAAACCTAACCCTTCCCCGGAACCTGACCCTCACCCGTCCCCTAATCCTAAACCATACGCTAACACTAACCCACGCCCTCACACGTACGCTCTCCCTAAAGTGTTGTTGTACCCTCACCTGGACCCTAAACCGTCCCCGTCCCCTAACCTTAACCCTTTGTCGAAACCTTACCCTAAAACTTCCCCTAAGCCTTACACTCACCCGTCCCCTAATCCTAACCCAAACGCTCACACTAACCCGCGCCCTCACACGTACGCTCCCACTAAACCGTTGTCGTACCCTCACCTGGACCCTAACCCGTCCCCTTCCCCTAACCCTAACCCTAGCCCGAACCCTAACCCTAACACTTCCCCGAAGCCTGACCCTCACCTGTCCCTTAATCCTAACCCGTACGCTAACACTAACCCGCGCCCTCACACATACGCTCCCCCTAAAGCGTTGTTGTACCCTCACCTGGACCCTAAACCGTCCCCGTCCCCTAACCCTATTCCTAGCCCGAACCCTAAACCTAACCCTTCCCCGAAGCCTGACTCTCACACATCCACTAATCCTAACCCGTACGCTAACACTAACCTGCGCCATCACTCATACGCTCCCCCTAAATAGTTGTCGTACCGTCACCTGGATCCTAAACCGTCCCTGTCCCCTAACCCTAACCCTAGCCCGAACCCTAAGCCTAACACTTCCCCGAAGCCTGACACACACACGTCCCCTAATCCTAACCCGTACGCTAACACTAACCCGCGCCCTCACACGTAAGCTCCACCTAATGCGTTGTCTTACCCTCACCTTAACCCTAAACCATCCCGGTCTCCTAACCCTAAACCTAGCCTGAACCCTCACCCTAACACTTCCCCGAAGAATGACCCTCACCTGTCTCCGAATCCTATACCGTACGCTAACACTAACACACGCCCTCACACGTACGCTCCCACTAAAGAGTTGTCGTACCCTCACCTGGACCCTAAACCATCCCCGTCCCCTAAACTTAACCCTAGCCCAAACCATATCCCTAACGCTTCCCCGAAGCCTGACCCTCACCCGTCCCCTAAACGTAGCCCGTACGCTAACACTAACACGTGCCCTCACACGTACAGTCCCCCTAAAGCGTTGTCGTACCCTCACCTGGACCCTAAACCGTCCCCTTCCCCTAACCCTAACCCTAGTCGAACCCTAACCCTAACCCTTCCCCGAAGCCTGACCCTCACCCGTCCACTAATCCTAACCCGTACGCTAACACTAACCTGCGCCTCACACCTACGCTCCCCCTAAAGCGTTGTCGTATCCTCACCTGGACCCTAAACCGTCCACATCCACTAAACCTAACCCTAGCCCGAACCCTAACCCTAACACTTCCCCGAAGCCTGACCCTCACCCGTCCCCTAAACCTAACACTTACGCTAACACTAACACGCGCCCTCACACGTACGCTACCCCTAAAGCGTTCTCGGACCCTCACCTGGACCCTAAACCGTCCCCTCCCCTAACCCTAACCGTAGCCCTAACCCTAAAACTTACCCTTCCCCGAAGCCTGAACCTCACCCGTCCCCGAATCCTAACCCGTTGTCTAACACTAACCCGCGCCCTCACAAGTACGCTCCCCCTAAACCGTTGACGTACCCTCACCTGGAACCTGAATGGTCCCCGTCCCCTAACCCTAAACCTAGCCCGAACCCTAACCCTAACCCTTCCCCGAAGCCTGACCCTCAACCGTCCCCTAATCCTAACCCGTACGCTAACACTAACACGAGCCCTCACACGTACGCTCCCCGTAAAGCGTTGTCGTACCCTCACCTGGACCCTAAACCATCCCCTAAACATAACGCTAACCCTAGCACGAACCCTAACCCTAACCGTTCCCCGAAGCCTGACACTCACCCGTCCCCTAATCCTAACCCGTACGCTAACACTAACCCGCGCCCTCATACGTACGCGCCCCCTAAGGCGTTGTCGTACCCTCACCTGGACCCTAAACCGTCCCCGTCCGCTAACCCTAAACCTAGCCCAAACCCTAACCCTACCCCTTCCCCGAAGCCTGATCCTCACCCGTCCCCGAATCCTAACCCGTACGCTAACATTAACCCGCGCCCTCACACGTACGCTCCCCCTAACCGTTGTCGTACCCTCACCTGGACCCTAAACCGTCCCCGTCCCCTAACCCTAACCCTAGCCCAAACCCTAACCGTAACTCTTCCCCGAAGCCTGACCCCCAACCGTCCCCTAATCCTAACCCGTACACTAACACTAACCCGCGCCCTCACACGTACGTTCCACCTAATGCGTTGTCGTACCCTCACCTTAACCCTAAACCAGCCCGGTCTCGTAACCCTAAACCTAGCCCGAACACTCACCCTAAAACTTCCCCGAAGAATGACCCTCACCCGTCTCCGAATCCTATACCGTACGCTAACACTAACACACGCCCTCACACGTACGCTCCCCCTAAAGAGTTGTCGTACCCTCACCTGGACCCTAAACCGTCCCCGTCCCCTAAACCTAACCCTAGCCCAAACCATATCCCTAACGCTTCCCCGAAGCCTGACCCTCACCCGTCCCCTAATCATAAACCGTACGCTAACACTAACCCGCGCCCTCACACGTACGCGCCCCCTAAAGCTTTGTTGTACCCTCACCTGGACCCTAAACCGTCCCCGTCCCCTAACCCTAACCCTAGCCGGAACCCTAACCCTAACCCTTCCCCGAAGCCTGACCCTCACAAGTCCATTAATCCTAACCCGTACGCTAACACTAACCCTCGCCCACACATGTACGCTCCCCCTAAAGCGTTGTCGTACCCTCACCTGGACCCTAAACCTTCCCCGTCCCCTAACCCTAACCCTAGCCCGAACAGTAACCCTAACGCTTACCCGAAGCTTGACACTCGCCCGCCTCCTAATCCTAACCCGTACGCATACACTAACCCGCGCCCTCACACGTACGCTCCCCCTAAATCGTTTTCGTACCCTCACCTGGATCCTAAACCGTCCCAGTCCCCTAACCCTAATTCTAGCACGAACCCTAGGCCTAACCCTTTCCCGAACCCTGAATCTCACCCGTCCCCTAATCCTAACCCGTACGCTAACATAACCCACGCCCTCACACCTACGCTCCACCTAAAGCGTTGTCGTACCCTCTCGTGGACCATAAACCGTACCCGTCCCCTAATCCTAACCCTAGCCCGAACCCTAAACCTAACCCTTCCCCGAAGCCTGACCCTCACCCGTCCCCTAATCCTAACCCGTAGGGTAACACTAACCCGCGCCCTCACAAGTACGCTCCCCCTAAAGCGTTGTCGTACCCTCACCTGGACCCTAAACCGTCCCCGTCCCCTAACCCTAACCCTAGCCCGAACCCTAAAACTAACACTTCCCCGAAGCCTGACCCTCACCCGTCCCCTAATCCTAACCCGTACGCTAACACTAACCCACGCCCCCACAAGTACGCTCCCCCTAAAGCGTTGTCGTAGCCTCACCTGGACCCTAAACCGTCCCCGTCACCTAACCCTAACCCTACCCCGAAGCCTAACCCTAACACTTCCCCGAAGCCTGACCCTCACCCGTCCCCTAATCCTAGCCCGTACGCTAACACTAACACGTGCCCTCACACGTACGCTCCCCCTAAAGCGTTGTCGTACCCTCATCTGGACCCTAAACCGTCCCCGTCCCCATCCCCTAAAACTTACCCTAGCCCGAAACCAAACCCTAACCCTTCCCCGAAGCCTGACCCTCACACGTCCCCTAATCCTAACCCGTACGCTAACACTAACCTGCGCCATCACTCATAAGCTCCCCCTAAAGAGTTGTCGTACCGTCACCTGGACCATAAACCGTCCCTGTCCCGTAACCCTAACCCTAGCCCAAACCCTAAACCTTACACTTCCCCGAAGTTTGACACACACCCGTCCCCTAATCCTTACCCGTACGCTAACACTGACCCGCGCCCTCACATGTGCCTTCCCCCTAAAGCGTTGTCGTACCGTCACCTGGACCCTAAACCGTCCGCGTCCCCTAACCCTAACCCTAGCCCGAACCCTAACCCTAACCCTACCTGAATCCTGACCCTCACACGTCCCCTATTACTAACGCGTATGCTAAAACTAATCTATGCCCTGACACGTACGCTCCCCCTAAAGCGTTGTCGTACCCTCACCTGAAACGTAAACCGTCCCCATCCCCTAACCCTAGCCAGAACCCTAAAACTAACCATTCCCCGAAACCTGACCCTCACCCGTCCCCTAATCCTAACCCGTACGCGAACACTATCCCGCGCCCTAACACGTACGCTCCCCCTAAAGCGTTGTCGTAACATCACCTGGACCGTAAACCATCCCCGTCCCCTAACCCTAACCCTAGCCTGAACCCTAACCCTAACCCTTCCCAGAAGCCTGACCCTCACCCGTCCCATAATCCTAACCCGTACGCTAACACTAAACCGCGGCCTCACACGTACGCTCCCCCTAAAGCGTTGTCGTACCCTCACCTGTACCCTAAACCGTCCCCGTCCCCTAACCCTTACCCTAGCCCGAACCCTAACCGTAATCCTTTCCCGAAGCCTGACCCTCACCCGTCCCCTAATCCTAACCCGTACGCTAACACTAACCCGCGCCCTCACACGTACGCTCCACCTAAAGCGTTGTCGTACCCTCACCTTAACCCTAAACCATCCCCGTCCCCTAACCCTATCCCTAGCCCGAACCCTCACCTTAACACTTCCCCGAAGAGTGACCCTTACCCGTCTCCGTATCCTATACCGTACGCTAACACTAACACACGCCCTCACAGGTACGCTCCCCCTAAAGTGTGTCGTACCCTCACCTGGACCCTAAACCGTGCCCGTCCCCTAAACCTAACCCTAGCCCAAACCCTAACCCTAACGCTTCCCCGAAGCCTGACCCTCACCCGTCCCCTAATCCTAGCCCGTACGCTAACACTAACACGTGCCCTCACACGTACGTTCCCCCTAAAGCATTGTCGTAGCCTCACCTAGACCCTAAATCCTCCCCGTCCGCTAACCCTAACCCTAGCACGAACCCTAACCCTAACCCTTCACCGAAGCCTGACCCTCCCCCGTCCCCTAATCCTAACCCGTACGCTAACACTAACCCACGACTAACACGTACGTTCCCCCTAAAGCATTGTCGTACACTCACCTGGACCCTAAACCGTCCCAGTCCCCTTCCCCTAACCCTAACCCTAGCCCGAACCCTAACCCTAACTCTTCCCCGAAGCCTGACCCTCACCCGCCCCCTAATCCTAAACCGTACGCTAACACTAACACGCGCCCTCACACGTACGCTCCCCGTAAAGCGTTGTCGTACCCTCAACTGGACTTTAAACCGTCCCCGTCTCCTAACCCTAACCCTAGCCCGAACCCTAACCCTAACACTTCCCCGAACCCTGACTCTCACACGTCCCCTAATCCTAACCCGTACGCTAACACTAACCCCCGCCCTCACACGTACGCTCCCCCTAAAGCGTTGTCGTACCCTCACCTGGACCCTAAACCGTCCCCATCCCCTAAACCTAACCCTAGCCCGAACCCTAACCCTAACCCTTCCCCGAAGCCTGACACTCACCCGCCCCCTAATCGTAACCCGTACGCTAACACTAACCCGCGCCCTCACACGAACGCTCCCACTAAAGCGTTGTCGTACCCTCACCTGGACCCTAAACCGTCCCCGTCTCCTAACCCTAACCCTAGCCCGAACCTTAACCCTAACACTTCCCCAAACCCTGACTCTCACCCGTCCCCTAATCCTAACCCGTACGTTAACACTAACCCGCGCCCTCACACGTACGCTCCCCCTAAAGCGTTGTCGTACCCTCACCTGGACCCGAAACCGTCCCCGTCCCTTAACCCTAACCCTAGCCCGAACACTAACCCCAACCCTACCCGAAGCCTTCCCCTCAACCGTCCCCTAATCCTAACCGGTACGCTAAGACTAACCCGTGCCCTCACACGTACGCTCCCCGTAAACCGTTCTCGTACCCTCACCTGGACCCTAAACGGTCCCGGTGCCGTAACTCTCACCCTAGTCCGAACCCTAACCGTAACCCTTCCCCGAAGCCTGACCCTCGCCCGCCTCCTAATCCTAACCCGTACGCTAACACTAACCCGCGCTCTCACACGTATGCTCCCCCTAAATCGTTGTCGTACCCTCACCTGGATCCTAAACCGTCCCAGTCCCCTAACCCTAATTCTAGCCAAAACCCTAACCCTAACCCTTCCCCGAAACCTGACTCTCACCCGTCCCCTAATCCTAAACCGTACGCTAAAACTAACCCGCGCACTCACACCTACGCTCGACCTAAAGCGTTGTCGTACCCTCACCTGGACCCTAAACCGTCCCCGTCCCATAACCCTAACCCTAGCCCGAAGCCTAATCCTAAGCCTTCCCCGAAGCCTGACCCTCACCCGTCCCCTATACCTAACCCTTACGCTAACACTAACCCACGCCCTCACACGTACGCTCCCCCTAAAGAATTGTCGTACACTCACCTGGACCCTAAACCGTCCCCGTCCCATAAACCTAACTCTATCTCGAACCCTAACCCTAACCCTTCCCAGAAGCCTGACCCTCACCCGTCCCCTAATCCTAACCTGTACGCTAACACTAACCCGTGGCCTCACACGTACTCTCCCCCTAAAGCATTGTCGTACCCTCACCTGGACCCTAAACTGTCCCCGTCCCCTAACCCTAACCCTAGCCCGAACCCTAACCCTAACCCTTCCCCGAAGCCTGACCCTCACCCGTCCCCTAATCCTAACCCGTACGCTAACACTAACCCGCGCCCTCACACGTACGCTCCCCGTAAACCGTTGTTGGACCCTCACCTGGACCCTAAACCGTCCCCGTCCCCTAACTCTAACCCTAGCCCGAAACCTAACCCTAAACCTTCCCCGAAGCCTGACACTCACCAATCCGCTAATCCTAACCCGTACACTAACACTAACCCGCGCGCTCACACGTTCGCTCCCCCTAAAGCGTGGTCGTACCCTCACCTGGAGCCTAAACCGCCCCAGTCCCTTAACCCTAACCCTAGCGCGAACCCTAACCCTAAACCTTCCCCGAAGCCTGACCCTGACCCGTCCCCTAATCCTAACCCATATGCTAAAACTAACCCGTGCCCTCACACGTACGCTCCCCCTAAAGCGTTGTCGTACCCTTCACCTTGACCCTAAACCGTCCCCGTCCCCTAACCCTAACCCTAGCCCAAACCCTAACCCTAACCCTTCCCCGAAACCTGACCCTCACCCGTCCCCTAATCCTAACCCATACGCTAACACTAACCCGCGCCCTCACACGTACGCTCCCCCTAAAGCGTTTTCGTACCCTCACCTGGACCCTAAACCGTTACCTTCCTCTGACCTTAACCCTAGCCCAAACCTTCACCCTATCCCTTCCCCGAAGCCTGACACTCACACGTCCCCTAATCCTAGACCGTACGATAACACGAACCCATGCCCTCACATATACGCTCCCCCTAAAGCGTTGTCGTACCCTCACCTGGACCCAAAAACGTCCCCGTCCCCTAACCCTAACCCGAGCCCGAACACTAACCCCAACCCTACCCGAAGCCTTCCCCTCAACCGTCCCCTAATCCTAACCGGTACGCTAAGACTAAACCGTGCCCTCACACGTACGCTCCCCGTAAGCCGTTCTCGTACCCTCACCTGGACCCTAAACGTTCCCGGTCCCGTAACTCTAACCCTAGTCCGAACCCTACCCCTAACCCTTTCCCGAAGCCTAACTCTCACCCGTCCCCTAATCCTAACCCGTAGGCTAACACTAACCCGCGCCCTCACAAGTACGCTCCCCGTAAACCGTTCTCGTACCCTCACCTGGAACCTAAACGGTCCCTGTCCCCTAAACCTAACCCTAAACCTAGCACGAACCCTAACCTTAACCCTTCCCCGAAGCCTGACCCTCACCCGTCCCCTAATCCTAAGCCATACGGTAACACTAACCCGCGCCCTCACACGTACGCTCCCGCTAAAGCGTTGTCCACCCTCACCTGGACCCTAAACCGTCCCAGTCCCCTAACCCTAAGCCTAGCTCGAACCCTAACCCTAAACCTTCCCCTAAGCCTGACCCTCACCCGTCCCCTAATCCTAAACCGTACGCTAACACTAACCCGCGCCCTCACACGCACGCTCCCCCTAAAGCGTTGTCGTACCCTCACCTGGACCCTAAACCGTCCCGGTCCCCTAACCCTAACCATAGCCCTAACCATAACCCTAACCCTTCCCCGAAGCCTGAACCTCACCCGTCCTCTAATCCTAACCCGTACGCTAACACTATCCCGCGCCCTCACACATACGCTCCCCCTAAAGCGTTGTCGTACCCTCACCTGGAACCTAAACCGTCCCCGTCCCCTAACCCTAACCCTAGCCCGAACCCTAAACATAACCCTTCCCGAAGCCTGACCCTCACCCGTCCCCTAATCCTAACCCGTAGGCTAACACTAGCCCGCACCCTCACAAGTACGCTCCCCCTAAAGCGTTGTCGTACCCTCACCTGGACCCTAAACCGTCCTTGTCCCCTAACCCTAACCCTAGCCCGAACCCTAACCCTAACCCTTCACCGAAGCCTGACCCTGACCCGTCCCCTAATCCTAACCCGTACGCTAACACTAACACGCGCCCTCACACATACGCTCCCCCTAAAGCGTTGTCGTACACTCACCTAGACCCTAAACCGTCCCCGTCCCCTAACCCTAACCCTAGCCCGAACCCTAACCCTAACACTTTTCCGAACCCTGAACCTCACCCGTCCCCTAATCCTAACCCGTAGGCTAACACTAACCCGCGGCCTCACAAGTACGCTCGCTGTAAAACATTGTCGTACCCTCACCTGGACCCTAAACGGTCCCCGTCCCCTAAACCTAACCCTAACCCGAACCCTTAACCTAACACTTCCCCGAAGCCTGACCCTCACCCGTCCCCGATCCTAACCCGTACGCTAACACTAAACCGCGCCCTCACACGTACGCTCCCCCTAAAGCGTTGTCGTACCCTCACCTGGACCCTAAACCGTCCCCGTCCCCTAACCCTAACCCTAACACGAACCCTAACCCTAACACTTCCCCGAAGCCTGACCCTCATCCGTCCCCTAATCCTAACCCGTACGCTAACACTAACCCGCGCCCTCACACGTACGCTCCCCCTAAAGCATTGTCGTACCCTCACCTGGACCCTAAACAGTCCCCCTCCCCTAACCCTAACCCTAGCCCGAACCTTAACCCTAACCGTTCCCCGAAACCTGACCCTCACCCGTCCCCTAATCCTAACCCGTACGCTAACACTAACCCGCGCCCTCACACGTACGCTCCCCCTAAAGCGTTGTCGTACCCTCACCTGGACCCTAAACCGTCCCCGTCCCCTAACCCTAACCCTAACCCGAACCCTAACCCTAACCCTTCCCTGAAGCCTGACCCTCACCCGTCACCTAATCCTAACCCGTACGCTAACACTAACCCGCGCCGTCACAAGTACGCACCCCGTAAACCGTTGTGGTACCCTCACCTGGACGCTAAACGGTCCCTGTCCCCTAAACCTAACCCTAACCCTAGCCGGAACCCTAACCCTAACCCTTCCCCGAAGCCTGACACTCACCCGTCCCATAATCCTAACACGTACGCTAACACTAACCCGCGCCGTCACACGTACGCTCCCCCTAAAGCGTTGTCGTACCCTCACCTGGACCCTAAACCGTCCCCTTCCCCTAACCCTAACCCTAGCCCGAACCCTAACCCTAACCCTTCGCCGAAGCCTGACACTCACCCATCCCCTAATCCTAAGCCATACGCTAACACTAACCCGCGCCCCCACACGTATGCTCCCCCTAAAGCGTTGTCATACCCTCACCTGGACCCTAAACCGTCCCCGTCCCCTAACCCTAACCCTAGCTCGAACCCTAACCCTAACCCTTCCCCTAAGCCTGACCCTCACCCGTCCCCTAATCCTAACCCGTACGCTAACACTAACCCGCGCCCTCACACGTACGCTCCCCGTAAAGCTTTTTCATACCCTCACCTGGACCCTAAACCGTCCCCGTCCTCTAACCCTAACGCTAGCCTTAACACTAACCCTAACCCTTTCCCGAAGCCTTACCCTCACCCGTCCCCTAATCCTAACCCGTAAGCTAACACTACCCCGCGCCCTCACACGTACGCTCCCCCTAAAGCGTTGTCGTACCCTCACCTGGACCCTAAACCGTCCCCGTCCCCTAAACCTAACCCTAGCCCGAAAACTAAACCTAACCCTTCCCCGAAACCTGACCCTCACCCGTCCCCAATCCTAACCCGTAGGCTAACACTAACCTGCGCCCTCACAAGTACGCTCCCCCTAAAGTGTTGTCGTACCCTCACCTCGACCCTAAACCGTCCCCGTCCCCTAATCCTAACCCTAGCCCAAACCCTAACCCTAACCCTTCCCCGAAGCCTGACCCTCACCCGTCCCCTAATCCTAACCCGTAGGCTAACACTAACCCACGCCCTCACACGTACGCTCCCCCTAAAGCGTTGTCGTACCCTCACCTGGACCCTAAACCGTCCCCGTCTCCTAACCCTAACCCTAGCCCAAACCCTAACCCTAACACTTCCCCGAACCCTGACTCTCACCCATCCCCTAATCCTAACCCGTATGCTAACACTAAGCCGCGCCCTCACAAGTACGCTCCCCGTAAAGCGTTGTCGTACCCTCACCTGGACCCTAAACCATCCCCGTCCCCTAACCCTAACCCTAGACCGAACCCTAACCCTAACCCTTCCCTGAAGCCTGACCCTCCCACGTCCCCGAATCCTAACCCGTACGCTAACACTAACACGCGCCCTCACACGTACGCTCCCCCTATAGCGTTGTCGGACCCTCACCCAGACCCTAAACCGTCCCCGTCCCTTAACCGTAACCCTAGCCCGAACCCTAACCCTAACCGTTTCCCGAAGCCTGACCCTCACACGTCCCCTCATCCTAACCCGTACACTAACACTACCCCGCACCCTCACACGTACACTCCCCCTAAATCGTTGTCGTAACCTCACCTGGAACCTAAACCGTGCCCGTCCCCTAACCCTAACCCTAGCCCGAACCCTAACCCTAACCCTTCCCCGAACACTGACCCTCACCCTTCCCTTAATCCTAACCCGTAGGCTAACACTAACCCGCGCCCTCACAGGTACGCTCCCTGTAAACCGTTGTCGTACCCTCACCTGGACCCTAAACGGTCCCTGTCCCCTAAACCTAACCCTAAACCTAGCCCGAACCCAAACCCTAACCCTTCCCCGAAGCCTGACCCTCACACGTCCCATAATCCTAACCTGTAGGCTAACACTAACCAGCGCCCTCACACGTACGCTCCCCCTAAAGCATTGTCGTACCCTCACCTGGACCCTAAACCGTCCCCGTCCCCTAACCCTAACCCTATCCCGAACCCTAACCCTTCCCCGAAGCCTGAACCTCAACCGTCCCCTAATCCTAAACCGTACGCTAACACTAACCCACGCCCTCACACGTACGCTCCCCCTAAAGCGTTGTCGTACCCTCACCTGGACCCTAAACCGTCCCTGTCCCCTAAACCTAACCCTAGCCCGAACACTAACCCTAACACTTCCCCGAAGCCTGACCTTCACCCGTCCCATAATCCTAACCCGTACGCTAACACTAACCCGCGCCCTCACACGTACGCTCCCCCTAAAGCGTTGTCGTACCCTCACCTGGACCCTAAACCGTCCCCGTCCCCTAACCCTAACCCTAGAACGAACCCTAACCCTAACCCTTCCCCGAAGCCTGCCCCTCACCCGTCCCCGAATCCTAAACCGTACGCTAACACTAACCCGCACCCTCACACGTACGCTCCCCCTAAAGCGTTGTCGTACCCTCACCTGGACCCTAAACCGTCCGCGTCCCCTTACCCTAACCCTAGCCCGAACCCTAACCCTAACACTGCCCCGAAGCCTGCCCCTCACACGTCCACTAATCCTAAACCGTACGCTAACCCTAACTCACGCCCTGACACGTACGCTCCTCCAAAAGCGTTGTCGTACCCTCACCTGGACCCTAAACCATCCCCGTCCCCTAACCCTAGCTCGAACCCTAACCCTAACCCTTCCCCGAAGCCTGACCCTCACCCGTCCCCTAATCCTATCCCGTACGCTAACACTAACCCGCGCCCTCACACGTACGCTCCCCCTAAAGCGTTGTCGTACACTCACCTGGACCCTAAACAGTCCCCGTCACCTAACCCTAACCCTAGCCCGAACCGTAACCGTAACCCTTCCCCGAAACCTGACTCTTACACGTCCCCTAATCCTAACCCATACGCTAACACTAACCCGCGCCCTCACACGTACGCTCCCCCTAAAGCGTTGTCGTACCCTCACCTGGACCCTAAACCGTCACCGTCCCCTAACCCTAACCCTAACCCTAACCCGAACACTAACCCTAACCCTTCCCCGAAGCCTGACCCTCACCCGTCCCCTAATCCTAACCCGTACGCTAACACTAACCCGCGCCGTCACAAGTACGCTCCCCGTAAACCGTTGTCGTACCCTCACCTGGACCCTAAACGGTCCCTGTCCCCTAAACCTAACCCTAACCCTAGCCCAAACCCTAACCCTAACCCTTCCCCGAAGCCTGACCCTCACCCGTCCCATAATCCTAACACGTACGCTAACACTAACCCGCGCCGTCACACGTACGCTCCCCCTAAAGCGTTGTGGTACACTCACCTGGACCCTAAACCGTCCCCTTCCCCTAACCCTAACCCTAGACCGAACCCTAACCCTAACCCTTCCCCGAAGCCTGACCCTCACACGTCCCATAATCCTAACCCGTAGGCTAACACTAACCAGCGCCCTCACACGTACGCTCCCCCTAAAGCATTGTCGTACCCTCACCTGGACCCTAAACCGTCCCTGTCCCCTAACCCTAATCCTAGCCCGAACCCTAACCCTTCCCCGAAGCCTGAACCTCAACCGTCCCCTAATCCTAAACCGTACGCTAACACTAACACACGCCCTCACACGTACGCTCCCCCTAAAGTGTTGTCGTACCCTCACCTGGACCCTAAACCGTCCCTGTCCCGTAACACTAACCCTAGCCCGAACACTAACCCTAACACTTCCCCGAAGCCTGACCCTCACCCGTCCCATAATCCTAACCCGTACGCTAACACTAACCCGCGCCCTCACACGTACGCTCCCCCTAAAGCATTGTCGTACCCTCAACTGGAACCTAAACCGTCCCCGTCCCCTAACCCTAACCCTAGCCCGAACCCTAGACCTAACTCTTCCCCGAAGCCAGACCCTCACCCGCCCCCTAATCCTAACCCGTACGCTAACACTA
The DNA here is from genome assembly GCF_949774975.1 of Lagenorhynchus albirostris. NCBI lineage: Eukaryota > Metazoa > Chordata > Mammalia > Artiodactyla > Delphinidae > Lagenorhynchus > Lagenorhynchus albirostris. The sequence continues at coordinate 281,709 of NW_026783557.1, read as the reverse complement.
ACCCGCGCCCTCACACGTACACTCCCCGTAAAGCGTTGTCATACCCTCACCTGGACCCTAAACCGTCCCCGTCACCTAAACCTAACCCTAGCCCGAACCCTAACCCTAACCCTTCCCCGAAACCTGACTCTCACCCGTCCCCTAATCCTAACCCGTACGCTAACACTAACCCGCGCCCTCACACGTACGCTCCCCCTAAATCGTTGTCGTACCCTCACCTGGACCCTAAACCGTCCCCGTCCCCTAACCCTACCCTAGAATGAACCCTAACCCTAACACTTCCCCGAAGCCTGCCCCTCACCCGTCCCCGAATCCTAACCCGTACACTAACCCTAACCCACGCCCTGACACGTACGCTCCAACAAAAGCGTTGTCGTACCCTCACCTGGACCCTAAACCGTCCCCGTCCCCTAACCCTAGCTCGAACCCTAACCCTAACCCTTCCCCTAAGCCTGACCCTTACCCGTCCCTTAATCCTAAACCATACGCTAACACTAACCCGCGCCCTCACACGTACGCTCCCCGTAAAGCGTTGTCGTACCCTCACCTGGACCCTAAACCGTCCCCGTCCCCTAACCCTAACCCTAGCCCGAACCCTAACCCTAACCCTTCCCCGAAGCCTGACACTCACCCGCCCCCTAATCCTAACCCGTACGCTAACACTAACCCGCGCCCTCACACGTACGCTCCCACTAAAATGTTGTCGTACCCTCACCTGGACCCTAAACCGACCCCGTCTCCTAACCGTAACCCTAACCCGAACCCTAACCCTAACACTTCCCCGAAACCTGACTCTCACCCGTCCCCTAATCCTAACCCGTACGATAACACTAACCCGCGCCCTCACACGTACCCTCCCCCTAAAGCGTTGTCGTACCCTCACCTGGACCCTAAACTGTCCCCGTCCCCTAACCCTAACCCTAGCCCGAACCCTAACCCTAACCCTTCCCCGAAGCCTGACCCTAACACGTCCCCAAATCCTAACCCGTATGCTAACACTAACACGCGCCCTCACACGTACACTCCCCCTAAATCCTTGTCGTAACCTCACCTGGAACCTAAACCGTCCCCGTCCCCTAACCCTAACCCTAGCCCAAACTCTATCCCTAACCTTTCCCCGAACCCTGACCCTCACCCTTCCCCTAATCCTAACCCGTAGGCTAACACTAACCCGCGCCCTCACAGGTACGCTCCCCGTAAACGGTTGTCGTACCCTCACCTGGACCCTAAACGGTCCCTGTCCCCTAAACCTAACCCTAAACCTAGCCCGAACCCTAACCCTAACCCTTCCCCGAAGCCTGACCCTCACCCGTCCCATAATCCTAACCCGTACGCTAACACTAACCCGCGCTCTCACATGTACGCTCCCCCTAAAGCGTTGTCGTACTCTCACCTGGACCCTAAACCGTCCCCGTCCCCTAACCCTATCCCTAGCCCGAACCCTATCCCTAACCCTTCCCCGAAGCCTGACCCTGACCCGTCCCCTAATCCTAACCCGTACGCTAACACTAACACGCGCCCTCACACATACGCTCCCCCTAAAGCGTTGTCGTACTCTCAGCTAGACCCTAAACCGTCCTCGTCCCCTAACCGTAACCCTAGCCCGAACCCTAACCCTAACCCTTTTCCGAACCCTGAACCTCACCCTTCCCCTAATCCTAACCCGTAGGCTAACACTAACCCGCGCCCTCACAAGTGCACTCGCCGTAAAACGTTGTCGTACCCTCACCTGGACCCTGAACGGTCCCCGTCCCCTAAACCTAACCCTAACCAGAACCCTAAACCTAACCCTTCCCCGAAGCCTGACCCTCACCCGTCCCCTAATCCTAGCCCGTACGCTAACACTAACCCGCGCCCTCACACGTACGCTCCCCCTAAAGCGTTGTCGTACCCTCACCTGGACCCTAAACCGTCCCCGTCCCCTATATCTAACCCTAACCCGAACCCTAACCCTAACCCTTCCCCGAAGCCTGACCCTCACCCGTCCCCTAATCCTAACCCGTACGCTAACACTAACCCGCGCCGTCACAAGTACGCTCCCCGTAAACCGTTGTCGTACCCTCACCTGGACCCTAAACGGTCCCTGTCCCCTAAACCTAACCCTAAACCTAGCCGGAACCCTAACCCTAACCCTTCCCCGAAGCCTGACCCTCACCCTTCCCATAATCCTAACACGTACGCTAACACTAACCCGCGCCGTCACACGTACGCTCCCCCTTAAGCGTTGTCGTAACCTCACCTGGACCCTAAACCGTCCCCTTCCCCTAACCCTAACCCTAGCCCGAACCCTAACCCTAACCCTTCGCCGAAGCCTGACACTCACCCGTCCCCTAATCCTAAGCCATACGCTAAACCTAACCCGCGCCCTCACACGTACGCTCCCCCTAAAGCGTTGTCGTACCCTCACCTGGACCCTATACCGTCCCCGTCCCCTAACCCTAACCCTAGCTCGAACCCTAACCCTAACACTTCCCATAAGCCTGACCCTCACCCGTCCCCTAATCCTAACCCGTACGCTAACACTAACCAGCGCCCTCACACGTACGCTCCCCGTAAAGCTTTTTCGTACCCTCACCTGGACCCTAAACCGTCCCCTTCCTCTAACCCTAACGCTAGCCTTAACACTAACCGTAACCCTTCCCCGAAGCCTTACCCTCACCCGTCCCCTTATCCTAACCCGTAAGCTAACACTACACCGCGCCCTCACACGTACACTCCCCCTAAAGCGTTGTCGTACCATCACCTGGACCCTAAACCGTCCCCGTCCCCTAAACCTAACCCTAGCCCGAACCCTAACCCTAACCCTTCCCCGAAGCCTGACACACACCCGTCCCCTAATCCTAACCCGTACGCTAACACTAACCCGCGCACTCACACGTACCCTCCCCCTAAAGTGTTGTCGTACCGTCACCTGGACCCTAAACCGTCCGCGTCCCCTGACCCAAACCCTAGCCCGAACCCTAACCCTAACCCTTCCCCGAACCCTGACTCTCACCCGTCCCCTAATCCTAACCCGTATGCTAACCCTAACCCACGCCCTGACACGTACGCTCCTCCTAAAGCGTTGTCGTACCCTCACCTGGACCCTAAACCGTCCCCGTACCCTAACCCTAGCCCGAACCCTAACCCTTACCCTTCCCCGAAGCCTGACCCTCACCCGTCCCCTAATCCTAGCCCGTACGCGAACACTAAACCGCGCACTCACACGTACGCTCCCCCTAAAGCGTTGTCGTACCGTCACCTGCACCCTAAACCATCCCCGTCCCCTAACCCTAACCGTAGCCCGAACCCTAACCCTAACCCTTCCCCAAAGCCTGACCCTCACCCGTCCACTAATACTAACCCGTACGCTAACACTAACCCGCGCTCTCACACTTACGCTCCCCCTAAAGCATTGTCGTACCCTCACCTGGACCCTAAATGGTCCCCGTCCCCTAACCCTAAACCTAGCCCGAACACTAACCCTAACACTTCACCGAAGCCTGACACACACCCGCCACCTAATCCTAACCCGTACGCTAACACTAACCCACGCCCTCACATGTACGCTCCCCCTAAAACGTTGTCGTACCCTCACCTGGACCCTAAACCGTCCCTGTCCCCTAACCCTAACCCTAGCCCGAACCCTAACCCTAACCCTCCCCCAACCCTGACTCTCACCCTTCCCTTAATCTGAACCCGTACACTAACACTAACCCGCGCCCTCACACGTACGCTCCCCCTAAAGTGTTGTCGTACCCTCACCTGGACCCTAAACCGTCCCCGACCCCAGACCCTAAACCTAACCCGAACCCTAACCCTAAACCTTGCCCGAAGCCTGACCCTCACCCGTCCCCTAATCCTAACCCGTACGCTAACACTAACCCGCGCCCTCACACGTACGCTCCCCCTAAAGCGTTGTCGTACCCTCACCTGGACCCTAAACCGTCCCCGTCCCCTAACCCTAACCCTAGAACGAACCCTAACCCTAACCCTTCCCCGAAGCCTGCCCCTCACCCGTCCCCGAATCCTAAACCGTACGCTAACACTAACCCGCACCCTCACACGTACGCTCCCCCTAAAGCGTTGTCGTACCCTCACCTGGACCCTAAACCGTCCGCGTCCCCTAACCCTAACCCTAGCCCGAACCCTAACCCTAACACTGCCCCGAAGCCTGCCCCTCACACGTCCACTAATCCTAAACCGTACGCTAACCCTAACTCACGCCCTGAAACGTACGCTCCTCCAAAAGCGTTGTCGTACCCTCACCTGGACCCTAAACCATCCCCGTCCCCTAACCCTAGCTCGAACCCTAACCCTAACCCTTCCCCGAAGCCTGACCCTCACCCGTCCCCTAATCCTATCCCGTACGCTAACACTAACCCGCGCCCTCACACGTACGCTCCCCCTAAAGCGTTGTCATACACTCACCTGGACCCTAAACAGTCCCCGTCACCTAACCCTAACCCTAGCCCGAACCCTAACCCTAACCCTTCCCCGAAGCCTGACCCTCACCCGTCCCCTAATCCTAACCCGTACGCTAACACTAACCCGCGCTCTCACACGTACGCTCCCCCTAAATCGTTGTCGTAACCTCACCTGGATCCTAAACCGTCCCAGTCCCCTAACCCTAATTCTAGCCCAAACCGTAACCCTAACCCTTCCCCGAAACCTGACTCTTACCCGTCCCCTAATCCTAACCCATACGCTAACACTAACCCGCGCCCTCACACGTACGCTCCCCCTAAAGCGTTGTCGTACCCTCACCTGGACCCTATACCGTCACCGTCCCCTAACCCTAACCCTAACCCTAACCCGAACACTAACCCTAACCCTTCCCCGAAGCCTGACCCTCACCCGTCCCATAATCCTAACCCGTACGCTAACACTAACCCGCGCCCTCACACGTACGCTCCCCCTAAAGCATTGTCGTACCCTCAACTGGAACCTAAACCGTCCCCGTCCCCTAACCCTAACCCTAGCCCGAACCCTAGACCTAACTCTTCCCCGAAGCCAGACCCTCACCCGCCCCCTAATCCTAACCCGTACGCTAACACTAACCCGCGCCCTCACACGTACACTCCCCGTAAAGCGTTGTCATACCCTCACCTGGACCCTAAACCGTCCCCGTCACCTAAACCTAACCCTAGCCCGAACCCTAACCCTAACCCTTCCCCGAAACCTGACTCTCACCCGTCCCCTAATCCTAACCCGTACGCTAACACTAACCCGCGCCCTCACACGTACGCTCCCCCTAAATCGTTGTCGTACCCTCACCTGGACCCTAAACCGTCCCCGTCCCCTAACCCTACCCTAGAATGAACCCTAACCCTAACCCTTCCCCGAAGCCTGCCCCTCACCCGTCCCCGAATCCTAACCCGTACACTAACCCTAACCCACGCCCTGACACGTACGCTCCTCCAAAAGCGTTGTCGTACCCTCACCTGGACCCTAAACCGTCCCCGTCCCCTAACCCTAGCTCGAACCCTAACCCTAACCCTTCCCCTAAGCCTGACCCTTACCCGTCCCTTAATCCTAAGCCATACGCTAACACTAACCCGCGCCCTCACACGTACGCTCCCCGTAAAGCGTTGTCGTACCCTCACCTGGACCCTAAACCGTCCCCGTCCCCTAACCCTAACCCTAGCCCGAACCCTAACCCTAACCCTTCCCCGAAGCCTGACACTCACCCGCCCCCTAATCCTAACCCGTACGCTAACACTAACCCGCGCCCTCACACGTACGCTCCCACTAAAGTGTTGTCGTACCCTCACCTGGACCCTAAACCGACCCCGTCTCCTAACCGTAACCCTAACCCGAACCCTAACCCTAACACTTCCCCGAAACCTGACTCTCACCCGTCCCCTAATCCTAACCCGTACGATAACACTAACCCGCGCCCTCACACGTACCCTCCCCCTAAAGCGTTGTCGTACCCTCACCTGGACCCTAAACTGTCCCCGTCCCCTAACCCTAACCCTAGCCCGAACCCTAACCCTAACCCTTCCCCGAAGCCTGACCCTAACACGTCCCCAAATCCTAACCCGTATGCTAACACTAACACGCGCCCTCACACGTACACTCCCCCTAAATCCTTGTCGTAACCTCACCTGGAACCTAAACCGTCCCCGTCCCCTAACCCTAATCCTAGCCCAAACTCTATCCCTAACCTTTCCCCGAAACCTGACCCTCACCCTTCCCCTAATCCTAACCCGTAGGCTAACACTAACCCGCGCCCTCACAGGTACGCTCCCCGTAAACGGTTGTCGTACCCTCACCTGGACCCTAAACGGTCCCTGTCCCCTAAACCTAACCCTAAACCTAGCCCGAACCCTAACCCTAACACTTCCCCGAAGCCTGACCCTCACCCGTCCCATAATCCTAACCCGTACGCTAACACTAACCCGCGCTCTCACATGTACGCTCCCCCTAAAGCGTTGTCGTACTCTCACCTGGACCCTAAACCGTCCCCGTCCCCTAACCCTAACCCTAGCCCGAACCCTATCCCTAACCCTTCCCCGAAGCCTGACCCTGACCCGTCCCCTAATCCTAACCCGTACGCTAACACTAACACGCGCCCTCACACATACGCTCCCCCTAAAGCGTTGTCGTACACTCAGCTAGACCCTAAACCGTCCCCGTCCCCTAACCGTAACCCTAGCCCGAACCCTAACCCTAACCCTTTTCCGAACCCTGAACCTCACCCTTCCCATAATCCTAACCCGTAGGCTAACACTAACCCGCGCCCTCACAAGTGCACTCGCCGTAAAACGTTGTCGTACCCTCACCTGGACCCTGAACGGTCCCCGTCCCCTAAACCTAACCCTAACCAGAACCCTAAACCTAACCCTTCCCCGAAGCCTGACCCTCACCCGTCCCCTAATCCTAGCCCGTACGCTAACACTAACCCGCGCCCTCACACGTACGCTCCCCCTAAAGCGTTGTCGTACCCTCACCTGGACCCTAAACCGTCCCCGTCCCCTATATCTAACCCTAACCCGAACCCTAACCCTAACCCTTCCCCGAAGCCTGACCCTCACCCGTCCCCTAATCCTAACCCGTACGCTAACACTAACCCGCGCCGTCACAAGTACGCTCCCCGTAAACCGTTGTCGTACCCTCACCTGGACCCTAAACGGTCCCTGTCCCCTAAACCTAACCCTAAACCTAGCCGGAACCCTAACCCTAACCCTTCCCCGAAGCCTGACCCTCACCCTTCCCATAATCCTAACACGTACGCTAACACTAACCCGCGCCGTCACACGTACGCTCCCCCTTAAGCGTTGTCGTAACCTCACCTGGACCCTAAACCGTCCCCTTCCCCTAACCCTAACCCTAGCCCGAACCCTAACCCTAACCCTTCGCCGAAGCCTGACACTCACCCGTCCCCTAATCCTAAGCCATACGCTAAACCTAACCCGCGCCCTCACACGTACGCTCCCCCTAAAGCGTTGTCGTACCCTCACCTGGACCCTATACCGTCCCCGTCCCCTAACCCTAACCCTAGCTCGAACCCTAACCCTAACACTTCCCATAAGCCTGACCCTCACCCGTCCCCTAATCCTAACCCGTACGCTAACACTAACACGCGCCCTCACACGTACGCTCCCCGTAAATCTTTTTCGTACCCTCACCTGGACCCTAAACCGTCCCCGTCCTCTAACCCTAACGCTAGCCTTAACACTAACCCTAACCCTTCCCCGAAGCCTTACCCTCACCCGTCCCCTTATCCTAACCCGTAAGCTAACACTACCCCGCGCCCTCACACGTACACTCCCCCTAAAGCGTTGTCGTACCATCACCTGTACCCTAATCCGTCCCCGTCCCCTAAACCTAACCCTAGGCCGAAAACTAAACCTAACCCTTCCCCGAAGCCTGACCCTCACCCGTCCCCAATCCTAACCCGTAGGCTAACACTAACACGCGCCCTCACACGTACGCTCCCCCTATAGCGTTGTCGGACCCTCACCCAGACCCTAAACCGTCCCCGTCCCCTAACCCTAACCCTAGCCCGAACCCTAACCCTAACCCTTCCCCGAAGCCTGACCCTCACACGTGCCCTCATCCTAACCCGTACACTAACACTACCCAACGCTCTCACACGTACACTCCCCCTAAATCGTTGTCGTATCCTCACCTGGAACCTAAACCGTCCACGTCCCCTAAACCTAACGCTAGCCCGAACCCTAACCCTAACCCTTCCCCGAACACTGACCCTCACCCTTCCCCTAATCCTAACCCGTAGGCTAACACTAACCCGCGCCCTCACAGGTACGCTCACCGTAAACCATTGTCGTACCCTCACCTGGACACTAAACGGTCCCTGTCCCCTAAACCTAACCCTAAACCTAGCCCGAACCCTAACCCTAACCCTTCCCCGAAGCCTGACCCTCACCCGTCCCATAATCCTAACCCGTAGGCTAACACTAACCCGCGCCCTCACACCTCCGCTCCCCCTAAAGCATTGTCGTACCCTCACCAGAACCCTAAACCGTCCCCGTCCCCTAACCCTAACCCTAGCCCGAACCCTAACCCTTCCCCGAAACCTGAACCTCAACCGTCCCCTAATCCTAACCCGTAGGCTAACACTATCCCGCGCCCTCACACGTACGCTCCCCATAAAGCGTTGTCGTACCCTCACCTGGACCCTAAACCGTCCCCGTCCCCTAACCCTAACCCTAGCCCGAACCCTAACCCTTCCCCGAAACCTGAACCTCAACCGTCCCCTAATCCTAACCCGTACGCTAACACTACACCGCGCCCTCACACGTACGCTCCCCCTAAAGCGTTGTCGTACCCTCACCTGTACCCTAAACCGTCCCCGTCCCCTAAACCTAACCCTAGCCCGAAAACTAAACCTAAACCTTCCCCGAAGCCTGACCCTCACCCGTCCCCAATCCTAACCCGTAGGCTAACACTAACCCGCGCCCTCACAAGTACGCTCCCCCTAAAGCGTTGTCGTACCCTCACCTGGACCCTAAACCGTCCCCGTCCCCTAATCCTAACCCTAGCCCGAACCCTAACCCTAACCCTTCCCAGAAGCCTGACCCTCACCCGTCCCCTAATCCTAACACGTACGCTAACACTAACCCGCGCCCTCACACGTACGCTCCCCCTAAAGCGTTGTCGTACACTCACCTGGACCCTAAACCGTCCCCGTCCCCTACCCTAACCCTAGCCCGAACCCTAATCCTAACCCTTTTCCGAACCCTGACCTTCACCCGTCCCCTAATCCTAACCCGTAGGCTAACACTAACCCGCGCCCTCACAAGTACGCTCCCCGTAAACCGTTGTCGTACCCTCACCTGGACCCTAAACGGTCCCCGTCCCCTAAACCTAATTCTAACCCTAGCCCGAACCCTAACCCTAACACTTCCCCGAAGCCTGACCCTCACCCGTCCCATAATCCTAAACCGTACGCTAACACTAACCCGCGCCCTCACACGTACGCTCCCCCTAAAGCATTTTCGTACCCTCACCTGACCCTAAACCGTCCCCGTCCCCTAACCCTAACCGTAGCCCGAACCCTAACCCTAACACTTCCCCGAAGCCTGACACTCACCCGCCCCATAATCCTAACCCGTACGCTAACACTAACCCGCGCCCTCACACGTACGCTCCCCCTAAAGCGTTGTCGTACCCTCACCTGGACCCTAAACCGTCCCCGTCTCCTAACCCTAACCCTAGCCCGAACACTAACCCTAACACTTCCCCGAACCCTGACTCTCACCCATCCCCTAATCCTAACCCGTACGCTAACACTAACCCGCAACCTCACACGTACGCTCCCCCTAAAGCATTGTCGTACCCTTACCTGGACCCTAAACCGTCCCCGTCCCCTAACCCTAAGCCTAGCCCGAACCCTAACCCTTCCCCGAAGCCTGAACCTCAACCGTCCCCTAATCCTAAACCGTACGCTAACACTAACCCGCGCCCTCACACGTACGCTCCCCCTAAAGTGTTGTCGTACCCTCACCTGGACCCTAAACGGCCCCTGTCCCCTAAACCTAGCCCGAACCCTTACCCTAACACTTCCCCGAAGCCTGACCCTCACCCGTCCCATAATCCTAACCCGTACGCTAACACTAACCCGCACCATCACACGTACGCTCTCCCTAAAGCGTTGTCGTACCCTCACCTGGAACCTAAACCGTCCCCGACCCCAGACCCTAACCCTAACCCGAACCCTAACCCTAAACATTGCCCGAAGCCTGACCCTCACCCGTCCCCTAATCCTAACCCGTACGCTAACAATAACCTGCGCCCTCACACGTACGCTCCCCCTAAAGCGTTTCGTACCGTCACCTGGACCCTAAACCGTCCCCGTCCCCTAATCCTAACCCTAGCCCGAACCCTTACACTAAAGTTTCCACGAAGCCTGACCCTCACCCGTCCCCTAATCCTAACCCGTACGCTAACACTAACCAGGGCCCTCACACATACGCTCCCCCTAAAGCATTGTCGGACCCTAACCTGGACCCTAAACCGTCCCCGTCCCCTAACCCTAAACCTAGCCCGAACCCTAACCCTAACCCTTCCCCGAAGCCTGACCCTCACCCGTCCCCCAATCCTAACCCGTAGGCTAACACTAACCCGCGCCCTCATACGTACGTTCCCCCTAAAGCATTGTCGTACACTCACCTGGACCCTAAACCGTCCCCGTCCCCTAACCCTAACCCTAGCCCGAACCCTAACCCTAACCCTTCCCCGAACCGTGCCCCTCACCCGTCCCCTAATCCTAACCCGTAGGCTAACACTTACCCGCGCCCCCACAAGTAGGCTCCCCGTAAACCGTTTTAGTACCCTCACCTGGACCCTAAACGGTCCCCGCCCCTAAACCTAACCCTAACCCTAGCTCGAACCCTAACCCTAACCCTTCCCCTAAACCTGACCCTCACCTGTCCCCTAATCCTAACCCGTACGCTAACACTAACCCGCGCCCTCACACGTACGCTCCCCCTAAAGCGTTGTCGTACCGTCACCTGGACCCTAAACTGTCCCCGTCCCCTAACCCTAACCCTAGCCCGAACCCTAGCCCTAACCCTTCCCCGAAGCCTGACCCTCACCCGTCCCCTAATCCTAACCCGTACGCTAACACTAACCCGCGCCCTCACACGTACGCTCCCCCTAAAGCGTTGTCGTACCCTCACCTGGAACCTAAACCGTCCCCGTCCCCTAACCCTAACCCTAGCCCGAACCCTAGCCCTAACCCTTCCCCGAAGCCTGACCCTCACCCGTCCCCTAATCCTAACCCGTACGCTAACACTAACCCGCGCCCTCACACGTACGCTCCCCCTAAAGCGTTGTCGTACCCTCACCTGGACCCTACACCGTCCCCGTCCCCTAACCCTAACCCTAACCCGAACCCTAACCCTAACCCTTCCCCGAAGCCTGACCCTCACCCGTCCCCTAATCCTAACCCGTACGCTAACACTAACCCGCGCCGTCACAAGTACGCTCCCCGTAAACCGTTGTCGTACCCTCACCTGGACCCTAAACGGTCCCTGTCCCCTAAACCTAACCCTAACCCTAGCCCGAACCCTAACCCTAACCCTTCCCCGAAGCCTGACACTCACCCGTCCCATAATCCTAACACGTACACTAACACTAACCCGAGCCATCACACGTACGCTCCCCCTAAAGCGTTATGGTACCCTCACCTGGACCCTAAACCGTCCCCTTCCCCTAACCCTAACCCTAGCCCGAACCCTAACCCTAACCCTTCGCCGAAGCCTGACACTCACCCGTCCCCTAATCCTAAGCCATACGCTAACACTAACCCGCGCCCTCACACGTACGCTCCCCCTAAAGCGTTGTCGTACCCTAACCTGGACCCTAAACCGTTCCCCTCCCCTAACCCTAACCCTAGCTCGAACCCTAACCCTAACCCTTCCCCTAAGCCTGACCCTCACCCGTCCCCTAATCCTAACCCGTACGCTAACACTAACCTGCGCCCTCACACGTACGCTCCCCGTAAAGCGTTGTCGTACCCTCACCTGAACCCTAAACCGTCCCCGTCCTCTAACCCTAACGCTAGCCCTAACCCTAACCCTAACCCTTCCCCGAAGCCTTACCCTCACCCGTCCCCTAATCCTACCCGTAAGCTCACACTACCCCGCGCACTCACACGTACGCTCCCCCTAAAGCGTTGTCGTACACTCACCTGGACCCTAAACCGTCCCCGTCCCCTACCCTAACCCTAGCCCGAACCCTAACCCTAACCCTTTTCCGAACCCTGACCCTCACCCGTCCCCTAATCCTAACCCGTAGGCTAACACTAACCCGCGCCCTCACAAGTACGCTCCCCGTAAACCTTTGTCGTACCCTCACCTGGAACCTAATCGGTCCCCGTCCCCTAAACCTAATTCTAACCCTAGCCCGAACCCTAACCCTAACACTTCCCCGAAGCCTGACCCTCACCCGTCCCATAATCCTAAACCGTACGCTAACACTAACCCGCGCCCTCACACGTACGCTCCCCCTAAAGCATTTTCGTACCCTCACCTGACCCTAAACCGTCCCCGTCCCCTAACCCTAACCCTAGCCCGAACCCTAACCCTAACCCTTCCCCGAAGCCTGACACTCACCCGCCCCATAATCCTAACCCGTACGCTAACACTAACGCGCGCCCTCACACGTACGCTCCCCCTAAAGCATTGTCGTACCCTCAACTGGACCCTAAACCGTCCCCGTCTCCTAACCCTAACACTAGCCCGAACACTAACCCTAACTCTTCCCCGAACCCAGACTCTCACCCATCCCCTAATCCTAACCCGTACGCTAACACTAACCCGCGCCCTCACACGTACGCTCCCCGTAAAGCGTTGTCGTACCCTCACCTGGACCCTAAACCGTCCCCGTCCCCTAACCCTAACCCTAGCCCGAACCCTAACCCTAACCCTTCCCCGAAGCCTGACACTCACCCGCCGCCTAATCCTAATCCGTACACTAACAATAACCCGCGCCCTCACACATACGCTCCCAGTAATGTGTTGTCGTACCGTCACCTGGACCCTAAACCGTCCCCGTCCCCTAACCCTAACCCTAGACCGAACCCTAACCCTAACCCTTCCCCGAAGCCTGACCCTCACCCATCCCCTAATCCTAACCCGTACGCTAACACTAACCCGCGCCGTCACAAGTACGCTCCCCGTAAACCGTTGTCGTACCCTCACCTGGACCCTAAACGGTCCCTGTCCCCTAAACCTAACCCTAACCCTAGCCCGAACCCTAACCCTAACCCTTCCCCGAAGCCTGACCCTCACCCGTCCCATAATCCTAACACGTACGCTAACACTAACCCGCGCCCTCACACGTACGCTCCCCCTAAAGCGTTGTCGTACCCTCACCTGGACCCTAAACCGCCCCTTCCCCTAACTCTATCCCTAGCCCGAACCCTAAACCTAACCCTTCACCGAAGCCTGACACTCACTCGTCCCCTAATCCTAAGCCATACGCTAACACTAACCCGCGCCCTCACACGTACACTCCCCCTAAATCGTTGTCGTAACCTCACCTGGAACCTAAACCGTCCCCGTCCCCTAACCCTAACCCTAGCCCGAACCCTAACCCTAACCCTTCCCCGAACCCTGACCCTCACCCTTCCCCTAATCCTAACCCGTAGGCTAACACTAACCCGCGCCCTCACAGGTACGCTCCCCGTAAACCGTTGTCGTACCCTCACCTGGACCCTAAACGGCCCCTGTCCCCTAAACCTAGCCCGAAACCTTACCCTAACACTTCACCGAAGCCTGACCCTCACCCGACCCATAATCCTAACCCATACGCTAACACTAACCCGCACCATCACACGTACGCTCTCCCTAAAGCGTTGTCGTACCCTCACCTGGAACCTAAACCGTCCCCGACCCCAGACCCTAACCCTAACCCGAACCCTAACCCTAAACATTGCCCGAAGCCTGACTTTCACCCGTCCCCTAATCCTAACCCGTACGCTAACAATAACCTGCGCCCTCACACGTACGCTCCCCCTAAACCGTTGTCGTACCCTCACCTGGACCCTAAACGGCCCCTGTCCCCTAAACCTAGCCCGAAACCTTACCCTAACACTTCACCGAAGCCTGACCCTCACCCGTCCCCTAATCCTAACCCGTACGCTAACACTAACCAGGGCCCTCACTCATACGCTCCCCCTAAAGCATTGTCGGACCCTCACCTGGACCCTAAACCGTCCCCGTCCCCTAACCCTAAACCTAGCCCGAACCCTAACCCTAACCCTTCCCCGAAGCCTGACCCTCACCCGTCCCCCAATCCTAACCCGTACGCTAACACTAACCCGCGCCCTCATACGTACATTCCCCCTAAAGCATTGTCGTACACTCACCTGGACCCTAAACCGTCCCCGTCCCCTAACCCTAACCCTAGCCCGAACCCTAACCCTAACCCTTCCCCGAACCGTGCCCCTCACCCGTCCCCTAATCCTAACCCGTAGGCTAACACTTACCCGCGCCCCCACAAGTAGGCTCCCCGTAAACCGTTTTAGTACCCTCACCTGGACCCTAAACGGTCCCCGCCCCTAAACCTAACCCTAACCCACGCCCTGACACGTACGCTCCTCCTAAAGCGTTGTCGGACCCTCACCTGCACCCTAAACCGTCCCCGTCCCCTAACCCTAGCTCGAACTCTAACCCTAACACTTCCCCGAAGCCTGACCCTCACCCGTCCCCTAATCATAACCCGTACGCTAACACTAACCCGTGCCCTCACACCTAGGCTCCCCCTAAAGTGTTGTCGTACCCTCACCTGAACCCTAAACCGTCGCTGTCCCCTAACCCTAACCCTAGACCGAACCCTAAACCTAACCCTTCCCCGAAGCCTGAACCTCACCCGTCCCCTAATCCTAACCCGTACGCTAAAACTAACCCGCGCCCTCACACGTACGCTCCCCCTAAAGCGTTGTCGTACCCTCACCTGGACTCTAAACCGTCCCCGTCCCCTAACCCTAACCCTAGCCCGAACCCTAAACCTAACCCTTCCCCGAAGCCTGACACTCCCCCGTCCCCTAATGCTAACCCGTACGCTAACACTAACCCGCGCCCTCACAAGTACGCTCCCCGTAAAGCGTTGTCGTACCCTCACCTGGACCCTAAACCGTCCCCGTCCCCTAACCCTAACCCTAGCCCGAACCCTAACCCTAACACTTCCCCGAAACCTGACCTTCACACGTCCCCTAATCCTAACCCGTACACTAACACTAACCCGCGCCCTCACACGTACGCTCCCCCTAAAGCGTTGTCGTACCCTCACCTGGAACCTAAACCGTCCTCGTCCCTTAACACTAACCCTAGCCCAAACCCTAACCCTAACCCTTCCCCGAAGCCTGACCATCAGCCGTCCCCTAATCCTAAACCGTACGCTAACACTAACCCACGCCCTCACAAGTACGCTCCCCGTAAACCGTTGTCGTACACTCACCTGGACCCTAAACGGTCCCTGTCCCCTAAACCTAACCCTAACCCTAGCCCGAACCCTAACCCTACCCTTCCCCAAAGCCTGACCCTCACCCGTCCCATAATCCTAACCCGTACGCTAACACTAACTTGCGCCCTCACACGTACGCTCCCCCTAAAGCGTTGTCGTACCCTCACCTGGACCCTAAACGGTCCCTGTCCCCTAAACCTAACCCTAACCCTAGCCCGAACCCTAACCCTAAACCTTCCCCGAAACCTGACCCTCACCCGTCTCTTAATCCTAACCCGTACGCTAACACTAACCTGCGCCCTCACACCTACGCTCCCCCTAAATCATTGTCGTACCCTCACCTGGACCATAAACCGTCCCCATTCCCTAACCCTAACCCTAGACCGAACCCTAACCCTAAACCTTCCCCGAAGCCTGACACTCACCCGTCCACTTATCCTAAACCGTACGCTAACACTAACCCGTGACCTCACACGTACGCTCCCCCTAAAGCGTTGTCGTACCTTCACCTGGACCCTAAACCTTCCCCGTCCCCTAACCCTAACGCTACCCCGAACCCTAAACCTAACCCTTCCCTGAAGCCTGACCCTCAACCATCCCTTAATCCTAACCCGTACGCTAACACTAATCCACGCCCTCATACTAACGCTCCCCCTAAAGTGTTGTTGTACCCTCACCTGGACCGTAAACCGTCCCCGTCCCCTAACCCTAACCCTAGCCCGAAACCTAACCCTAACCCTTCCCCGAACCCTGACTCTCACCCGCCCCGTAATCCTAACCCGTACGCTAACACTAACCCGCGCCCTCACACGTACGCTCCGCCTAAAGCGTTGTCGTACCCTCACCTGGACCCTAAACCGTCCCTGTCCCCTAAACTTAACCCTAGCCCAAACCCTAACCCTAACACTTCCCCGAACCCTGACTCTCACCCGTCCCCTAATCCTAACCCGTACGCTAACACTAACCCGCGCCCTCACACCTACGCTCCCACTAAAGCGTTGTCGTACCCTCACCTGGACCTTACACCGTCCCCGTCCCCTAACCCTAACCCTAGCCCGAACCCTAACCCCAACTCTTCCCCGAAGCCTGACCCTCACCCGTCCCCTAATCCTAACACGTACGCTAACACTAACCCGCGCCCTCACACGTACGCTGCCCCTAAAGCGTTGTCATACCCTCACCTGGACCCTAAACCGTCCTCGTTCCCTAACACTAACCCTAGCCCGAACCCTAATCCTAAACCTTCCCCGAACCCTGACCCTCACCCGTCCCGTAATCCTAACCCGTACGCTAACACTAACCCTCTCCCTCACACTTACGCCACCCCTAAAACGTTGTCGTACCTTGACCCTAAACCGTCCCCGTCCCCTAACACTAACCCTAGCCCGAACCCTAACCCTAACCGTTCCCCGAAGCCTGACCCTCACCCGTCCCCTAAACCTAACCCGTACGCTAACACTAACCCGTGCCCTCACACGTACGTTCCCCCTAAAGCGTTGTCGTACCCTCACCTGGACCCTAAACCGTTCCCTTCCGCTAATCCTAACCCTAGCTCAAACCCTCACCCTAACCCTTCCCCGAAGCCTGACTCTCACCCGTCCCCTAATCCTAACCCGTACGCGAACACTACTCCGTGCCCTCACACGTACACTCCACCTAAAGCGTTGTCGTACCCTAACCTGGACACTAAACCTTCCCCGTCCCCTAACTCTAACCATAGCCCGAACCCTAACACCAACCCTTCCCCGAAGCCTGGCCCTCACCCGTCCCCTAATCCTAACGCGTACACTAACACTAATCCGCGCCCTCATTCGGATCTCCCCCTAAAGAGTTGTCGTACCCTCACCTGGACCCTAAACCGTTCCCATCCCCTAACCCTAACCCTAGCCCGAACCCTAACCCTATCCCTTCCCCGAAGCCTGACCCTCAACCGTCCCCGAATCCTAACCCATACGCTAACACTAACAACGCCCTCACACTTACGCTCCCCCTAAAGCCTTGCCGTACCCTGACCTGGACCCTAAATCGTCCCCGTCCCCTAACAATAACCCTAGCCCCAACCTTAACCCTAACCCTTCCCCGAGCCTGACCCTCACCCGTCCCCTAATCCTACCCCGAACGTTGAAACTAACCCGCGCACTCACACGTCCGCTCCCCCTAAAGTGTTGTCGTACCCTCACCTGAACCCTAAACCGTCGCTGTCCCCTAACCCTAACCCTAGCCCGAACCCTAAGCCTAAACCTTCCCTGAAGCCTGACCCTCACCAGTCGCCTAATCCTAACCCGTACGCTAACACTAACCCGCGCCCTCACACGTACGCTCCCCCTAAAGCGTTGTCGTACCCTCACCTGGACCCTAATCCGTCCCCGTCCCCTAACCCTAACCCTAGCCCGAACCCTAACCCTAACCCTTCCCCGAAGCCTGACCCTCACCGTCCCCTAATCCTAACCCGTACGCTAACACTAACACGCGCCCTCACACGTACGCTCCCCGTAAAGCGTTGTCGTACCATCACCTGGACCCTAAACCGTCTCCATACCCTAACCCTAACCCTAGCACGAACACTAACCCTAACCCTTCCCCGAAGCCTGACCCTCACCCATCCCCTAATCCTAACCCGTACGCTAACACTAACCCACGCCCTCACACGTACGCTCCCCCTAAAGCGTTGTCGTACCCTCACCTGGACCCTAAACGGTCCCCGTCCCCTAAACCTAACACTAAACCTAGCCTGCACCCTAACACTAACACTTCCCCGAAGCCTGACCCTCACCCGTCCCCTAATCCTAACCCGTACGCTAACACTAACCCGTGCCCTCACACATACGTTCCCCCTAAAGCGTTGTCGTACCCTCACCTGGACCCTAAACCGTTCCCTTCCTCTAACCCTAACCCTAGCCCAAACCCTCACCCTAACACTTCCCCGAAGCCTGACCCTCACCTGTCACCTAATCCTAACCCATATGCGAACACTACTCCGTGCCCTCACACGTACACTCCCCCTAAAGCGTTGTCGTACCCTCACCTGGACCCTAAACCTTCCCCGTCCCCTAACTCTAACCCTAGCCCGAACCCTAACCCCAACCCTTCCCTGAAGCCTGACCCTCACCAGTCCCCTAATCCTAACCCGTACGCTAACACTAACCCGCGCCCTCACAAGTACGCTCCCCCTAAAGCATTGTCGTACCCTCACCTGGACCCTAAACCGTACCCATCCCCTAACCCTAACCATAGCCCGAACCCTAACCCTATCCCTTCCCCGAAGCCTGACCCTCACCCGTCCCTGAATCCTAACCCGTACGCTAACACTAACACACGCCCTCACACTTACGCTCCCCCTAAAGCCTTGCCGTACCCTGAGTTGGACCCTAAATCGTCCCCGTCCCCTAACCATAACCCTAGCCCCAACCTTAACCCTAACCCTTCCCCGAAGCCTGACCCTCACCCGTCCCCTAATCCTAGCCCGTACGTTGAAACTAACCCATGCCCTCACACGTCCGCTCCCCATAAAGCGTTGTCGAACCCTCACCTGGACCCTAAACCGTCTCCGTCCCCTAACCCTAACCCTAGCCCGAACCCTAACCCTAAACCTTCCCCGAAGCCTGACCCTCACCCGTCCCCTAATCCTAACCTGTACGCTAACACTAACCTGCGCCCTCACACGTACGCTCCCCCTAAAGCATTGCCGTACCGTCACCTGGACCCTAAACAGTCCCCGTCCCATAACCCTAACCCTAGCCCGAACCCTAACCCTAACACTTCCCCGAAGCCTGACCCTCACACGTCCCCTAATCATAACCCGTACAATAACACTAACCCGCGCCCTCACACGTATGCTCCCCCTAAAGCGTTGTCGTACCCTCACCTGG
This sequence comes from Lagenorhynchus albirostris, assembly GCF_949774975.1. Classification (NCBI taxonomy): domain Eukaryota; kingdom Metazoa; phylum Chordata; class Mammalia; order Artiodactyla; family Delphinidae; genus Lagenorhynchus; species Lagenorhynchus albirostris. Next base: position 262,420 of record NW_026783557.1, on the reverse strand, counting down.
AGCCTAAACCATACCCGTCCCCTAACCCTAACCCTAGCCCGAACCCTAACCCTAACCCTTCCCCTAAGCCTGACCCTCACCCGTCCCCTAATCCTAACCCGTAAGCTAACACTAACCCGCGCCTTCACACGTACGCTCCCCCTAAAGCTTGTCGTAACCTCACCTGTACCCTAAAATATCCCCGTCCCCTAACGCTAAACCTAGCCCGAACCCTAACCCTAAACCTTCCCCGAAGTCTGACCATCACGCGTCCACTAATCCTAACGCGTACTCTAACACTAACCCGCGCCCTCGCACGTACTCTCCCCCTAAAGCGTTGCCGTACCCTCACCTGGACCCTAAATCGTCCCCGTCCCCTAACCATAACCCTAGCCCCAACATTAACCCTAACCCTTCCCCGAGCCTGACACTCACCCGTCCCCTAATCCTAGCCGGTACGTTGAAACTAACCCGCGTCCTCACACGTACGCTCCCCCTAAAGCGTTGTCGTACCCTCACCAGGACCCAAACCGTTCCCGTCCCCTAACCCTAACCCTAGCCCGAACCTTAAGCCTAAACCTTCACCGAAGCCTGACCCTCACCCGTCCCCTAATCCTAACCCGTACGCTAACACTAACCCGCGCCCTCACACGTATGCTCCCCCTAAAGCGTTGTCGTACCCTCACCTGGACCCTAAACTGTCCCGGTCCCCTGACCCTAACCCTAGCCCGAACCCTAACCCTTACCCTTCCCCGAAGACTGACCCACACACGTCCCCTAATCCTAAACCGTACACTAACACTAACCCGCGCCCTCACACGTATGCTCCCCCTAAAGCGTTGTCGTACCCTCACATGGACCCTAAACCATCCCCGTCCCCTAACACTAACCCTAGCCCGAACCCTAACCCTAACACTTCCCCGAAACCTAACTCTCACTCTTCCCCTAATCCTAACCCGTACGCTAACACTAACCCGCGCCCTCACACGTACGCTCCACCTAAAGCGTTGTCGTACCCTCACCTGGACCCTAAACCGTCCCCGTCCCCTAACCCTAACCCTAGCCCGAACCCTAACCCTAACACTTCCCCGAACCCTGACGCTCACCAGTCCCCTAATCCTAACCCGTACGCTAACACTATCCCGCGCCCTCACACGTACGTTCCCCCTAAAGCGTTGTCGTACCCTCACCTTGAACCTAAACCGTCCCCGTCCCCTAACCCTAACACTAGGCCGAAACCTAACCCTAACCCTTCCCCGAAGCCTGACCCTCACCCGTCCCCTAATCCTAACCCGTACGCTAACACTAACACGCGCCCTCACACGTACGCTCCCTGTAAAGCGTTGACGTACCATCACCTGGACCCTAAACCGTCCCCGTACCCTAACCCTAACCCTAGCACGAACACTAACCCTAACCCTTCCCTGAAGCCTGACCCTCACCCGTCCCCTAATCCTAACCCGTACGCTAACACTAACCCGCGCCCTCACACGTACGCTCCCCCTAAAGCGTTGTCGTACCCTCACCTGGACCCTAAACGGTCCCCGTACCCTAAACCTAACACTAAACCTAGCCTGCACCCTAACCCTAACACTTCCCCGAAGCCTGACCCTCACCCGTCCGCTAATCCTAACCCGTACGCTAACACTAACCCGCGCCCTCACACGTACGCTCCCCCTAAAGCGTTGTCGTACCCTCACCTGAACCCTAAACCGTCCCCGTCCCCTAACCCTAACCCTAGCCCGAACACTAACCCTAACCCTTCCCCGAAGCCTGACCATCACCCGTCCCCTAATCCTAACCCGTACGCTAACACTAAATCGCGCCCTCACACGTACGCTCCCCATATAGCGTTGTCGTAACCTCACCTGTACCCTAAACCGTCCCCGTCCCCTAACCCTAACCCTAGCCCAAACACTAACCCTAAACCTTCCCCGAAGCCTGACCATCACCCGTCCCCTAATCCTAACCCGTACGCTAACACTAACCCACGCCCTCACACGTACGCTCCCCCTAAAGCGTTGTCGTACCCTCACCTGGACCCTAAACCGTCCCCGTCCCCTAACCCTAACCCTAGCCCGAACCCTAACCGTAACCGTTCCCCGAAGCCTGAACCTCACCCGTCCCATAATCCTAACCAGTACGCTAACACTAACCCGCGCCCTCACACTTACGCTCCCCATAAAACGTTCTCGTGCACTCACCTGGACCCTAAACCGTCCCCGTCCCCTAACCCTAACCCTATCCCGAACCCTAAACCTAACCCTTCCCCGAAGCCTGACCCTCACCCGTCCCCTAATTCTAACACGTGCTCTAACACTAACACGCGCCCTCACACGTACGCTGCCCCTAAAGCGTTGTCGTACCCTCACCTGGACCCTAAACCGTCCCCGTCTCCTAACACTAACCCTAGCCCGAACCCTAACCCTAACTCTTCCCCGAACCCTGACCCTCACCCGTCCCGTAATCTTAACCCGTACGTTAACGCTCACCCTCTCCCTCACACTTACGCCACCCGTACAGCGTTGTCGTACCCTCACCTTGACCCTAAACCGTCCCCGTCCCCTAACACTAACCTTAGCCCGAACCCTAACCCTAAGCCTTCCCCGAAGCCTGACCCTCACCCGTCCCCTAAACCTAACCCGTACGCTAACACTAACCCTTGTCCTCACACGTACGTTCCCCCTAAAGCTTTGTCGTACCCACACCTGGACCCTAAACCGTTCCCTTCCTCTAACCCTAACCCTAGCCCAAACCCTCACCCTAACCCTTCCCCGAAGCCTGACCCTCACCCGTCCCCTAATCCTAACCCGTACGTGAACACTACTCCTTGCCCTCACACGTACACTCCCCCTAAAGCGTTGTCGTACCCTCAACTGGACCCTAAACCTTCCCCGACCCCTAACTCTAACCCTAGGCCGAACCCTAACACCAACACTACCCCGAAGCCTGACACTCACCCGTCCCCTAATCCTAACCCCTACGCTAACACTAACCCGCGCCCTCACACGTACGCTCCCCCTAAAGCGATGTCATATCCTCACCTGGACCCTAAACCGTCCCCGTCCCCTAAACCTAACCCTAGCACGAACCCTAACCCTAACACTTCCCCGAAACCTGACCCTCACCTGTCCCCTCACACTAACACGTACGCTAACAGTAACCCGCTCCCTCACACGTACGCTCTCCCTAAAGCGTTGCCATACCCTCACATGGACCCTAAACCGTCCCCGTCGCCTAACCCTAACCGTAGCCGAAACCCTAACCCTAACCGTTCCCCGAAGCCTGACCCTCACCCGTCCCCTAATCCTAACCCGTACGCTAACACTAACCCGCGCCCTCACACGTACGCTCCCCCTTAAGCGTTGTCGGACCCTCACCTGGACCCTAAACCGTCCCCGTCCCTTAACCCTAACCCTAGATTGAACCCTGAACCTAACCCTTCCCCGAAGCCTGACCCTCACCCGTCCCAGAATCCTAACCCGTACGCTAACACTAACCCGCGCCGTCACACGTACGCTCCCCCTAAAGCGTTGTCTTACCCTCACCTGGACCCTAAAACGTCCCCGTCCCCTAACCCTAACCCTAGCCCGAACCATAACCCTAACACTTACCCGAAGCCTGACCCTCACACATCCCCTAAACCTAACATGTACGCTAACACTAACCCGCGCCCTCACACGTACGCTCCCCCTAAAGCGTTGTCGTACCCTCACCTGAACCCTAAACCGTCCCTGTCCCCTAACCCTAACCCTAGCCCGAACCCTAACCCTAACCCTTCCCCGAAGCCTGAACCTCAACCGTCCCCTAATCTTAACCCGTACGCTAACACTAACCTGCGCCCTCACACGTACGCTCCCCCTAAAGCGTTGCCGTACCCTCACTGGACCCTAAACTGTCCCCGTCCCCTAACGATAACCCTAGCCCGAACCATAACCCTAAACCTTCCCCGAAGCCTGAACCTCACCCGTCCCCGAATCCTAACCCGTACACTAACACTAACCCACGCCCTCACACGTACGCTCCCCCTAAAGCGTTGTCGTACCCTCACCTGGATCCTAAACCTTCCCCGTCCCCTAACCCTAACCCTAGCCCGAACCCTAACCCTAAACCTTCCCCGAAGCCTGACCCTCACCCGTCCCCTAATCCTAACCTGTACGCTAACACTAACCCAGGGCCTCACTCGTACGCTCCCCCTAAAGCGTTGCCGTACCGTCACCTGGACCCTAAACAGTCCCTGTCCCATAACCCTAACCCTAGCCCGAACCCTAACCCTAGCCCTTCCCCGAAGCCTGACCCTCACACATCCCCTAAACCTAACCCGTACGCTAACACTAACACGCGCCTTCACACCTACGCTCCCCATAAAGCGTTGTCGTACCGTCACCTGGACCCTAAACCGTCCCGTCCCCTAACCCTAACCATAGCCCTAATCCTAACCCTAACCCTTCCCCGAAGCATGACCCTCACCCGCCCCTAATACTAACGCGTACGCTAACACTAACCTGCGCCCTCACACGTACGCTCCCCCTAAAGCATTGTCGTACCCTCACCTTGACCCTAAACCCTCCCCGTCCCCTAACGCTAACACTAGACCGAACCCTAACCCTAAACCTTCCCCGAAACCTGACCCTCACACGTCCCATAATCCTAACCCATACGCTAACACTAACCCACACACTCACACGTACTCCACCCCTAAACCGTTGTCGTACCGTCACCTGGACCCTAAACCGTCCCCTTCCCCTAACCCTAACCCTAGCCCAAACACTAACCCTAAACCTTCCCCGAAGCCTGACCATCACCCGTCCCCTAATCCTAACCTGTACGCTAACACTAACCCACGCCCTCACACGTACGCTCCCCCTAAAGCGTTGTCGTACCCTCACCTGGACCCTAAACCGTCCCCGTCCCCTAACCCTAACCCTAGCCCGAACCCTAACCGTAACCGTTCCCCGAAGCCTGAACCTCACCCGTCCCATAATCCTAACCAGTACGCTAACACTAACCCGCGCCCTCACACTTACGCTCCCCATAAAACGTTCTCGTGCACTCACCTGGACCCTAAACCGTCCCCGTCCCCTAACCCTAACCCTATCCCGAACCCTAAACCTAACCCTTCCCCGAAGCCTGACCCTCACCCGTCCCCTAATTCTAACACGTGCTCTAACACTAACACGCGCCCTCACACGTACGCTGCCCCTAAAGCGTTGTCGTACCCTCACCTGGACCCTAAACCGTCCCCGTCTCCTAACACTAACCCTAGCCCGAACCCTAACCCTAACTCTTCCCCGAACCCTGACCCTCACCCGTCCCGTAATCTTAACCCGTACGTTAACGCTCACCCTCTCCCTCACACTTACGCCACCCGTACAGCGTTGTCGTACCCTCACCTTGACCCTAAACCGTCCCCGTCCCCTAACACTAACCTTAGCCCGAACCCTAACCCTAAGCCTTCCCCGAAGCCTGACCCTCACCCGTCCCCTAAACCTAACCCGTACGCTAACACTAACCCTTGTCCTCACACGTACGTTCCCCCTAAAGCTTTGTCGTACCCTCACCTGGACCCTAAACCGTTCCCTTCCTCTAACCCTAACCCTAGCCCAAACCCTCACCCTAACCCTTCCCCGAAGCCTGACCCTCACCCGTCCCCTAATCCTAACCCGTACGTGAACACTACTCCTTGCCCTCACACGTACACTCCCCCTAAAGCGTTGTCGTACCCTCAACTGGACCCTAAACCTTCCCCGACCCCTAACTCTAACCCTAGGCCGAACCCTAACACCAACACTACCCCGAAGCCTGACACTCACCCGTCCCCTAATCCTAACCCCTACGCTAACACTAACCCGCGCCCTCACACGTACGCTCCCCCTAAAGCGATGTCATATCCTCACCTGGACCCTAAACCGTCCCCGTCCCCTAAACCTAACCCTAGCACGAACCCTAACCCTAACACTTCCCCGAAACCTGACCCTCACCTGTCCCCTCACACTAACACGTACGCTAACAGTAACCCGCTCCCTCACACGTACGCTCTCCCTAAAGCGTTGCCATACCCTCACATGGACCCTAAACCGTCCCCGTCGCCTAACCCTAACCGTAGCCGAAACCCTAACCCTAACCGTTCCCCGAAGCCTGACCCTCACCCGTCCCCTAATCCTAACCCGTACGCTAACACTAACCCGCGCCCTCACACGTACGCTCCCCCTTAAGCGTTGTCGGACCCTCACCTGGACCCTAAACCGTCCCCGTCCCTTAACCCTAACCCTAGATTGAACCCTGAACCTAACCCTTCCCCGAAGCCTGACCCTCACCCGTCCCAGAATCCTAACCCGTACGCTAACACTAACCCGCGCCGTCACACGTACGCTCCCCCTAAAGCGTTGTCTTACCCTCACCTGGACCCTAAAACGTCCCCGTCCCCTAACCCTAACCCTAGCCCGAACCATAACCCTAACACTTACCCGAAGCCTGACCCTCACACATCCCCTAAACCTAACATGTACGCTAACACTAACCCGCGCCCTCACACGTACGCTCCCCCTAAAGCGTTGTCGTACCCTCACCTGAACCCTAAACCGTCCCTGTCCCCTAACCCTAACCCTAGCCCGAACCCTAACCCTAACCCTTCCCCGAAGCCTGAACCTCAACCGTCCCCTAATCTTAACCCGTACGCTAACACTAACCTGCGCCCTCACACGTACGCTCCCCCTAAAGCGTTGCCGTACCCTCACTGGACCCTAAACTGTCCCCGTCCCCTAACGATAACCCTAGCCCGAACCATAACCCTAAACCTTCCCCGAAGCCTGAACCTCACCCGTCCCCGAATCCTAACCCGTACACTAACACTAACCCACGCCCTCACACGTACGCTCCCCCTAAAGCGTTGTCGTACCCTCACCTGGATCCTAAACCTTCCCCGTCCCCTAACCCTAACCCTAGCCCGAACCCTAACCCTAAACCTTCCCCGAAGCCTGACCCTCACCCGTCCCCTAATCCTAACCTGTACGCTAACACTAACCCAGGGCCTCACTCGTACGCTCCCCCTAAAGCGTTGCCGTACCGTCACCTGGACCCTAAACAGTCCCTGTCCCATAACCCTAACCCTAGCCCGAACCCTAACCCTAGCCCTTCCCCGAAGCCTGACCCTCACACATCCCCTAAACCTAACCCGTACGCTAACACTAACACGCGCCTTCACACCTACGCTCCCCATAAAGCGTTGTCGTACCGTCACCTGGACCCTAAACCGTCCCGTCCCCTAACCCTAACCATAGCCCTAATCCTAACCCTAACCCTTCCCCGAAGCATGACCCTCACCCGCCCCTAATACTAACGCGTACGCTAACACTAACCTGCGCCCTCACACGTACGCTCCCCCTAAAGCATTGTCGTACCCTCACCTTGACCCTAAACCCTCCCCGTCCCCTAACGCTAACACTAGACCGAACCCTAACCCTAAACCTTCCCCGAAACCTGACCCTCACACGTCCCATAATCCTAACCCATACGCTAACACTAACCCACACACTCACACGTACTCCACCCCTAAACCGTTGTCGTACCGTCACCTGGACCCTAAACCGTCCCCTTCCCCTAACCCTAACCCTAGCCCGAACATTAACCCTAACCCTTCCCCGAAGCCTGAACCTCACCCGTCCCCTAATCCTAACCCTTATGCTAACACTAACCCGCGCCCTCATACGTACGCTCCCCCTAAAGCGTTGTCGGACCTTCACCTGGACCCTAAACCGTCCCCGTCCCTTAACCCTAACCCTAGATCGAACCCTAAACCTAACCCTTCCCCGAAGCCTGACCCTCAACCGTCCCCTAATCCTAACCCGTACGCTAACACTAACCCGCGCCCTCACACGTACGCTCCCCGTAAAGCGTTGTCGTACCCTCACCTGTACCCTAAACCGTCCCCGTCCCCTAACCCTAACCCTAGCCCAAACCCACACGTTAACCCTTCCCCGAAGCCTGACCCTCACCCGTACCATAATCCTAAAGCGTACGCGAACACTACTCAGTGCCCTCACACTTACACTCCCCCTAAAGCGTTGTCGTACCCTCACCTGCACCCTAAACCGACCCCGTCCCCTAGCCCTAACCCTAGCAGAACCCTAACCCCAAACCTGCCCCGAAGCCTGAACCTCACCTGTCCCCTAATCCTAACCCGTACGCTAACAATAACCCACGCCCTCACACCTACGCTCCCCCTAAAGCGTTGTCGTACCCTCACCTGGACCCTAAACCGTCCCCGTCCCCTAACTCTAACCCTAGCCCTAACCCTAACCCTAACACTTCCCTGAAGCCTGACCCTCACCCGTCCCCTAATCCTAACACGTACGCTAACACTAACCCGCGCCCTCACACCTGCGCTCCCCCTAAAGCGTTGTCGTACCCTCACCTGGACCCTAAACCGTCCCCATCCCCTAAAAGTAACCCTAGCCCGAACGCTAACCCTAACCCTGCCCCGAATCCTGAACCTCACCCATCCCCTTATCCTAACCCGTACGCTAACCCTAACCCACGCCCTGACACGTACGCTCCTCCTAAAGCGTTGTCGTACCCTCACCTGGACCCTAAACCGTCCCCGTCCCCTAACCCTAACCCTAGCCCGAACCCTAACCCTAACCCTTACCCGAAGTTGACCCTCACCGGTCCCCAATCCTAACCTGTACGCGAACACTAACCCGCGCCCTCACACCTACGCTCCCCCTAAAGCGTTGTCGTACCCTCACCTGGACCCTAAACCGTCCCCGTCCCCTAACCCTAACCCTAGCCCGAACCCTAACCCTAAAAGTTCCCCGAAGCGTGACCCTCACCCGCCCCCTAATCCTAACCCTTACCCTAACACTAACCCGCGCCCTCACACGTACGCTCCCCCTAAAGCTCTGTCGTACCCTTACCTTGACCCTAAACGGTCCCCGTCCCCTAACCCTAACCCTAGCCCGAACCCTAACCCTAACACTTCCCCGAAACCTGACTCTCACCCATCCCTTAATCCTAAACGGTACGCTAACACTAACCCGCGCCCTCACACCTACACTCCCTCTAAAGCGTTGTCGTACCCTCACCTGGACCGTAAACCGTCCCCGTCCCCTAACCCTAACCCTAGCCCGAAACCTAACCCTAACACTTCCTCAAAACCTGACACTCACCCGTCCCCTAATCCTAACCCGTACGGTAAAACTAACCCGTGCCCTCACACCTACGCTCCCCCTAAATCGTTGTCGTAGCCTCACCTGGACCATAAACCGTCCCCATTCCCTAACCCTAACCCTAGCCCGAACCCTAACCCTAACCCTTCCCCGAAACCTGAACCTCACCCGTCCCCTAATTCTGACCCGTACGCTAACATTAACCCGCGCCCTCACTCCTACGCTCCCGCTAAAGCGTTGTCGTACCGTCACCTGGACCCTAAACCATCCCCGTCCCCTAACCCTATCCCTAGCCTGAACGCTAACCCTAACCCTTCCCCGAAGCCTGACCCTCACCCGTCCCCTAATCCTAACCCGTACGCTAACACTAACCCGCGCCCTCACATGTACGCTCCCCCTAAAGCGTTGTCGGACCCTCACCTGGACCCTAAACCGTCCCCCTCCCCTAACCCTAACCCTAGCCCGAACCCTAACCCTAACCCTTCCCCGAAGCCTGACTCTCACCCATCCCCGAATCCTAAGCCGTACGCTACCACTAACCCGCGCCCTCACACCTACACTCCCCCTAAAGCGTTGTCGTACCCTCACGTGGACCCTAAGCCGTACCCGTCTCCTAACCCTAACCCTAGCTCAAAACCTAACCATAACCCTTCCCCGAAGCCTGACACTCACCCGTCCCCTAATCCTAACCCGTACGCTAACACTAACCCGCGCCCTCACACCTACGCTCCCCCTAAAGCGTTGTCGTAACCTCACCTGGACCCTAAACCGTCCCCGTCCCCTAACCCTAACCCTAGCCCGAACCCTAACCTTAAACCTTCCCCGAAGCCTGACCCTCACCCGTACCCTAATCCTAACCCGTACGCTAACACTAACCCACGCCCTGACACGTACGCTCCTCTTAAAGCGTTGTCGTACCCTCACCTGGACCCTAAACCTTCCCCGTCCCCTAACCCTAACCCTAGCCCGAAACCTAACCCTAACACTTCCCCGAACCCTGACTCTCACCCGTACCCTAATCCTAAACGGTACGCTAACACTAACCCGCGCCCTCACACCTACACTCCCCCTAAAGCGTTGTCGTACCCTCACCTGGACCATATACCGTCCCCTAACCCTAACCCTAACCCTAGCCCGAACCGTAACCTAACCCTTCCCCAAAACCTAACACTCACCCAACCCCTAATCGTAACCCGTACGCTAAAACTAACCCGCGCCCTCACACCTACGCTCCCCCTAAATCGTTGTCGTACCCTCACCTGGACCATAAACCGTCCCCATTCCCTAACCCTAACCCTAGCCCGAACCGTAACCCTAACCCTTCCCCGTAACCTGACCCTCACCCGTCCCCTAATCCTAACCCGTACGCTAACATTAACCCGCGCCCTCACACCTACGCTCCCCCTAAAGCGTTGTCGTACCCTCACCTGGACCCTAAACCATCCCCGTCCCCTAACACTATCCCTAGCCTGAACGCTAACCCTAACCCTTCCCCGAAGCCTGACCCTCACCCGTCCCCTAATCCTAACCCGTACGCTAACACTAAACCGTGTCCTCACACGTACGCTCCCCCTAAAGCGTTGTCGGACCCTCACCTGGACCCTAAACCGTCCCCGTCCCCTAACCCTAACCCTAGCCCGAACCCTATCCCTAACCCTTCCCCGAAGCCTGACCCTCACCCGTCCCCTAATCCTAAGCCGTACGCTACCACTAACCCGCGCCCTCAAACTTACGCTCCCCCTAAAGCGTTGTCGTACCCTCACCTGGACCCTAAACCGTCCCCGTCCCCTAACCCTAACCCTAGCTCAAAACCTAACCCTAACACTTCCCCGAAGCCTGACCCTCACCCGTCCCTAATCCTAACCCGTACGCTAACACTAACCCGCCTCCTCACACGTACGCTCCCCCTAAAGCGTTATCATACCCTCATCTGGACCGTAAACCGTCCCCGTCTCCTAACCCTAACCCTAGCCCGAACCCTAACCCTAACCCTTCCCCGAACCCTGACTCTCACCCGTCCCATAATCCTAACCCGTACGCTAACACTAACCTGCGCCCTCACACGTACGCTCCCCCTAAAGCATTGTCGTACCCTCACCTGGACCCTAAGCCGTCCCCGTCCCCTAACCCTAACCCTAGCCTGAACCCTAACCTTAAGACTTCCCCGAAGCCTGACACTCACCCGTCCCCTAATCCTAACCCGTACGCTAACACTAACCCGCGCCCTCACACTTATGCTCCCCCTAAAGCGTTGTCGTACCCTCACCTGGACCCTAAACCGTCACCATCCCCTAACCCTAACCCTAGCCCGAACTCTAGCCCTAACCCTTCCCAGAAGCCTGACCCTCACCCGTCCCATAATCCTAACCCGTACGCTAACACTAACCCGCGCCCTCACACGTACGCTCCCACTAAAGCGTTGTCGGACCCTCACCTGGACCCTAAACCGTCCCCGTCCCCTAACCCTAACCCTAGCCCGAACCCTAACCCTAACCCTTCCCCGAAGCCTGACCCTCACACGTCCCCTAATCCTAACCCGTACGCTAACACTAACCCACGCCCTCTCACCTACGCTCCCCCTAAAGCGTTGTCGTACACTCCTCTGGACCCTAAACCGTCTCCGTCCCCTAACCCTAACCCTAGCCCGAACCCTAAACCTAACCCTGCCCCGAATCCTGAACCTCACCCGTCCCCTAATCCTAAACCGTACGCTAACCCTAACCCACGCCCTGACACGGACGCTCCTCCTAAAGCGTTGTCGTACCCTCACCTGGACCCTAAACCGTCCCCGTCCCCTAAACCTAGCCCGAACCCTAACCCTAACACTTCCCCGAAGCCTGACCCTCACCCGTCCACTAATCCTAACCCGTACGCTAACACTAACCCGCGCCCTCACACCTGCGCTCCCCCTAAAGCGTTGTCGTACCCTCACCTGGACCCTAAACCGTCCCCGTCCCCTAACCCTAACCCTAGCTGAACCCTAACCCTAACCCTTCCCCGAAACCTGACCCTCACCCGTCCCCTAATCCTAACCCGTACGATAACACTAACGAACGCCCTCACACGTACGCTCCCCCTAAAACGTTGTCGTACCCTCACCTGGACCCTAAACCGTCCGCGTCCCCTAACCCTAACCCTAGCCCGAACCCTAACACTAACACTTCCCAGAAGCCTGACCCTCACCCGTCCCCTAATCCTAACCCCTACGCTAACACTAACCCGCGCCCTCACACGTACGCTCCCCCTAAAGCGTTGTCGTACACTCACCTGGAACCAAAACCGTCCCTGTCCCCGTCCCCTAACCCTAACCCTAGCCCGAACCCTAATCCTAACACTTCCCCGAAGCGTGACCCTCACCCGTCCCCTAATCCTAACCCGTACGCTAACACTAACCCGTGCCCTCACACGTACACCTCCCCTAATGCGTTGTCGTATCCTCACCTGGACCCTAAACCGTCCCCGTCCCCTAACCCTAACCCTAGCCCGAACCCTGACCCTAACACTTCCCCGAAGCCTGACCCTCACCCGCCCCCTAATCCTAACCCGTACGCTAACACTAACCCGCGCCCTCACACGTACGCTCCCCCTAAAGCGTTGTCGTACCCTCACCTGGACCCTAAACCGTCCCAGTCCGCTAACCCTAAACCTAGCCCGAACCCTAACCCTAACCCTTCCCCGAAGCCTGACCCTCACCCGTCCCCTAATCCTAACCCGTACGCTAACACTAACCCGCGCCCTCTCACCTACGCTCCCCCTAAAGCGTTGTCGTACACTCCTCTGGACCCTAAACCGTCCCCGTCCCCTAACCCTAGCCCGAACCCTAACCCTAATCCTTCCCCTTAGCCTGACCCTCACCCGTCCACTAATCCTAACCCGTACGCGAACACTAACCCGCGCCCTCACTCGTAAGCTCCCCCTAAAGCGTTGTCGTACCCTCACCTGGACCCTAAACCGTCCCCGTCCCCTAAACCTAACCCTAACCCTAGCCAGAACCATAACCCTAACCCTTCCCCGAAGCCTGACCCTCACACGTCCCTGAATCCTAACCCGTACGCTAACACTAACCAGCGCCATCACACGTACGCTCCCCCTAAAGCGTTGTCGTACCGTCACCTGGACCCTAAACCGTCCCCGTCCCGTAACCCTAACACTTCCCCGAAGCCTGACACACACCCGTCCCCGAATCCTAACCCGTACGCTAACACTAACCCGCGCCCTCACACGTACCCTCCCCCTAAAGTGTTGTCGTACCGTCACCTGAACCCTAAATCGCCCCCTTCCCATAACACTAAGCCTAGCCCGAACCCTAACCCTAACCCTTCCCCGAAGCCTGACCATCACCCGTCCCCTAATCCTAAGCGGTAGGCTAACACTAACCCGCGCCCTCACACCTACGCTCCCCCTAAAGCGTTGTCGTACCCTCACCTGGACCTTAAACCGTCCCCATCCCCTAACCCTAACCCTAGCCCGAACCCTAACCCTAACACTTCCCCGAAGCCTGACTCTCACACGTCCCCTAATCCTAACCCCTACGCTAACACTAACCTGCGCCCTCACACCTACGCTCCCCCTAAGCGTTGTCGTACCCTCAACTGGACCCTAAACCGTCCCCGTCCCCTAACCCTAACCCTAGCCCGAACCCTAACCCTAAACCTTCCCCGAAGCATGACACTCACCCGTCCACAATCCTAACCCGTACGCGAACACTAACCCGCGCCCTCACATCTACGCTCCCCCTAAAGCGTTGTCGTACACTCACCTGGACCCTAAACCGTCCCCGTCCCCTAACCCTAACCCCAGCCCGAACCCTAACCCTAAACCTTCCCCGAAGCCTGACCCTCACCCGTCCCCTAATCCTAAGCCGTACTCTACCACTAACCCGCGCCCTCACACCTACACTCCCCCTAAAGCGTTGTCGTACCCTCACGTGGACCCTAAGCCGTACCCGTCTCCTAACCCTAACCCTAGCTCAAAACCTAACCATAACCCTTCCCCGAAGCCTGACACTCACCCGTCCCCTAATCCTAACCCGTACGCTAACACTAACCCGCGCCCTCACACCTACGCTCCCCCTAAAGCGTTGTCGTACCCTCACCTGGACCCTAAACCGTCCCCGTCCCCTAACCCTAACCCTAGCCCGAACCCTAACCTTAAGCCTTCCCCGAAGCCTGACCCTCACCCGTACCCTAATCCTAAACCGTACGCTAACACTAACCCGCGCCCTCACACTTATGCTCCCCCTAAAGCGTTGTCGTACCCTCACCTGGACCCTAAACCGTCCCCGTCCCCTAACTCTAACTCTAGCCCGAAACCTAACCCTAACCTTTCTCCGAAGCCTGACCCTCACCCGTCCCCTAATCCTAACCCGTACGCTAACACTAACCCACGCCCTCACATATACGCTCCCCCTAAAGCGTTGTCGTACCCTCACCTGGACCCTAAACCGTCCCCGTCCCCGACCCTAACCCTAACCCTAGACCGAACCCTAACCCTAACCCTTCCCCGAAGCCTGACCCTCACCCGTCCCCTAATCCTAAACTGTACGCTAACACTAACCCGCGCCCTCACACGTACGCTCCCCCTAAAGCGTTGTCGTACCCTCACCTGAACCCTAAACCGTCCCTGTCCCCTAACCCTAACCCTAGCCCGAACCCTAACCCTAACCCTTCCCCGAAGCCTGAACCTCACCCGTCCCCTAATCTTAACCCGTACGCTAACACTAACCTGCGCCCTCACACGTACGCTCCCCCTAAAGCGTTGCCGTACCCTCACTGGACCCTAAACTGTCCCCGTCCCCTAACGATAACCCTAGCCCGAACCATAACCCTAAACCTTCCCCGAAGCCTGAACCTCACCCGTCCCCGAATCCTAACCCGTACACTAACACTAACCCACGCCCTCACACGTACGCTCCCCCTAAAGCGTTGTCGTACCCTCACCTGGATCCTAAACCTTCCCCGTCCCCTAACCCTAACCCTAGCCCGAACCCTAACCCTAAACCTTCCCCGAAGCCTGACCCTCACCCGTCCCCTAATCCTAACCTGTACGCTAACACTAACCCAGGGCCTCACTCGTACGCTCCCCCTAAAGCGTTGCCGTACCGTCACCTGGACCCTAAACAGTCCCTGTCCCATAACCCTAACCCTAGCCCGAACCCTAACCCTAGCCCTTCCCCGAAGCCTGACCCTCACACATCCCCTAAACCTAACCCGTACGCTAACACTAACACGCGCCTTCACACCTACGCTCCCCATAAAGCGTTGTCGTACCGTCACCTGGACCCTAAACCGTCCCGTCCCCTAACCCTAACCATAGCCCTAATCCTAACCCTAACCCTTCCCCGAAGCATGACCCTCACCCGCCCCTAATACTAACGCGTACGCTAACACTAACCTGCGCCCTCACACGTACGCTCCCCCTAAAGCATTGTCGTACCCTCACCTTGACCCTAAACCCTCCCCGTCCCCTAACGCTAACACTAGACCGAACCCTAACCCTAAACCTTCCCCGAAACCTGACCCTCACACGTCCCATAATCCTAACCCATACGCTAACACTAACCCACACACTCACACGTACTCCACCCCTAAACCGTTGTCGTACCGTCACCTGGACCCTAAACCGTCCCCTTCCCCTAACCCTAACTCTAGCCCGAACATTAACCCTAACCCTTCCCCGAAGCCTGAACCTCACCCGTCCCCTAATCCTAACCCTTATGCTAACACTAACCCGCGCCCTCATACGTACGCTCCACCTAAAGCGTTGTCGGACCTTCACCTGGACCCTAAACCGTCCCCGTCCCTTAACCCTAACCCTAGATCGAACCCTAAACCTAACCCTTCCCCGAAGCCTGACCCTCAACCGTCCCCTAATCCTAACCCGTACGCTAACACTAACCCGCGCCCTCACACGTACGCTCCCCGTAAAGCGTTGTCGTACCCTCACCTGTACCCTAAACCGTCCCCGTCCCCTAACCCTAACCCTAGCCCAAACCCACACGTTAACCCTTCCCCGAAGCCTGACCCTCACCCGTACCATAATCCTAAAGCGTACGCGAACACTACTCAGTGCCCTCACACTTACACTCCCCCTAAAGCGTTGTCGTACCCTCACCTGCACCCTAAACCGACCCCGTCCCCTAGCCCTAACCCTAGCAGAACCCTAACCCCAAACCTGCCCCGAAGCCTGAACCTCACCTGTCCCCTAATCCTAACCCGTACGCTAACCATAACCCACGCCCTCACACCTACGCTCCCCCTAAAGCGTTGTCGTACCCTCACCTGGACCCTAAACCGTCCCCGTCCCCTAACTCTAACCCTAGCCCTAACCCTAACCCTAACACTTCCCTGAAGCCTGACCCTCACCCGTCCCCTAATCCTAACACGTACGCTAACACTAACCCGCGCCCTCACACCTGCGCTCCCCCTAAAGCGTTGTCGTACCCTCACCTGGACCCTAAACCGTCCCCATCCCCTAAAAGTAACCCTAGCCCGAACGCTAACCCTAACCCTGCCCCGAATCCTGAACCTCACCCATCCCCTTATCCTAACCCGTACGCTAACCCTAACCCACGCCCTGACACGTACGCTCCTCCTAAAGCGTTGTCGTACCCTCACCTGGACCCTAAACCGTCCCCGTCCCCTAACCCTAACCCTAGCCCGAACCCTAACCCTAACCCTTACCCGAAGTTGACCCTCACCCGTCCCCAATCCTAACCTGTACGCGAACACTAACCCGCGCCCTCACACCTACGCTCCCCCTAAAGCGTTGTCGTACCCTCACCTGGACCCTAAACCGTCCCCGTCCCCTAACCCTAACCCTAGCCCGAACCCTAACCCTAAAAGTTCCCCGAAGCGTGACCCTCACCCGCCCCCTAATCCTAACCCTTACCCTAACACTAACCCGCGCCCTCACACGTACGCTCCCCCTAAAGCGTTGTCGTACCCTTACCTTGACCCTAAACGGTCCCCGTCCCCTAACCCTAACCCTAGCCCGAACCCTAACCCTAACACTTCCCCGAAACCTGACTCTCACCCATCCCTTAATCCTAAACGGTACGCTAACACTAACCCGCGCCCTCACACCTACACTCCCTCTAAAGCGTTGTCGTACCCTAACCTGGACCGTAAACCGTCCCCGTCCCCTAACCCTAACCCTAGCCCGAAACCTAACCCTAACACTTCCTCAAAACCTGACACTCACCCGTCCCCTAATCCTAACCCGTACGGTAAAACTAACCCGTGCCCTCACACCTACGCTCCCCCTAAATCGTTGTCGTAGCCTCACCTGGACCATAAACCGTCCCCATTCCCTAACCCTAACCCTAGCCCGAACCCTAACCCTAACCCTTCCCCGAAACCTGAACCTCACCCGTCCCCTAATTCTGACCCGTACGCTAACATTAACCCGCGCCCTCAATCCTACGCTCCCCCTAAAGCGTTGTCGTACCGTCACCTGGACCCTAAACCATCCCCGTCCCCTAACCCTATCCCTAGCCTGAACGCTAACCCTAACCCTTCCCCGAAGCCTGACCCTCACCCGTCCCCTAATCCTAACCCGTACGCTAACACTAACCCGCGCCCTCACATGTACGCTCCCCCTAAAGCGTTGTCGGACCCTCACCTGGACCCTAAACCGTCCCCCTCCCCTAACCCTAACCCTAGCCCGAACCCTAACCCTAACCCTTCCCCGAAGCCTGACTCTCACCCGTCCCCGAATCCTAAGCCGTACGCTACCACTAACCCGCGCCCTCACACCTACACTCCCCCTAAAGCGTTGTCGTACCCTCACGTGGACCCTAAGCCGTACCCGTCTCCTAACCCTAACCCTAGCTCAAAACCTAACCATAACCCTTCCCCGAAGCCTGACACTCACCCGTCCCCTAATCCTAACCCGTACGCTAACACTAACCCGCGCCCTCACACCTACGCTCCCCCTAAAGCGTTGTCGTAACCTCACCTGGACCCTAAACCGTCCCCGTCCCCTAACCCTAACCCTAGCCCGAACCCTAACCTTAAACCTTCCCCGAAGCCTGACCCTCACCCGTACCCTAATCCTAACCCGTACGCTAACACTAACCCACGCCCTGACACGTACGCTCCTCTTAAAGCGTTGTCGTACCCTCACCTGGACCCTAAACCTTCCCCGTCCCCTAACCCTAACCCTAGCCCGAAACCTAACCCTAACACTTCCCCGAACCCTGACTCTCACCCGTACCCTAATCCTAAACGGTACGCTAACACTAACCCGCGCCCTCACACCTACACTCCCCCTAAAGCGTTGTCGTACCCTCACCTGGACCATATACCGTCCCCTAACCCTAACCCTAACCCTAGCCCGAACCGTAACCTAACCCTTCCCCAAAACCTAACACTCACCCAACCCCTAATCGTAACCCGTACGCTAAAACTAACCCGCGCCCTCACACCTACGCTCCCCCTAAATCGTTGTCGTACCCTCACCTGGACCATAAACCGTCCCCATTCCCTAACCCTAACCCTAGCCCGAACCGTAACCCTAACCCTTCCCCGAAACCTGACCCTCACCCGTCCCCTAATCCTAACCCGTACGCTAACATTAACCCGCGCCCTCACACCTACGCTCCCCCTAAAGCGTTGTCGTACCCTCACCTGGACCCTAAACCATCCCCGTCCCCTAACACTATCCCTAGCCTGAACGCTAACCCTAACCCTTCCCCGAAGCCTGACCCTCACCCGTCCCCTAATCCTAACCCGTACGCTAACACTAAACCGTGTCCTCACACGTACGCTCCCCCTAAAGCGTTGTCGGACCCTCACCTGGACCCTAAACCGTCCCCGTCCCCTAACCCTAACCCTAGCCCGAACCCTATCCCTAACCCTTCCCCGAAGCCTGACCCTCACCCGTCCCCTAATCCTAAGCCGTACGCTACCACTAACCCGCGCCCTCAAACTTACGCTCCCCCTAAAGCGTTGTCGTACCCTCACCTGGACCCTAAACCGTCCCCGTCCCCTAACCCTAACCCTAGCTCAAAACCTAACCCTAACACTTCCCCGAAGCCTGACCCTCACCCGTCCCTAATCCTAACCCGTACGCTAACACTAACCCGCCTCCTCACACGTACGCTCCCCCTAAAGCGTTATCATACCCTCATCTGGACCGTAAACCGTCCCCGTCTCCTAACCCTAACCCTAGCCCGAACCCTAACCCTAACCCTTCCCCGAACCCTGACTCTCACCCGTCCCATAATCCTAACCCGTACGCTAACACTAACCTGCGCCCTCACACGTACGCTCCCCCTAAAGCATTGTCGTACCCTCACCTGGACCCTAAGCCGTCCCCGTCCCCTAACCCTAACCCTAGCCTGAACCCTAACCTTAAGACTTCCCCGAAGCCTGACACTCACCCGTCCCCTAATCCTAACCCGTACGCTAACACTAACCCGCGCCCTCACACTTATGCTCCCCCTAAAGCGTTGTCGTACCCTCACCTGGACCCTAAACCGTCACCATCCCCTAACCCTAACCCTAGCCCGAACTCTAGCCCTAACCCTTCCCAGAAGCCTGACCCTCACCCGTCCCATAATCCTAACCCGTACGCTAACACTAACCCGCGCCCTCACACGTACGCTCCCACTAAAGCGTTGTCGGACCCTCACCTGGACCCTAAACCGTCCCCGTCCCCTAACCCTAACCCTAGCCCGAACCCTAACCCTAACCCTTCCCCGAAGCCTGACCCTCACACGTCCCCTAATCCTAACCCGTACGCTAACACTAACCCACGCCCTCTCACCTACGCTCCCCCTAAAGCGTTGTCGTACACTCCTCTGGACCCTAAACCGTCTCCGTCCCCTAACCCTAACCCTAGCCCGAACCCTAAACCTAACCCTGCCCCGAATCCTGAACCTCACCCGTCCCCTAATCCTAAACCGTACGCTAACCCTAACCCACGCCCTGACACGGACGCTCCTCCTAAAGCGTTGTCGTACCCTCACCTGGACCCTAAACCGTCCCCGTCCCCTAAACCTAGCCCGAACCCTAACCCTAACACTTCCCCGAAGCCTGACCCTCACCCGTCCACTAATCCTAACCCGTACGCTAACACTAACCCGCGCCCTCACACCTGCGCTCCCCCTAAAGCGTTGTCGTACCCTCACCTGGACCCTAAACCGTCCCCATCCCCTAAAAGTAACCCTAGCCCGAACGCTAACCCTAACCCTGCCCCGAATCCTGAACCTCACCCATCCCCTTATCCTAACCCGTACGCTAACACTAACCCACGCCCTCTCACCTACGCTCCCCCTAAAGCGTTGTCGTACACTCCTCTGGACCCTAAACCGTCTCCGTCCCCTAACCCTAACCCTAGCCCGAACCCTAAACCTAACCCTGCCCCGAATCCTGAACCTCACCCGTCCCCTAATCCTAAACCGTACGCTAACCCTAACCCACGCCCTGACACGGACGCTCCTCCTAAAGCGTTGTCGTACCCTCACCTGGACCCTAAACCGTCCCCGTCCCCTAACCCTAGCCCGAACCCTAACCCTAATCCTTCCCCTTAGCCTGACCCTCACCCGTCCACTAATCCTAACCCGTACGCGAACACTAACCCGCGCCCTCACTCGTAAGCTCCCCCTAAAGCGTTGTCGTACCCTCACCTGGACCCTAAACCGTCCCCGTCCCCTAAACCTAACCCTAACCCTAGCCAGAACCATAACCCTAACCCTTCCCCGAAGCCTGACCCTCACCCGTCCCCTAATCCTAACCCGTACGCTAACACTAACCCGCGCCCTCTCACCTACGCTCCCCCTAAAGCGTTGTCGTACACTCCTCTGGACCCTAAACCGTCCCCGTCCCCTAACCCTAGCCCGAACCCTAACCCTAATCCTTCCCCTTAGCCTGACCCTCACCCGTCCACTAATCCTAACCCGTACGCGAACACTAACCCGCGCCCTCACTCGTAAGCTCCCCCTAAAGCGTTGTCGTACCCTCACCTGGACCCTAAACCGTCCCCGTCCCCTAAACCTAACCCTAACCCTAGCCAGAACCATAACCCTAACCCTTCCCCGAAGCCTGACCCTCACACGTCCCTGAATCCTAACCCGTACGCTAACACTAACCAGCGCCATCACACGTACGCTCCCCCTAAAGCGTTGTCGTACCGTCACCTGGACCCTAAACCGTCCCCGTCCCGTAACCCTAACACTTCCCCGAAGCCTGACACACACCCGTCCCCGAATCCTAACCCGTACGCTAACACTAACCCGCGCCCTCACACGTACCCTCCCCCTAAAGTGTTGTCGTACCGTCACCTGAACCCTAAATCGCCCCCTTTCCCTAACACTAAGCCTAGCCCGAACCCTAACCCTAACCCTTCCCCGAAGCCTGACCATCACCCGTCCCCTAATCCTAAGCGGTAGGCTAACACTAACCCGCGCCCTCACACCTACGCTCCCCCTAAAGCGTTGTCGTACCCTCACCTGGACCTTAAACCGTCCCCATCCCCTAACCCTAACCCTAGCCCGAACCCTAACCCTAACACTTCCCCGAAGCCTGACTCTCACACGTCCCCTAATCCTAACCCCTACGCTAACACTAACCTGCGCCCTCACACCTACGCTCCCCCTAAGCGTTGTCGTACCCTCAACTGGACCCTAAACCGTCCCCGTCCCCTAACCCTAACCCTAGCCCGAACCCTAACCCTAAACCTTCCCCGAAGCCTGACACTCACCCGTCCACAATCCTAACCCGTACGCGAACACTAACCCGCGCCCTCACATCTACGCTCCCCCTAAAGCGTTGTCGTACACTCACCTGGACCCTAAACCGTCCCCGTCCCCTAACCCTAACCCCAGCCCGAACCCTAACCCTAAACCTTCCCCGAAGCCTGACCCTCACCCGTCCCCTAATCCTAAGCCGTACTCTACCACTAACCCGCGCCCTCACACCTACACTCCCCCTAAAGCGTTGTCGTACCCTCACGTGGACCCTAAGCCGTACCCGTCTCCTAACCCTAACCCTAGCTCAAAACCTAACCATAACCCTTCCCCGAAGCCTGACACTCACCCGTCCCCTAATCCTAACCCGTACGCTAACACTAACCCGCGCCCTCACACCTACGCTCCCCCTAAAGCGTTGTCGTACCCTCACCTGGACCCTAAACCGTCCCCGTCCCCTAACCCTAACCCTAGCCCGAACCCTAACCTTAAGCCTTCCCCGAAGCCTGACCCTCACCCGTACCCTAATCCTAAACCGTACGCTAACACTAACCCGCGCCCTCACACTTATGCTCCCCCTAAAGCGTTGTCGTACCCTCACCTGGACCCTAAACCGTCCCCGTCCCCTAACTCTAACTCTAGCCCGAAACCTAACCCTAACCTTTCTCCGAAGCCTGACCCTCACCCGTCCCCTAATCCTAACCCGTACGCTAACACTAACCCACGCCCTCACATATACGCTCCCCCTAAAGCGTTGTCGTACCCTCACCTGGACCCTAAACCGTCCCCGTCCCCGACCCTAACCCTAACCCTAGACCGAACCCTAACCCTAACCCTTCCCCGAAGCCTGACCCTCACCCGTCCCCTAATCCTAACCTGTACGCTAACACTAACCCGCGCCCTCACACGTACGCTCCCCCTAAAGCGTTGTCGTACACTCACCTGGACCCTAAACCATCCCCGTCTCCTAACACTAACCCTAGCCCGAACCCTAACCCTAACCCTTCCCCGAAGCCTGACCCTCACCCGTCCCCTAATCCTAACCTGTACGCTAACACTAACCCGCGCCCTCACACGTACGCTCCCTCTAAAGTGTTGTCGTACCCTCACATGAACCCTAAACCGTCCCCATCCCCTAACCCTAACCCTAGCCCGAACCCTAAATCTAAACCTTCCCCGAAGCCTGACCCTCACCCGTTCCCTAATCCTAACCTGTATGCTAACAACCGCGCCCTCACACGTACGCTCCCCCTAAAGCGTTGTCGGACCCTCACCTGGACCCTAAACCGTCCCCGTCCCCTAACCCTAACCCTAGCCCGAAACCTAAACCTAACCCTTCCCCGAAGACTGACCCTCACCCGTCCCCTAATCCTAACCCGTACGCTAACACTAACCCACGCCCTCACACGTACGCTCCCCCTAAAGCGTTCCCGTACCCTCACCTGGACCCTAATCCGTCCCCGTCCCCTAAACCTAACCCTAACCCTAGCCCGAACCCTAACACTAACACTTCCCCGAAGCCTGACCCTCACGCGTCTCCTAATCCTAACCCGTACGCTAACACTAACCCGCGCCCTCACACGTACACACCCCCTAAAGCGTTGTCATACCCTCACCTGGACCCTAAACCGTCCCCGTACCCTAACTCTAACCCTAGCCCGAACTCCAACCCTAACCCTTCCCCGAAGCCTGACTCTCACCCGTCCCCTAATCCTAACCCGTACGCTAACACTAACCCGCGCCCTCACACGTACGCTCCACCTAAAGCGTTGTCGTACCCTCACCTGGACCCTAAACCGTCCCCGTCTCCTAACCCTAACCCTAGCCCGAACCTTAAACCTAACCCTTCCCCGAAGCCTGACCCTCACCCGTACCCGAATCCTAACACGTACGCTAACACTAACCCGCGCCCTCACACGTACGCTCCCCCTAAAGCGTTGTCGTACCGTCACCAGGACCCTAAAACGTCCCCGTCCCGGAACCCTAACCCTAGCCCGAATTCTAACCCTCAACCTTCCCCGAAGCCTGACACACACACGTCCTCTAATCCTAACCCGTACGATAACACTAACCCGCGCCCTCACACCTACGCTCCCCCTAAAGCGTTGTCGTACCCTCACCTGGACCCAAAACCGTCCCCGTCCTCTAACCCTAACCCTAGCTCGAACCCTAACCCTAACCCTACCCCGAAGCCTGACCGTCACCCGTCCCTTAATCCTAACCCGTACGCTAAAACTAACCCGCGCCCTCACACCTACGCTCCCCCTAAAGCGCTGTCTTACCCTCACCTGGACCCTAAACCGTCCCCGTCCCCTAACCCTAACCCTAGCCTCTACCCTAATCTTAAGCCTTCCCCGAAGCCTGACCCTCAGCCGTCCCCTAATACTAAACCGTACGCTAACACTAACCCACGCTCTCACACGTACGCTCCCCCTAAAGCGTTGTCGTACCCTCACCTGGACCCTAAACCGTCCCCGTCCCCTAACCCTAACCCTAGCTGAACCCTAACCCTAACCCTTCCCCGAATCCTGACCCTCACCCGTCCCCTAATCCTAACCCGTACGATAACACTAACGCACGCCCTCACACGTACGCTCCCCCTAAAACGTTGTCGTACCCTCACCTGGACCCTAAACCGTCCGCGTCCCCTAACCCTAACCCTAGCCCGAACCCTAACACTAACACTTCCCAGAAGCCTGACCCTCACCCGTCCCCTAATCCTAACCCCTACGCTAACACTAACCCGCGCCCTCACACGTACGCTCCCCCTAAAGCGTTGTCGTACACTCACCTGGAACCAAAACCGTCCCTGTCCCCGTCCCCTAACCCTAACCCTAGCCCGAACCCTAATCCTAACACTTCCCCGAAGCCTGACCCTCACCCGTCCCCTAATCCTAACCCGTACGCTAACACTAACCCGTGCCCTCACACGTACGCCTCCCCTAATGCGTTGTCGTACCCTCACCTGGACCCTAAACCGTCCCCGTCCCCTAACCCTAACCCTAGCCCGAACCCTGACCCTAACACTTCCCCGAAGCCTGACCCTCACCCGCCCCCTAATCCTAACCCGTACGCTAACACTAACCCACGCCCTCACACGTACGCTCCCCCTAAAGCGTTGTCGTACCCTCACCTGGACCCTAAACCGTCCCAGTCCCCTAACCCTAACCCTAGCCCGAACCCTAACACTAACACTTCCCCGAACCCTGACTCTCACGCGTCCCCTAATCCTAACCCGTACGCTAACACTAACACGCGCCCTCACACCTACGCTCCCCCTAAAGCGTTGTCGTACCCTCACCTGGACCTTAAACCGTCCCCATCCCCTAACCCTAACCCTAGCCCGAACCCTAACCCTAACACTTCCCCGAAGCCTGACTCTCACACGTCCCCTAATCCTAACCCGTACGCTAACACTAACCCGCGCCCTCACACGTACGCTCCCCCTAAAGCGTTGTCGTACCCTCACCTGGACCCTAAACCGTCCCCGTACCCTAACCCTAACCCTAGCCCGAACCCCAACCCTAATTCTTCCCCGAACCCTGACTCTCACCCGTCCCCTAATCCTAACACGTACGCTAACACTAACCCGCGCCCTCACACCTGCGCTCCCCCTAAAGCGTTGTCGTACCCTCACCTGGACCCATACCGTCCCTGTCCCCTAACACTAACCCTAGCCCGAACCCTAACCCTAACCCTGCCCCGAATCCTGACCCTCACCCGTCCCCTTATCCTAACCCGTACGCTAACCCTAACCCGTGCCCTGACACGTACGCTCCTCCTAAAGCGTTGTTGTACCCTCAACTGGACCCTAAACCGTCCCCGTCCCCTAACCCTAACCCTAGCCCGAACCCTAACCCTAACCCTTCCCGAAGCCTGACCCTCACCCGTCCCCAATCCTAACACGTACGCGAACACTAACCCGCACCCTCACACCTACGCTCCCCCTAATGCGTTGTCGTACCCTCACCTGGACCCTAAACCGTCCCCGTCCCGTAACCCTAACCCTAGCCCGAACCCTAACCCTAACAGTTCCCCGAAGTGTGACCCTCACCCGCCCGCTAATCCTAACCCTTACCCTAATACTAACCCGCGCCCTCACACGTACGCTCCCCCGAAAGCGTTGTCGTACCCTCACCTGGACCCTAAACGGTCCCCGTCCCCTAACCCTAACCCTAGACCGAACCCTAACACTAACACTTCCCCGAACCCTGACTCTCACCCGTCCCATAATCCTAAACGGTACGCTAACACTAACCCTCGCCCTCACACCTACACTCCCCCTAAAGCGTTGTCGTACCCTCACCTGGACCCTAAACCGTCCCCGTCCCCTATCCCTAACCCTAGCCCGAACCCTAACCTAACCCTTCCCCAAAACCTAACACTCACCCATCCCCTAATCCTAACCCGTACGCTAAAACTAACCCGCGCCCTCACACCTACGCTCCCCCTAAATCGTTGTCGTACCCTCACCTGGACCATAAACCGTCCCCATTCCCTAACCCTAACCCTAGCCCGAACCGTAACCCTAACCCTTCCCCGAAACCTGACCCTCACCCGTCCCCTAATCCTAACCCGTATGCTAACATTAACCCGCGCCCTCACACCTACGCTCCCCCTAAAGCGTTGTCGTACCCTCACCTGGACCCTAAACCATCCCCGTCCCCTAACCCTATCCCTAGCCTGAACGCTAACCCTAACCCTTCCCCGAAGCCTGACCCTCACCCGTCCCCTAATCCTAACCCGTACGCTAACACTAACCCGCGCCCTCACACATACGCTCCCCCAAAAGCTTTGTCGGAACCTCACCTGGACCCTAAACCGTCCCTGTCACCTAACCCTAACCCTAGCCCGAACCCTAACCCTAACCCTTCCCCGAAGCCTGACCCTCACCCGTCCCCTAATCCTAAACCGTACGCTACCACTAACCCGCGCCCTCACACTTACGCTCCCCCTAAAGCGTTGTCGTACCCTCACCTGGACCCTAAACCGTCCCCATCCCCTAACCCTAACCCTAGCTCAAAACCTAACCCTAACACTTCCCCGAAGCCTGACCCTCACCCGTCCCTAATCCTAACCCGTACGCTAACACTAACCCGCCTCCTCACACGTACGCTCCCCCTAAAGCGTTATCATACCCTCACCTGGACCGTAAACCGTCCCCATCTCCTAACACTAACCCTAGCCCGAACCCTAACCCTAACCCTTCCCCGAACCCTAACTCTCACCCGTCCCATAATCCTAACCCGTACGCTAACACTAACCCGCGCCCTCACACGTACGCTCCCCCTAAAGCATTGTCGTACCCTCACCTGGACCCTAAGCCGTCCCCGTCCCCTAACCCTAACCCTAGCCCGAACCCTAACCTTAAGACTTCCCCGAAGCCTGACACTCACCCGTCCCCTAATCCTAACCCGTACGCTAACACTAACCCGCGCCCTCACACTTATGCTCAACCTAAAGCGTTGTCGTACCCTCAACTGGACCCTAAACCGTCACCATCCCCTTACCCTAACCCTAGCCCGAACTTTAGCCCTAACCCATCCCAGAAGCCTGACACTCACCCGTCCCATAATCCTAACCCGTACGCTAACACTAACCCGCGCCCTCACACGTACGCTCCCACTAAAGCGTTGTCGGACCCTCACCTGGACCCTAAACCGTCCCCGTCCCCTAACCCTAACCCTAGCCCGAACCCTAACCCTAACCCTTCCCCGAAGCCTGACCCTCACACGTCCCCTAATCCTAACCCGTATGCTAACACTAACCCACGCCCTCTCACCTACGCTCCCCCTAAAGCGTTGTCGTACACGCCTCTGGACCCTAAACCGTCCCCGTCCCCTAACCCTAACCCTAGCCCGAACCCTAAACCTAACCCTGCCCCGAATCCTGAACCTCACCCGTCCCCTAATCCTAACCCGTACGCTAACCCTAACCCACGCCCTGACACGGACGCTCCTACTAAAGCGTTGTCGTACCCTCACCTGGACCCTAAACCGTCCCCGTCCCCTAAACCTAGCCCGAACCCTAACCCTAACCCTTCCCCGAAGCCTGACCCTCACCCGTCCACTAATGCTAACCCGTACGCTAACACTATCCCGCACCCTCACACCTGCGCTCCCCCTAAAGCGTTGTCGTACCCTCACCTGGACCCTAAACCGTCACCGTCCCCTAACACTAACCCTAGCCCGAACCCTAAACCTAACACTGCCCCGAATCCTGACCCTCACCCGTCCCCTTATCCTAACCCGTACGCTAACCCTAACCCACCTCCTGACACGTACGCTCCTCCTAAAGCGTTGTCGTACCCTCACCTGGACCCTAAACCGTCCCCGTCCCCTAACCCTAACCCTAGCCCGAACCCTAACCCTAACCCTTCCCCGAAGCCTGACCCTCACCCGTCCCCAATCCTAACCCGTACGCGAACACTAACCCGCGCCCTCAACCTACGCTCCCCCTAAAGCGTTGTCGTACCCTCACCTGGACCCTAAACCGTCCCCGTCCCCTAACCCTAACCCTAGCCCGAACCCTAACCCTAACAGTTCCCCGAAGCGTGACCCTCACCCGCCCGCTAATCCTAACCCTCACCCTAACACTAACCCGCGCCCTCACACGTACGCTCCCCCGAAAGCGTTGTCATACCCTCACCTGGACCCTAAACGGTCCCCGTCCCCTAACCCTAACCCTAGACCGAACCCTAACCCTAACACTTCCCCGAACCCTGACTCTCACCCGTCCCCTAATCCTAAACGGTACACTAACACTAACCCGCGCCCTCACACCTACACTCCCCCTAAAGCGTTGTCGTACCCTCACCTGGACCCTAAACCGTCCCCGTCCCCTAACCCTAACCCTAGCCCGAACCCTAACCTAACCCTTCCCCAAAACCTAACACTCACCCATCCCCTAATCCTAACCCGTACGCTAAAACTAACCCGCGCCCTCACACCTACGCTCCCCCTAAAGCGTTGTCGTACCCTCATCTGGACCATAAACCGTCCCCATTCCCTAACCCTAACCCTAGCCCAAACCGTAACCCTAACCCTTCCCCGAAACCTGACCCTCACCCGTCCCCTAATCCTAACCCGTACGCTAACATTAACCCGCGCCCTCACACCTACGCTCCCCCTAAAGCGTTGTCGTACCCTCACCTGGACCCTAAACCATCCCCGTCCCCTAACCCTAACCCTAGCCCGAACCCTAACCATAACCCTTCCCCGAAGCCTGACCCTCACCCGTCCCCTAATCCTAAGCCGTACGCTACCACTAACCCGCGGCCTCACACGTACGCTCCCCCTAAAGCGTTGTCGTACCCTCACCTGGACCCTAAACCATCCCCGTCCCCTAACCCTAACCCTAGCTCAAAACCTAACCCTAACATTCCCCGAAAACTGACCCTCACCCGTCCCCTAATCCTAACCCGTACGCTAACACTAACCCGCCTCCTCACACGTACGCTCCCCCTAAAGCGTTATCATACCCTCACCTGGACCGTAAACCGTCCCCGTCTCCTAACCCTAACCCTAGCCCGAACCCTAACCCTAACCCTTCCCCGAAGCCTGACCCTCACCCGTCCCCTAATCCTAACCCGTACGCTAACACTAACCCGCGCCCTCTCACCTACGCTCCCCCTAAAGCGTTGTCGTACACTCCTCTGGACCCTAAACCGTCCCCGTCTACTAACCCTAACCCTAGCCCGAACCCTAAACCTAACACTGCCCCGAATCCTGAACCTCACCCGTCCCCTAATCCTAACCCGTACGCTAACACTAACCCACGCCCTGACACGGACGCTCCTCCTAAAGCGTTGTCGTACCCTCACCTGGACCCTAAACCGTCCCCGTCCCCTAACCCTAGCCCGAACCCTAACCCTAATCCTTCCCCTTAGCCTGACCCTCACCCGTCCACTAATCCTAACCCGTACGCGAACACTAACCCGCGCCCTCATTCGTAAGCTCCCCCTAAAGCGTTGTCGTACCCTCACCTGGACCCTAAACCGTCCCCGTCCCCTAAACCTAACCCTAACCCTAGCCCGAACCATAACCCTAACCCTTCCCCGAAGCCTGACCCTCACACGTCCCTGAATCCTAACCCGTACGCTAACACTAACCAGCGCCATCACACGTACGCTCCCCCTAAAGCGTTGTCGTACCCTCACCTGGACCCTAAACCGTCCCCGTCCCGTAACCCTAACACTTCCCCGAACCCTGACACACACCCGTCCCCGAATCCTAACCCGTACGCTAACACTAACTCGCGCCCTCACACAGACCCTCCCCCTAAAGTGTTGTCGTACCGTCACCTGGACCCTAAATCGTCCCCTTCCCCTAACACTAAGCCTAGCCCGAACCCTAACCCTAACCCTTCCCCGAAGCCTGACCTTCACCCGTCCCCGAATCCTAACCCGTACGCTAACACTAACCCACGCCCTCACACGTACGCTCCCCCTAAAGCGTTCTCGTACCCTCACCTGGACCCTAATCCGTCCCCGTCCCCTAAACCTAACCCTAACCCTAGCCCGAACCCTAACACTAACACTTCCCCGAAGCCTGACCCTCACGCGTCTCCTAATCCTAACCCGTACGCTAACACTAACCCGCGTCCTCACACGTACGCACCCCCTAAAGCGTTGTCATACCCTCACCTGGACCCTAAACCGTCCCCGTACCCTAACTCTAACCCTAGCTCGAACCCTAACCCTAACCCTACCCCGAAGCCTGACCGTCACCCGTCCCTTAATCCTAACCCGTACGCTAAAACTAACCCGCGCCCTCACACCTAGGCTCCCCCTAAAGCGCTGTCGTACACTCTCCTGGACCCTAAACCGTCCCCGTCCCCTAACCCTAACCCTAGCTGAACCCTAACCCTAACCCTTCCCCGAATCCTGACCCTCACTCGTCCCCTAATCCTAACCCGTACGCTAACACTAACCTGCGCCCTCATACCTACGCTCCCCCTAAGCGTTGTCGTACCCTCACCTGGACCCTAAACCGTCCCCGTCCCCTAACCCTAACCCTAGCCCGAACCCTAACCCTAACCCTTCCCCGAAGCCTGACCCTCACCCGTCCCCTAATCGTAACCCATACGCTAACACTAACCCACACCCTCACACATACGCTCCCCCTAAAGCGTTGTCGTACCCTCACCTGGACCCTAAACCGTCCCCGTCCCCTAACCCTAACCCTAGCCCGAACCCTAACCCTAACCTTTCCCCGAAGCCTGACCCTCACCCGTCCCCTAATCCTAACCCGTACGCTAACACTAACCCGCGCCCTCACACGTACGCTCCCCCTAAAGCGTTGTCGTACCCTCACCTGGACCCTAAACCGTCCCCGTACCCTAACCCTAACCCTAGCCCGAACCCCAACCCTAATTCTTCCCCGAACCCTGACTCTCACCCGTCCCCTAATCCTAAAACGTACGCTAACACTAACCCGCGCCCTCACACCTGCGCTCCCCCTAAAGCGTTGTCGTACCCTCACCTGGACCCAAAACCGTCCCCGTCCCCTAACACTAACCCTAGCCTGAACCCTAACCCTAACCCTGCCCCGAATCCTGACCCTCACCCGTCCCCTTATCCTAACCCGTACGCTAACCCTAACCCGCGCCCTGACACGTACGCTCCTCCTAAAGCGTTGTCGTACCCTCAACTGGACCCTAAACCGTCCCCGTCCCCTAACCCTAACCCTAGCCCGAACCCTAACCCTAACCCTTCCCCGAAGCCTGACCCTCACCCGTCCCCACTCCTAACACGTACGCGAACACTAACCCGCGCCCTCACACCTACGCTCCCCCTAAAGCGTTGTCGTACCCTCACCTGGACCCTAAACCGTCCCCGGCCCCTATCCCTAACCCTACCCGAACCCTAACCCTAACACTTCCCCGAAGCCTGACCCTCACCCACCCCCTAATCCTAACCCTTACCCTAACACTAACCCGCGCCCTCACACGTACGCTCCCCCTAAAGCGTTGTCGGACCCTCACCTGGACCCTAAACCGTCCCCGTCCCCTAACCCTAACCCTAGCCCGAAACCTAACCCTAACACTTCCCCGAACCCTGACTCTCACACGTACCCTAATCCTAAACGGTACGCTAACACTAACCCGCGCCCTCACACCTACACTCCCCCTAAAGCGTTGTCGTACCCTCACCTGGACCCTAAACCGTCCCCATCCCCTAATCCTAACCCTAGCCCGAACCCTAACCCTAATCCTTCCCAAAAACCTGACACTCACCCGTCCCCTAATTCTAACCCGTACGCTAAAACTAACCTGCGCCCTCACACCTACGCTCCCCCTAAATCGTTGTCGTACGCTCACCTGGACCATAAACTGTCCCTAATCCCTACCCCTAACCCTAGCCCGAACCCTAACTCTAACCCTTGCCCGAAGCCTGACCCTCACCCGTCCGTTAATCCTAACCCGTACGCTAACATTAACCCGCGCCCTCACACCTACGCTCCCCCTAAAGCGTTGTCGTACCCTCACCTGGACCCTAAGCCGTCCCCGTCCCGTAACCCTAACCCTAGCCCGAACCCTAACCTTAAGACTTCCCCGAAGCCTGACACTCACCCGTCCCCTAATCCTAACCCGTACGCTAACACTAACCCGCGACCTCACACCTACGCTCCCCCTAAAGCGTTGTCGTACCCTCACCTGAACCCTAAGCCGTCCCCGTCTCCTAACCCTAACCCTAGCTCAAAACCTAACCCTAACACTTCCCCGAAGCCTGACCCTCACCCGTCCCCTAATACTAACCCGTACGCTAACACTAACCCGTGCCCTCACACCTACGGTCCCCCTAAAGCGTTGTCGTACCCTCACCTGGACCCTAAACCGTCCCCGTCCCCTAACCCTAGCCCGAACCCAAACCCTAACTCTTCCCCGAAGCCTGACCCTCACCCGTCCCCTAATCCTAATCCGTACGTGTACACTAACCCGCGCCCTCACACGTACGCTCCCCCTAAAGCGTTGTCAGACCCTCACCTGGAACCTAAACCGTCCCCGTCCACTAACCCTAACCCTAGCCCGAACCCTAACCCTAACACTTCCCCGAAACCAGACCCTCACCCGTCCCCTAATCCTAACCCGTACGCTAACACTAACCCGCGGCCTCACACGTACGCTCCCCCTAAAGCATTCTCGGACCCTCACCTGGACCCTAAACCGTCCCCGTCCCCTAACCCTAACCCTAGCCCGAAACCTAACCCTAACCCTTCCCCGAAGCCTGACCTTCACCCGTCCCCTAATCCTAAACCGTACGCTAACACTAACCCACGCCCTCACACGTACGCTCCCCCTAAAGCGTTGTCGGACCCTCACCTGGACCCTAAACAGTCCCCGTCCCCTAACCCTAACCCTAGCCCGAACCCTAACCCTAACCCTTCCCCGAAGCCTGACCCTCACCCGTCCCCTAATCCTAACACGTACGCTAACACTAACCCGCGCCCTCTCACCTACGCTCCCCCTAAAGCGTTGTCGGACCCTCACCTGGACCCTAAACCGTCCCCGTCCCCTAACCCTACCCCTAGCCCGAACCCTAACCCTAACCCTTCCCCGAAGCCTGACCCTCACCCGTCCCCAATCCTAACCCGTACGCGAACACTAACCCGCGCCCTCACACCTACGCTCCCCCTAAAGCGTTGTCGTACCCTCACCTGGACCCTAAACCGTCCCCGTCCCCTAACCCTAACCCTAGCCCGAACCCTAACCCTAACAGTTCCCCGAAGCGTGACCCTCACCCGCCCGCTAATCCTAACCCTTACCCTAACACTAACCCGTGCCCTCTCACGTACGCTCCCCTTAAAGCGTTGTCGTACCCTCACCTGGACCCTAAACGGTCCCCGTCCCCTAACCCTAACCCTAGACCGAACCCTAACCCTAACACTTTTCCGAACCCTGACTCTCACCCGTCCCCTAATCCTAAACGGTACGCTAACACTAACCCGCGCCCTCACACCTACACTCCCCCTAAAGCGTTGTCGTACCCTCACCTGGACCCTAAACCGTCCCCGTCCCCTAACCCTAACCCTAGCCCGAATCCTAACCTAACCCTTCCCCAAAACCTAACACTCACCCATCCCCTAATCCTAACCCGTACACTAAAACTAACCCGCGCCCTCACACCTACGCTCCCCCTAAATCGTTGTCGTATCCTCACCTGGACCATAAACCGTCCCCATTCCCTAACCCTAACCATAGCCCGAACCGTAACCCTAACCCTTCCCCGAAACCTGACCCTCACCCGTCCCCTAATCCTAACCCGTACGCTAACATTAACCCGCGCTCTCACACCTACGCTCCCCCTAAAGCGTTGTCGTACCCTCACCTGGACCCTAAACCGTCCCCGTCCCCTAACCCTATCCCTAGCCTGAACGCTAACCCTAACCCTTCCCTGAAGCCTGACCCTCACCCGTCCCCTAATCCTAACACGTACGCTAACACTAACCCGCGCCCTCACACGTACGCTCCCCCTAAAGCATTGTCGGACCCTCACCTGGACCCTAAACCGTCCCCGTCCGCTAACCCTAACCCTAGCCCGAACCCTAACCCTAACCCTTCCCCGAAGCCTGACCCTCACCCGTCCCCTAATCCTAAGCCGTACGCTACCACTAACCCGCGCCCTCACACTTAAGCTCCCCCTAAAGCGTTGTCGTACCCTCACCTGGACCCTAAACCGTCCCCGTCTCCTAACCCTAACCCTAGCTCAAAACCTAACCCTAACACTTCCCCGAAGCCTGACCCTCACCCGTCCCCTAATACTAACCCGTACGCTAACAGTAACCCCCGCCCTCACACCTACGCTCCCCCTAAAGCGTTGTCGTACCCTCACCTGGACCCTAAACCGTCCCCGTCCCCTAACCCTAACCCTAGCCCGAACCCTAACCCTAACAGTTCCCCGAAGCGTGACCCTCACCCGCCCGCTAATCCTAACCCTTACCCTAACACTAACCCGCGCCCTCACACGTACGCTCCCCCGAAAGCGTTGTCATACCCTCACCTGGACCCTAAACGGTCCCCGTCCCCTAACCCTAACCCTAGACCGAACCCTAACCCTAACACTTCCCCGAACCCTGACTCTCACCCGTCCCCTAATCCTAAACGGTACACTAACACTAACCCGCGCCCTCACACCTACACTCCCCCTAAAGCGTTGTCGTACCCTCACCTGGACCCTAAACCGTCCCCGTCCCCTAACCCTAACCCTAGCCCGAACCCTAACCTAACCCTTCCCCAAAACCTAACACTCACCCATCCCCTAATCCTAACCCGTACGCTAAAACTAACCCGCGCCCTCACACCTACGCTCCCCCTAAAGCGTTGTCGTACCCTCATCTGGACCATAAACCGTCCCCATTCCCTAACCCTAACCCTAGCCCAAACCGTAACCCTAACCCTTCCCCGAAACCTGACCCTCACCCGTCCCCTAATCCTAACCCGTACGCTAACATTAACCCGCGCCCTCACACCTACGCTCCCCCTAAAGCGTTGTCGTACCCTCACCTGGACCCTAAACCATCCCCGTCCCCTAACCCTAACCCTAGCCCGAACCCTAACCATAACCCTTCCCCGAAGCCTGACCCTCACCCGTCCCCTAATCCTAAGCCGTACGCTACCACTAACCCGCGGCCTCACACGTACGCTCCCCCTAAAGCGTTGTCGTACCCTCACCTGGACCCTAAACCGTCCCCGTCCCCTAACCCTAACCCTAGCTCAAAACCTAACCCTAACATTCCCCGAAAACTGACCCTCACCCGTCCCCTAATCCTAACCCGTACGCTAACACTAACCCGCCTCCTCACACGTACGCTCCCCCTAAAGCGTTATCATACCCTCACCTGGACCGTAAACCGTCCCCGTCTCCTAACCCTAACCCTAGCCCGAACCCTAACCCTAACCCTTCCCCGAAGCCTGACCCTCACCCGTCCCCTAATCCTAACCCGTACGCTAACACTAACCCGCGCCCTCTCACCTACGCTCCCCCTAAAGCGTTGTCGTACACTCCTCTGGACCCTAAACCGTCCCCGTCTACTAACCCTAACCCTAGCCCGAACCCTAAACCTAACACTGCCCCGAATCCTGAACCTCACCCGTCCCCTAATCCTAACCCGTACGCTAACACTAACCCACGCCCTGACACGGACGCTCCTCCTAAAGCGTTGTCGTACCCTCACCTGGACCCTAAACCGTCCCCGTCCCCTAACCCTAGCCCGAACCCTAACCCTAATCCTTCCCCTTAGCCTGACCCTCACCCGTCCACTAATCCTAACCCGTACGCGAACACTAACCCGCGCCCTCATTCGTAAGCTCCCCCTAAAGCGTTGTCGTACCCTCACCTGGACCCTAAACCGTCCCCGTCCCCTAAACCTAACCCTAACCCTAGCCCGAACCATAACCCTAACCCTTCCCCGAAGCGTGACCCTCACACGTCCCTGAATCCTAACCCGTACGCTAACACTAACCAGCGCCATCACACGTACGCTCCCCCTAAAGCGTTGTCGTACCCTCACCTGGACCCTAAACCGTCCCCGTCCCGTAACCCTAACACTTCCCCGAACCCTGACACACACCCGTCCCCGAATCCTAACCCGTACGCTAACACTAACTCGCGCCCTCACACAGACCCTCCCCCTAAAGTGTTGTCGTACCGTCACCTGGACCCTAAATCGTCCCCTTCCCCTAACACTAAGCCTAGCCCGAACCCTAACCCTAACCCTTCCCCGAAGCCTGACCTTCACCCGTCCCCGAATCCTAACCCGTACGCTAACACTAACCCACGCCCTCACACGTACGCTCCCCCTAAAGCGTTCTCGTACCCTCACCTGGACCCTAATCCGTCCCCGTCCCCTAAACCTAACCCTAACCCTAGCCCGAACCCTAACACTAACACTTCCCCGAAGCCTGACCCTCACGCGTCTCCTAATCCTAACCCGTACGCTAACACTAACCCGCGTCCTCACACGTACGCACCCCCTAAAGCGTTGTCATACCCTCACCTGGACCCTAAACCGTCCCCGTACCCTAACTCTAACCCTAGCTCGAACCCTAACCCTAACCCTACCCCGAAGCCTGACCGTCACCCGTCCCTTAATCCTAACCCGTACG
This sequence comes from Lagenorhynchus albirostris, assembly GCF_949774975.1. Taxonomy (NCBI): domain Eukaryota; kingdom Metazoa; phylum Chordata; class Mammalia; order Artiodactyla; family Delphinidae; genus Lagenorhynchus; species Lagenorhynchus albirostris. The sequence goes on along the minus strand of NW_026783557.1, from coordinate 225,478 downwards.
CTAAAACTAACCCGCGCCCTCACACCTAGGCTCCCCCTAAAGCGCTGTCGTACACTCTCCTGGACCCTAAACCGTCCCCGTCCCCTAACCCTAACCCTAGCTGAACCCTAACCCTAACCCTTCCCCGAATCCTGACCCTCACTCGTCCCCTAATCCTAACCCGTACGCTAACACTAACCTGCGCCCTCATACCTACGCTCCCCCTAAGCGTTGTCGTACCCTCACCTGGACCCTACCGTCCCCGTCCCCTAACCCTAACCCTAGCCCGAACCCTAACCCTAACCCTTCCCCGAAGCCTGACCCTCACCCGTCCCCTAATCGTAACCCATACGCTAACACTAACCCACACCCTCACACATACGCTCCCCCTAAAGCGTTGTCGTACCCTCACCTGGACCCTAAACCGTCCCCGTCCCCTAACCCTAACCCTAGCCCGAACCCTAACCCTAACCTTTCCCCGAAGCCTGACCCTCACCCGTCCCCTAATCCTAACCCGTACGCTAACACTAACCCGCGCCCTCACACGTACGCTCCCCCTAAAGCGTTGTCGTACCCTCACCTGGACCCTAAACCGTCCCCGTACCCTAACCCTAACCCTAGCCCGAACCCCAACCCTAATTCTTCCCCGAACCCTGACTCTCACCCGTCCCCTAATCCTAAAACGTACGCTAACACTAACCCGCGCCCTCACACCTGCGCTCCCCCTAAAGCGTTGTCGTACCCTCACCTGGACCCAAAACCGTCCCCGTCCCCTAACACTAACCCTAGCCTGAACCCTAACCCTAACCCTGCCCCGAATCCTGACCCTCACCCGTCCCCTTATCCTAACCCGTACGCTAACCCTAACCCGCGCCCTGACACGTACGCTCCTCCTAAAGCGTTGTCGTACCCTCAACTGGACCCTAAACCGTCCCCGTCCCCTAACCCTAACCCTAGCCCGAACCCTAACCCTAACCCTTCCCCGAAGCCTGACCCTCACCCGTCCCCACTCCTAACACGTACGCGAACACTAACCCGCGCCCTCACACCTACGCTCCCCCTAAAGCGTTGTCGTACCCTCACCTGGACCCTAAACCGTCCCCGGCCCCTATCCCTAACCCTACCCGAACCCTAACCCTAACACTTCCCCGAAGCCTGACCCTCACCCGCCCCCTAATCCTAACCCTTACCCTAACACTAACCCGCGCCCTCACACGTACGCTCCCCCTAAAGCGTTGTCGGACCCTCACCTGGACCCTAAACCGTCCCCATCCCCTAACCCTAACCCTAGCCCGAAACCTAACCCTAACACTTCCCCGAACCCTGACTCTCACACGTACCCTAATCCTAAACGGTACACTAACACTAACCCGCGCCCTCACACCTACACTCCCCCTAAAGCGTTGTCGTACCCTCACCTGGACCCTAAACCGTCCCCATCCCCTAATCCTAACCCTAGCCCGAACCCTAACCCTAATCCTTCCCAAAAACCTGACACTCACCCGTCCCCTAATTCTAACCCGTACGCTAAAACTAACCTGCGCCCTCACACCTACGCTCCCCCTAAATCGTTGTCGTACGCTCACCTGGACCATAAACTGTCCCTAATCCCTACCCCTAACCCTAGCCCGAACCCTAACTCTAACCCTTGCCCGAAGCCTGACCCTCACCCGTCCGTTAATCCTAACCCGTACGCTAACATTAACCCGCGCCCTCACACCTACGCTCCCCCTAAAGCGTTGTCGTACCCTCACCTGGACCCTAAGCCGTCCCCGTCCCGTAACCCTAACCCTAGCCCGAACCCTAACCTTAAGACTTCCCCGAAGCCTGACACTCACCCGTCCCCTAATCCTAACCCGTACGCTAACACTAACCCGCGACCTCACACCTACGCTCCCCCTAAAGCGTTGTCGTACCCTCACCTGAACCCTAAGCCGTCCCCGTCTCCTAACCCTAACCCTAGCTCAAAACCTAACCCTAACACTTCCCCGAAGCCTGACCCTCACCCGTCCCCTAATACTAACCCGTACGCTAACACTAACCCGTGCCCTCACACCTACGGTCCCCCTAAAGCGTTGTCGTACCCTCACCTGGACCCTAAACCGTCCCCGTCCCCTAACCCTAGCCCGAACCCAAACCCTAACTCTTCCCCGAAGCCTGACCCTCACCCGTCCCCTAATCCTAATCCGTACGTGTACACTAACCCGCGCCCTCACACGTACGCTCCCCCTAAAGCGTTGTCAGACCCTCACCTGGAACCTAAACCGTCCCCGTCCACTAACCCTAACCCTAGCCCGAACCCTAACCCTAACACTTCCCCGAAACCAGACCCTCACCCGTCCCCTAATCCTAACCCGTACGCTAACACTAACCCGCGGCCTCACACGTACGCTCCCCCTAAAGCATTCTCGGACCCTCACCTGGACCCTAAACCGTCCCCGTCCCCTAACCCTAACCCTAGCCCGAAACCTAACCCTAACCCTTCCCCGAAGCCTGACCTTCACCCGTCCCCTAATCCTAAACCGTACGCTAACACTAACCCACGCCCTCACACGTACGCTCCCCCTAAAGCGTTGTCGGACCCTCACCTGGACCCTAAACAGTCCCCGTCCCCTAACCCTAACCCTAGCCCGAACCCTAACCCTAACCCTTCCCCGAAGCCTGACCCTCACCCGTCCCCTAATCCTAACACGTACGCTAACACTAACCCGCGCCCTCTCACCTACGCTCCCCCTAAAGCGTTGTCGGACCCTCACCTGGACCCTAAACCGTCCCCGTCCCCTAACCCTACCCCTAGCCCGAACCCTAACCCTAACCCTTCCCCGAAGCCTGACCCTCACCCGTCCCCAATCCTAACCCGTACGCGAACACTAACCCGCGCCCTCACACCTACGCTCCCCCTAAAGCGTTGTCGTACCCTCACCTGGACCCTAAACCGTCCCCGTCCCCTAACCCTAACCCTAGCCCGAACCCTAACCCTAACAGTTCCCCGAAGCGTGACCCTCACCCGCCCGCTAATCCTAACCCTTACCCTAACACTAACCCGTGCCCTCTCACGTACGCTCCCCTTAAAGCGTTGTCGTACCCTCACCTGGACCCTAAACGGTCCCCGTCCCCTAACCCTAACCCTAGACCGAACCCTAACCCTAACACTTTTCCGAACCCTGACTCTCACCCGTCCCCTAATCCTAAACGGTACGCTAACACTAACCCGCGCCCTCACACCTACACTCCCCCTAAAGCGTTGTCGTACCCTCACCTGGACCCTAAACCGTCCCCGTCCCCTAACCCTAACCCTAGCCCGAATCCTAACCTAACCCTTCCCCAAAACCTAACACTCACCCATCCCCTAATCCTAACCCGTACACTAAAACTAACCCGCGCCCTCACACCTACGCTCCCCCTAAATCGTTGTCGTATCCTCACCTGGACCATAAACCGTCCCCATTCCCTAACCCTAACCATAGCCCGAACCGTAACCCTAACCCTTCCCCGAAACCTGACCCTCACCCGTCCCCTAATCCTAACCCGTACGCTAACATTAACCCGCGCTCTCACACCTACGCTCCCCCTAAAGCGTTGTCGTACCCTCACCTGGACCCTAAACCGTCCCCGTCCCCTAACCCTATCCCTAGGCTGAACGCTAACCCTAACCCTTCCCTGAAGCCTGACCCTCACCCGTCCCCTAATCCTAACACGTACGCTAACACTAACCCGCGCCCTCACACGTACGCTCCCCCTAAAGCGTTGTCGTACCCTCACCTGGACCCTAAACCGTCCCCGTCTCCTAACCCTAACCCTAGCTCAAAACCTAACCCTAACACTTCCCCGAAGCCTGACCCTCACCCGTCCCCTAATACTAACCCGTACGCTAACAGTAACCCCCGCCCTCACACCTACGCTCCCCCTAAAGCGTTGTCGTACCCTCACCTGGACCCTAAACCGTCCCCGTCCCCTAACCCTAGCCCGAACCCAAACCCTAACTCTTCCCCGAAGCCTGACCCTCACCCGTCCCCTAATCCTAATCCGTACGCGTACACTAACCTGCGCCCTCACACGTACGCTCCCCCTAAAGCGTTGTCAGACCGTCACCTGGAACCTAAACCGTCCCCGTCCACTAACCCTAACCCTAGCCCGAACCCTAACCCTAACACTTCCCCGAAACCTGACCCTCACCCGTCTCCTAATCCTAACACGTACGCTAACACTAATCCGCGGCCTCACACGTACGCTCCCCGTAAAGCATTGTCGGACCGTCACCTGGACCCTAAACCGTCCCCGTCCCCTAACCCTAACCCTAGCGCGAACCCTAACCCTAACCGTTCCCCGAAGCCTGACCCTCACCCGTCCCCTAATCCTAACCCGTACGCTAACACTAACCCACGCCCTCACACATACGCTCCCCCTAAAGCGTTGTCGTACCCTCACCAGGACCCTAAACCGTCCCCGTCCCCTAACCCTAACCCTAGCCCGAACCCTAAACCTTACACTTCCCCGAAGCCTAACTCTCACCCGTCCCCTAACCCTAACCCTAGCCCGAAACCTAACCCTAACTCTTCCTCGAAGCCTGACCCTCACCCGTCCCCTAATCCTAACACGTACGCTAACACTAACCCGCGCCCTCACACGTACGCTCCCCCTAAAGCGGTGTCGTACCCTCACCTGGACCCTAAACCGTCCCCGTCCCCTAACCCTAACCCTAGCCCGAACCCTAACCCTAACACTTCACCGAAGCCTGACCGTCACCCGTCCCCGAATCCTAACCCGTACGCTAACACTAACCCGCACCCTCACACATACGCTCCCCCTAAAGCGTTGTCGGACCCTCACCTGGAACCTAAACCGTCTCCGTCCCCGTCCCCTAACCCTAACCCTAGCCCGAACCCTAACCCTAACCCTTCCCCGAAGCCTGACCCTCACCCGTCCCCGAATCCTAACCCGTACGCTAACACTAACCCGCGCCCTCACACGTACGCTCCCCCTAAAGCGTTGTGTTACCGTCACCAGGACCCTAAAACGTCCCCGTCCCGGAACCCTAACCCTAGCCCGAACCCTAACCCTAACACTTCCCCGAAGCCTGACCCTGACCCGTCCCCTAATCCTAACCCGAACGCGAACACTAACCCGCGCCCTCACACGTACGCTCCCCCTAAAGCGTTGTCGTACCGTCACCTGGACCCTAAACCTTCCCCATCCTCTAACCCTAAGCCTAGCCCGAATCCTAACCCTAACACTTCCCCGAAGCGTGACCCTCACCCGTCCCCTAATTCTAACCAGTACGCTAACACTAACCCGTACCCTCACACCTACGCTTCCCCTAAAGCATTGTCGTACCCTCACCTGGACCCTAAGCCGTCCCCGTCCCCTAACCCTAACCCTAGCTCGAAACCTAACCCTAACCCTTCTCCGAAGCCTGACCCTCACCCGTCCCCTAATCTTAAACAGTACGCTAACACTAACCCGCGCCCTCACACCTACGCTCCCCCTAAAGCGTTGTCGTACCCTCACCTGGACCCTAAACCATCCCCATCCCCTAACCCTAACCCTAGCCCGAACCCTAACCTTAAGACTTCCCCGAACCCTGACACTCACCCGTCCCCTAATCCTAACCCGTACGCTAACACTAACCCGCGCCCTCACACGTATGCTCCCCCTAAAGCGTTGTCTTACCCTCACCTGGAACCTAAACCATCCCCGACCCCTAACCCTAACCCTAGCCCGAACCCCAACCCTAACACTTCCCCGAAACATGACTCTCACCCGTCCCCTAATCCTAACACGTACGCTAACAGTAACCCGCGCCCTCACACCTATGCTCCCCCTAAAGCGTTGTCGTACCCTCCTCTGGACCCTAAACCGTCCCCGTCCCCTAACCCTAACCCTAGCCCGAACCCTAAACCTAACCCTGCCCCGAATCCTGAAACTCACACGTCCCCTAATCCTAACCCGTACGCGAACCCTAACCCACGCCCTGACACGGACGCTCCCCCTAAATCGTTGTCGGACCCTCACCTGGACCCTAAACCGTCCCCGTCCCCTAACACTAACCCTAGCCCGAACCCTAACCCTAACCCTTCCCCGAAACCTGACCCTCACCCGTCCCCTAATCCTAACCCGTACGCTAACACTAACCCGCGCCCTCACACATACGCTCCCCCTAAATCGTTGTCGGACCCTCACCTGGACCCTAAACCGTCCCCGTCCCCTAACCCTATCCCTAGCCCGAACCCTAACCCTAACCCTTCCCCAAAGCCTGACCCTCACCCGTCCCCTAATCCTAACCGTACGCTAACAATAACCCACGCCCTCACACGTACACTCCCCCTAAAGCGTTGTCGTACCCTCACCTGGACCCTAAACCGTCCCCGTCCCATAACCCTAACCGTAGCCCGAACCCTAGCCCTAACCCTTCCCAGAAGCCTGACCCTCACCCGACCCATAATCCTAACCCGTACGCTAACACTAACCCGCGCCCTCACACGTACACTCCCCCTAAATCCTTGTCGTACCCTCACCTGGACCCTAAACCGTCCCCGTCCCCTAACCCTGACCCTAGCCCGAACCCTAAACCTAACCCTTCCCCGAATCCTGACCCTCAACCGTCCCTTAATCCTAAACCGTACGCTAACACTAACCATGCCCTCATACGTACGCTCCCCCAAAAGTGTTGTTGTACCCTCACCTGGACCGTAAACCGTCCCCGTCCCCTAACCCTAACCCTAGCTCGAACCCTAACCCTAACCTTTCCCCGAAGCCTGACACTCAACCGTCCCCGAATCCTAACCCGTACGCTAACACTAACCCGTGCCCTCACACGTACGCTCCCTCTAAAGTGTTGTCGTACCCTCATCTGGACCCTGAACCGTCCCTGATCCCTAACCCTAACCCTAACCCGAACCCTAACACTTCCCCGAAGCCTGACTTTCACCCGTCCCCTAATTCTAACCCGTACGCTAACACTAACCCGATTCCTCACACATACGCTCCCCCTAAAGAGTTTTCGTACCCTCACCTGGAACCCAAACCGTCCCCGACCCCGTCCCCTAACCCTAACCCTAGCCCGAACCCTAACCCTAACACTTCCCCGAAGCCTGACCCTCACCCATCCCCGAATCCTAACGCGTACGCTAACACTAACCCGTGCCCTCACACGTACGCTCCCCCTAAAGCGTTGTCGTACCGTCACCAGAATTCTAAAACCTCCCCGTCACGGAACCCTAACCATAGCCCGAACCCTAACACTAACCCTTCCCCGAAGCCTGACACACACCCGTCCTGTAATCCTAACCCGTACGCTAACACTAACACGCGCCCTCACACCTACGCTCCCCCTAAAGCGTTGTCGTACCCTCACCTGGACCCTAAACTGTCCCCGTCCCCTAACCCTAACCCTAGCTCGAACCCTAAACCTAACCCTACCCCGAAGCCTGACCGTCACCCGTCCCTTAATCCTAACCCGTACGCTAAAACAAACCCGCGCCCTCACACCTACGCTCACCCTAAAGCGTTGTCGTACCCTCACCTGGACCCTAAACCGTCCCCGTCCCCTAACCCTAACCCTAGCCCGAACCCTAATCTTAAGCCTTCCCCGAAGCCTGACCCTCACCCGTCACCTAATCCTAACCCGTACGCTAACACTAACCCGCGCCGTCACAAGTACGTTCCCCTAAAGCGTTGTCGTAACGTCACCTGGACCCTAAAACGTCTCCGTCCCGGAACCCTAACCCTAGCCCAAACCCTAACCCTAACACTTCCCCGAAGCCTGACACACACCCGTCCTCTAATCCTAACCCGTACGCTAACAGTAACACGCGCCCTCACACATACGCTCCCCCTAAAGCGTTGTCGTACCCTCACCTGGACCCTAAATCGTCCGCATCCGCTAACCCTAACCCTAGCGCGAACCCTAACCCTAACACTTCCCCGAAGCCTGACCCTCACCCGTCCCCTAATCCTAACCCGTACGCTAACACTAACCCGTACCCTCACATGTACGCTCCCCATAATGCGTTGTCGTACCCTCACCTGGACCCTAAACCGTCCCCGTCCCCTAACACTAACCCTAGCCCGAACCCTAACCCTAACCCTGCCCCGAAATCTGACCCTCACCCGTCCCCTTATCCTAACCCGTACGCTAAACCTAACCCACGCCCTGACACGTACGCTCCTCCTAAAGCATTGTCGTACCCTCACCTGGACCCTAAACCGTCCCCGTCCCCTAACCCTAACCCTAGCCCGAACCCTAAACCTAAACCTTCCACGAAGCCTGACCCTCACCCGTCCCCAATCCTAACCCTTACCCTAACACTAACCCGCGCCCTCACACGTACGCTCCCCCTAAAGCGTTGTCGTACCCTCACCTGGACCCTAAACCGTCCCCATTCCCTAACCCTAACCCTAGCCCGAACCCTAACCCTAACCCTTCCCCGAAACCTGAACCTCACCCGTCCCCTAATGCTAACCCGTACGCTAACATTAACCCGCGCCCTCACACCTACGCTCCCCCTAAAGCATTGTCGTACCCTCACCTGGACCCTATACCATCCCCGTCCCCTAACCCTATCCCTAGCCTGAACGTTAACCCTAACACTTCCCCGAAACCTGACCCTCACCCGTCCCATAATCCTAACCCGTACGCTAACACTAACACGCGCCCTCACACGTACGCTCCCCCTAAAGCGTTGTCGGACACTCACCTGGACCCTAAACCGTCCCCGTACCTAACTCTAACCCTAGCCCGAACCCTAACCCTAACCCTTCCCCAAAGCCTGACCCTCACCCGTCCCCTACTCCTAACCCGTACGCTAACACTAACCCACGTCTTCACACGTACGCTCCCCCTAAAGCATTGTCGTACCCTCACCTGGAACCTAAACCGTCCCCGTCCCCGTCCCCTAACCCTAACCCTAGACCGAAACCTAACCCTAACACTTCCCCGAAGCCTGACCCTCACCCGTCCCCTATTCCTAACCTGTACGTTAACACTAACCCGCGCCCTTAGACGTACGCTCCCCCTAAAGCGTTGTCGGACCCTCACCTGGACCCTAAACCGTCCCCGTCCCCTAACACTAAACCTAGCCCGAACCCTAACCCTAACCCTTCCCCGAAGCCTGACCATCACCCGTCCCCTAATCCTAAGCGGTATGCTAACACTAACCCACGCCCTCACACGTACGCTCCCCATAAAGCGTTGTCGTACCCTCACCTGGACCATAAACCGTCCCCATTCCCTAACCCTAACCCTAGCCCGAACCCTAACCCTAACCCTTCCCCGAAGCCTTACCCTCACCCGTCCCCTAATCCTAACCTGTACGGTAACACTAACCCGCGCCCTCACACGTACGCTCCCCCTAAAGCGTTGGCGTAACCTCACCTGGACCCTCAACCGTCCCTCTCCCCTAAACGTAACCCTAGCCCGAACCCTATGCATAACACTTCCCCGAAGCCTGACCCTCACCCGTCCCCGAATCCTAACCAGTACGCTAACACTAACCCGCACCCTCACACGTACGCTCCCCCTAAAGCGTTGTCGTACCCTCACCTGGACCCTAAACCGTCCCCGTCCCCTAACGCTAACCCTAGCCTGAACCCTAACCCTAACCCTTCCCCGAATCCTGACCATCACCCGTCCCCTAATCCTAACCCGTACGCTAACCCTAACCCACACCCTGACACATACGCTCCTCCTAAAGCGTTGTCGTACCCTCACCTGGACCCTAAACCGTCCCCGTCTCCTAACCCTAGCCCGAACCCTAACCCTAACCCTTCCCCGAAGCCTGACCCTCACACGTCCCCTAATCCTAACCCGTATGCGAACACTAACCCGCGCCCTCCCACATACGCTCCCCCTAAAGTGTTGTCGGACACTCACCTGGACCCTACACCGTCCCTGTCCCCTAACCCTAACCCTAGCCCGAACCCTAACGCTAAACCTTCCCCGAACCCTGACCCTCACCGGTCCCATAATCCTAACCCGTACGCTAACACTAACCCACGCCCTCACACGTACGCTCCCCCTAAAGCGTTGTCGTACCCTCACCTGGACCCTAAACCGTCCCCGTCCCCTAACCCTAGCCCGAACCCAAACCCTAACTCTTCCCCGAAGCCTGACCTTCACCCGTCCCCTAATCCTAATCCGTACGCTAACACTAACACACACCCTCACACGTACGCTCCCCCTAAAGCGTTGTCAGATTCTCACCTGGAACCTAAACCGTCCCCGTCCACTAACCCTAACCCTAGCCCGAACCCTAACCCTAACACTTCCCCGAAACCTGACCCTCACCCGTCCCCTAATCCTAACCCGTACGCTAACACTAACCCGCGGCCTCACACGTACGCTCCCCCTAAAGCATTGTCGGACCCTCACCTGGACCGTAAACCGTCCCCGTCCCCTAACCCTAACCCTAGCCCGAACCCTAACCCTAACCCTTCCCCGAAGCCTGACCCTCACCCGTCCTCTAATCCTAACCCGTACGCTAACACTAACCCACGCCCTCACACGTACGCTCCCCCTAAAGCGTTGTCGGACCCTCACCTGGACCCTAAACCGTCCCCGTCCCCTAACCCTAACCCTAGCCCGAACCCTAACCCTAACCCTTCCCCGAAGCCTGACCCTCACCCGTCCCCTAATCCTAACCCGTACGCTAACACTAACCCGCGCCCTCTCACCTACGCTCCCCCTAAAGCGTTGTCGTACCCTCACCTGGACCCTAAACCATCCCCGTCCCCTAACCCTATCCCTAGCCTGAACGCTAACCCTAACCCTTCCCCGAAGCCTGACCCTCACCCGTCCCCTAATCCTAACCCGTACGCTAACACTAAACCGTGCCCTCACACGTACGCTCCCCCTAAAGCGTTGTCGGACCCTCACATGGACCCTAAACCGTCCCCGTCCGCTAACCCTAACCCTAGCCCGAACCATAACCCTAACCCTTCCCCGAAGCCTGACCCTCACACGTCCCTGAATCCTAACCCGTACGCTAACACTAACCAGCGCCCTCACACGTACGCTCCCCCTAAAGCGTTGTCGTACCGTCACCTGGACCCTAAACCGTCCCCGTCCCGTAACCCTAACACTTCCCCGAAGCCTGACACACACCCGTCCCCGAATCCTAACCCGTACGCTAACACTAACCCGCGCCCTCACACGTACCCTCCCCCTAAAGTGTTGTCGTACTGTCACCTGGACCCTAAATCGTCCCCTTCCCCTAACACTAAGCCTAGCCCGAACCCTAACCCTAACCCTTCCCCGAAGCCTGACCCTCACCCGTCCACAATCCTAAACCATACGCGAACACTAACCCGCGCCCTCATACCTACGCTCCCCCTAAAGCGCTGTCGTACCCTCACCTGGACCCTAAGCCGTCCCCGTCTCCTAACCCTAACCCTAGCTCAAAACCTAACCCTAACACTTCCCCGAAGCCTGACCCTCACCCGTCCCCTAATACTAACCCGTACGCTAACACTAACCCGCGCCCTCACACCTACGCTCCCCCTAAAGCGTTGTCGTACCCTCACCTGGACCCTAAACCGTCCCCGTCCCCTAACCCTAGCCCGAACCCAAACCCTAACTCTTCCCCGAAGCCTGACCCTCACCCGTCCCCTAATCCTAATCCGTACGCGTACACTAACCTGCGCCCTCACACGTACGCTCCCCCTAAAGCGTTGTCGTACCCTCACCTGGACCCTAAACCGTCCCCGTCCCCTAACCCTATCCCTAGCCCGAACCCTAACCCTAACCCTTCCCCAAAGCCTGACCCTCACCCGTCCCCTAATCCTAACCGTACGCTAACAATAACCCACGCCCTCACACGTACACTCCCCCTAAAGCGTTGTCGTACCCTCACCTGGACCCTAAACCGTCCCCGTCCCATAACCCTAACCGTAGCCCGAACCCTAACCCTAACCCTTCCCAGAAGCCTGACCCTCACCCGACCCATAATCCTAACCCGTACGCTAACACTAACCCGCGCCCTCACACGTACACTCCCCCTAAATCCTTGTCGTACCCTCACCTGGACCCTAAACCGTCCCCGTCCCCTAACCCTGACCCTAGCCCGAACCCTAAACCTAACCCTTCCCCGAATCCTGACCCTCAACCGTCCCTTAATCCTAAACCGTACGCTAACACTAACCATACCCTCATACGTACGCTCCCCCAAAAGTGTTGTTGTACCCTCACCTGGACCGTAAACCGTCCCCGTCCCCTAACCCTAACCCTAGCTCGAACCCTAACCCTAACCTTTCCCCGAAGCCTGACACTCAACCGTCCCCGAATCCTAACCCGTACGCTAACACTAACCCGTGCCCTCACACGTACGCTCCCTCTAAAGTGTTGTCGTACCCTCATCTGGACCCTGAACCGTCCCTGATCCCTAACCCTAACCCTAACCCGAACCCTAACACTTCCCCGAAGCCTGACTTTCACCCGTCCCCTAATTCTAACCCGTACGCTAACACTAACCCGATTCCTCACACGTACGCTCCCCCTAAAGAGTTTTCGTACCCTCACCTGGAACCCAAACCGTCCCCGACCCCGTCCCCTAACCCTAACCCTAGCCCGAACCCTAACCCTAACACTTCCCCGAAGCCTGACCCTCACCCATCCCCGAATCCTAACGCGTACGCTAACACTAACCCGTGCCCTCACACGTACGCTCCCCCTAAAGCGTTGTCGTACCGTCACCAGAATTCTAAAACCTCCCCGTCACGGAACCCTAACCATAGCCCGAACCCTAACACTAACCCTTCCCCGAAGCCTGACACACACCCGTCCTGTAATCCTAACCCGTACGCTAACACTAACACGCGCCCTCACACCTACGCTCCCCCTAAAGCGTTGTCGTACCCTCACCTGGACCCTAAACTGTCCCCGTCCCCTAACCCTAACCCTAGCTCGAACCCTAAACCTAACCCTACCCCGAAGCCTGACCGTCACCCGTCCCTTAATCCTAACCCGTACGCTAAAACAAACCCGCGCCCTCCCACCTACGCTCACCCTAAAGCGTTGTCGTACCCTCACCTGGACCCTAAACCGTCCCCGTCCCCTAACACTAACCCTAGCCCGAACCCTAACCCTAACCCTTCCCCGAAACCTGAACCTCACCCGTCCCCTAATGCTAACCCGTACGCTAACATTAACCCGCGCCCTCACACCTACGCTCCCCCTAAAGCATTGTCGTACCCTCACCTGGACCCTATACCATCCCCGTCCCCTAACCCTATCCCTAGCCTGAACGTTAACCCTAACACTTCCCCGAAACCTGACCCTCACCCGTCCCATAATCCTAACCCGTACGCTAACACTAACACGCGCCCTCACACGTACGCTCCCCCTAAAGCGTTGTCGGACACTCACCTGGACCCTAAACCGTCCCCGTACCTAACTCTAACCCTAGCCCGAACCCTAACCCTAACCCTTCCCCAAAGCCTGACCCTCACCCGTCCCCTAATTCTAAGCGGTACGCTACCACTAACCCGCGCCCTCACACCTACGCTCCCCCTAAAGCGTTGTCGTACCCTCACCTGGACCCTAAGCCGTCCCCGTCTCCTAACCCTAACCCTAGCTCAAAACCTAACCCTAAATCTTCCCCGAAGCCTGACCCTCACCCGTCCCCTAATCCTAACCCGTACGCTAACCCTAACCCACGCCCTGACTCGGACGCTCCTCCTAAAGCGTTGTCGTACCCTCACCTGGACCCTAAACCGTCCCCGTCCCCTAAATCTAACCCTAGCCCGAACCCTAACCCTAACCCTTCCCCGAAGCCTGACCCTCACCCGTCCCCTACTCCTAACCCGTACGCTAACACTAACCCACGTCTTCACACGTACGCTCCCCCTAAAGCGTTGTCGTACCCTCACCTGGAACCTAAACCGTCCCCGTCCCCGTCCCCTAACCCTAACCCTAGACCGAAACCTAACCCTAACACTTCCCCGAAGCCTGACCCTCACCCGTCCCCTAATCCTAACCTGTACGTTAACACTAACCCGCGCCCTTACACGTACGCTCCCCCTAAAGCGTTGCGGACCCTCACCTGGACCCTAAACCGTCCCCGTCCCCTAACACTAAACCTAGCCCGAACCCTAACCCTAACCCTTCCCCGAAGCCTGACCATCACCCGTCCCCTAATCCTAAGCGGTATGCTAACACTAACCCACGCCCTCACACGTACGCTCCCCATAAAGCGTTGTCGTACCCTCACCTGGACCATAAACCGTCCCCATTCCCTAACCCTAACCCTAGCCCGAACCCTAACCCTAACCCTTCCCCGAAGCCTTACCCTCACCCGTCCCCTAATCCTAACCTGTACGCTAACATTAACCCTCGCCCTCACACCTAAGCTCCCCCTAAAGCGTTGTCGTACCCTCACCTGGACCCTAAACCGTCCCCGTCCCCTAACCCTATCCCTAGCCCGAACCATAACCCTAACCCTTCCCCGAAGCCTGACCCTCACCCGTCCCCTAATCCTAAGCCGTACGCTAACACTAACCCGCGCCCTCACACCTACGCTCCCAATAAAGCGTTGTCGTACCCTCACCTGGACCCTAAACCGTCCCCGTCCCCTAACCCTAACCCTAGCCCGAACCCTAACCCTAACACTTCCCCGAACCCTGACTTTCACCCGTCCTCTAATCCTAACCCGTACACTAATACTAACCCGCACCCTCACACGTACGCTCCCCCTAAAGCGTTGGCGTAACCTCACCTGGACCCTCAACCGTCCCTCTCCCCTAAACGTAACCCTAGCCCGAACCCTATGCATAACACTTCCCCGAAGCCTGACCCTCACCCGTCCCCGAATCCTAACCAGTACGCTAACACTAACCCGCACCCTCACACGTACGCTCCCCCTAAAGCGTTGTCGTACCCTCACCTGGACCCTAAACCGTCCCCGTCCCCTAACCCTAACCCTAGCCTGAACCCTAACCCTAACCCTTCCCCGAAGCCTGACCCTCACACGTCCCCTAATCCTAACCCGTACGCTAACACTAACCCACGCCCTCACACGTACGCTCCCCTAAAGCGTTGTCGTACCCTCACCTGGAACCTAAACCGTCCCCGTCCCCGTCCCCTAACCCTAACCCTAGCCCGAACCCTAACCCTAACACTTCCCTGAAGCCTGACCCTCACCCGTCCCCTAATCCTAACCTGTACGGTAACACTAACCCGCGCCCTCACACGTACGCTCCCCCTAAAGCGTTGTCGTACCCTCACCTGGACCCTAAACCATCCCCGTCTCCTAACCCTAACCCTAGCCCGAATCCTAACCATAACCCTTCCCCGAAGCCTGACCCTCACCCGTCCCCTAATCCTAACCCGTACGCTAACACTAACCCGCGCCCTCACACGTACGCTCCCCCTAAATCGTTGTCGTACCCTCACCTGGACCCTAAAACGTCCTCGTCCCCTAACACTAACCCTAGCAGGAACCCTAACACTAACACTTCCCCGAAGCCTGACCCTCACCCGTCCCCTAATCCTAACCCGTACGCTAACACATACCCGCGCCCTCACATGTACGCTCCCCCTAAAGCGTTGTCGTACCCTCACCTGGAACCTAAACCGTCCCTGTCCCCGTCCCCTTACCCTAACCCTAGCCCGAACCCTAACCCTAACCCTTCCCCGAAGCCTGACCCTCACCCGTCCCCTAATCCTAACCCGTACGCTAGCACTAACCAGCGCCCTCACAAGTACGTTCCCCTAAAGAGTTGTCGTACCGTCACCTGGACCCTAAAACGTCCCCGTCCCGGAACCCTAACCCTAGTCCGAACCCTAACCCTAACTCTTCCCCGAAGACTGACACACACCCGTCCTCTAATCCTAACCCGTACGCTAACAGTAACCCGCGCCCTCACACATACGCTCCCCCTAAAGCGTTGTCGTACCCTCACCTGGACCCTAAACCGTCCGCGTCCGCTAACCCTAACCCTAGCCCGAACCCTAACCCTAACCCTGCCCCGAATCCTGACACTCACCCGTCCCCTACTCATAACCCGTACGCTAACACTAACCCGTACCCTCACACGTACGCTCCCCCTAATCCGTTGTCGTACCCTCACCTGGACCCTAAACCGTCCCCGTCCCCTAACCCTAACCCTAGCCCAAACCCTAAACCTAAACCTTTCCCGAAGCCTGACCCTCACCCGTCCCCAATCCTAGCCCGTACCCGAACACTAACCCACGCCCTCACACGTACGCTCCCCCTAAAGCATTGTCGTACCCTCACCTGGACCCTAAACCGTCCCCATCCCCTAACCCTAACACTAGCCCGAATCCTAACCCTAACACTTCCCCGAAGCCTGACCCTCACCCGCCCCCTAATCCTAAACCGTACGCTAATACTAACCCTTGCCCTCACACCTACGCTCCCCCTAAATCGTTGTCGTACCCTCACCTGGACAATAAACCGTCGCCATTCCCTAACCCTAACCCTAGCCCGAACCCTAACTCTAACCCTTCCCCGAAGCCTGACCCTCACCCGTCCGTTAATCCTAACCCGTACGCTAACATTAACCCGCGCCCTCACACCTACGCTCCCCCTAAAGCGTTGTCGTACACTCACCTGGACCCTAATCCATCCCCGTCCCCTAACCCTATCCCTAGCCTGAACGCTAACTCTAACCCTTCCCCGAAGGCTGACCCTCACCCGTCCCCTAATCCTAACCCGTACGCTAACACTAACCCGCGCCCTCACACCTACGCTCCCCCTAAATCGTTCTCGTACCCTCACCTGGACCATAAACCGTCCCCATTCCCTAACCCTAACCCTAGGCCGAACTCTAACCCTAACACTTCCCCGAAGCCTGACTCTCACCCGTCCCCTTATCCTAACCCGTACGCTAACACTAACCCGCGCCCTCACACGTACGCTCCCCCTAAAGCGTTGTCGTACCCTCACCTGGACCCTAAACCGTCCCCGTCCCATAACCCTAACTCTAGCCCTAACCCTAGCCCTAACCCTTCCCAGAAGCCTGACCCTCACCCGTCCCATAATCCTAACCTGTACGCTAACACTAACCCACGTCCTCACAAGTACGCTTCCCCTAAAGCGTTGTCGTACCCTCACTTGGACCCTAAACCGTCCCCGTCCCCTAACCCTAACCCTAGCCCGAACCCTAACCCTAACCCTTCCCCGAAGCCTGACCCTCACCCGTCCTCTAATCCTAACCCGTACGCTAACGCGAACCCGTGCCCTCACACGTACGTCCCCCCTAAAGCATTGTCGTACCCTCACCTGGACCCTAAACCGTCCCCGTCTGCTAACCCTAACCCTAGCCCGAACCCTAAACCTAACCCTACCTCGAAGCCTGACCCTCACCCGTCCCCTAACCCTAACCCTAGCCAGAACCCTAACCCTAACACTTCCCCGTAACCTGACTCTCACCCGTCCCCTAATCCTCACCCGTACGCTAACACTAACCCACGCCTTCACACCTACGCTCCCCCTAAAGTGTTGTCGTACCCTCACCTGGACCGTAAACCGTCCCCGTCCCCTAAACCTAACCCTAACCCTAGCCCGAACCCTAACCCTAACCCTTCCCCGAAGCCTGACCCTCACCCGTCCCCGAATCCTAAACCGTACGCTAACACTAACCCGCGCCCTCACACCTACGCTCCCCCTAATGCGTTGTCGTACCCTCACCTGGACCCTAAACCGTCCCCGTCGCCTAACCCTAACCCTAGCCCGAACCCTAACCCTAAAACCTCCCCGAAGCCTGACCCTCACCCGTCCCCTAATCCTAATCCGTACGCTAACACTAACCCGCGCCCTCACACGTACGCTCCCCGTAAAGCGTTGTCGTACCCTCACCTGGACCCTACACCGTCCCCGTCCCCTAACCCTAACCCTAGCCCGAACCCTAACCCTAACACTTCCCCGAAACCTGAACCTCTCCCGTCCCCTAATCCTAACCCGTACGCTAACACTAACCCGCAGCCTCACACGTACGCTCCCCCTAAAGCGTTGACGGACCCTCACCTGGACCCTAAACCGTCCCTGTACCATAACCCTAACCCTAGCCCGAACCCTAACCCTAACCCGTCCCCGAACGCTGACACTCACCCGTCCCCTAATCCTAACCCGTACGCTAACACTAACCCGCGCCCTCACACGTACGCTCCCCCTAAAGCGTTGTCATGCCCTCACCTGGACCCTAAACCGTCCCCGTCTCCTAACCCTAACCCTAGCCCGAACCCTAACCCTAACCCTTCCCCGAACCCTGACTCTCACCCGTCCCCTAATCCTAACCCGTACGCTAACACTAACCCGCGCCCTCACACGTACGCTCCCCTTAAAGCGTTGTTGTAACGTCACCTGGACCCTAAACCGTCCCCGTCTCCTAATCCTAACCCTAGCCCGAACCCTAACCCTAACCCTTCCCCGAAGCCTGACCCTCACCCGTCCCCGAATCCTAACCCGTACGCTAACACTAACCCGCGCCCTCACACGTACGCTCCACCTAAAGCGTTGTCGTACCGTCACCTGGACCCTAAAACGTCCCCGTCACGGAACCCTAACCCTAGCCTGAACCCTAACCCTAACCCTTACCCGAAGCCTGACACACACCCGTCCTCTAATCCTAACCGGTACGCTAAGAGTATCCCGCGCCCTCACACGTACGCTCCCCCTAAAGCGTTGTCGTACCCTCACCTCGACCCTAAACCGTCCGCGTCCATTAACCCTAAACCTAGCCCGAACCCTAACCCTAACCCTGCCCCGAATCCTGACCCTCACCCGTCCCCTAATCCTAACCCGTAGGCTAACCCTAACCCACGTCCTGACACGTACGCACCTCCTAAAGCGTTGTCGTACCCTCACCTGGACCCTAAACCGTCTCCGTCCCCTAACCCTAGCCCGAACCCTAACCCTAAACCTTCCCCGAAGCCTGAACCTCACCCGTCCCCTAATCCTAACCCGTACGCTAACACTAACACGCGCCCTCACACGTACGCTCCCCCTAAAGCGTTGTACCCTCACCTGGACCCTAAACCGTCCCCGTCCCCTAACCCTAACCCTAGCCCGAACCCTAAACCTAACACTTCCCCGAAGCTTGACCCTCACCCGTCCCCTAACCCTAACCCTAGCCTGAACCATAACCCTAACACTTCCCCGAAGCCTGACCCTCACCCGTCCCCTAATCATAACGCGTACGCTAACACTAACCCGCGCCCTCACACGTACGCTCCCCCTAACGCGTTGTCATACCCTCACCTGGACCCTAAACCGTCCCCGTCTCCTAACCCTAACCCTAGCCCGAACCCTAACCCTAACCCTTCCCCGAACCCTGACTCTCACCCGTCCCCGAATCCTTACCCGTACGCTAACACTAACCCGCGCCCTCACACGTACGCTCCACCTAAAGCGTTGTCGTACCGTCACCTGGACCCTAAAACGTCCCCGTCCCGGAACCCTAACCCTAGGCTGAACCCTAACCCTAACCCTTCCCCGAAGCCTGACACACACCCGTCCTCTAATCCTAACCCGTACGCTAACAGTATCCCGCGCCCTCACACATACGCTCCCCCTAAAGCGTTGTCGTACCCTCATCTGGACCCTTAACCGTCCGTGTCCAGTAACCCTAAACCTAGCCCGAAACCTAACCCTAACCCTGCCCCGAATCCTGACCCTCACCCGTCCACTAATCCTAACCCGTACGCTAACCCTAACCCACGTCCTGACACGTACGCACCTCCTAAAGCGTTGTCGTACCCTCACCTGGACCCTAAGCCGTCCCCGTACCCGTCCACTAACCCTAACCCTAGCCCGAACCCTAACCCTAACCGTTCCCCAAAGCCTGACCCTCACCCGTCACCGAATCCTAACCCGTACGCTAACACTAACCCGCGCCCTCACACGTACGCTCCCCCTAAAGCGTTGTCGTACCGTCACCAGGACCCTAAAACGTCCCCGTCCCGGAACCCTAACCCTAGCCCGAACCCTAACCCTAACCCTTCCCCGAAGCCTGACACACACCCGTTCTCTAATCCTAACCCGTACGCTAACAGTAACACGCGCCCTCACACATACGCTCCCCCTAAAGCGTTGTCGTACCCTCACCTGGACCCTAAACCGTCCGCGTGCCCTAACCCTAACCCTAGCCCGAAACCTAACCCTAACCCTGCCCCGAATCCTGACCCTCACCCGTCCCCTAATCCTAACCCGTACGCTAACCCTAACCCACGTCCTGACACGTACGCTCCTCCTAAAGCGTTGTCGTACCCTCACCTGGACCCTGAACCGTCCCCGTCCCCTAACCGTAGCCCGAACCCTAACCCTAACCCTTCCCCGAAGCCTGACCCTCACCCGTCCCCTAATCCTAACACGTACGCGAACACTAACCCGCGCCCTCACACGTACGCTCCCTCTAAAGCGTTGTCGTACCGTCATCAGGACCCTAAACCTTCCCCGTCCCCTAACCCTAACCCTAGCCCGAACCCTAACCCTAACACTTCCCCGAAGCCTGACCCTCACCCGCACCCTAATCCTAACCCGTACGGTAACACTAACCCGCGCCCTCACATGTACGCTCCCCCTAAAGCGTTGTCGTACCCTCACCTGGACCCTAAACCGTCCCCGTCCCCTAACCCTAACCCTAGCCCGAACCTTAAACCTAACCCTTCCCCGAAGCCTGACCCTCACCCGTCCCATAATCCTAACCCGTACGCTAACACTAACCCGCGCCCTCACCCGTACGCTCCACCAAAGCGTTGTCGAACCCTCACCTGGACCCTAAACCGTCTCTGTCCCCTAACCCTAACCCTAGCCCGAACCCCAACCCTAAAACTTCCCCGAAGACTGACCCTCACCCGTCCCCTAATCCTAACCCGTACGCTAACACTAACCCATGCCCTCACACGTACCTTCCCTCTAAAGCGTTGTCGTACCCTCACCTGGACCCTAAACCGTCCCCGTCCCCTATCCTTAACCCTAGCCCGAACCCTAACCCTAACACTTCCCCGAAGCCTGACCCTCACCCGCCCCCTAATCCTAACCCGTACGCTAACACTAACCCGCGCCCTCACACGTACGCTCCCCCTAAAGCGTTGTCGTACCCTCACCTGGACCCTAAACCGTCCCCGTCCCCTAAACCTAACCCTAGCCCGAACCCTAACCCTAACGCTTCCCCGAACTCTGACTCTCACCCGTCCCCTAATCCTAACCCATACGCTAACACTAACCTGCGCCCTCACACCTACGCTCACACTAAAGCATTGTCGTACCCTCACCTGGACCTTAAACCGTCCCCGTCCACTAACCCTAACCCTAGCCCGAACCCTAACCCTAACCCTTCCCCGAAGCCTGACCCTCACCCGTCCCCGAATCCTAACCCGTACGCTAACACTAACCCGCGCCCTCACACGTACGCTCCCCCTAAAGCGTTGTCGTACCGTCACCAGGACCCTAAAACGTCCCCGTTCCGGAACCCTAACCCTAGCCTTAACCCTAACCCTAACCCTTCCCCGAAGCCTGACACACACCCGTTCTCTAATCCTAACCAGTACGCTAACAGTAACACGCGCCCTCACACATACGCTCCCCCTAAAGCGTTGTCGTACCCTCACCTGGACCCTAAACCGTCCGCGTGCCCTAACCCTAACCCTAGCCCGAACCCTAACCCTAACCCTGCCCCGAATCCTGACCCTCACCCGTCCCCTAATCCTAACCCGAACGCTAACCCTAACCCACGTCCTGACACGTACGCTCCTCCTAAAACCTTGTCGTACCCTCACCTGGACCCTAAACCGTCCCCGTCCCCTAACCCTAGGCCGAACCCTAACCCTAACCATTCCCCGAAGCCTGACCCTCACCCGTCCCCTAATCCTAACCCGTACGCGAACACTAACCCGCGCCCTCACACGTACGCTCCCCCTAAAGCGTTGTCGTACCGTCACCTGGACCCTAAACCTTCCCCGTCCCCTAACCCTAACCCTAGCCCGAAACCTAACCCTAACACTTCCCCGAAGCCTGACCCTCATCCGCACCCTAATCCTAACCCATACGCTAACACTAACCCGCGCCCTCACATGTACGCTCCCCCTAAAGCGTTGTCGTACCCTCACCTGGACCCTAAACCGTCCCCGTCTCCTAAACCTAACCCTAGCCCGAACCCTAAACCTAACACTTCCCCGAAAGCTGACTCTCACCCGTCCCCTAATCCTAAACCGTACGCTAACACTAACCCACACCCTCACACCTACGCTCCCCCTAAAGCGTTGTCGTACCCTCAACTGGACCTTAAACCGTCCCCATCCCCTAACCCTAACCCTAGCCCGAACCCTAACCCTAACACTTCCCCGAAGCCTGACACTCACACGTCCCCTAATCCTAACCCGTACGCTAACACTAACCTGCGCCCTCACACCTACGCTCCCCCTAAAGCGTTGTCGTACCCTCACCTGGACCCTAAACCGTCCCCGTCCCCTAACCCTAACCCTAGCCCGAACCCTAACCCTAACACTTCCCCGAAGCCTGACCCTCACCCGTCCCATAATCCTAACCCGTACGCTAACACTAACCCGCGCCCTCACACGTACGCTCCACCAAAGCGTTGTCGAACCCTCACCTGGACCCTAAACCGTCTCTGTCCCCTAACCCTAACCCTAGCCCGAATCCTAACCCTAACACTTCCCCGAAGCCTGACCCTCACCCTTCCCCTAATCCTAACCCGTACGCTAACACTAAACCATGCCCTCACACCTACCTTCCCCCTAAAGCGTTGTCGTACCCTCACCTGGACCCTAAACCGTCCCCGTCCCCTAACCTTAACCCTAGCCCGAACCCTAACCCTAACACTTCCCCGAAGCCTGACCCTCACCCGCATCCTAATCCTAACCCGTACGCTAACACTAGCCCGCGCCCTCACACGTACGCTCCCCCTAAAGCGTTGTCGTACCCTCACCTGGACCCTAAACCGTCCCCGTCCCCAAAACCTAACCCTAGCCCAAACCCTAACCGTAACACTTCCCCGAACCCTGACTCTCACCCGTCACCTAATCCTAACCCGTACGCTAACATTAAACCGTGCCCTCACACCTACGCTCCCACTAAAGCGTTGTCGTACACTCACCTGGACCTTAAACCGTCCCGTCTCCTAACCCTAACCCTAGCCCGAACCCTAACCCTAACACTTCCCCGAAACCTGACCCTCACCCGTCCCCGAATCCTAACCCGTAGGCTAACACTAACCTGCGCCCTCACACGTACGCTCCCCCTAAAGCGTTGTCGTACCGTCACCAGGACCCTAAAACGTCCCCGTCCCGGAACCCTAACCCTAGCCCGAGCCCTAACCCTAACCCTTCCCCGAAGCCTGACACACACGCGTTCTCTAATCCTAACCCGTACGGTAACAGTAACACGCGCCCTCACACGTACGCTCCCCCTAAAGCGTTGTCGTACCGTCACCTGGACCCTAAACCGTCCGCGTGCCCTAACCCTAACCCTAGCCCGAACCCTAACCCTAACCCTGCCCCGAAACCTGACCCTCACCCGTCCCCTAATCCTAACCCGTACGCTAACCCTAACCCACGTCCTGACATGTACGCTCCTCCTAAAGCGTTGTCGTACCCTCACCTGGACCCTAAACCGTCACCGTCCCCTAACCCTAGGCCGAACCCTAACCCTAACCCTTCCCCGAAGCCTGACCCTCACCCGTCCCCTAATCCTAACCCGTACGCGAACACTAACCCGCGCCCTCACACGTACGCTCCCCCTAAAGCGTTGTCGTACCGTCACCTGGACCCTAAACCTTCCCCGTCCCCTAACCCTAACCCTAGACCGAACCCTAACCCTAACACTTCCCCGAAGCCTGACCCTCACCCGCACCCTAATCCTAACCCGTACGCTAACACTAACCCGCGCCCTCACATGTACGCTCCCCCTAAAGCGTTGTCGTACCCTCACCTGGACCCTAAACCGTCCCCGTCCCCTAACCCTAACCCTAGCCCGAACCCTAAACCTAACACTTCCCCGAAACCTGACTCTCACCCGTCCCCTAATCCTAACCCGTACGCTAACACTAACCCGCGCCCTCACACCTACGCTCCCCCTAAAGCGTTGTCGTACCCTCACCTGGACCTTAAACCGTCCCCATCCCCTAACCCTTACCCTAGCCCGAACCCTAACCCTAACACTTCCCCGAAGCCTGACCCTCACACGTCCCCTAATCCTAACCCGTACGCTAACACTAACCTGCGCCCTCACACCTACAATCCCCCTAAAGCGTTGTCGTACCCTCACCTGGACCCTAAACCGTCCAAGTCCCCTAACCCTAACCCTAGGCCGAACCCTAACCCTAACACTTCCCCGAAGCCTGACCCTCACCCGTCCCATAATCCTAACCCGTACGCTAACACTAACCCGCGCCCTCACACGTACGCTCCACCAAAGCGTTGTCGAACCCTCACCTGGACCCTAAACCGTCTCTGTCCCCTAACCCTAACCGTAGCCCGAATCCTAACCCTAACACTTCCCCGAAGCCTGACCCTCACACGTCCCCTAATCCTAACCCGTACGCTAACACTAACCCATGCCCTCACACGTACCTTCCCCCTAAAGCGTTGTCGTACCCTCACCTGGACCCTAAACCGTCCCCGTCCCCTAACCTTAACCCTAGCCCGAACCCTAACCCTAACACTTCCCCGAAGCCTGACCCTCACCCGCATCCTAATCCTAACCCGTACGCTAACACTAACCCACGCCCTCACACGTACGCTCCCCCTAAAGCATTGTCGTACCCTCACCTGGACCCTAAACCGTCCCCGTCCCCTAAACCTAACCCTAGCCCAAACCCTAACCCTAACACTTCCCCGAACCCTGACTCTCACCCGTACCCTAATCCTAACCCGTACGCTAACATTAACCCGCGCCCTCACACCTACGCTCCCACTAAAGCGTTGTCGTACCCTCACCTGGACCTTAAACCGTCCCCGTCTCCTAACCCTAACCCTAGCCCGAACCCTAACCCTAACACTTCCCCGAAGCCTGACCCTCACCCGTCCCCGAATCCTAACCCGTAGGCTAACACTAACCCGCGCCCTCACACGTACGCTCCCCCTAAAGCGTTGTCGTACCGTCACCAGGACCCTAAAACGTCCCCGTCCCGGAACCCTAACCCTAGCCCGAACCCTAACCCTAACACTTCCCCGAAGCCTGACACACACCCGTTCTCTAATCCTAACCCGTACGCTAACAGTAACACGCGCCCTCACACGTACGCTCCCCCTAAAGAGTTGTCGTACCCTCACCTGGACCCTAAACCGTCCGCGTGCCCTAACCCTAACCCTAGCCCGAACCCTAACCCTAACCCTGCCCCGAATCCTGACCCTCACCCGTCCCCTATTCCTAACCCGTACGCTAACCCTAACCCACGTCCTGACATGTACGCTCCTCCTAAAGCGTTGTCGTACCCTCACCTGGACCCTAAACCGTCCCCGTCCCCTAACCCTAGCCCGAACCCTAACCCTAACCCTTCCCCGAAGCCTGACCCTCACCCGTCCCCTAATCCTAACCCGTACGCGAACACTAACCCGCGCCCTCACACGTACGCTCCCCCTAAAGCGTTGTCGTACCGTCACCTGGACCCTAAACCTTCCCCGTCCCCTAACCCTAACCCTAGCCCGAACCCTAACCCTAACACTTCCCCGAAGCCTGACCCTCACCCGCACCCTAATCCTAACCCGTACGCTAACACTAACCCGCGCCCTCACATGTACGCTCCCCCTAAAGCGTTGTCGTACCCTCACCTGGACCCTAAACCGTCCCCGTCCCCTAACCCTAACCCTAGCCCGAACCCTAAACCTAACACTTACCCGAAACCTGACTCTCACCCGTCCCCTAATCCTAACCCGTACCCTAACACTAACCCACGCCCTCACACCTACGCTCCCCCTAAAGCGTTGTCGTACCCTCACCTGGACCTTAAACCGTCCCCATCCCCTAACCCTTACCCTAGCCCGAACCCTAACCCTAACACTTCCCCGAAGCCTGACCCTCACACGTCCCCTAATCCTAACCCGTACGCTAACACTAACCTGCGCCCTCACACCTACGCTCCACCTAAAGCGTTGTCGTACCCTCACCTGGACCCTAAACCGTCCAAGTCCCCTAACCCTAACCCTAGCCCGAACCCTAACCCTAACCCTTCCCCGAAGCCTAACCCTCACCCGTCCCATAATCCTAACCCGTACGCTAACACTAACCCGTGCCCTCACACGTACCTTCCCCCTAAAGCGTTGTCGTACCCTCACCTGGACCCTAAACCGTCCCCGTCCCCTAACCTTAACCCTAGCCCGAACCCTAACCCTAACACTTCCCCGAAGCCTGACCCTCACCCGCCCCCTAATCCTAACCCGTACGCTAACACTAAACCGCGCCTTCACACTTACGCTCCCCCTAAAGCGTTGTCGTACCCTCATCTGGACCCTAAACCGTCCCCGTCCCCTAAACCTAACCCTAGCCCGAACCCTTACCCTAACACTTCCCCGAACCCTGACTCTCACCCGTCCCCTAATCCTAACCCGTACGCTAACACTAACCCGCGCCCTCACACCTACGCTCCCACTAAAGTGTTGTCGTACCCTCACGTGGACCTTAAACCGTCCCCGTCCCCTAACCCTAACCCTAGCCCGAACCCTAACCCTAACACTTCCCCGAAGCCTGACCCTCACACGTCCCCGATCCTAACCCGTACGCTAACACTAACCCGCGCCCTCACACGTACGCTCCCCCTAAAGCGTTGTCGTACCGTCACCAGGACCCTAAAACGTCCCCGTCCCGGAACCCTAACCCTAGCCCGAACCCTAACCCTAACCCTTCCCCGAAGCCTGACACACACCCGTTCTCTAATCCTAACCCGTACGCTAACAGTGACACGCGCCCTCACACTTACGCTCCCTCTAAAGCGTTGTCGTACCCTCACCTGGACCCTAAACCGTTCGCGTGCCCTAACCCTAACCCTAGCCCGAACCCTAACCCTAACCCTGCCCCGAATCCTGACCCTCACCCGTCCCCTAATCCTAACCCGTACGCTAACCCTAACCCACGTCCTGACACGTACGCTCCTCCTAAAGCGTTGTCGTACCCTCACCTGGACCCTACACCGTCCCCGTCCCCTAACCCTAGGCCGAACCCTAACCCTAACCCTTCCCCGAAGCCTGACCCTCACCCGTCCCCTAATCCTAACCCGTACGCGAACACTAACCCGCGCCCTCACACGTACGCTCCCCCTAAAGCGTTGTCGTACCGTCACCTGGACCCTAAACCTTCCCCGTCCCCTAACCCTAACCCTAGCCCGAACCCTAACCCTAACACTTCCCCGAAGCCTGACCCTCACCCGCACCCTAATCCTAACCCATACGCTAACACTAACCCGCGCCCTCACATGTACGCTCCCCCTAAAGCGTTGTCGTACCCTCACCTGGACCGTAAACCGTCCCCGTCTCCTAAACCTAACCCTAGCTCGAACCCTAAACCTAACACTTCCCCGAAACCTGACTCTCACCCATCCCCTAATCCTAAACCGTACGCTAACACTAATCCGCACCCTCACACCAACGCTCCCCCTAAAGCGTTGTCGTACCCTCAACTGGACCTTAAACCGTCCCCATCCCCTAACCCTAAACCTAGCCCGAACCCTAACCCTAACACTTCCCCGAAGCCTGACACTCACACGTCCCCTCATCCTAACCCGTACGCTAACACTAACCTGCGCCCTCACACCTACGCTCCCCCTAAAGCGTTGTCGTACCCTCACCTGGACCCTAAACCGTCCCCGTCCCCTAAACCTAACCCTAGCCCGTACCCTAACCCTAAACCTTCCCCGAAGCCTGACCCTCACCCGTCCCCTAATCCTAACCCGTACGCTAACACTAACCCGCGCCCTCACACGTACACTCCCCCTAAAGCGTTGTCGTACCCTCACCTGGACCCTAAACCGTCCCCGTCCCCTAAACCTAACCCTAGCCCGAACCCTAACCCTAACACTTCCCCGAAGCCTGACCCTCACCGGTCCCCGAATCCTAACCCGTACGCTAACACTAACCCGCGCCCTCACATGTACGCTCCCCGTAAAGCGTTGTCGTACCGTCACCAGGACCCTAAATCGTCCCCGTCCCGGAACCCTAACCCTAGCCCGAACCCTAACCCTAACCCTTCCCAGAAGCCTGACACACACCCGTTCTCTAATCCTAACCCGTACGCTAACAGTAACACGCGCCCTCACACGTACGCTCCCCCTAAAGCGTTGTCGTACCCTCACCTGGACCCTAAACCGTCCGCGTGCCCTAACCCTAACCCTAGCCCGAACCCTAACCCTAACCCTGCCCCGAATCCTGACCCTCACCCGTCCCCTAATCCTAACCCGTACGCTAACCCTAACCCACGTCCTGACATGTACGCTCCTCCTAAAGCGTTGTCGTACCCTCACCTGGACCCTAAACCGTCCCCGTCCCCTAACCCTAGCCCGAACCCTAACCCTAACCCTTCCTTGAAGCCTGACCCTCACCCGTCCCCTAATCCTACCCCGTGGGCGAACACTAACCCACGCCCTCACACGTACACTCCCCCTAAAGCGTTGTCGTACCCTCACCTGGACCGTAAACCGTCCCCGTCCCCTAACCATAACTCTAGCCCGATCCCTAACTCTAACATTTGCCCGAAGCCGGACACTCAACCGTCCCCGAATCCTAACCCGTACGCTAACACTAACCCGTGCCCTCACACGTACGCTCCCCCTAAAGTGTTTTCATACCCTCACCTGGACCCTGAACCCTCCCTGACCCCTAACCCTAACCCTAACCCGAACCCTAATCCTAACACTTCCCCGAAGCCTGACCCTCACCCGTCACCTAATCCTAACCCATACGCTAACACTAAACCGCGCCCTCACACGTACGCTCCCCGTAAAGCGTTGTGGTACCCTCACCTGGACCCTAAACCGTTCCCGTCCCCTAACCCTAACCCTAGCCCGAACCCTAACCCTAACCCTTCCCCGAAGCCTGACCCTCATCCGTCCCCTAATCCTAACCCGTACGCTAACACGAACCCGTGCCCTCACACGTACGTTCCCCCTAAAGCGTTGTCGTACCCTCACCTGGACCCTAAACCGTCCCCGTCTGCTAACCCTAACCCTAGCCCGAACCCTAAACCTAACCCTTCCTCGAAGCCTGACCCTCACCCGTCCACTAACCCTAACCCTAGCCCGAACCCTAACCCTAACACTTCCCTGATGCCTGACCCTCACACGTCCCCTAATCCTAACCCGTACGCTAACGCTAACCTGCGCCCTCACACCTACGCTCCCCCTAAAGCGTTGTCGTAACCTTACCTGGACCCTAAACCGTCCCCGTCCCCTAACCCTAACCCTAGCCCGAACCCTAACCCTAACCCTTCCCCGAAGCCTGACCCTCACCTGTCCCATAATCCTAACCCGTACACTAACACTAACCCGCGCCCTCACACGTACGCTCCCCCTAAAGCGTTGTCGAACCCTCACCTGGACCCTAAACCGTCTCTGTCCCCTAACTCTAACCCTAGCCCGAACCCTAACCGTAACACTTCCCCGAAGCCTGACCCTCACCTGTCCCCTAATCCTAACCCGTACGC
Source organism: Lagenorhynchus albirostris (assembly GCF_949774975.1). NCBI lineage: Eukaryota > Metazoa > Chordata > Mammalia > Artiodactyla > Delphinidae > Lagenorhynchus > Lagenorhynchus albirostris. The sequence continues at coordinate 195,896 of NW_026783557.1, read as the reverse complement.
TAACACTAACACGTGCCCTCACACGTACCTTCCCCCTAAAGCGTTGTCGTACCCTCACCTGGACCCTAAACTTTCCCGTCCCCTAACCTTAACCATAGCCCGAACCCTAACCCTAACACTTCCCCGAAGCCTGACCCTCACCCGTCCCCTAATCCTAACCCGTAGGCTAACACTAACCCGCGCCCTCACAGGTACGCGCCCCCTAAAGCGTTGTCGTACCCTCACCTGGACCCTAAACCGTCCCCGTCCCATAACCCTAACTCTAGCCCGAACCCTAGCCCTAACCCTTCCCAGAAGCCTGACCCTCACCTGTCCCATAATCCTAACCCGTACGCGAACACTAAACCGCGCCCTCACAAGTACAATCCCCCTAAAGCGTTGTCGTACCGTCACCTGCACCCTAAACCGTCCCCATCCCATAACCCTAACCCTAGTCCAAACCATAACCCTAACCCTTCCCCAAAGCCTGACCCTCACCCGTCCCCTAATCCTAACCCGTACGCTAACACTAACCCGCGCCCTCACACGTACGCTCCCCCTAAAGCGTTGTCGTACACTCACCTGGAACCTAAACCGTCCCCGTCCCAAAACCCTAACCCTAGCCCGAACCCTAACCCTAACACTTCCCCGAAACCTGACCCTCACCCGTCCCCTAATCCTAACACGTATGCTATCACTAACCTGCGCCCTCACACCTGCGCTCCCCCTAAAGTGTTGTCGTACCCTCACCTGGACCCTAAACCGTCCCCGTCCCCTAACCCTAACCCTAGCCCGAACCCTAACCCTAACCCTGCCCCGAATCCTGACCCTCACCCGTCCCCTAATCCTAACCCGCACGCTAACACTAACCCACGCCCTCACACGTACGCTCCCCCTCAAGCGTTGTCGTACCGTCACCAGGACCCTAAAACGTCCCCGTCCCGGAACCCTAACCCTAGCCCGAACCCTAACCCTAACCCTTCCCCGAAGCCTGACACACACCCGTTCTCTAATTCTAACCCGTACGCTAACAGTAACACGCGCCCTCACACATACGCTCCCCCTAAAGCGTTGTCGTACCCTCACCTGGACCCTAAACCGTCCGCGTGCCCTAACCCTAACCCTAGCCCGAACCCTAACCCTAACACTTCCCCGAAGCCTGACCCTCACCCGTCCCATAGTCCTAACACGTATGCTAACACTAACCTGCGCCCTCACACCTACGCTCCCCCTAAAGTGTTGTCGTACCCTCACCTGGACCCTAAACCGTCCCCGTCCCCTAACCCTAACCCTAGCCCGAACCCTAAACCTAACACTTCCCCGAAACCTGACTCTCACCCGTCCCCTAATCCTAACCCGTACGCTAACACTAACCCGCGCCCTCACACCTACGCTCCCCCTAAAGCGTTGTCGTACCCTCACCTGGACCTTAAACCGTCCCCATCCCCTAACCCTTACCCTAGCCCGAACCCTAACCCTAACACATCCCCGAAGCCTGACCCTCACACGTCCCCTAATCCTAACCCGTACGCTAACACTAACCCGCGCCTTCACACGTACGCTCCCCCTAAAGCGTTGTCGTACCCTCATCTGGACCCTAAACCGTCCCCGTCCCCTAAACCTAACCCTAGCCCGAACCCTAACCCTAAAACTTCCCCGAAGCCTGACCCTCACCCGTCCCCGAATCCTAACCCGTACGCTAACACTAACCCGCGCCCTCACATGTACGCTCCCCGTAAAGCGTTGTCGTACCGTCACCAGGACCCTAAAACGTCCCCGTCCCGGAACCCTAACCCTAGCCCGAACCCTAACCCTAACCCTTCCCCGAAGCCTGACACACAACCGTTCTCTAATCCTAACCCGTACGCTAACAGTAACACGCGCCCTCACACGTACGCTCCCCCTAAAGCGTTGTCGTACCCTCACCTGGACCCTAAACCGTCCCCGTCCCAAAACCCTAACCCTAGCCCGAACCCTAACCCTAACACTTCCCCGAAACCTGACCCTCACCTGTCCCCTAATCCTAACACGTTTGCTACCACTAACCTGCGCCCTCACACCTGCGCTCCCCCTAAAGTGTTGTCGTACCCTCACCTGGACCCTAAACCGTCCCCGTCCCCTAACCCTAACCCTAGCCCGAACCCTAACCCTAACCCTGCCCCGAATCCTGACCCTCACCCGTCCCCTAATCCTAACCCGCACGCTAACACTAACCCATGCCCTCACACGTACGCTCCCCCTCAAGCGTTGTCGTACCGTCACCAGGACCCTAAAACGTCCCCGTCCCGGAACCCTAACCCTAGCCCGAACCCTAACCCTAACCCTTCCCCGAAGCCTGACACACACCCGTTCTCTAATTCTAACCCGTACGCTAACAGTAACACGCGCCCTCACACATACGCTCCCCCTAAAGCGTTGTCGTACCCTCACCTGGACCCTAAACCGTCCGCGTGCCCTAACCCTAACCCTAGCCCGAACCCTAACCCTAACACTTCCCCGAAGCCTGACCCTCACCCGTCCCCGAATCCTAACCCGTACGCTAACACTAACCCGCGCCCTCACATGTACGCTCCCCGTAAAGCGTTGTCGTACCGTCACCAGGACCCTAAAACGTCCCCGTCCCGGAACCCTAACCCTAGCCCGAACCCTAACCCTAACCCTTCCCTGAAGCCTGACACACACCCGTTCTCTAATCCTAACCCGTACGCTAACAGTAACACGCGCCCTCACACGTACGCTCCCCCTAAAGCGTTGTCGTACCCTCACCTGGACCCTAAACCGTCCGCGTGCCCTAACCCTAACCCTAGCCCGAACCCTAACCCTAACCCTGCCCCGAATCCTGACCCTCACCCGTCCCCTAATCCTAACCCGTACGCTAACCCTAACCCACGTCCTGACATGTACGCTCCTCCTAAAGCGTTGTCGTACCCTCACCTGGACCCTAAATCGTCCCCGTCCCCTAACCCTAGCCCGAACCCTAACCCTAACCCTTCCCTGAAGCCTGACCCTCACCCGTCCCCTAATCCTACCCCGTGGGCGAACACTAACCCACGCCCTCACACGTACACTCCCCCTAAAGCGTTGTCGTACCCTCACCTGGACCGTAAACCGTCCCCGTCCCCTAACCATAACTCTAGCCCGATCCCTAACCCTAACATTTGCCTGAAGCCGGACACTCAACCGTCCCCGAATCCTAACCCGTACGCTAACACTAACCCGTGCCCTCACATGTACGCTCCCCCTAAAGTGTTTTCATACCCTCACCTGGACCCTGAACCCTCCCTGACCCCTAACCCTAACCCTAACCCGAACCCTAATCCTAACACTTCCCCGAAGCCTGACCCTCACCCGTCACCTAATCCTAACCCATACGCTAACACTAAACTGCGCCCTCACACGTACGCTCCCCGTAAAGCGTTGTGGTACCCTCAACTGGACCCTAAACCGTCCCCGTCCCCTAACCCTAACCCTAGCCCGAACCCTAACCCTAACCCTTCCCCGAAGCCTGACCCTCACACGTCCCCTAATCCTAACCCGTACGCTAACACGAACCCGTGCCCTCACACGTACGTTCCCCCTAAAGCGTTGTCGTACCCTCACCTTGACCCTAAACCGTCCCCGTCTGCTAACCCTAACCCTAGCCCGAACCCTAAACCTAACCCTTCCTCGAAGCCTGACCCTCACCCGTCCACTAACCCTAACCCTAGCCCGAACACTAACCCTAACACTTCCCTGATGGCTGACCCTCACACGTCCCCTAATCCTAACCCGTACGCTAACGCTAACCTGCGCCCTCACACCTACGCTCCCACTAAAGTGTTGTCGTACCATCACGTGGACCTTAAACCGTCCCCGTCCCCTAACCCTAACCCTAGCCCGAACCCTAACCCTAACACTTCCCCGAAGCCTGACCCTCATACGTCCCCTAATCCTAACCCGTACGCTAACACTAACCCGCGCCCTCACACGTACGCTCCCCCTAAAGCGTTGTCGTACCCTCACCTGGACCCTAAACCGTCCCCGTCCCCTAAACCTAACCCTAGCCCGAACCCTAACCCTAACACTTCCCCGAAGCCTGACCCTCACCCGTCCCTGAATCCTAACCCGTACGCTAACACTAACCCGCGCCCTCACATGTACGCTCCCCCTAAAGCGTTGTCGTACCGTCACCAGGACCCTAAAACGTCCCCGTCCCGGAACCCTAACCCTAGCCCGAACCCTAACCCTAACCCTTCCCCGAAGCCTGACACACACCCGTTCTCTAATCCTAACCCGTACGCTAACAGTAACACTTGCCCTCACACGTACGCTCCCCCTAAAGCGTTGTCGTACCCTCACCTGGACCCTAAACCGTCTGCGTGCCCTAACCCTAACCCTAGCCCGAACCCTAACCCTAACCCTGCCCCGAATCCTGACCCTCACCCGTCCCCTAATCCTAACCCGTACGCTAACCCTAACCGACGTCCTGACATGTACGCTCCTCCTAAAGCGTTGTCGTACCCTCACCTGGACCCTAAACCGTCCCCGTCCCCTAACCCTAGCCCGAACCCTAACCCTAACCCTTCCCTGAAGCCTGACCCTCATGCGTCCCCTAATCCTACCCCGTACGCGAACACTAACCCACGCCCTCACACGTACACTCCCCCTAAAGCGTTGTCGTACCCTCACCTGAACCCTAAACCGTCCCCGTCCCCTAACCCTAACCCTAGCCCGAACCCTAACCCTAACACTTCCCTGAACCCTGACTCTCACCCATCCCCTAATCCTAACCCGTACGCTAACACTAACCCACGCCCTCACACGTACGCTCCCCCTAAAGAGTTGTCGTACCCTCACCTGAACCCTAAACCGTCCCCGTTCCCTAACCCTAACCCTAGCCCGAACCCTAACCATAACCCTTCCCAGAAGCCTGACCCTCACCCGTCCCATAATCCTAACCCGTACGCTAACACTAACCCGCACCCTCACACCTACGCTCCCCCTAAAGCGTTGTCGTACCCTCCTCTGGACCCTAAACCGTCCCCGTGCCCTAACCCTAACCCTAGCCCGAACCCTAACCCTAACCCTTCCCCGAAGCCTGACCCTCACTCGTCCCCTAATCCTAACCGGTACGCTAACACTGACCCGTGCCCTCACACGTACGTTCCCCCTAAAGCCTTGTCGTACCCTCACCTGGACCCTAAACCGTCCCCGTCCCCTAACCCTAACCCTAGCCCGAACCCTAAACCTAACCCTTCCCCGAAACCTGACCCTCAACCGTCCCTTAATCCTAACCCGTACGCTAACACTAACCCACGCGCTCACACGTACGCTCCCGCTAAAGTGTTGTTGTACTCTCACCTGGACCGTAAACCGTCCCCATCCCCTAACCCTAACTCTAGCCCGATCCCTAACCCTAACCTTTGCCCGAAGCCTGACACTCAACCGTCCCCGAATCCTAACCCGTACGCTAACACTAACCCGTGCCCTCACACGTACGCTCCCCCTAAAGTGTTTTCATACCCTCACCTGGACCCTGAACCCTCCCTGACCCCTAACCCTAACCCTAACCCGAACCCTAATCCTAACACTTCCCCGAAGCCTGACCCTCACCCGTCCCCTAATCCTAACCCATACGCTAACACTAACCCGCGCCCTCACACGTACGCTCCCCGTAAAGTGTTGTGGTACCCTCAACTGGACCCTAAACCGTCCCCGTCCCCTAACCCTAACCCTAGCCCGAACCCTAACCCTAACCCTTCCCCGAAGCCTGACCCTCACCCGTCCCCTAATCCTAACCCGTACGCTAACACGAACCCGTGCCCTCACACGTACGTTCCCCCTAAAGCGTTGTCGTACCCTCACCTGGACCGTAAACCGTCCCCGTCTCCTAAACCTAACCCTAGCTCGAACCCTAAACCTAACACTTCCCCGAAACCTGACTCTCACCCATCCCCTAATCCTAAACCGTACGCTAACACTAATCCGCACCCTCACACCAACGCTCCCCCTAAAGCGTTGTCGTACCCTCAACTGGACCTTAAACCGTCCCCATCCCCTAACCCTAAACCTAGCCCGAACCCTAACCCTAACACTTCCCCGAAGCCTGACACTCACACGTCCCCTCATCCTAACCCGTACGCTAACACTAACCTGCGCCCTCACACCTACGCTCCCCCTAAAGCGTTGTCGTACCCTCACCTGGACCCTAAACCGTCCCCGTCCCCTAAACCTAACCCTAGCCCGTACCCTAACCCTAACCCTTCCCCGAAGCCTGACCCTCACCCGTCCCCTAATCCTAACCCGTACGCTAACACTAACCCGCGCCCTCACACGTACACTCCCCCTAAAGCGTTGTCGTACCCTCACCTGGACCCTAAACCGTCCCCGTCCCCTAAACCTAACCCTAGCCCGAACCCTAACCCTAACACTTCCCCGAAGCCTGACCCTCACCCGTCCCCGAATCCTAACCCGTACGCTAACACTAACCCGCGCCCTCACATGTACGCTCCCCGTAAAGTGTTGTCGTACCGTCACCAGGACCCTAAATCCTCCCCGTCCCGGAACCCTAACCCTAGCCCGAACCCTAACCCTAACCCTTCCCCGAAGCCTGACACACACCCGTCCCCTAATCCTAACCCGTACGCTAACACTAACCCGCGCCCTCACACGTACGCTCCCCCTAAAGCGTTGTCATACACTCACCTGGAACCTAAACCGTCCCCGTCCCAAAACCCTAACCCTAGCCCGAACCCTAACCCTAACACTTCCCCGAAACCTGACCCTCACCCGTCCCCTAATCCTAACACGTATGCTATCACTAACCTGCGCCCTCACACCTGCGCTCCCCCTAAAGTGTTGTCGTACCCTCACCTGGACCCTAAACCGTCCCCGTCCCCTAACCCTAACCCTAGCCCGAACCCTAACCCTAACCCTGCCCCGAATCCTGACCCTCACCCGTCCCCTAATCCTAACCCGCACGCTAACACTAACCCACGCCCTCACACGTACGCTCCCCCTCAAGCGTTGTCGTACCGTCACCAGGACCCTAAAACGTCCCCGTCCCGGAACCCTAACCCTAGCCCGAACCCTAACCCTAACCCTTCCCCGAAGCCTGACACACACCCGTTCTCTAATTCTAACCCGTACGCTAACAGTAACACGCGCCCTCACACATACGCTCCCCCTAAAGCGTTGTCGTACCCTCACCTGGACCCTAAACCGTCCGCGTGCCCTAACCCTAACCCTAGCCCGAACCCTAACCCTAACACTTCCCCGAAGCCTGACCCTCACCCGTCCCATAGTCCTAACACGTATGCTAACACTAACCTGCGCCCTCACACCTACGCTCCCCCTAAAGTGTTGTCGTACCCTCACCTGGACCCTAAACCGTCCCCGTCCCCTAACCCTAACCCTAGCCCGAACCCTAAACCTAACACTTCCCCGAAACCTGACTCTCACCCGTCCCCTAATCCTAACCCGTACGCTAACACTAACCCGCGCCCTCACACCTACGCTCCCCCTAAAGCGTTGTCGTACCCTCACCTGGACCTTAAACCGTCCCCATCCCCTAACCCTTACCCTAGCCCGAACCCTAACCCTAACACATCCCCGAAGCCTGACCCTCACACGTCCCCTAATCCTAACCCGTACGCTAACACTAACCCGCGCCTTCACACGTACGCTCCCCCTAAAGCGTTGTCGTACCCTCATCTGGACCCTAAACCGTCCCCGTCCCCTAAACCTAACCCTAGCCCGAACCCTAACCCTAAAACTTCCCCGAAGCCTGACCCTCACCCGTCCCCGAATCCTAACCCGTACGCTAACACTAACCCGCGCCCTCACATGTACGCTCCCCGTAAAGCGTTGTCGTACCGTCACCAGGACCCTAAAACGTCCCCGTCCCGGAACCCTAACCCTAGCCCGAACCCTAACCCTAACCCTTCCCCGAAGCCTGACACACAACCGTTCTCTAATCCTAACCCGTACGCTAACAGTAACACGCGCCCTCACACGTACGCTCCCCCTAAAGCGTTGTCGTACCCTCACCTGGACCCTAAACCGTCCCCGTCCCAAAACCCTAACCCTAGCCCGAACCCTAACCCTAACACTTCCCCGAAACCTGACCCTCACCCGTCCCCTAATCCTAACACGTATGCTACCACTAACCTGCGCCCTCACACCTGCGCTCCCCCTAAAGTGTTGTCGTACCCTCACCTGGACCCTAAACCGTCCCCGTCCCCTAACCCTAACCCTAGCCCGAACCCTAACCCTAACCCTGCCCCGAATCCTGACCCTCACCCGTCCCCTAATCCTAACCCGCACGCTAACACTAACCCATGCCCTCACACGTACGCTCCCCCTCAAGCGTTGTCGTACCGTCACCAGGACCCTAAAACGTCCCCGTCCCGGAACCCTAACCCTAGCCCGAACCCTAACCCTAACCCTTCCCCGAAGCGTGACACACACCCGTTCTCTAATTCTAACCCGTACGCTAACAGTAACACGCGCCCTCACACATACGCTCCCCCTAAAGCGTTGTCGTACCCTCACCTGGACCCTAAACCGTCCGCGTGCCCTAACCCTAACCCTAGCCCGAACCCTAACCCTAACACTTCCCCGAAGCCTGACCCTCACCCGTCCCCGAATCCTAACCCGTACGCTAACACTAACCCGCGCCCTCACATGTACGCTCCCCGTAAAGCGTTGTCGTACCGTCACCAGGACCCTAAAACGTCCCCGTCCCGGAACCCTAACCCTAGCCCGAACCCTAACCCTAACCCTTCCCTGAAGCCTGACACACACCCGTTCTCTAATCCTAACCCGTACGCTAACAGTAACACGCGCCCTCACACGTACGCTCCCCCTAAAGCGTTGTCGTACCCTCACCTGGACCCTAAACCGTCCGCGTGCCCTAACCCTAACCCTAGCCCGAACCCTAACCCTAACCCTGCCCCGAATCCTGACCCTCACCCGTCCCCTAATCCTAACCCGTACGCTAACCCTAACCCACGTCCTGACATGTACGCTCCTCCTAAAGCGTTGTCGTACCCTCACCTGGACCCTAAATCGTCCCCGTCCCCTAACCCTAGCCCGAACCCTAACCCTAACCCTTCCCTGAAGCCTGACCCTCACCCGTCCCCTAATCCTACCCCGTGGGCGAACACTAACCCACGCCCTCACACGTACACTCCCCCTAAAGCGTTGTCGTACCCTCACCTGGACCGTAAACCGTCCCCGTCCCCTAACCATAACTCTAGCCCGATCCCTAACCCTAACATTTGCCTGAAGCCGGACACTCAACCGTCCCCGAATCCTAACCCGTACGCTAACACTAACCCGTGCCCTCACACGTACGCTCCCCCTAAAGTGTTTTCATACCCTCACCTGGACCCTGAACCCTCCCTGACCCCTAACCCTAACCCTAACCCGAACCCTAATCCTAACACTTCCCCGAAGCCTGACCCTCACCCGTCACCTAATCCTAACCCATACGCTAACACTAAACCGCGCCCTCACACGTACGCTCCCCGTAAAGCGTTGTGGTACCCTCAACTGGACCCTAAACCGTCCCCGTCCCCTAACCCTAACCCTAGCCCGAACCCTAACCCTAACCCTTCCCCGAAGCCTGACCCTCACACGTCCCCTAATCCTAACCCGTACGCTAACACGAACCCGTGCCCTCACACGTACGTTCCCCCTAAAGCGTTGTCGTACCCTCACCTGGACCCTAAACCGTCCCCATCTGCTAACCCTAACCCTAGCCCGAACCCTAAACCTAACCCTTCCTCGAAGCCTGACCCTCACCCGTCCACTAACCCTAACCCTAGCCCGAACACTAACCCTAACACTTCCCTGATGGCTGACCCTCACACGTCCCCTAATCCTAACCCGTACGCTAACGCTAACCTGCGCCCTCACACCTACGCTCCCACTAAAGTGTTGTCGTACCATCACGTGGACCTTAAACCGTCCCCGTCCCCTAACCCTAACCCTAGCCCGAACCCTAACCCTAACACTTCCCCGAAGCCTGACCCTCATACGTCCCCTAATCCTAACCCGTACGCTAACACTAACCCGCGCCCTCACACGTACGCTCCCCCTAAAGCGTTGTCGTACCCTCACCTGGACCCTAAACCGTCCCCGTCCCCTAAACCTAACCCTAGCCCGAACCCTAACCCTAACACTTCCCCGAAGCCTGACCCTCACCCGTCCCCGAATCCTAACCCGTACGCTAACACTAACCCGCGCCCTCACATGTACGCTCCCCCTAAAGCGTTGTCGTACCGTCACCAGGACCCTAAAACGTCCCCGTCCCGGAACCCTAACCCTAGCCCGAACCCTAACCCTAACCCTTCCCCGAAGCCTGACACACACCCGTTCTCTAATCCTAACCCGTACGCTAACAGTAACACTTGCCCTCACACGTACGCTCCCCCTAAAGCGTTGTCGTACCCTCACCTGGACCCTAAACCGTCTGCGTGCCCTAACCCTAACCCTAGCCCGAACCCTAACCCTAACCCTGCCCCGAATCCTGACCCTCACCCGTCCCCTAATCCTAACCCGTACGCTAACCCTAACCGACGTCCTGACATGTACGCTCCTCCTAAAGCGTTGTCGTACCCTCACCTGGACCCTAAACCGTCCCCGTCCCCTAACCCTAGCCCGAACCCTAACCCTAACCCTTCCCTGAAGCCTGACCCTCATGCGTCCCCTAATCCTACCCCGTACGCGAACACTAACCCACGCCCTCACACGTACACTCCCCCTAAAGCGTTGTCGTACCCTCACCTGAACCCTAAACCGTCCCCGTCCCCTAACCCTAACCCTAGCCCGAACCCTAACCCTAACACTTCCCTGAACCCTGACTCTCACCCATCCCCTAATCCTAACCCGTACGCTAACACTAACCCACGCCCTCACACGTACGCTCCCCCTAAAGAGTTGTCGTACCCTCACCTGAACCCTAAACCGTCCCCGTTCCCTAACCCTAACCCTAGCCCGAACCCTAACCATAACCCTTCCCAGAAGCCTGACCCTCACCCGTCCCATAATCCTAAACCGTACGCTAACACTAACCCGCACCCTCACACCTACGCTCCCCCTAAAGCGTTGTCGTACCCTCCTCTGGACCCTAAACCGTCCCCGTGCCCTAACCCTAACCCTAGCCCGAACCCTAACCCTAACCCTTCCCCGAAGCCTGACCCTCACTCGTCCCCTAATCCTAACCGGTACGCTAACACTAACCCGTGCCCTCACACGTACGTTCCCCCTAAAGCCTTGTCGTACCCTCACCTGGACCCTAAACCGTCCCCGTCCCCTAACCCTAACCCTAGCCCGAACCCTAAACCTAACCCTTCCCCGAAACCTGACCCTCAACCGTCCCTTAATCCTAACCCGTACGCTAACACTAACCCACGCGCTAACACGTACGCTCCCGCTAAAGTGTTGTTGTACTCTCACCTGGACCGTAAACCGTCCCCATCCCCTAACCCTAACTCTAGCCCGATCCCTAACCCTAACCTTTGCCCGAAGCCTGACCCTCACCAGTCCCCGAATCCTAACCCGTACGCTAACACTAACCCGTGCCCTCACACGTACGCTCCCCCTAAAGTGTTTTCATACCCTCACCTGGACCCTGAACCCTCCCTGACCCCTAACCCTAACCCTAACCCGAACCCTAATCCTAACACTTCCCCGAAGCCTGACCCTCACCCGTCCCCTAATCCTAACCCATACGCTAACACTAACCCGCGCCCTCACACGTACGCTCCCCGTAAAGTGTTGTAGTACCCTCAACTGGACCCTAAACCGTCCCCGTCCCCTAACCCTAACCCTAGCCCGAACCCTAACCCTAACCCTTCCCCGAAGCCTGACCCTCACCCGTCCCCTAATCCTAACCCGTACGCTAACACGAACCCGTGCCCTCACACGTACGTTCCCCCTAAAGCGTTGTCGTACCCTCACCTGGACCCTAAACCGTCCCCGTCTGCTAACCCTAACCCTAGGCCGAACACTAAACCTAACCCTTCCTCGAAGCCTGACCCTCACCCGTCCACTAACCCTAACCCTAGCCCGAACCCTAACCCTAACACTTCCCCGAAACCTGACTCTCACCCGTCCCCTAATCCTAACCCGTACGCTAACACTAACCCGCGCCTTCACACCTACGCTCCCCCTAAAGTGTTGTCGTACCCTCACCTGGACCCTAAACTGTCCCCGTCCCCTAAACCTAACCCTAACCCTAGCCCGAACCCTAACCCTAACCCTTCCCCGAAGCCTGACCCTCACCCGTCCCCGAATCCTAACCCGTACGCTAACACTAACCCGCGCCCTCACACCTACGCTCCCCCTAAAGCGTTGACGTACCCTCACCTGGACCCTAAACCGTCCCCGTCTGCTAACCCTAACCCTAGCCCGAACCCTAAACCTAACCCTTCCTCGAAGCCTGACCCTCACCCGTCCACTAACCCTAACCCTAGCCCGAACCCTAACCCTAACACTTCCCCGAAACCTGACTCTCACCCGTCCCCTAATCCTAACCCGTACGCTAACACTAACCCGCGCCTTCACACCTAAGCTCCCCCTAAAGTGTTGTCGTACCCTCACCTGGACCCTAAACCGTCCCCGTCCCGTAAACATAACCCTAACCCTAGCCCGAACCCTAACCCTAACCCTTCCCCGAAGCCTTACCCTCACCCGTCCCCGAATCCTAACCCGTACGCTAACACTAACCCGCGCCCTCACACCTACGCTCCCCCTAAAGCGTTGTCGTACCCTCACCTGGACCTTAAACCGTCCCCATCCCCTAAGCCTAACCCTAGCCCGAACCCTAACTCTAACACTTCCCTGATGCCTGACCCTCACACGTCCCCTAATCCTAACCCGTACGCTAACACTAACCTGCGCCCTCAGACCTACGCTCCCCCTAAAGCGTTGTCGTAACCTTACCTGGACCCTAAACCGTCCCCGTCCCCTAACCCTAGCCCGAACCCTAACCCTAACCCTTCCCCGAAGCCTGACCCTCACCTGTCCCATAATCCTAACCCGTATACTAACACTAACCCGCGCCCTCACACGTACGCTCCCCCTAAAGCGTTGTCGAACCCTCACCTGGACCCTAAACCGTCTCTGTCCCCTAACTCTAACCCTAGCCCGAACCCTAACCGTAACACTTCCCCGAAGCCTGACCCTCACCTGTCCCCTAATCCTAACCCGTACGCTAACACTAACACGTGCCCTCACACGTACCTTCCCCCTAAAGCGTTGTCGTACCCTCACCTGGACCCTAAACTGTCCCCGTCCCCTAACCTTAACCCTAGCCCGAACCCTAACCCTAACACTTCCCTGAAGCCTGACCCTCACCCGTCCCCTAATCCTAACCCGTACGCTAACACTAACCCGCGCCCTCACACGTACGCTCCCCCTAAAGCGTTGTCGTACACTCACCTGAACCCTAAACCGTCCCCGTCCCATAACCCTAACTCTAGCCCGAACCCTAGCCCTAACCCTTCCCAGAAGCCTGACCCTCACCTGTCCCATAATCCTAACCCGTACGCGAACACTAAACCGCGCCCTCACAAGTACAATCCCCCTAAAGCGTTGTCGTACCGTCACCTGCACCCTAAACCGTCCCCATCCCATAATCCTAACCCTAGTCCAAACCCTAACCCTAACCCTTCCCCAAAGCCTGACCCTCACCCGTCCCCTAATCCTAACCCGTACGCTAACACTAACCCGCGCCCTCACACGTACGCTCCCCCTAAAGCGTTGTCGTACACTCACCTGGAACCTAAACCGTCCCCGTCCCAAAACCCTAACCCTAGCCAGATCCCTAACCCTAACACTTCCCCGAAACCTGACCCTCACCCGTCCCGTAATCCTAATACGTATGCTAACACTAACCTGCGCCCTCACACCAGCGCTCCCCCTAAAGCGTTGTCGTACCCTCACCTGGACCCTAAACCGTCTCCGTCCCCTAAACCTAACCCTAGCCCGAACCCTAACCCTAACCCTGCCCCGAATCCTGACCCTTACCCGTCCCCTAATCCTAACCCGCACGCTAACACTAACCCACGCCATCACACGTACGCTCCCCCTCAAGCGTTGTCGTACCGTCACCAGGACCCTAAAACGTCACCGTCCCGGAACCCTAACCCTAGCCCGAACCCTAACCTTAACACTTCCCCGAAGCCTGACACACAGCCGTCCTCTAATCCTAACCCGTACGCGAACACTAACCCGCGCCCTCACATGTACGCTCTCTCTAAAGCGTTGTCGTACCGTCACCTGGACCCTAAACCGTCCCCGTCCCCTAACCCTAACCCTAGCCCGAACCCTAACCCTAACACTTCCCCGAAGCCTGACCCTCACACGTCCCCTAATCCTAACCCGTACGCTAACACTAACCCGCGCCCTCACACGTACGCTCCCCCTAAAGCGTTGTCGTACCGTCACCAGGACCCTAAAACGTCCCCGTCCCGGAACCCTAACCCTAGTCCGAACCCTAACCCTAACCCTTCCCCGAAGCCTGACACACACCCGTTCTCTAATCCTAACCCGTACGCTAACAGTAACACGCGCCCTCACACGTACGCTCCCCCTAAAGCGTTGTCGTACCCTCACCTGGACCCTAAACCGTCCGCGTGCCCTAACCCTAACCCTAGCCCGAACCCTAACCCTAACCCTGCCCCGAATCCTGACCCTCACCCGTCCCCTAATCCTAACCCGTACGCTAACACTAACCCGCGCCCTCACACCTACGCTCCCCCTAAAGCGTTGTCGTACCCTCACCTGGACCTTAAACCGTCCCCATCCCCTAACCCTTGCCCTAGCCCGAACCCTAACCCTAACACATCCCCGAAGCCTGACCCTCACACGTCCCCTAATCCTAACCCGTACGCTAACACTAACCTGCGCCCTCACACCTACGCTCCACCTAAAGCGTTGTCGTTCCCTCACCTGGACGCTAAACCGGCCAAGTCCCCTAACCCTAACCCTAGCCCGAACCCTAACCCTAACCCTTCCCCGAAGCCTGACCCTCACCCGTCCCATATTCCTAACCCGTATGCTAACACTAACCCGTGCCCTCACACGTACCTTCCCCCTAAAGCGTTGTCGTACCCTCACCTGGACCCTAAACCGTCCCCGTCCCCTAACCTTAACCCTAGCCCGAACCCTAACCCTAACACTTCCCCGAAGCCTGACCCTCACCCGCCCCCTAATCCTAACCCGTACGCTAACACTAACCCGCGCCTTCACACGTACGCTCCCCCTAAAGCGTTGTCGTACCCTCACCTGGACCCTAAACCGTCCCCGTCCCCTAAACCTAACCCTAGCCCGAACCCTAACCCTAACACTTCCCCGAAACCTGACTCTCACCCGTCCCCTAATCCTAACCCGTACGCTAACACTAACCCGCGCCCTCACACTTACGCTCCCACTAAAGTGTTGTCGTACACTCACGTGGACCTTAAACCGTCCCCGTCCCCTAACCCTAACCCTAGCCCGAACCCTAACCCTAACACTTCCCCGAAGCCTGACCCTCATACGTCCCCTAATCCTAACCCGTACGCTAACACTAACCCGCGCCCTCACACGTACGCTCCCCCTAAAGCGTTGTCGTACCCTCACCTGGACCCTAAACCGTCCCCGTCCCCGTCCCCTAACCCTAACCCTAGCCCGAACCCTAACCCTAACCCTTCCCGAAGCCTGACCCTCACCCGTCCCCGATCCTAACCCGTACGCTAACACTAACCCGCGCCCTCACACGTACGCTCCCCCTAAAGCGTTGTCGTACCGTCACCAGGACCCTAAAACGTCCCCGTCCCGGAACCCTAACCCTAGCCCGAACCCTAACCCTAACCCTTCCCCGAAGCCTGACACACACCCGTTCTCTAATCCTAACCCGTACGCTAACAGTAACACTTGCCCTCACACGTACGCTCCCCCTAAAGCGTTGTCGTACCCTCACCTGGACCCTAAACCGTCTGCGTGCCCTAAACCTAACCCTAGCCCGAACCCTAACCCTAACCCTGCCCCGAATCCTGACCCTCACCCGTCCCCTAATCCTAACCCGTACGCTAACCCTAACCGACGTCCTGACATGTACGCTCCTCCTAAAGCGTTGTCGTACCCTCACCTGGACCCTAAACCGTCCCCGTCCCCTAACCCTAGCCCGAACCCTAACCCTAACCCTTCCCTGAAGCCTGACCCTCACCCGTCCCCTAATCCTACCCCGTACGCGAACACTAACCCACGCCCTCACACGTACACTCCCCCTAAAGCGTTGTCGTACCCTCACCTGAACCCTAAACCGTCCCCGTCCCCTAACCCTAACCCTAGCCCGAACCCTAACCCTAACACTTCCCTGAACCCTGACTCTCACCCATCCCCTAATCCTAACCCGTACGCTAACACTAAACCACGCCCTCACACGTACGCTCCCCCTAAAGAGTTGTCGTACCCTCACCTGAACCCTAAACCGTCCCCGTTCCCTAACCCTAACCCTAGCCCGAACCCTAACCATAACCCTTCCCAGAAGCCTGACCCTCACCCGTCCCATAATCCTAACCCGTACGCTAAGACTAACCCGCACCCTCACACCTACGCTCCCCCTAAAGCGTTGTCGTACCCTCCTCTGGACCCTAAACCGTCCCCGTGCCCTAACCCTAACCCTAGCCCGAACCCTAACCCTAACCATTCCCCGAAGCCTGACCCTCACTCGTCCCCTAATCCTAACCCGTACGCTAACACTAACCCGTGCCCTCACACGTACGTTCCCCCTAAAGCCTTGTCGTACCCTCACCTGGACCCTAAACCGTCCCCGTCCCCTAACCCTAACCCTAGCCCGAACCCTAAACCTAACCCTTCCCCGAAACCTGACCCTCAACCGTCCCTTAATCCTAACCCGTACGCTAACACTAACCCCCGCGCTCACACGTACGCTCCCGCTAAAGTGTTGTTGTACTCTCACCTGGACCGTAAACCGTCCCCATCCCCTAACCCTAAATCTAGCCCGATCCCTAACCCTAACCTTTGCCCGAAGCCTGACACTCAACCGTCCCCGAATCCTAACCCGTACGCTAACACTAACCCGTGCCCTCACACGTACGCTCCCCCTAAAGTGTTTTCATACCCTCACCTGGACCCTGAACCCTCCCTGACCCCTAACTCTAACCCTAACCCGAACCCTAATCCTAACACTTCCCCGAAGCCTGACCCTCACCCGTCCCCTAATCCTAACCCATACGCTAACACTAACCCGCGCCCTCACACGTACGCTCCCCGTAAAGTGTTGTGGTACCCTCAACTGGACCCTAAACCGTCCCCGTCCCCTAACCCTAACCCTAGCCCGAACCCTAACCCTAACCCTTCCCCGAAGCCTGACCCTCACCCGTCCCCTAATCCTAACCCGTACGCTAACACGAACCCGTGCCCTCACACGTACGTTCCCCCTAAAGCGTTGTCGTACCCTCACCTGGACCCTAAACCGTCCCCGTCTGCTAACCCTAACACTAGCCCGAACACTAAACCTAACCATTCCTCGAAGCCTGACCCTCACCCGTCCACTAACCCTAACCCTAGCCCGAACCCTAACCCTAACACTTCCCCGAAACCTGACTCTAACCCGTCCCCTAATCCTAACCCGTACGCTAACACTAACCCGCGCCTTCACACCTACGCTCCCCCTAAAGTGTTGTCGTACCCTCACCTGGACCCTAAACCGTCCCCGTCCCCTAAACCTAACCCTAACCCTAGCCCGAACCCTAACCCTAACCCTTCCCCGAAGCCTGACCCTCACCCGTCCCCGAATCCTAACCCGTACGCTAACACTAACCCGCGCACTCACACCTACGCTCCACCTAAAGCGTTGTCGTACCCTCACCTGGACCCTAAACCGTCCCCGTCTGCTAACCCTAACCCTAGCCCGAACCCTAAACCTAACCCTTCCTCGAAGCCTGACCCTCACCCGTCCACTAACCCTAACCCTAGCCCGAACCCTAACCCTAACACTTCCCCGAAACCTGACTCTCACCCGTCCCCTAATCCTAACCCGTACGCTAACACTAACCCGCGCCTTCACACCTACGCTCCCCCTAAAGTGTTGTCGTACCCTCACCTGGACCCTAAACCGTCCCCGTCCCCTAAACCTAACCCTAACCCTAGCCCGAACCCTAACCCTAACCCTTCCCCGAAGCCTTACCCTCACCCGTCCCCGAATCCTAACCCGTACGCTAACACTAACCCGCGCCCTCACACCTACGCTCCCCCTAAAGCGTTGTCGTACCCTCACCTGGACCTTAAACCGTCCCCATCCCCTAAGCCTAACCCTAGCCCGAACCCTAACTCTAACACTTCCCTGATGCCTGACCCTCACACGTCCCCTAATCCTAACCCGTACGCTAACACTAACCTGCGCCCTCAGACCTACGCTCCCCCTAAAGCGTTGTCGTAACCTTACCTGGACCCTAAACCGTCCCCTTCCCCTAACCCTAACCCTAGCCCGAACCCTAACCCTAACCCTTCCCCGAAGCCTGACCCTCACCTGTCCCATAATCCTAACCCGTACACTAACACTAACCCGCGCCCTCACACGTACGCTCCCCCTAAAGCGTTGTCGAACCCTCACCTGGACCCTAAACCGTCTCTGTCCCCTAACTCTAACCCTAGCCCGAACCCTAACCGTAACACTTCCCCGAAGCCTGACCCTCACCTGTCCCCTAATCCTAACCCGTACACTAACACTAACACGTGCCCTCACACGTACCTTCCCCCTAAAGCGTTGTCGTACCCTCACCTGGACCCTAAACTGTCCCCGTCCCCTAACCTTAACCCTAGCCCGAACCCTAACCCTAACACTTCCCCGAAGCCTGACCCTCACCCGTCCCCTAATCCTAACCCGTACGCTAACACTAACCCGCGCCCTCACACGTACGCTCCCCCTAAAGCGTTGTCGTACCCTCACCTGAACCCTAAACCGTCCCCGTCCCATAACCCTAACTCTAGCCCGAACCCTAGCCCTAACCCTTCCCAGAAGCCTGACCCTCACCTGTCCCATAATCCTAACCCGTACGCGAACACTAAACCGCGCCCTCACAAGTACAATCCCCCTAAAGCGTTGTCGTACCGTCACCTGCACCCTAAACCGTCCCCATCCCATAATCCTAACCCTAGTCCAAACCCTAACCCTAACACTTCCCCAAAGCCTGACCCTCACCCGTCCCCTAATCCTAACCCGTACGCTAACAGTAACACGCGCCCTCACACATACGCTCCCCCTAAAGCGTTGTCGTACACTCACCTGGACCCTAAACCGTCCGCGTGCCCTAACCCTAACCCTAGCCCGAACCCTAACCCTAACACTTCCCCGAAGCCTGACCCTCACCCGTCCCATAGTCCTAACACGTATGCTAACACTAACCTGCGCCCTCACACCTACGCTCCCCCTAAAGCGTTGTCGTACCCTCACCTGGACCCTAAACCGTCCCCGTCCCCTAACCCTAACCCTAGCCCGAACGCTAAGCCTAACCCTTCCCCGAAGCCTGACCCTCACCCGTCCCATAATCCTAACCCGTACGCTAACACTAACCCACGCCCTCACACGTACGCTCCCCCTAAAGCGTTGTCGTACCGTCACCAGGACCCTAAAACGTCACCGTCCCGGAACCCTAACCCTAGCCCGAACCCTAACCCTAACACTTCCC
Organism: Lagenorhynchus albirostris; assembly: GCF_949774975.1. NCBI lineage: Eukaryota > Metazoa > Chordata > Mammalia > Artiodactyla > Delphinidae > Lagenorhynchus > Lagenorhynchus albirostris. The sequence goes on along the minus strand of NW_026783557.1, from coordinate 176,232 downwards.
CAAAGCCTGACACACAGCCGTCCTCTAATCCTAACCCGTACGCGAACACTAACCCGCGCCCTCACACGTACGCTCTCTCTAAAGCGTTGTCGTACCGTCACCTGGACCCTAAACCTTCCCCGTCCCCTAACCCTAACCCTAGCCCGAACCCTAACCCTAACACTTCCCCAAAGCCTGACCCTCACCCGCACCCTAATCCTAACCCGTACGCTAACACTAACCCGCGCCCTCACACGTACGCTCCCCCTAAAGCGTTGTCGTACCGTCACCAGGACCCTAAAACGTCCCCGTCCCGGAACCCTAACCCTAGTCCGAACCCTAAGCCTAACTCTTCCCCGAAGCCTGACACACACCCGTTCTCTAATCCTAACCCGTACGCTAACAGTAACACGCGCCCTCACACGTACGCTCCCCCTAAAGCGTTGTCGTACCCTCACCTGGACCCTAAACCGTCCGCGTGCCCTAACCCTAACCCTAGCCCGAACCCTAACCCTAACCCTGCCCCGAATCCTGACCCTCACCCGTCCCCTAATCCTAACCCGTACGCTAACACTAACCCATGTCCTGACACGTACGCTCCTCCTAAAGCGTAGTCGTACCCTCACCTGGACCCTAAACCGTCCCCGTCCCCTAACCCTATCCCGAACCCTAACCCTAACCCTTCCCCGAAGCCTGACCCTAAGCCGTCCCCTAATCCTAACCCGTACGCGAACACTAACCCGCGCCCTCACACGTACGCTCCCCCTAAAGCGTTGTCGTACCGTCACCTGGACCCTAAACCTTCCCCGTCCCCTAACCCTAACCCTAGCCCGAACCCTAACCCTAACACTTCCCCGAAGCCTGACCCTCACCCGCACCCTAATCCTAACCCGTACGCTAACACTAACCCACGCCCTCACATGTACGCTTCCCCTAAAGCGTTGTCGTACCCTCACCTGGACCCTAAACCGTCCCCGTCCCCTAACCCTAACCCTAGCCCGAACCCTAAACCGAACACTTCCCCGAAACCTGACACTCACCCGTCCCCTAATCCTAACACGTACGCTAACACTAACACGCGCCCTCACACCTACGCTCCCCCTAAAGCGTTGTCGTACCCTCACATGGACCTTAAACCGTCCCCATCCCCTAAGCCTAACCCTAGCCCGAACCCTAACCCTAACACTTCCCCGAAGCCTGACCCTCACACGTCCCCTAATCCTAACTCGTTCGGTAACACTAACCTGTGCCCTCACACCTACGCTCCCCCTAAAGCGTTGTCGTACCCTTACCTGGACCCTAAAGTGTCCCTGTCCCCTAACCCTAACCCTAGCCCGAACCCTAACCCTAACACTTCCCCGAAGCCTGACCCTCACCCGTCCCATAATCCTAACCCGTACGCTAACACTAACCCGCGCCCTCACACGTACACTCCCCCTAAAGCGTTGTCGAACCCTCACCTGGACCCTAAACCGTCTCTGTCCCCTAACTCTAACCCTAGCCCGAACCCTAACCCTAACACTTCCCCGAAGCCTGACCCTCACCCGTCCCGTAATCCTAACCCGTACGCTAACACTAACCCGTGCCCTCACACGTACCTTCCCCCTAAAGCGTTGTCGTACCCTCACCTGGAACCTAAACCGTCCCCGTCCCTTAACCTTAACCCTAGCCCGAACTCTAACCCTAACACTTACCAGAAGCCTGACCCTCACCCGTCCCCAAATCCTAACCCGTACGCTAACACTAACCCGCGCCCTCACACGTACGCTCCCCCTAAAGCGTTGTCGTACCCTCACCTGGACCCTAAACCGTCCCCGTCCCCGTCCCCTAACCCTAACCCTAGCCCGAACCCTAACCCTAACCCTTCCCCGAAGCCTGACCCTCACCCGTCCCCGAATCCTAACCCGTACGCTAACAGTAACCCGCGCCCTCACACGTACGCTCCCCCTAAAGCGTTGTCGTACCGTCACCAGGACCCTAAAACGTCCCCGTCCCGGAACCCTAACCCTAGCCCGAACCCTAACCCTAACCCTTCCCCGAAGCCTGACACACACCCGTTCTCTAATCCTAACCCGTACGCTAACAGTGACACACGCCCTCACACTTACGCTCCCTCTAAAGCGTTGTCGTACACTCACCTGGACCCTAAACCGTCTGCGTGCCCTAACCCTAACCCTAGCCCGAACCCTAACCCTAACCCTGCCCCGAATCCTGACCCTCACCCGTCCCCTAATCCTAACACGTACGCTAACCCTAACCCACGTCCTGCCACGTACGCTCCTCCTAAAGCGTTGTCGTACCCTCACCTAGACCCTAAACCGTCCCCGTCCCCTAACCCTAGCCCGAACCCTAACCCTAACACTTCCCCGAAGCCTGACCCTCACCCGTCCCCTAATCCTAACCCGTACGCGAACACTAACCCGCGCCCTCACAAGTACGCTCCCCCTAAAGCGTTGTCGTACCCTCACCTGGACCCTAAACCGTCCCCGTCCCCTAAACCTAACCCTAGCCCGAACCCTAACCCTAACACTTCCCCTAACCCTGACTCTCACCCGTCCCCTATTCCTAACCCGTACGCTAACACTAACCCGCGCCCTCACACCTACGCTCCCACTAAAGTGTTGTCGTACCCTCACCTGGACCTTAAACCGTCCCCGTCCCCTAACCCTAACCCTGGCCCGAACCCTAACCCTAACACTTCCCCGAAGCCTGACCCTCACCCGTCCCCTAATCCTAACCCGTACGCGAACACTAACCCGCGCCCTCACACGTACGCTCCCCCTAAAGCGTTGTCGTACCGTCACCTGGACCCTAAACCTTCCCCGTCCCCTAACCCTAACCGTAGCCAGAACCCTAACCCTAACACTTCCCCGAAGCCTGACCCTCACCCGCACCCTAATCCTAACCCGTACGCTAACACTAACCCGCACCCTCACATGTACGCTCCCCCTAAATCGTTGTCGTACCCTCACCTGGACCCTAAACCGTCCCCGTCCCCTAACCCTAACCCTAGCCCGAACCCTAAACCTAACAATTCCCCGAAACCTGACTCTCACCCGTCACCTAATCCTAACCCGTACGCTAACACTAACCCGCGCCCCCACACCTACGCTCCCCCTAAAGCGTTGTCGTACCCTCACCTGGACCTTAAACCTTCCCCGTCCCCTAACCATAACCCTAGCCCGATCCCTAACCCTAACACTTCCCCTAACCCTGACTCTCACCCGTCCCCTATTCCTAACCCGTACGCTAACACTAACCCGCGCCCTCACACCTACGCTCCCACTAAAGTGTTGTCGTACCCTCACCTGGACTCTAAACCGTCCGCGTGCCCTAACCCTAACCCTAGCCCGAACCCTAACCCTAACCCTGCCCCGAATCCTGACCCTCACCCGTCCCCTAATCCTAACACGTACGCTAACCCTAACCCATGTCCTGACACGTACGCTCCTCCTAAAGCGTTGTCGTACTCTCACCAGGACCCTAAACCGTCCCCGTCCCCTAACCCTAGCCCGAACCCTAACCCTAACCCTTCCCCGAAGCCTGACCCTCACCCGTCCCCTAATCCTAACCCGTACGCGAACACTAACCCGCGCCCTCACACGTACGCTCCCCCTAAAGCGTTGTCGTACCGTCACCTGGACCCTAAACCTTCCCCGTCCCCTAACCCTAACCGTAGCCAGAACCCTAACCCTAACACTTCCCGGAAGCCTGACCCTCACCCGCACCCTAATCCTAACCCGTACGCTAACACTAACCCGCGCCCTCACATGTACGCTCCCCCTAAATCGTTGTCGTACCCTCACCTGGACCCTAAACCGTCCCCGTCCCCTAACCCTAACCCTAGCCCGAACCCTAAACCTAACAATTCCACGTAACCTGACTCTCACCCGTCACCTAATCCTAACCCGTACGCTAACACTAACCCGCGCCCTCACACCTACGCTCCCCCTAAAGCGTTGTCGTACCCTCACCTGGACCTTAAACCGTCCCCATCCCCTAACCATAACCCTAGCCCGATCCCTAACCCTAACACTTCCCCGAAGCCTGACCCTCACCCGTCCCCGAATCCTAAACCGTACGCTAACACTAACCCGCGCCCTCACACGTACGCACCCCCTAAAGCGTTGTCGTACCGTCACCAGGACCCTAAAACGTCCCCGTCCCGGAACCCTAACCCTAGCCCGAACCCTAACCCTAACCCTTCCCCGAAGCCTGACACCCACCAGTTCTCTAATCCTAACCCGTACGCTAACAGTAACACTCGCCCTCACACGTACGCTCCCCCTAAAGCGTTGTCGTACCCTCACCTGGACCCTAAACCGTCCGTGTGCCCTAACCCTAACCCTAGCCCGAACCCTAACCCTAACCCTGCCCCGAATCCTGACCCTCACCCGTCCCATAATCCTAACCCATACGCTAACCCTAACCCATGTCCTGACACGTACGCTCCTCCTAAAGCGTTGTCGTACCCTCACCTGGATCCTAAACCGTCCCCGTCTCCTAACCCTTGCCTGAACCCTAACCCTAACCCTTCCCCGAAGCCTGACCCTCACCCGTCCGCTAATCCTAACCCGTACGCGAACACTAACCCGAGCCCTCACACGTACGCTCCCCCTAAAGCGTTGTCGTACCGTCACCTGGACCCTAAACCTTCCCCGTTCCCTAACCCTAACCATAGCCCGAACCCTAACCCTAACACTTCCCCAAAGCCTGACCCTCACCCGCACCCTAATCCTAAACCGTACGCTAACACTAACCCGCGCCCTCACACGTACGCTCCCCCTAAAGCGTTGTCGTACCCTCACCTGGACCCTAAACCGTCTGCGTGCCCTAACACTAACCCTAGCCCGAACCCTAACCCTAACCCTGCCCCGTATCCTGACCCTCACCCGTCCCCTAATCCTAACCCGTACGCTAACCCTAACCCACGTCCTGACACGTACGCTCCTCCTAAAGCGTTGTCGTACCCTCACCTGGACCCTAAACCGTCCCTGTCCCCTAACCCTAGGCCGAACCCTAACCCTAACCCTTACCCGAAGCCTGACCCTCACCCGTCCCCTAATCCTAACCCGTACGCGAACACTAACCCGCGCCCTCACACGTACGCTCCCCCTAAAACGCTGTCGTACCGTCACCTGGACCCTAAACCTTCCCCGCCCCTAACCCTAACCCTAGCCCGAACCCTAACCCTAACACTTCCCCGAAGCCTGACCCTCACCCTCACCCTAATCCTAACCCGTACGCTAACACTAACCCGCGCCCTCACATGTACGCTCCCCCTAAAGCATTGTCGTACCCTCACCTGGACCCTAAACCGTCCCGTCCCCTATCCCTAACCCTAGCCCGAACCGTAAACCTAACACTTCCCCGAAACCTGACTCTCACCCGTCCCCTAATCCTAACCCGTACGCTAACACTAACCCGCACACTCACACCTACGCTCCCGCTAAAGCGTTGTCGTACCCTCAACTGGACCCTAAACCGTCCCCGTCCCCTAACCCTAACCCTAGCCCGAACCCTAACCATAACCCTTCCCCAAAGCCTGACCCTCACCCGTCCCATATTCCTAACCCGTACGCTAACACTAACCCGCGCCCTCACACGTACGCTCCACCAAAGCGTTGTCGAACCCTCACCTGGACCCTAAACCGTCTCTGTCCCCTAACCCTAACCCTAGAGCGAACCCTAACCCTAACACTTCCCCGAAGCCTGACCCTCACCCGTCCCCTAATCCTAACCCGTACGCTAACACTAACCCATGCCCTAACACGTACCTTCCCCCTAAAGCGTTGTCGTACCCTCACTTGGATCCTAAACCGTCCCCGTCCCCTAACCTTAACGCTAGCCCGAACCCTAACCCTAAAACTTCCCCGAAGCCTGACACTCACCCGCCCCCTAATCCTAACCCGTACGGTAACAGTAACACGCGCCCTCACACGTACGCTCCCCCTAAAGCGTTGTCGTACCCTCACCTGGACCCTAAACCGTCCGCGTGCCCTAACCCTAACCCTTGCCCGAACCCTAACCCTAACACTGCCCCGAATCCTGACCCTCACCCGTCCCCTAATCCTAACCCGTACGCTAACCCTAACCCATGTCCTGACACGTACGCTCCTCCTAAAGCGTTGTCGTACCCTCACCTGGACCCTAAACCGTCCCCGTCCCCTAACCCTAGCCCGAACCCTAACCCTAACCCATCCCCGAAGCCTGACCCTCACCCGTCCCCTAATCCTAACCCGTACGCGAACACTAACCCGCGCCCTCACACGTACGCTCCCCCTAAAGCGTTGTCGTACCCTCAACTGGACCCTAAACCTTCCCCGTCCCCTAACCCTAACCCTAGCCCGAACCCTAACCCTAACACTTCCCCGAAGCCTGACCCTCACCCGCACCCTAATCCTAACCCGTAAGCTAACACTAACCCGCGCCCTCACATGTACGCTCCCCCTAAAGCGTTGTCGTACCCTCACCTGGACCCTAAACCGTCCCCGTCCCCTAACCCTAACCCTAGCCCGATCCCTAAACCGAACACTTCCCCGAAACCTGACACTCACCCGTCCCCTAATCCTAACCCGTACGCTAACACTAACACGCGCCCTCACACCTACGCTTCCCCTAAAGCGTTGTCGTACCCTCACCTGGACCTTAAACCGTCCCAATCCCCTAACCCTAACCCTAGCCCAAACCCTAACCCTAACACTTCCCCGAAGCCTGACCCTCACACGTCCCCTAATCCTAACCCGTACGCTAACACTAACCTGCGCCCTCACACCTACGCTCCCCCTAAAGCGTTGTCGTACCCTCACCTGGACCCTAAACCGTCCCCGTACCCTAACCCTAACCCTAGCCCGAACACTAACCCTAAAACTTCCCCAATGCCTGACCATCACCCGCACCCTAATCCTAACCCGTACGCTAACACTAACCCGCGCCCTCACACGTACGCTCCCCCTAAAGCGTTGTCGTACCCTCACCTGGACCCTAAACCGTCTGCGTGCCCTAACCCTAACCCTAGCCCGAACCCTAACCCTAACCCTGCCCCGTATCCTGACCCTCACCCGTCCCCTAATCCTAACCCGTACGCTAACCCTAACCCACGTCCTGACACGTACGCTCCCCCTAAAGCGTTGTCGAACCCTCACCTGGACCCTAAACCGTCTCTGTCCCCTAACTCTAACCCTAGCCCGAACCCTAACCCTAACACTTCCCCGAAGCCTGACCCTCACCCGTACCGTAATCTTAACCCGTACGCTAACAATAACCCGTGCCCTCACACGTACCTTCCCCCTAAAGCGTTGTCGTACCCTCACCTGGACCCTAAACCGTCCCCGTCCCCTAACCTTAACCCTAGCCCGAACTCTAACCCTAACACTTACCAGAAGCCTGACCCTCACCCGTCCCCAAATCCTAACCCGTACGCTAACACTAACCCGCGCCCTCACACGTACGCTCCCCCTAAAGCGTTGTCGTACCCTCACCTGGACCCTAAACCGTCCCCGTCCCCGTCCCCTAACCCTAACCCTAGCCCGAACCCTAACCCTAACACTTCCCCGAAGCCTGACCCTCACCCGTCCCCGAATCCTAACCCGTACGCTAACACTAACCCGCGCCCTCACACGTACGCTCCCCCTAAAGCGTTGTCGTACCGTCACCAGGACCCTAAAACGTCCCCGTCCCGGAACCCTAACCCTAGCCCGAACCCTAACCCTAACCCTTCCCCGAAGCCTGACACACACCCGTTCTCTAATCCTAACCCGTACGCTAACTGTGACACGCGCCCTCACACTTACGTTCCCCCTAAAGCGTTGTCGTACCCTCACCTGGACCCTAAACCGTCTGCGTGCCCTAACCCTAACCCTAGCCCGAACCCTAACCCTAACCCTGCCCCGAATCCTGACCCTCACCCGTCCCCTAATCCTAACACGTACGCTAACCCTAACCCACGTCCTGACACGTACGCTCCTCCTAAAGCGTTGTCGTACCCTCACCTGGACCCTAAACCGTCCCCGTCCCCTAACCCTAGCCCGAACCCTAACCCTAACCCTTCCCCGAAGCCTGACCCTCACCCGTCCCCTAATCCTAACCCGTACGCGAACACTAACCCGCGCCCTCACACGTACGCTCCCCCTAAAGCGTTGTCGTACCATCACCTGGACCCTAAACCTTCCCCGTCCCCTAACCCTAACCGTAGCCAGAACCCTAACCCTAACACTTCCCCGAAGCCTGACCCTCACCCGCACCCTAATCCTAACCCGTACGCTAACACTAACCCGCGCCCTCACATGTACGCTCCCCCTAAAGCGTTGTCGTACCCTCACCTGGACCCTAAACCGTCCCCGTCCCCTAACCCTAACCCTAGCCCGAACCCTAACCCTAACACTTCCCCTAACCCTGACTCTCACCCGTCCCCTATTCCTAACCCGTACGCTAACACTAACCCGCGCCCTCACACCTACGCTCCCACTAAAGTGTTGTCGTACCCTCACCTGGACCTTAAACCGTCCCCGTCCCCTAATCCTAACCCTAGCCCGAACCCTAACCCTAACACTTCCCCGAAGCCTGACCCTCACACGTCCCCTAATCCTAACCCATACGCTAACACTAACCCGCGCCCTCACACGTACGCTCCCCCTAAAGCGTTGTCGTACCGTCACCAGGACCCTAAAACGTCCCCGTCCCGGAACTCTAACCCTAGTCCGAACCCTAACCCTAACCCTTCCCCGAAGCCTGACACACACCCGTTCTCTAATCCTAACCCGTACGCTAACAGTAACACGCGCCCTCACACGTACGCTCCCCCTAAAGCGTTGTCGTACCCTCACCTGGACCCTAAACCGTCCGTGTGCCCTAACCCTAACCCTAGCCCGAACCCTAACCCTAACCCTGCCCCGAATCCTGACCCTCACCCGTCCCCTAATCCTAACCCGTACGCTAACCCTAACCCATGTCCTGACACGTACGCTCCTCCTAAAGCGTTGTCGTACACTCACCTGGACCCTAAACCGTCCCCGTCCCCTAACCCTAGCCCGAACCCTAACCCTAACACTTCCCCGAAGCCTGACCCTCACCCGTCCCCTAATCCTAACCCGTACGCGAACACTAACCCGCGCCCTCACACGTACGCTCCCCCTAAAGCATTGTCGTACCGTCACCTGGACCCTAAACCTTCCCCGTCCCCTAACCCTAACCCTAGCCCGAACCCTAACCCTAACACTTCCCCGAAGCCTGACCCTCACCCGCACCCTAATCCTAACCCGTACGCTAACACTAAACCGCGCCCTCACACGTACGCTCCCCCTAAAGCGTTGTCGTACCCTCACCTGGACCCTAAACCGTCCCCGTCCCCTAACCCTAATCCTAGCCCGAACCCTAAACCGAACACTTCCCCGAAACCTGACTCTCACCCGTCCCCTAATCCTAACACGTACGCTAACACTAACACGCGCCCTCACACCTACGCTCCCCCTAAAGCGTTGTCGTACCCTCACCTGGACCTTAAACCGTCCCCATCCCCTAACCCTAACCCTAGCCCGAACCCTAACACTAACACTTCCCCGAAGCCTGACCCTCACACGTCCCCTAATCCTAACCCGTACGCTAACACTAACCTGCGCCCTCACACCTACGCTCCCCCTAAAGCGTTGTCGTACCCTCACCTGGACCCTAAACCGTCCCCGTCCCCTAACGCTAACCCTAGCCCGAACCCTAACCCTAACCCTTCCCCGAAGCCTGACCCTCACCTGTCCCCGAATCCTAACCCGTACGCTAACACTAACCCACGCCCTCACACGTACGCTCACCCTAAAGCGTTGTCGAACCCTCACCTGATCCCTAAACCGTCTCTGTCCCCTAACCCTAACCCTAGCTCGAACCCTAACCCTAACACTTCCCCGAAGCCTGACCCTCACCCGCCCCCTAATCCTAACCCGTACGCTAACACTAACCCGCGCCTTCACACGTACGCTCCCCCTAAAGCGTTGTCGTACCGTCACCTGGACCCTAAACCGTCCCCGTCCCCTAAACCTAACCCTAGCCCGAACCCTAACCCTAACACTTCCCCTAACCCTGACTCTCACCCGTCCCCTAATCCTAACCCGTACGCTAACAGTAACCCGCGCCCTCACTCCTACGCTCCCACTAAAGTGTTGTCGTACCCTCACCTGGACCTTAAACCGTCCCCGTGCCCTAACCCTAACCCTAGACCGAACCCTAACCCTAACACTTCCCCGAAGCCTGACCCTCACACGTCCCCTAATCCTAACCCGTACGCTAACACTAACCGGCGCCCTCACACGTACGCTCCCCCTAAAGCGTTGTCGTACCGTCACCAGGACCCTAAAACGTCCCCGTCCCGGAACCCTAACCCTAGCCCGAACCCTAACCCTAACCCTTCCCCGAAGCCTGACACCCACCCGTTCTCTAATCCTAACCCGTACGCTAACAGTAACACGCGCCCTCACACGTACGCTCCCCCTAAAGCGTTGTCGTACCCTCACCTGGACCCTAAACCGTCCGTGTGCCCTAACCCTAACCCTAGCCCGAACCCTAACCCTAACACTGCCCCGAATCCTGACCCTCACCCGTCCCCTAATCCTAACCCGTACGCTAACCCTAACCCACGTCCTGAGACGTACGCTCCTCCTAAAGCGTTGTGTACCTTCACCTGGACCCTAAACCGTCCCCGTCTCCTAACCCTAGCCTGAACCCTAACCCTAACCCTTCCCCGAAGCCTGACCCTCACCCGTCCCCTAATCCTAACCCGTACGCGAACACTAACCCGCGCCCTCACACGTACGCTCCCCCTAAAGCGCTGTCGTACCGTCACCTGGACCCTAAACCTTCCCCGCCCCTAACCCTAACCCTAGCCCGAACCCTAACCCTAACACTTCCCCGAAGCCTGACCCTCACCCGCACCCTAATCCTAACCCGTACGCTAACACTAACCCGCGCCCTCACATGTACGCTTCCCCTAAAGCGTTGTCGTACCCTCACCTGGACCCTAAACCGTCCCCGTCCCCTAACCCTAACCCTAGCCCGAACCCTAAACCTAACACTTCCCCGAAACCTGACTCTCACCCGTCCCCTAATCCTAACCCGTACGCTAACACTAACCCGCACCCTCACACCTACGCTCCCCCTAAAGCGTTGTCGTACCCTCAACTGGACCCTAAACCGTCCCCGTCCCCTAACCCTAACCCTAGCCCGAACCCTAACCCTAACCCTTCCCCGAAGCCTGACCCTCACTCGTCCCATAATCCTAACCCGTACGCTAACACTAACCCGCGCCCTCACACGTACGCTCCACCAAAGCGTTGTCGAAGCCTCACCTGGACCCTAAACCGTCTCTGTCCCCTAACTCTAACCCTAGCGCGAACCCTAACCCTAACACTTCCCCGAAGCCTGACCCTCACCTGTCCCCTAATCCTAACCCATACGCTAACACTAACCCATGCCCTAACACGTACCTTCCCCCTAAAGCGTTGTCGTACCCTCACTTGGATACTAAACCGTCCCCGTCCCCTAACCTTAACGCTAGCCCGAACCCTAACACTTCCCCGAAGCCTGACACACAGCCGTCCTCAAATCCTAACCCGTACGCGAACACTAACCCGCGCCCTCACACGTACGCTCCCCCTAAAGCATTGTCGTACCCTCACCTGGACCCTAAACCGTCCCCGTCCCCTAACCCTAACCCTAGCCCGAACCCTAACCCTAACACTTCCCCGAAACCTGACTCTCACCCGTCCCCTAATCCTAACCCGTACGCTAACTCTAACCCGCGCCCTCACACCTACGCTCCCCCTAAAGCGTTGTCGTACCCTCACCTGGACCTTAAAAATCCCCATCCCCTAAGCCTAACCCTAGCCCGAACCCTAACCCTAACACTTCCCCGAAGCCTGACACTCTCACGTCCCCTAATCCTAACTCGAACGTTAACACTAACCTGCGCCCTCACACCTACGCTCCCCCTAAAGCGTTGTCGTACCCTTACCTGGACCCTAAACCGTTCCCGTCCCCTAACCCTAACCCTAGCCCGAACCCTAACCCTAAACCTTCCCCGAAGCCTGACCCTCACCCGTCCCATAATCCTAACCCGTACGCTAACACTAACCCGCGCCCTCACACGTACGCTCCCCCTAAAGCGTTGTCGTACCCTCACCTGGACCCTAAACCGTCCCCGTCCCGTAACCCTAGCCCAAACCCTAACCCTAACCCTTCCCCGAAGCCTGACCCTCACCCGTCCCCTAATCCTAACCCGTACGCGAACACTAACCCGCGCCCTCACACGTACGCTCCCCCTAAAGCGTTGTCGTACCGTCACCTGGACCCTAAACCTTCCCCGTCCCCTAACCCTAACCCTAGCGCGAACCCTAACCCTAAGACTTCCCCGAAGCCTGACCCTCACCCGCACCCTAATCCTAACCCGTACGCTAACACTAACCCGCGCCCTCACATGTACGCTCCCCCTAAAGCGTTGTCGTACCCTCACCTGGACCCTAAACCGTCCCCGTCCCCGTCCCCTAACCCTAACCCTAGCCCGAACCCTAACCCTAACACTTCCCCGAAGCCTGACCCTCACCCGTCCCCGAATCCTAACCCGTACGCTAACACTAACCCGCGCCCTCACACGTACGCTCCCCCTAAAGCGTTGTCGTACCGTCACCAGGACCCTAAAACGTCCCCGTCCCGGAACCCTAACCCTAGCCCGAACCCTAACCCTAACCCTTCCCCGAAGCCTGACACACACCCGTTCTCTAATCCTAACCCGTACGCTAACTGTGACACGCGCCCTCACACTTACGTTCCCCCTAAAGCGTTGTCGTACCCTCACCTGGACCCTAAACCGTCTGCGTGCCCTAACCCTAACCCTAGCCCGAACCCTAACCCTAACCCTGCCCCGAATCCTGACCCTCACCCGTCCCCTAATCCTAACACGTACGCTAACCCTAACCCACGTCCTGACACGTACGCTCCTCCTAAAGCGTTGTCGTACCCTCACCTGGACCCTAAACTGTCCCCGTCCCCTAACCCTAGCCCGAACCCTAACCCTAACCCTTCCCCGAAGCCTGACCCTCACCCGTCCCCTAATCCTAACCCGTACGCGAACACTAACCCGCGCCCTCACACGTACGCTCCCCCTAAAGCGTTGTCGTACCATCACCTGGACCCTAAACCTTCCCCGTCCCCTAACCCTAACCGTAGCCAGAACCCTAACCCTAACACTTCCCCGAAGCCTGACCCTCACCCGCACCCTAATCCTAACCCGTACGCTAACACTAACCCGCGCCCTCACATGTACGCTCCCCCTAAAGCGTTGTCGTACCCTCACCTGGACCCTAAACCGTCCCCGTCCCCTAACCCTAACCCTAGCCCGAACCCTAACCCTAACACTTCCCCTAACCCTGACTCTCACCCGTCCCCTATTCCTAACCCGTACGCTAACACTAACCCGCGCCCTCACACCTACGCTCCCACTAAAGTGTTGTCGTACCCTCACCTGGACCTTAAACCGTCCCCGTCCCCTAATCCTAACCCTAGCCCGAACCCTAACCCTAACACTTCCCCGAAGCCTGACCCTCACACGTCCCCTAATCCTAACCCATACGCTAACACTAACCCGCGCCCTCACACGTACGCTCCCCCTAAAGCGTTGTCGTACCGTCACCAGGACCCTAAAACGTCCCCGTCCCGGAACTCTAACCCTAGTCCGAACCCTAACCCTAACCCTTCCCCGAAGCCTGACACACACCCGTTCTCTAATCCTAACCCGTACGCTAACAGTAACACGCGCCCTCACACGTACGCTCCCCCTAAAGCGTTGTCGTACCCTCACCTGGACCCTAAACCGTCCGTGTGCCCTAACCCTAACCCTAGCCCGAACCCTAACCCTAACCCTGCCCCGAATCCTGACCCTCACCCGTCCCCTAATCCTAACCCGTACGCTAACCCTAACCCATGTCCTGACACGTACGCTCCTCCTAAAGCGTTGTCGTACACTCACCTGGACCCTAAACCGTCCCCGTCCCCTAACCCTAGCCCGAACCCTAACCCTAACACTTCCCCGAAGCCTGACCCTCACCCGTCCCCTAATCCTAACCCGTACGCGAACACTAACCCGCGCCCTCACACGTACGCTCCCCCTAAAGCATTGTCGTACCGTCACCTGGACCCTAAACCTTCCCCGTCCCCTAACCCTAACCCTAGCCCGAACCCTAACCCTAACACTTCCCCGAAGCCTGACCCTCACCCGCACCCTAATCCTAACCCGTACGCTAACACTAAACCGCGCCCTCACACGTACGCTCCCCCTAAAGCGTTGTCGTACCCTCACCTGGACCCTAAACCGTCCCCGTCCCCTAACCCTAATCCTAGCCCGAACCCTAAACCGAACACTTCCCCGAAACCTGACTCTCACCCGTCCCCTAATCCTAACACGTACGCTAACACTAACACGCGCCCTCACACCTACGCTCCCCCTAAAGCGTTGTCGTACCCTCACCTGGACCTTAAACCGTCCCCATCCCCTAACCCTAACCCTAGCCCGAACCCTAAAACTAACACTTCCCCGAAGCCTGACCCTCACACGTCCCCTAATCCTAACCCGTACGCTAACACTAACCTGCGCCCTCACACCTACGCTCCCCCTAAAGCGTTGTCGTACCCTCACCTGGACCCTAAACCGTCCCCGTCCCCTAACGCTAACCCTAGCCCGAACCCTAACCCTAACCCTTCCCCGAAGCCTGACCCTCACCTGTCCCCGAATCCTAACCCGTACGCTAACACTAACCCACGCCCTCACACGTACGCTCACCCTAAAGCGTTGTCGAACCCTCACCTGATCCCTAAACCGTCTCTGTCCCCTAACCCTAACCCTAGCTCGAACCCTAACCCTAACACTTCCCCGAAGCCTGACCCTCACCCGCCCCCTAATCCTAACCCGTACGCTAACACTAACCCGCGCCTTCACACGTACGCTCCCCCTAAAGCGTTGTCGTACCGTCACCTGGACCCTAAACCGTCCCCGTCCCCTAAACCTAACCCTAGCCCGAACCCTAACCCTAACACTTCCCCTAACCCTGACTCTCACCCGTCCCCTAATCCTAACCCGTACGCTAACAGTAACCCGCGCCCTCACTCCTACGCTCCCACTAAAGTGTTGTCGTACCCTCACCTGGACCTTAAACCGTCCCCGTGCCCTAACCCTAACCCTAGACCGAACCCTAACCCTAACACTTCCCCGAAGCCTGACCCTCACACGTCCCCTAATCCTAACCCGTACGCTAACACTAACCGGCGCCCTCACACGTACGCTCCCCCTAAAGCGTTGTCGTACCGTCACCAGGACCCTAAAACGTCCCCGTCCCGGAACCCTAACCCTAGCCCGAACCCTAACCCTAACCCTTCCCCGAAGCCTGACACCCACCCGTTCTCTAATCCTAACCCGTACGCTAACAGTAACACGCGCCCTCACACGTACGCTCCCCCTAAAGCGTTGTCGTACCCTCACCTGGACCCTAAACCGTCCGTGTGCCCTAACCCTAACCCTAGCCCGAACCCTAACCCTAACACTGCCCCGAATCCTGACCCTCACCCGTCCCCTAATCCTAACCCGTACGCTAACCCTAACCCACGTCCTGAGACGTACGCTCCTCCTAAAGCGTTGTGTACCTTCACCTGGACCCTAAACCGTCCCCGTCTCCTAACCCTAGCCTGAACCCTAACCCTAACCCTTCCCCGAAGCCTGACCCTCACCCGTCCCCTAATCCTAACCCGTACGCGAACACTAACCCGCGCCCTCACACGTACGCTCCCCCTAAAGCGCTGTCGTACCGTCACCTGGACCCTAAACCTTCCCCGCCCCTAACCCTAACCCTAGCCCGAACCCTAACCCTAACACTTCCCCGAAGCCTGACCCTCACCCGCACCCTAATCCTAACCCGTACGCTAACACTAACCCGCGCCCTCACATGTACGCTTCCCCTAAAGCGTTGTCGTACCCTCACCTGGACCCTAAACCGTCCCCGTCCCCTAACCCTAACCCTAGCCCGAACCCTAAACCTAACACTTCCCCGAAACCTGACTCTCACCCGTCCCCTAATCCTAACCCGTACGCTAACACTAACCCGCACCCTCACACCTACGCTCCCCCTAAAGCGTTGTCGTACCCTCAACTGGACCCTAAACCGTCCCCGTCCCCTAACCCTAACCCTAGCCCGAACCCTAACCCTAACCCTTCCCCGAAGCCTGACCCTCACTCGTCCCATAATCCTAACCCGTACGCTAACACTAACCCGCGCCCTCACACGTACGCTCCACCAAAGCGTTGTCGAAGCCTCACCTGGACCCTAAACCGTCTCTGTCCCCTAACTCTAACCCTAGCGCGAACCCTAACCCTAACACTTCCCCGAAGCCTGACCCTCACCTGTCCCCTAATCCTAACCCATACGCTAACACTAACCCATGCCCTAACACGTACCTTCCCCCTAAAGCGTTGTCGTACCCTCACTTGGATACTAAACCGTCCCCGTCCCCTAACCTTAACGCTAGCCCGAACCCTAACACTTCCCCGAAGCCTGACACACAGCCGTCCTCAAATCCTAACCCGTACGCGAACACTAACCCGCGCCCTCACACGTACGCTCCCCCTAAAGCATTGTCGTACCCTCACCTGGACCCTAAACCGTCCCCGTCCCCTAACCCTAACCCTAGCCCGAACCCTAACCCTAACACTTCCCCGAAACCTGACTCTCACCCGTCCCCTAATCCTAACCCGTACGCTAACTCTAACCCGCGCCCTCACACCTACGCTCCCCCTAAAGCGTTGTCGTACCCTCACCTGGACCTTAAAAATCCCCATCCCCTAAGCCTAACCCTAGCCCGAACCCTAACCCTAACACTTCCCCGAAGCCTGACACTCTCACGTCCCCTAATCCTAACTCGAACGTTAACACTAACCTGCGCCCTCACACCTACGCTCCCCCTAAAGCGTTGTCGTACCCTTACCTGGACCCTAAACCGTTCCCGTCCCCTAACCCTAACCCTAGCCCGAACCCTAACCCTAAACCTTCCCCGAAGCCTGACCCTCACCCGTCCCATAATCCTAACCCGTACGCTAACACTAACCCGCGCCCTCACACGTACGCTCCCCCTAAAGCGTTGTCGTACCCTCACCTGGACCCTAAACCGTCCCCGTCCCGTAACCCTAGCCCAAACCCTAACCCTAACCCTTCCCCGAAGCCTGACCCTCACCCGTCCCCTAATCCTAACCCGTACGCGAACACTAACCCGCGCCCTCACACGTACGCTCCCCCTAAAGCGTTGTCGTACCGTCACCTGGACCCTAAACCTTCCCCGTCCCCTAACCCTAACCCTAGCGCGAACCCTAACCCTAAGACTTCCCCGAAGCCTGACCCTCACCCGCACCCTAATCCTAACCCGTACGCTAACACTAACCCGCGCCCTCACATGTACGCTCCCCCTAAAGCGTTGTCGTACCGTCACCAGGACCCTAAAACGTCCCCGTCCCGGAACCCTAACCCTAGCCCGAACCCTAACCCTAACCCTTCCCCGAAGCCTGACACACACCCCTTCTCTAATCCTAACCCGTACGCTAACAGTAACACGCGCCCTCACACGTACGCTCCCCCTAAAGCGTTGTCGTACCCTCACCTGGACCCTAAACCGTCCGCGTGCCCTAACCCTAACCCTAGCCCGAACCCTTACCCTAACCCTGCCCCGAATCCTGACCCTCACCCGTCCCCTAATCCTAACCCGTACGCTAACCCTAACCCACGTCCTGACACGTACGCTCCTCCTAAAGCGTTGTCGTACCCTCACCTGGACCCTAAACCGTCCCCTTCCCCTAACCCTAGCCCGAACCCTAACCCTAACCCTTCCCCGAAGGCTGACCCTCACCCGTCCCCTAATCCTAACTCGTACGCGAACACTAACCCGCGCCCTCACACGTACGCTCCCCCTAAAGCGTTGTCGTACCGTCACCTGGACCCTAAACATTCCCCGTCCCCTAAACCTAACCCTAGCCCGAACCCTAACCCTAACACTTCCCCGAAGCCAGACCCTCACCCGCACCCTAATCCTAACCCTTACGCTAACACTAACCCGCGCCCTCACATGTACGCTCCCCCTAAAGCGTTGTCGTACCCTCACCTGGACCCTAAACCGTCCCCGTCCCCTAACCCACACCCTAGCCCGAACACTAAACCTAACACTTCCCCGAAACCTGACTCTCACCCGTCCCCTAATCCTAACCCGTACGCTAACACTAACCCGCACCCTCATTCCTACGCTTCCCCTAAAGCGTTGTCGTACCCTCACCTGGACCTTAAACCGTCCCCATCCCCTAACCCTAACCCTAGCCCGAACCCTAACCCTAACACTTCCCCGAAGCCTGACTCTCACACGTCCCCTAATCCTAACCCGTACGCTAACACTAACCTGCGCCCTCATACCTACGCTCCCCCTAAGCGTTGTCGTACCCTCACCTGGACCCTAAACCGTCCCCGTCCCCTAACCCTAACCCTAGCCCGAACCCTTACCCTAACCCTTCCCCGAAGCCTGACCCTCACCCGTCCCCAATCCTAACCCATACGCTAACACTAACCCACACCCTCACACATACGCTCCCCCTAAAGCGTTGTCGTACCCTCACCTGGACCCTAAACCGTCCCCGTCCCCTAACCCTAACCCTAGCCCGAACCCTAACCCTAACCTTTCCCCGAAGCCTGACCCTCACCCGTCCCCTAATCCTAACCCGTACGCTAACACTAACCCGCGCCCTCACACCTGCGCTCCCCCTTAAGCGTTGTCGTACCCTCACCTTGACCCTAAACCGTCCCCGTACCCTAACCCTAACCCTAGCCCGAACCCCAACCCTAATTCTTCACCGAACCCTGACTCTCACCCGTCCCCTAATCCTAACACGTACGCTAACACTAACCTGCGCCCTCACACATGCGCTCCCCCTAAAGCGTTGTCGTACCCTCACCTGGACCCTAAACCGTCCCCGTCCCCTAACACTAACCCTAGCCCGAACCCTAACCCTAACCCTGCCCCGAATCCTGACACTCACCGATCCCCTTATCCTAATCCGTCCGCTAACCCTAACCCGCGCCCTGACACGTACTCTCCCCCTAAATCGTTGTCGTACCCTCACCTGGACCATAAACCGTCCCTAATCCCTAACCCTAACCCTAGCCCGAACCCTAACTCTAACCCTTCCCCGAAGCCTGACCCTCACCCGTCCGTTAATCCTAACCCGTACGGTAACATTAACCCGCGCCCTCACACCTACGCTCCCCCTAAAGCGTTGTCGTACCCTCACATGGACCCTATTCCATCCCCGTACCCTAACCCTATCCCTAGCCTAAACGCTAACCCTAACCCTTCCCCGAAGCCTGACCCTCACCCGTCCCCTAATCCTAACCCGTACGCTAACACTAACCCGCGCCCTCACACCTACGCTTCCCCTAAAGCGTTGTCGTACCCTCACCTGGACCCAAAACCGTCCCCGTTCCCTAACCCTAACCCTATCCCGAACCCTAACCCTAACCCTTCCCCGAAGCCTGACCCTCACCCGTCCCCAATCCTAACCCGTACGCGAACACTAACCCGCACCCTCACACCTACGCTTCCCCTAAAGCGTTGTCGTACCCTCACCTGGACCCTAAACCGTCCCCGTCCCCTAACCCTAACCCTAGCCCGAACCCTAACCCTAACTCTTCCCCGAACCCTGACTTTCACACGTCCCCTAATACTAACACGTACGCTAACACTAACCCGCGCCCTCACACCTGCGCTCCCCCTAAAGCGTTGTCGTACCCTCACCTGGACCCTAAACCGTCCCCGTCCCCTAACACTAACCCTAGCCCGAACCCTAAACCTAACACTGCCCCGAATCCTGACCCTCACCCGTCCCCTTATCCTAACCCGTACGCTAACCCTAACCCACCTCCTGACACGTACGCTCCTCCTAAAGCGTTGTCGTACCCTCACCTGGACCCTAAACCGTCCCCGTTCCCTAACCCTAACCCTAGCCCGAACCCTAACCCTAACCCTTCCCCGAAGCCTGACCCTCACCCGTCCCCAATCCTAACCCGTACGCGAACACTAACCCACGCCCTCACACCTACGCTCCCCCTAAAGCGTTGTCGTACCCTCACCTGGACCCTAAACCGTCCCCGTCCCCTAACCCTAAACTTAGCCCGAACCCTTACCCTAACAGTTCCCCGAAGCGTGACCCTCACCCGCCCGCTAATCCTAACCATTACCCTAACACTAAACCGCGCCCTCACACGTACGCTCCCCCTAAAGCGTTGTCGTACTCTCACCTGGACCCTAAACGGTCCCCGTCCCCTAACCCTAACCCTAGACCGAACCCGAACCCTAACACTTCCCCGAACCCTGACTCTCACCCGTCCCCTAATCCTAAACGGTACGCTAACACTAACCCGCGCCCTCACACCTACACTCCCCCTAAAGCGTTGTCGTACCCTCACCTGGACCCTAAACCGTCCCCGTCCCCTAACCCTAACCCTAGCCCGAACCCTAACCTAACCCTTCCCCAAAAACCTAACACTCACCCATCCCCTAATCCTAACCCGTACACTAAAACTAACCCGCGCCCTCACACCTACGCTCCCCCTAAATCGTTGTCGTACCCTCACCGGGACCATAAACCGTCCCCATTCCCTAACCCTAACCATAGCCCGAACCGTAACCCTAAAACTTCCCCGAAACCTGACCCTCACCCGTCCCCTAATCCTAACCCGTACGCTAACATTAACCCGCGCCCTCACACCTACGCTCCCCCTAAAGCGTTGTCGTACCCTCACCTGGACCCTAAACCGTCCCCGTCCCCTAACCCTAGCCCGAAACCAAACCCTAACTCTTCTCCGAAGCCTGACCCTCACCCGTCCCCTAATCCTAATCCGTACGCGTCCACTAACCCGCGCCCTCACACGTACGCTCCCCCTAAAGCGTTGTCAGACCCTCACCTGGAACCTAAACCGTCCCCGTCCACTAACCCTAATCCTAGCCCGAACCCTAACCCTAACACTTCCCCGAAACCAGACCCTCACCCGTCCCCTAATCCTAACACGTACGCTAACACTAACCCGCGGCCTCACACGTACGCTCCCCCTAAAGCATTGTCGGACCTTCACCTGGACCCTAAACCGTCCCCGTCCCCTAACCCTAACCCTAGCCCGAACCCTAACCCTAACCCTTCCCCGAAGGCTGACCCTCACCCGTCCCCTAATCCTAACCCGTACGCTAACACTAACCCACGCCCTCACACGTACGCTCCCCCTAAAGCGTTGTCGGACCCTCACCTGGACCCTAAACCGTCCCCGGCCCCTAACCCTAACCCTAGCCCGAACCCTAACCCTAACCCTTCCCCGAAGCCTGACCCTCACCCGTCCCCTAATCCTAACCTGTACGCTAACACTAACCAGCGCCCTCTCACCTACGCTCCCCCTAAAGCATTGTCGGACCCTCACCTGGACCCTAAACCGTCCCCGTCCCCTAACCCTAACCCTAGCCCGAACCCTAACCCTAACCCTTCCAGAAGCCTGACCCTCACCCGTCCCCAATCCTAACCCGTACGCGAACACTAACCCGCGCCCTCACACCTACGCTCCCCCTAAAGCGTTGTCGTACACTCACCTGGACCCTAAACCGTCCCCGTCCCCTAACCCTAACCCTAGACCGAACCCTAACCCTAACAGTTCCCCGAAGCGTGACCCTCACCCGCCCGCTAATCCTAACCCTTACCCTAACACTAACCCGCGCCCTCACATGTACGCTCCCCTTAAAGCGTTGTCGTACCCTCACCTGGACCCTAAACGGTCCCCGTCCCCTAACCCTAACCCTAGACCGAACCCTAACCCTAACACTTCCCCGAACCCTGACTCTCACCCGTCCCCTAATCCTAAACGGTACGCTAACACTAACCCGCACCCTCACACCTACGCTCCCCCTAAAGCGTTGTCGTACCCTCACCTGGACCCTAAACCGTCCCCGTCCCCTAACCCTAACCCTAGCCCGAACCCTAACCTAACCCTTCCCCAAAACCTAACACTCACCCATCCCCTAATCCTAACCCGTACACTAAAACTAACCCGCGCCCTCACACCTACGCTCCCCCTAAATCGTTGTCGTACCCTCACCTGGACCATAAACCGTCCCCATTCCCTAACCCTAACCATAGCCCGAACCGTAACCCTAACCCTTCCCCAAAACCTGACCCTCACCCGTCCCCTAATCCTAACCCGTACGCTAACATTAACCCGCGCTCTCACACCTACGCTCCCCCTAAAGCGTTGTCGTACCCTCACCTGGACCCTAAACTATCCCCGTCCCCTAACCCTATCCCTAGCCTGAACGCTAACCCTAACCCTTCCCCGAAGCCTGACCCTCACCCGTCCCCTAATCCTAACCCGTACGCTAACACTAACCCGCGCCCTGACACGTACGCTCCCCCTAAAGCATTGTCGTACCCTCACCTGGACCCTAAGCCGTCCCCGTCCCCTAACCCTAACCCTAGCCCGAACCCTAACCTTAAGACTTCCCCGAAGCCTGACACTCACCCGTCCCCTAATCCTAACCTGTACGCTAACACTAACCCGCGCCCTCACACCTACGCTCCCCCTAAAGCGTTGTCGTACCCTCACCTGGACCCTAAGCCGTCCCCGTCTCCTAACCCTAACCCTAGCTCAAAACCTAACCCTAACACTTCCCCGAAGCCTGACCCTCACCCGTCCCCTAATACTAACCCGTACGCTAACACTAACCCGCACCCTCACACCCACGCTCCCACTAAAGCGTTGTCGTACCCTCACCTGGACCCTAAACCGTCCCCGTCCCCTAACCCTAGCCCGAACCCAAACCCTAACTCTTCCCCGAAGCCTGACCTTCACCCGTCCCCTATTCCTAATCCGTACGCTAACACTAACACAGACCCTCACACGTACGCTCCCCCTAAAGCGTTGACAGACCCTCACCTGGAACCTAAACCATCCCCGTCCACTAACCCTAACCCTAGCCCGAACCCTAACCCTAACACTTCCCCGAAACCTGACCCTCAACAGTCCCCTAATCCTAACCCGTACGCTCACACTAACCCGCGGCCTCACACGTACGCTCCCCCTAAAGCATTGTCGGACCCTCACCTGGACCCTAAACCGTCCCCGTCCCCTAACCCTAACCCTAGCCCGAACCCTAACCCTAACCCTTGCCCGAAGCCTGACCCTCACCCGTCCCCTAATCCTAACCCGTACGCTAACACTAACCCACGCCCTCACACGTACGCTCCCCCTAAAGCGTTGTCGGACCCTCACCTGGACCCTAAACCGTCCCCGTCCCCTAACCCTAACCCTAGCCCGAACCCTAACCCTAACCCTTCCCCGAAGCCTGACCGTCACCCGTCCCCTAATCCTAACCCGTACGCTAACACTAACCCGCGCCCTCTCACCTACGCTCCCCCTAAAACGTTGTCGTACCCTCACCTGGACCCTAAACCATCCCCGTCCCCTAACCCTATCCCTAGCCTGAACGCTAAACCTAACCCTTCCCCGAAGCCTGACCCTCACCCGTCCCCTAATCCTAACCCGTACATTAACACTAAACCGTGCCCTCACACGTACGCTCCCCCTAAAGCGTTGTCGGACCCTCACCTGGACCCTAAACCGTCCCCGTCCGCTAACCCTAACCCTAGCCCGAACCCTAACCCTAACCCTTCCCCGAAGCCTGACCCTCACCCGTCCCCTAATCCTAAGCCGTACGCTACCACTAACCCGCGCCCTCACACTTACGCTCCCCCTAAAGCGTTGTGGTACCCTCACCTGGACCCTAAACCGTCCCCGTCCCGTAACCCTAACCCTAGCTCAAAACCTAACCCTAACACTTCCCCGAAGCCTGACCCTCACCCGTCCCCTAATCCTAACCCGTACGCTAACACTAACCCGCCTCCTCACACGTACGCTCCCCCTAAAGCGTTATCATACCCTCACCTGGACCGTAAACCGTCCCCGTCTCCTAACCCTAACCCTAGCCCGAACCCTAACCCTAACACTTCCCCGAACCCTGACTCTCACCCGTCCCATAATCCTAACCCGTACGCTAACACTAACCCGCGCCCTCACACCTACGCTCCCCCTAAAGCGTTGTCGTACCCTCACCTGGACCCTAAGCCGTCCCCGTCTCCTAACCCTAACCCTAGCTCAAAACCTAACCCTAACACTTCCCCGAAGCCTGACCCTTACCCGTCCCCTAATACTAACCCGTACGCTAACACTAACCCGCGCCCTCACACCTACGCTCCCCCTAAAGCGTTGTCGTACCCTCACCTGGACCCTAAACCGTCCCCGTCCCCTAACCCTAGCCCGAACCCAAACCCTAACTCTTCCCCGAAGCCTGACCCTCACCCGTCCCCTAATCCTAATCCGTACGCTAACACTAACACACACCCTCACACGTATGCTCCCCCTAAAGCGTTGTCAGACCCTCACCTGGAACCTAAACCGTCCCCGCCCACTAACCCTAACCCTAGCCCGAACCCTAACCCTAACACTTCCCCGAAACCTGACCCTCACCCGTCCCCTAAACCTAACCCGTACGCTAACACTAACCCGCGGCCTCACACGTACGCTCCCCCTAAAGCATTGTCGGACCCTCACCTGGACCCTAAACCGTCCCCGTCCCCTAACCCTAACCCTAGCCCGAAACCTAACCCTAACACTTCCCCGAAGCCTGACCCTCACCCGTCCCCTAATCCTAACCCGTACGCTAACACTAACCCGCGCCCTCTCACCTACGCTCCCCCTAAAGCGTTGTCGTACCCTCACCTGGACCCTAAACCATCCCCGTCCCCTAACCCTATCCCTAGCCTGAACGCTAACCCTAACCCTTCCCCGAAGCCTGACCCTCACCCGTCCCCTAATCCTAACCCGTACGCTAACACTAAACCGTGCCCTCACACGTACGCTCCCCCTAAAGCGTTGTCGGACCCTCACCTGGACCCTAAACCTTCCCCGTCTGCTAACCCTAACCCTAGCCCGAACCCTAACCCTAACCCTTCCCCGAAGCCTGACCCTCACCCGTCCCCTAATCCTAAGCCGTACGCTACCACTAACCCGCGCCCTCACACTTACGCTCCCCCTAAAGCGTTGTAGTACCCTCACCTGGACCCTAAACCGTCCCCGTCCCGTAACCCTAACCCTAGCTCAAAACCTAACCCTAACACTTCCCCGAAGCCTGACCCGCACCCGTCCCATAATCCTAACCCGTACGCTAACACTAACCCGCCTCCTCACACGTACGCTCCCCCTAAAGCGTTATCATACCCTCACCTGGACCGTAAACCGTCCCCGTCTCCTAACCCTAACCCTAGCCCGAACCCTAACCCTAACCCTTCCCCGAACCCTGACTCTCACCCGTCCCATAATCCTAACCCGTACGCTAACACTAACCCGCGCCCTCACACGTACGCTCCCCCTAAAGCATTGTCGTACCGTCACCTGGACCCTAAGCCGTCCCCGTCCCCTAACCCTAACCCTAGCCCGAAACCTAACCTTAAGACTTCCCCGAAGCCTGACACTCAGCCGTCCCCTAATCCTAACCCGTACGCTAACACTAACCCGCGCCCTCACACCTACGCTCCCCCTAAAGCGTTGTCGTACCCTCACCTGGACCCTAAGCCGTCCCCGTCTCCTAACCCTAACCCTAGCTCAAAACCTAACCCTAACACTTCCCCGAAGCCTGACCCTCACCCGTCCCCTAATACTAACCCGTACGCTAACACTAACCCGCGCCCTCACACCTACGCTCCCCCTAAAGCGTTGTCGTACCCTCACCTGGACCCTAAACCGTCCCCGTCCCCTAACCCTAGCCCGAACCCAAACCCTAACTCTTCCCCGAAGCCTGACCCTCACCCGTCCCCTAATCCTAATCCGTACGCTAACACTAACACACACCCTCACACGTACGCTCCCCCTAAAGCGTTGTCAGACCCTCACCTGGACCCTAAACCGTCCCCGTCCCCTAACCCTAACCCTAGCCCGAACCCTAACCCTAACCCTTCCCCGAAGCCTGACCCTCACCCGTCCCCTAATCCTAACCCGTACGCTAACACTAACCCGCGCCCTCTCACCTACGCTCCCCCTAAAGCGTTGTCGTACCCTCACCTGGACTCTAAACCATCCCCGTCCCCTAACCCTATCCCTAGCCTGAAACCTAACCCTAACCCTTCCCCGAAGCCTGACCCTCACCAGTCCCCTAATCCTAACCCGTACGCTAACACTAACCCACGCCCTCACACGTACGCTCCCCCTAAAGCGTTGTCGTACCCTCACCTGGACCCTAAACCGTCCCCGTCCCCTAACCATAACCCTAGCCCGAACCCTAATCTTAAGCCTTCCCCGGAGCCTGACCCTCACCCGTCCCCTAATCCTAAACCGTACGCTAACACTAACCCGCGCCCTCAAATGTACGCTACCCCTAAAGTGTTGTCGTACCCTCACCTGGACCCTAAACCGTCCCCGTCCCCTAACCCTAACCCTAGCCCGAACCCTAACCCTAACACTTCCCCGATGCCTGACTCTCACCCGTCCCCTAATCCTAACCCGTACGCGAACACTAAACTGCGCCCTCACACGTACGCTCCCCCTAAAGCGTTGTCGTACCGTCACCTGGACCCTAAACCGTCCCCGTCCCCTAACCCTAACCCTAGCCCGAACCCTAACCCTAACACTTCACCGAAGCCTGACCGTCACCCGTCCCCGAATCCTAACCCGTACGCTAACACTAACCCGCGCCCTCACACATACGCTCCCCCTAAAGCGTTGTCGGACCCTCACCTGGAACCTAAACCGTCCCCGTCCCCGTCCCCTAACCCTAACCCTAGCCCGAACCCTAACCCTAACCCTTCCCCGAAGCCTGACACTCACCCGTCCCCGAATCCTAACCCGTACGCTAACACTAACCCGCGCCCTCACACGTACGCTCCCCCTAAAGCGTTGTCGTACCCTCACCTGGACCCTAAACCATCCCCGTCTCCTAACCCTAACACTAGCTCGAACCCTACCCTAACCCTACCCCGAAGCCTGACCGTCACCCGTCCCTTAATCCTAACCCGTACGCTAAGACTAACCCGCGCCCTCACACCTACGCTCCCCCTAAAGCGTTGTCGTACCCTCACCTGGACCCTAAACCGTCCCCGTCCCCTAACCATAACCCTAGCCCGAACCCTAATCTTAAGCCTTCCCCGGAGCCTGACCCTCACCCGTCCCCTAATCCTAAACCGTACGCTAACACTAACCCGCGCCCTCACACGTACGCTCCCCCTAAAGCATTGTCGTACCCTCACCTGGACCCTAAACCATCCCCGTCCCCTAACCCTAACCCTAGCCCGAAAGCTAACCCTAACCCTTCACCAAAGCCTGAAACTCACCCGTCCCATAATCCTAACCCGTACGCTAACACTACCCACGCCCTCACAAGTACGCTCCCCCTAAAGCGTTGTCGTACCCTCACCTGGACCCTAAACAGTACCCGACCCTAACCCTAACCCTAGCTCGAACCCTAACCCTAATCCTTCCCCGAAGCCTGACCCTCACCCGTCCCCTAATCCTAACGCGTACGCTAACACTAACCTGCGCCCTCACACGTACGCTCCCCCTAAAGCGTTGTCGTACCCTCACCTGGACCCTAAACCGTCCCCGTCCCCTAACCCTAACCCTAGCCCGAACCCTAACCCTAACACTTCCCCGAAACCTGACTCTCACCCGTCCCCTAATCCTAACCCATACGCTAACACTAAACCGCGCCCTCAAGCATACGCTCCCCCTAAAGCGTTGTCGTACCCACACCTGGACCCTAAACCGTCCCCGTCCCCTAACCCTAACCCTAGCCCGAACCCTAACCCTAACCATTCCCTGAAGCCTGACCCTCATCCGGCCCCTAATCCTAACCCGTACGCTAACACTAACCTGCGCCCTCACACCTAAGCTCCCCCTAAAGCGTTGTCGAACCCTCACCTGGACCCTAAGCCGTCCCCGTCTCCTAACCCTAACCCTAGCTCAAAACCTAACCCTAACTCTTCCCCGAAGCCTGACCCTCAGCCGTCCCCTAATCCTAACCCGTACGCTAACCCTAACCCACGCCCTGACTCGGACGCTCCTCCTAAAGCGTTGTCGTACCCTCACCTGGACCCTAAACCGTCCCCGTCCCCTAACCCTAGCCCGAACCCTAACCCTAACCCTTCCCCTAAGCCTGACACTCACCCGTCCACTAATCCTAACCCGTACGCGAACACTAACCCGCGCCCTCACACGTACGCTCCCCGTAAAGCGTTGTCGTACCGTCACCTGGACCCTAAACCTTCCCCATCTCCTAACCCTAACCCTAGCCCGAACCCTAACCCTAACCCTTCCCTGAAGCCTGACCCTCACCCGTCCCCTAATCCTAACCTGTACGGTAACACTAACCCGCACCCTCACAAGTACGTTCCCCTAAAGCGTTGTCGTATCGTCACCTGGACCCTAAAACGTCACCGTCCCGGAACCCTAACACTAGCCCGAACCCTAACCCTAACACTTCTCCGAAGCCTGACCCTCACCCAACCCCTAATCTTAACCTGTACGCTAACACTAACCCGCGCCCTCACACGTACGCTCCCCCTAAAGCGTTGTCGTACCCTCACCTGGACACTACACCGTCCCCGTCCCCTAACCATAACCCTAGCCCGAACCCTAACTCTAACCGTTCCCCGAAGCCTGACCATCACCCATCCCCTAATCCTAACCCGTACGCTAACATTAACCCGCGCCCTCACACCTACGCTCCCCCAAAACTTTGTCGTACCCTCACCTGGACCCTAAAACGTCCCCGTCCCCTAACACTAAACCTAGCAGGAACCCTAACACTAACACTTCCCCGAAGCCTGACCCACACCCGTCCCCTAATCCTAACCCGTACGCTAACACATACCCGCGCCCTCACACGTACGCTCCCCCTAAAGCGTTGTCGTACACTCACCTGGACCCTATACCGTACCCGTCCCCTAAACCTAACCCTAACCCTAGCCCGAACCCTAACCCTAACCCTTCCCCGAAGCCTGACCCTCACCCGTCCCCGAATCCTAACCCGTACGCTAACACTAACCCGTGCCGTCACATGTAGGCTCCCCCTAAAGCGTTGTCGTACCGTCACCTGGACCCTAAACCGTCCCCGTCCCGTAACCCTAACACTTCCCCGAAGCCTGACACACACCCGTCCCCGAATCCTAACCCGTATGCTAACACTAACCCGCGCCCTCACACGTACCCTCCCCCTAAAGTGTTGTCGTACCGTCACCTGGACCCTAAACCGTCCGCGTCCCCTGACCCTAACCCTAGCCCGAACCCTAACCCTAACACTTCCCCGAAGCCTGACCCTCACCTGTCCCCTAATCCTAACCCGTACGCGAACACTAAACCGCGCCCTCACACGTACGCTCCCCCTATTTCGTTGTCTTACCGTCACCTGGACCCTAAAACGTCCCCATCCCCTAACCCTAACCCTAGCCCGAACCCTAATCCTAACACTTCCCCGAAGCCTGACCCTCACCCGTCCCCTAATCCTAACCCGTACGCTAACACTAACCCACGCCCTCACACGTACACTCCCCCTAAAGCGTTGTCATACCCTCACCTGAACCCTAAACCGTCCCCGTCCCCTAACCCTAACCCTAGCCCGAACCCTAACCCTAACACTTCACTGAACCCTGACTCTCACACATCCCCTAATCCTAACCCGTACGCTAACACTAACCCGCTCCCTCACACGTACGCTCCCCCTAAAGAGTTGTCGTACCTTCACCTGAACCCTAAACCGTCCCCGTCCCCTAAACCTAACCCTAGCCCGAAACCTAACCCTAACCATTCCCAGAAGCCTGACCCTCACCCGTCCCATAATCTTAACCCGTACGCTAACACTAACCCGCACCCTCACACCTACGCTCCACCTAAACCGTTGTCGTACCCTCCTCTGGACCCTAAAGCGTCCCCGTCTCCTAACCCTAACCCTAGCCCGAACCCTAACCCTAACCCTGCCCCGAATCCTGACCCTCACCCGTCCCATATTCCTAACCCTTACGCTAACCCTAACCCTCGCCCTGACACGTACGCTCCTCCTAAAGCGTTGTCGTACCCTCACCTGGACCCTAAACCGTCCCCGTCCCCTAACCCTAGCCCGAACCCTAACCCTAACCCTTCCCCGAAGCCTGACACTCACCCGTCTCCTAATCCTACCCCGTACGCGAACACTAACCCGCGCCCTCACACGTACGCTCCCCCTAAAGCGTTGTCTTACCGTCACCTGGACCCTAAACCATCCCCGTCTCCTAACCCTAACCCTAGCCCGAACCCTAACCCTAACCATTCCCCGAAGCCTGACCCTCACCCGTCCCCTAATCCTAACCCGTACGCTAACACTAAACCGCACCCTCACAAGTACGTTCCCCTAAAGCGTTGTCGTATCGTCACCTGGACCCTAAAACGTCACCGTCCCGGAACCCTAACACTAGCCCGAACCCTAACCCTAACACTTCTCCGAAGCCTGACCCTCACCCAACCCCTAATCTTAACCTGTACGCTAACACTAACCCGCGCCCTCACACGTACGCTCCCTCTAAAGCGTTGTCGTACCCTCACCTGGACACTACACCGTCCCCGTCCCCTAACCATAACCCTAGCCCGAACCCTAACTCTAACCGTTCCCCGAAGCCTGACCATCACCCATCCCCTAATCCTAACCCGTACGCTAACATTAACCCGCGCCCTCACACCTACGCTCCCCCAAAACTTTGTCGTACCCTCACCTGGACCCTAAAACGTCCCCGTCCCCTAACACTAAACCTAGCAGGAACCCTAACACTAACACTTCCACGAAGCCTGACCCACACCCGTCCCCTAATCCTAACCCGTACGCTAACACATACACGCGCCCTCACACGTACGCTCCCCCTAAAGCGTTGTCGTACACTCACCTGGACCCTATACCGTACCCGTCCCCTAAACCTAACCCTAACCCTAGACCGAACCCTAACCGTAACCCTTCCCCGAAGCCTGACCCTCACCCGTCCCCGAATCCTAACCCGTACGCTAACACTAACCCGTGCCGTCACATGTAGGCTCCCCCTAAAGCGTTGTCGTACCGTCACCTGGACCCTAAACCGTCCCCGTCCCGTAACCCTAACACTTCCCCGAAGCCTGACACACACCCGTCCCCGAATCCTAACCCGTATGCTAACACTAACCCGCGCCCTCACACGTACCCTCCCCTAAAGTGTTGTCGTACCGTCACCTGGACCCTAAACCGTCCGCGTCCCCTGACCCTAACCCTAGCCCGAACCCTAACCCTAACACTTCCCCGAAGCCTGACCCTCACCTGTCCCCTAATCCTAACCCGTACGCGAACACTAAACCGCGCCCTCACACGTACGCTCCCCCTAAATCGTTGTCTTACCGTCACCTGGACCCTAAAACGTCCCCATCCCCTAACCCTAAAGCTAGTCCGAACCCTAATCCTAACACTTCCCCGAAGCCTGACCCTCACCCGTCCCCTAATCCTAACCCGTACGCTAACACTAACCCACGCCCTCACACGTACACTCCGCCTAAAGCGTTGTCATACCCTCACCTGAACCCTAAACCGTCCCCGTCCCCTAACCCTAACCCTAGCCCGAACCCTAACCCTAACACTTCACTGAACCCTGACTCTCACCCATCCCCTAATCCTAACCCGTACGCTAACACTAACCCGCTCCCTCACACGTACGCTCCCCCTAAAGAGTTGTCGTACCTTCACCTGAACCCTAAACCGTCCCCGTCCCCTAAACCTAACCCTAGCCCGAAACCTAACCCTAACCCTTCCCAGAAGCCTGACCCTCACCCGTCCCATAATCTTAACCCGTACGCTAACACTAACCCGCACCCTCACACCTACGCTCCACCTAAAGCGTTGTCGTACCCTCCTCTGGACCCTAAAGCGTCCCCGTCCCCTAACCCTAACCCTAGCCCGAACCCTAACCCTAACCCTGCCCCGAATCCTGACCCTCACCCGTCCCATATTCCTAACCCTTACGCTAACCCTAACCCTCGCCCTGACACGTACGCTCCTCCTAAAGCGTTGTCGTACCCTCACCTGGACCCTAAACCGTCCCCGTCCCCTAACCCTAGCCCGAACCCTAACCCTAACCCTTCCCCGAAGCCTGACACTCACCCGTCCCCTAATCCTACCCCGTACGCGAACACTAACCCGCGCCCTCACACGTACGCTCCCCCTAAAGCGTTGTCTTACCGTCACCTGGACCCTAAACCGTCCCCGTCCCCTAACCCTAACCCTAGCCCAAACCCTAACCCTAACACTTCCCCGAAGCCTGACCCTCACCTGTCCCCTAATCCTAACCCGTACGCTAACCCTAACCCGCGCCCTCACACGTACGCTCCTCCTAAAGCGTTGTCGTACCCTCACCTGAACCCTAAACCGTCCCATTCCCCTAACCCTAGCCCGAACACTAACCCTAACCCTTCCCCGAAGCCTGACCCACACCCATCCCCTAATCCTAACCCGTACGCTAACACTAACCCGCGCCCTCACACGTACGCTCCCCCTAAAGCGTTGTCGTACCCTCACCTGGACCCTAAACCGTCCCCATCCCTTAACCCTAACCCTAGCCCGAACCCTAACCCTTCCCCGAAGCCTGACCCTCACCCGTCACCTAATCCTAACCCTAGCCCGAACCCTAACCCTAACACTTCCCCGAAGCCTGACACTCACCCATCCCCGAATCCTAACCCGTACGCTAACACTAACCCGCGCTCTCACACGTACGCTCCTCCTAAAGCGTTGTCGTACCCTCACCTGGACACGAAACCGTCCCCGTCTCCTAAACCTAACCCTAACCCTAACCCGAACCCTAACCCAAACACTTCCCCGAAGCCTGACCCTCACCCGTCCGCTAATCCTAACCCATACGCTAACACTAACCCGCGCCCTCACACCTTCGCTCCCCCTAAAGCGTTGTCGTACCCTCACCTGGACCCTAAACCGTCCCTGTCCCCTAACCCTAACCCTAGCCCGAACCCTAACTCTAACCTTTCCCCGAAGCCTGACACTCACGCGTCCCCTAATCCTAACCCGTACGCTAACACTAAACCGCGCCCTCACACGTACGCTCCCCCTAAAGCGTTGTCGTACCCTCACCTGGACCCTAAACCGTCCCCGTCCCCTAACCCTAACCCTAGCCCGAACCCTAACCCTAACCCTTCCCCAAAGCCTGACCCTCACCCGTCCCCTAATCCTAACCCGTACGCTAACACTAACACGCGCCCTCACACGTACGCTCCCCCTAAAGCGTTGTCGTACCCTCACCTGGACCCTACACCGTCCCCGTCCCCTAACCCTAACCCTAGCCCGAACCGTAACCCTAACCCTTCCCCGAAGGCTGACGCGCACCCGTCCCCTAATCCTAACCCGTACGCTAACACTAACCCGCGCCCTCACACGTACGCTCCCCCTAAATGTTGTCGTACCCTCACCTGGACCCTAAACCGTCCCCGTCCTCTAAACCTAACCCTAGCCCGAACCCTAGCCCTAACCCTTCCCAGAAGCCTGATCCTCACCCGTCCCATAATCCTAACCCGTACGCTAACACTAACCCGCGCCTTCACACCTACGCTCCGCCTGAAGCGTTGTCGTACCCTCACCTGGACTCTAAACCGTCCCCGTCCCCTAACCTTAACCCTAGCCCGAACCCTAACCCTAACACTGCCCCGAATCCTGACCCTCACCCGTCCCTTAAACCTAACCCATACGCTAACCCTAACTCACGCCCTAACACGTACGCTCCTCCTAAAGCTTTGTCGTACCCTCACCTGGACCCTAAACCGTCCCCGTATCCTAACGCTAGCCTGAACCCTAACCCTAAGCCTTCCCCGAAGCCTGACACTCACCCGTCCTCGAATCCTAACCCGTACGTGAACACTAACCCGCGCCCTCACACGTACGCTCCCCCTAAAGCGTTGTCTTACCGTCACCTGGACCCTAAACCTTCCCCGTCCCCTAACCCTAACCCTAGCCCGAACCCTAACCCTAACACTTCCCCGAAGCCTGACCCTCAACTGTCCCCTAATCCTAAGCCGTACGCTAACACTAACTCACGCCCTCACACGTACACTCCCTCTAAAGCGTTGTCGTACCCTCACCTGAACCCTAAACCGTCCCCGTCCCCTAACCCTAACCCTAGCCCGAACCCTAACCCTAACACTTCCCTGAACCCTGACTCTCACCCATCCCCTAATCCTAACCCATACGCTAACACTAACCCGCGCCCTCACACGTACGCTCCGCCTAAAGAGTTGTCGTACCCTCACCTGAACCCTAAACCTTCCCCATCCCCTAACCCTAACCCTAGCCCAAACCCTAACCCTAACCCTTCCCAGAAGCCTGACCCTCACCCGTCCCATAATCCTAACCCG
Organism: Lagenorhynchus albirostris; assembly: GCF_949774975.1. Lineage (NCBI taxonomy): Eukaryota > Metazoa > Chordata > Mammalia > Artiodactyla > Delphinidae > Lagenorhynchus > Lagenorhynchus albirostris. The sequence continues at coordinate 141,715 of NW_026783557.1, read as the reverse complement.
TACGCTAACACTAACCCGCACCCTCACACCTACGCTCCCCCTAAAGCTTTGTCGTACCCTCCTCTGGACCCTAAACCGTCCCCGTCCCCTAACCCTAGCCCGAACCCTAACCCTAAACCTGCCCCGAATCCTGACCCTCACCCGTCCCGTAATCCTAACCCACACGCTAACCCTAACCCACGCCCTGACACGTACGCTCCTCCTAAAGCGTTGTCGTACCCTCACCTGTACCCTAAAGCGTCCCCGTCCCCTAACCCTAGCCCGAACCCTAATCCTAACCCTTCCCCGAAGCCTGATCCTCACCCGTCCCCTAATCCTACCCCGTACGCGAACACTAACCCACGCCCTCACACGTACACTCCCCCTAAAGCATTGTCTTACCGTCACCTGGACACTAAACCGTCCCCGTCCCCTAACCCTAACCCTAGCCCGAACCCTAACCCTAACACTTCCCCGAAGCCTGACCCTCACCTGTACCCTAATCCTAACCCGTACGCGAACACTAAACCGCGCCCTCACACGTACGCTCCCCCTAAAGCGTTGTCTTACCGTCACCTGGACCCTAAAACTTCCCCATCCCCTAACCCTAACCCTAGCCCGAACCCTAACCCTAACACTTCCCCGAAGCCTGACTCTCACCCGTCCCCTAATCCTAACCCATACGCTAACACTAACCCGCGCCCTCACACCTACGCTCCCCCTAAAGCGTTGTCGTACCCTCACCTGGACCTTAAACCGTCCCCATCCCCTAACCCTAACCCTAGCCCAAACCCTAAACCTAACATTTCCCCGAAGCCTGACCCTCACACGTCCCCTAATCCTAACCCGTACGCTAACACTAACCTGCGCCCTCACACCTACGCTCCCCCTAAAGCGTTGTCGTACCCTCACCTGGACCCTAAACCGTCCCCGTCCTCTAAACCTAACCCTAGCCCAACCCTAACCATAACACTTCCCCGAAGCCTGACCCTCACCCGTCCCATAATCCTAACCCGTACGCTAACAATAACCCGCGCCCTCACACGTACACTCCCCCTAAAGCGTTGTCGAACCCTCACCTGGACCCTAAACCGTCTCTGTCCCCTAACCCTCACCCTAGCCGAAACCCTAACCCTAACACTTCCCCGAAGCCTGACCCTCACCCGTCCCCTAATCCTAACCCGTACGCTAACACTAACCCATGCCCTCAAACGTACCTTCCCCCTAAAGCGTTGTCGTACCCTCACCTGGACCCTAAACCGTCCCCGTCCCCTAACCCTAACCCTAGCCCGAACCCTAACCCTAACACTTCCCCGAAGCCTGACCCTCACCCGCCCCCAAATCCTAACCCGTACGCTAACACTAACCCGCGCCCTCACACGTACGATCCCCCTAAAGCGTTGTCGTACCCTCACCTGGACCCTAAACCGTCCCCGTCCCCTAAACCTAACCCTAGCCCGAAACCTAACCCTAACACTTCCCCGAAGCCTGACCCTCACACGTCCCTTAATCCTAAACCGTACGCTAACACTAACCCGCGCCCTCACACGTACGCTCCCCCTAAAACGTTGTCGTACCGTCACAAGGACCCTAAAACGTCCCCGTACCGGAACCCTAACCCTAGCCCGAACCCTAACCCTAACCCTTCCCCGAAGCCTGACCCTCACCCGTCCCCTAATCCTAACACGTACGCTAACACTAACCTGCGCCCTCACACCTACGCTCCCCCTAAAGCGTTGTCGTACCTTTACCTGGACCCTAAACCATCCCCGTCCCCTAACCCTAGCCCGAACCCTAACCCTAACCCTGCCCCGAATCCTGACCCTCACCCGTCCCCTAATCCTAACCCGTACGCTAACCCTAATCCACGTCCTGACACGTACGCTCCTCCTAAAGCGTTGTCGTACCCTCACCTGGACCCTAAACTGTCCCCGTCCCCTAAACCTAACCCTAGCCCGAACCCTAACCCTAACACTTCCCCGAAACCTGACTCTCACCCGTCCCCTAATCCTAACCCGTACGCTAACTCTAACCCGCGCCCTCACACCTACGCTCCCCCTAAAGCGTTGTCGTACCCTCACCTGGACCTTAAACCTTCCCTTCCCCTAAGCCTAACCCTAGCCCGAACCCTAACCCTAACACTTCCCCGAAGCCTGACCCTCACTCGTCCCCTAATCCTAACCCGTACGCTAACACTAACCTGCGCCCTCACACCTACGCTCCCCCTAAAGCGTTGTCGTACCTTCACCTGGACCTTAAACCTTCCCTTCCCCTAAGCCTAACCCTAGCCCGAACCCTAACCCTAACCCTTCCCCGAAGCCTGACACTCACCCGTCCCATAATCCTAACCCGTACGCTAACACTAACCCGCGCCCTCACACGTAACTTCCCCCTAAAGCGTTGTCATACCCTCACCTGGACCCTAAACCGTCCCCATCCCCTAACCTTAACCCTAGCCCGAACCCTAACCCTAACACTTCCCCGAAGCCTGACCCTCACCCGTCCCCTAATCCTAACCCGTACGCTAACACTAACCCGCGCCCTCAAAAGTACGCTCCCCCTAAAGCGTTGTCGTACCCTCACCTGGACCCTAAACCGTCCCCGTCCCCTAACTCTAACCCTAGCCCGAACCCTAACCCTAACACTTCCCCGAAGCCTGACCCTCACCTATACACTAATCCTAACCCGTACGCTAACACTAAACCGCGCCCTGACACATACGGTCGCCCTAAAGCGTTTTCGTACCCTCACCTAGACCCTAAACCGTCCCCGTCCCCTAACCCTAACCCTAGCCCGAGCCCTAACCCTAACACTTCCCTGAACCCTGACTCTCACCCATCCCCTAATCCTAACCCGTACGCTAACACTAACCCGCGCCCTCACACGTACGCCTCCCCTAAATGTTGTCGTACCCTCACTTGAACCCTAAAACGTCCCCGTCCCCTAACCCTAACCCTAGCCCGAACCCTAGCCCTAACCCTTCCCAGAAGCCTGATCCTCACCCGTCCCCGAATCCTAACCCGTACGCTAACACTAACCCGCGCCCTCACACGTACGCCTCCCCTAAATGTTGTCGTACCCTCACTTGAACCCTAAAACGTCCCCGTCCCCTAACCCTAACCCTAGCCCGAACCCTAGCCCTAACCCTTCCCCGAATCCTGACCCTCACCCGTCCCCTAATCCTAACCCGTACGCTAACATTAACCCGTGCCCTCACACCTACGCTCCCACTAAAGCGTTGTCGTACACTCACCTGGACCCTAAACCGTCCCTGTCCCCTAACCCTAGCCCGAACCCTAACCCTAACCTTTCCCCGAAGCCTGACCCTCACCCGTCCCCTAATCCTACCCCGTACGTGAACACTAACCCGCGCCCTCACACGTACGCTCCCCCTAAAGCGTTGTCTTGCCGTCACCTGGACCCTAAACCGTCCCCGTCCCCTAACAATAAACCTAGTCCGAACCCTAACCCTAATACTTCCCCGAAGCCTGACCCTCACCTGTCCCCTAATCCTAACACGTACGCTAAAACTAAACCGCGCCCTCACACGTACGCTCGCCCTAAAGCGTTTTCGTACCCTCACCTAGACCCTAAACCGTCCGCGTCCCCTGACCCTAACCCTAGCCCGAACCCTAACCCTAACCCTTCCCCGAATCCTGACCCTAACCCGTCCCCTAATCCTAACCCGTACGCTAACCCTTACCCACGCCCTGACACGTACGCTCCTCCTAAAGCGTTGTCGTACCCTCACCTGGAACCTACACCGTCCCATTACCCTAACCCTAGCCCGAACCCTAACCCTAACCCTTCCCCGAAGCCTGACCGACACCCATCCCCTAATCCTAAGCCGTACGCTAACAATAACACACGCACTCACACGTAGGCTCCCCCTAAAGCGTTGTCGTACCCTCATCTGGACCCTAAACCGTATCCGTCCCCTAACCCTAACCCTAGCCCGAACCCTAGACCTAACACTTCCCCGAAACCTGACCCTCAGCCGTCCGCTAATCCTAACCCGTACGCTAACACTAACACGCGCCCTCACACGTACTCTCCCCCTAAAGCGTTGTCGTACCCTCTCCTGGACCCTAAATCGTCCCCGAACCCTAACCCTAACCCTAACCCAAACCCTAACCCTTCCCCGAAGCCTGACCCTCACCCGCCCCCGAATCCTAACCCGTACGCTAACACTAACCCGCTCCCTCACACGTACGCTCCGCCTAAAGCGTTGTCGTACCCTCACCTGGACCCTAAACCCTCCCTGTCCCCTAACCCTAACCCTAGACCGATCACTAACCCTAACCCTACCCCGAAGCCTGACCCTCACCCGTCCCCTAATCCTAACCCGTACGCTAACACTAACCGGCGCCCTCACACGTACTCTCCCCCTAAAGCGTTGTCGTACCCTCACCTGGACCCTAACCCGTCCCCGTCCCCTAACCCTAACCCTAGCCCGAACCCTAACCCTAAAATTTCCCCGAAGTCTGACCCTCACCCGTCCCCTAATCCTAACCCGTACACAAACACTAACCCGCGCCCTCACAAGTACGCTCCCCCTAAAGCGTTGTCGTACCCTCACCTGGACCCTAAACCGTCCCCGTCCCCTAACCCTAACCCTAGCCCGAACGCTTACCCTAACCCTTCCCCGAAGCCTGACCCTCACCCGTCCCCTAATCCTAACACGTACGCTAACACTAACTGGCGCCTTCACACGTACGCTCCCCCTAAAGTGTTGTCGTACCCTCACCTGGACCCTAAACCGTCCCCATCCCCTAACCCTAACCCTAGCCCGAACCATAACCCTAACCCTTCCCCGAAGCCTGACCCCCACCCGTCCCCTAATCCTAACACGTACGTTAACACTATCCCACGCCCTCACACGTACGCTCCCCCTAAAGCGTTGTCGTACCCTCACCTGGACCCTAAACTGTCCCCGTCCCCTAAACCTAACCCTAGCCCGAACCCTAACCCTAACACTTCCCCGAAACCTGACTCTCACCCGTCCCCTAATCCTAACCCGTACGCTAACTCTAACCCGCGCCCTCACACCTACGCTCCCCCTAAAGCGTTGTCGTACCCTCACCTGGACCTTAAACCTTCCCTTCCCCTAAGCCTAACCCTAGCCCGAACCCTAACCCTAACACTTCCCCGAAGCCTGACCCTCACTCGTCCCCTAATCCTAACCCGTACGCTAACACTAACCTGCACCCTCACACCTACGCTCCCCCTAAAGCGTTGTCGTACCTTCACCTGGACCTTAAACCTTCCCTTCCCCTAAGCCTAACCCTAGCCCGAAACCTAACCCTAACCCTTCCCCGAAGCCTGACACTCACCCGTCCCATAATCCTAACCCGTACGCTAACACTAACCCGCGCCCTCACACGTACCTTCCCCCTAAAGCGTTGTCGTACCCTCACCTGGACCCTAAACAGTTTCTGTCCCCTAACTCTAACCCTAGCCCGAACCCTAACCCTAACACTTCCCCGAAGCCTGACACTCACCCGCCCCCTAATCCTAACCCGTACGCTAACACTAACCCGTGCCCTCACACGTACCTTCCCCCTAAAGCGTTGTCGTACCCTCACCTGGACCCTAAACCGTCCCCGTCCCCTAACCTTAACCCTAGCCCGAACCCTAACCCTAACACTTCCCCGAAGCCTGACCCTCACCCGTCCCCTAATCCTAACCCGTACGCTAACACTAACCCGCGCCCTCAAAAGTACGCTCCCCCTAAAGCGTTGTCGTACCCTCACCTGGACCCTAAACCGTCCCCGTCCCCTAACTCTAACCCTAGCCCGAACCCTAACCCTAACACTTCCCCGAAGCCTGACCCTCACCTATACACTAATCCTAACCCGTACGCTAACACTAAACCGCGCCCTGACACATACGGTCGCTCTAAAGCGTTTTCGTACCCTCACCTAGACCCTAAACCGTCCCCGTCCCCTAACCCTAACCCTAGCCCGAGCCCTAACCCTAACACTTCCCTGAACCCTGACTCTCACCCATCCCCTAATCCTAACCCGTACGCTAACACTAACCCACGCCCTCACACGTACGCCTCCCCTAAATGTTGTCGTACCCTCACTTGAACCCTAAACCGTCCCCGTCCCCTAACCCTAGCCCGAACCCTAGCCCTAACCCTTCCCAGAAGCCTGATCCTCACCCGTCCCATAATCCTAACCCTTACGCTAACACTAACCCGCGCCTTCACACCTACGCTCCCCCTGAAGCGTTGTCGAACCCTCACCTGGACCCTAAACTGTCCCCGTCCCCTAACCCTAACCCTAGCCCGAACCCTAACCCTAACCCTGCACCGAAACCTGACCCTCACCCGTCCCCTAATCCTAACCCATACGCTAACCCTAAGCCACGCCCTGACACGTACGCTCCTCCTAAAACGTTGTCGTACCCTCACCTGGAACCTAAACCGTCCCCGTCCCCTAACCCTAGCCCAAACCCTAACCCTAAGCCTTCCCCGAAGCCTGACCCTCACCTGTCCCCGAATCCTAACCCGTACGCGAACACTAACCCACGCCCTCACACGTACGCTCCCCCTAAAGCGTTGTCTTACCGTCACCTGGACCCTAAACCTTCCCCGTCCCCTAACCCTAACCCTAGCCCGAACCCTAACCCTAACACTTCCCCGAAGCCTGACCCTCAACTGTCCCCTAATCCAAACCCGTACGCTAACACTAACCCACGCCCTCACACGTACACTCCCCCTAAAGCGTTGTCGTACCCTCACCTGAACCCTAAACCGTCCCCGTCCCCTAACCCTAACCCTAGCCCGAACCCTAACCCTAACACTTCCCTGAACCCTGACTCTCACCCATCCCCTAATCCTAACACGTAAGCTAACACTAACCCGCGCTCTCACACGTACGCTCCCCCTAAAGAGTTGTCGTACCCTCACCTGAATCCTAAACCGTCCCCGTCCCCTAACCCTAACCCTAGACCGAACCCTAACCCTAACCCTTCCCAGAAGCCTGACCCTCACCCGTCCCATAATCCTAACCCTTACGCTAACACTAACCCGCACCCTCACACCTACGCTCCCCCTAAAGCGTTGTCGTACCCTCCTCTGGACCCTAAACCGTCCCCATCCCCTAACCCTAACCCTAGCCCGAACCCTAACCCTAACCCTGCCCCGAATCCTGACCCTCAACCGTCCCCTAATCATAACCCATACGCTAACCCTAACCCACATCCTGACATGTACGCTCCTCCTAAAGCATTGTCGTACCCTCACCTGGACCCTAAACCGTCCCCGTCCCCTAACCCTAGCCCGAACCCTAACCCTAACCCTTCCCCGAAGCCTGACCCTCACCCGTCCCCTAATCCTACCCCGTACGTGAACACTAACCCACGCCCTCACACGTACACTCCCCCTAAAGCGTTGTCGTACCCTCACCTGAACCCTAAACCGTCGCCGTCCCCTAACCCTAACCCTAGCCCGAACCCTAACCCTAACACTTCCCTGAACCCTGACTCTCACCCATCCCCTAATCCTAACCCGTACGATAACACTAACCCACGCCCTCACACGTACGCTCCCCCTAAAGAGTTGTCGTACCCTCACCTGAACCCTAAACCGTCCCCGTCCCCTAACCCTAACCCTAGCCCGAACCCTAACCATAACCCTTCCCAGAAGCCTGACCCTCACAAGTTCCATAATCCTAACCCGTACGCTAATACTAACCCGCACCCTCACACCTACGCTCCCCCTAAAGCGTTGTCGTACCCTCCTCTGGACCCTAAACCGTCCCCGTGCCCTAACCCTAACCCTAGCCCGAACCCTAACCCTAACCCTGCCCCGAATCCTGACCCTCACCCGTCCCCTAATCCTAACCCTTACGCTAACCCTAACCCACGCCCTGACACGTACGCTCTTCCTAAAGCGTTGTCGTACACTCACCTGGACCCTAAACCGTCCCTGTCCCCTAACTCTAGCCCGAACCCTAACCCTAACCTTTCCCCGAAGTTTGACCCTCACCCGTCCCCTAATCCTACCCCGTACGCGAACACTAACCCGCGCCCTCACACGTACGCTCCCCCTAAAGCGTTGTCTTGCCGTCACCTGGACCCTAAACCGTCCCCGTCCCCTAACAATAACCCTAGTCCGAACCCTAACCCTAACACTTCCCCGAAGCCTGACCCTCACCTGTCCCCTAATCCTAACACGTACGCTGAAACTAAACCGCGCCCTCACACGTACGCTCGCCCTAAAGCGTTTTCGTACCCTCACCTAGACCCTAAACCGTCCCCGTCCCCTAACGCTAACCCTCGCCCGAACCCTAACCCTAACACTTCCCTGAAACCTGACTCTCACCCATCCCCTAATCCTAACCCGTACGCTAACACTAACCCGCGCCCTCACACCTACGCTCCCCCTGAAGCGTTGTCGTACCCTCCTCTGGACCCTAAACCGTCCCCGTGCCCTAACCCTAACCGTAGCCCGAACCCTAACCCTAACCCTGCCCCGAATCCTGACCCTCACCCGTCCCCTAATCCTAACACTTACGCTAACCCTAACCCACGCCCTGACACGTACGCTCCTCCTAAAGCGTTGTCGTACCCTCACCTGGTCCCTAAACCGTCCCTGTCCCCTAACCATAGCCCGAACCCTAACCCTAACCCTTCCCCGAAACCTGAACCTCACCCGTCCCCTAATCCTACCCCGTACGCGAACACTAACCCGCGCCCTCACAGTACGCTCCCCCTAAAGCGTTGTCTTGCCGTCACCTGGACCCTAAACCGTCCCCGTCCCCTAACCCTAAACCTAGGCCGAACCCTATCCCTAACACTTCCCCGAAGCCTGACCCTCACCTGTCCCCTAATCCTATCACGTACGCTAAAACCAAACCGCGCCCTCACACTTACGCTCCCCCTAAATGTTGTCGTACCCTCACTTGAACCCTAAACCGTCCCCGTCCCCTAACCCTAACCCTAGCCCGAACCCTAGCCCTAATTCTTCCCAGAAGCCTGATCCTCACCCGTCCCATAATCCTAACCCGTACGCTAACATTAACCCGCGCCCTCACACCTACGCTCCCCCTGAAGCGTTGTCGTACCCTCACCTGGACCCTAAACCGTCCCCGTCCCCTAACCCTAACCCTAGCCCGAACCCTAACCCTAACCCTTCCCCGAAGCCTGACCCTCACCCGTCCCCGAATCCTAACCCGTACGCTAACACTAACCCACGCCCTCACACGTACGCTCCCCTTAAAGCGTTGTCGTACCCTCACCTGGACCCTATACCGTCCCCGTCCCCTAACCCTAACCCTAGGCCGAACCCTAACCCTAACATTTCCCCGAAGTCTGACCCTCACCCGTCCCGTAATCCTAACCCGTACACTAACACTAACCCGCGCCCTCACACGTACGCTCCCCCTAAAGCGTTGTCGTACCCTCACCTGGACCCTAAACCGTCCCCGTCCCCTAACCCTAACCCTAGCCCGAACCCTTACCCTAACCCTTCCCCGAAGCCTGACCCTCACCCGTCCCCTAATCCTAACACGTACGCTAACACTAACTGGCGCCCTCACACGTACGCTCCCCTTAAAGTGTTGTCGTACCCTCACCTGGACCCTAAACCGTCCCCATCCCCTAACCCTAACCCTAGCCCGAACCATAACCCTAACCCTTCCCCGAAGCCTGACCCTAACCCGTCCCCTAATCCTAACACGTACGTTAACACTATCCCACGCCCTCACACGTACGCTCCCCCTAAAGCGTTGTCGTACCCTCACCTGGACCCTAAACCGTCCCCGACCCCTAACGCTAACCCTAACCCGAACCCTAACCCTAAACCTTCCCCGAAGCCTGACCCTCACCCGTCCCCTAATCCTAACCCGTACGCTAACACTAACCCGCGCCCTCACACGTACGCTCCCCCTAAAGCGTTGTCGTACCCTCACCAGGACCCTAAACCGTCGTCATCCCCTAACGCTAACCCTAGCCCGAACCCTAGCCCTAACACTTCCCCGAAGCCTGACCCTCACCCGTCCCCTAATCCTAACCCGTACGCTAACACTAACCTGCGCCCTCACACGTACGCTCCCCCTAAAGTGTTTTCGTACGCTCACCTGGACCCTAAACCGTCCCCGTACCCTCACCCTAACCCTAGCCCGAACCCTAAACTTAACCCTTCCCCGATGCCTGACCCTAACACATCCCCTAATCCTAACCCGTACGCTAACACTAACCCGTGCCCTCACACGTACGTTCCCCCTAGAGCATTGTCGTACCCTCACCGGGACCCTAAACCGTCCCCGTCCCCTAACCCTAACCCTAGCCCGAACCCTAAACCTAACCCTTCCCCGAAGCCTGAACCTCACCCGTCCCCTAAACCTAACCCGTAAGCAAACACTAACCCGCGCCCTCACACGTACCCTCCCCCTAAAGTGTTGTTGTACCCTCACCTGGACCCTAAACCGTCCCCGTCCCCTAACCCTAACCCTAGCCCGAACCCTAACCCTAACATTTCCCCGAAGCCTGACCCTCACCCGTCCCCGAATCCTAACCCGTACGCTAACACTAACCCGCGCCCTCAAACGTACGCTCCCACTAAAGTGTTGTCGTACCCTCACCTGGACCCTAAACCATCCCCGACCACTAACCCTAACCCTAAACCGAACCCTAACCCTAACCCTTCCCCGAAACCAGACCCTCACCCGTCCCCTAATCCTAAAACGTACGCTAACACTATCCCGCGCCCTCACACGTACGCTCCCCCTAAAGCGTTGTCGTACCCTCACCTGGACCCTAAACCGTCCCGGTCCATTAATCCGAACCCTAGCCCGAACCCTAACCCTAACCCTTCACCGAAGCCTGACCCTCACCCACCCCCTAATCCTAACCCGTACGCTAACATTAACCCGCGCCCTCACAAGTACGCTCCGCCTAAAGCGTTGTCGTACCCTCACCTGGACCCTAAACCGTCCCCGTCCCCTAACCCTAACCCTAGCCCGAACCCTAACCCTAACCGTTCCCCGATGCCTGACACTCACACGTCGCCTAATCCTAACCCGTACACTAACACTAACCCGCGCCCTCACAAGTACGCTCCCCCTAAAGTGTTGTCGTACCCTCACCTGGACCCTAAACCGTCCCCGTCCCCTAAACCTAACCCTAGCCCGAACCCTAACCCTAACCCTTCCCCGAAGCCTAACCCTCACCCGTCCCCTAATCCTAACCTGTAGACTAACACTAACCCACGCCCTCACACGTACGCTCCACCTAAAGCGTTGTCATACCCTCACCTGGACCCTAAACCGTCCCCGTCCCCTAACCCTAACCCTAGCCCGAACCCTAACCCTAACCCTTCTCCGAAGCCTGACCCTCACCCGTCCCCTAATCCTAACACGTACGCTAACACTAACCCGCGCCCTCACACGTACGCTCCCACTAAAGCATTGTCGTACCCTCACCTGGACCCTAAACCGTCCCCGTCCCCTAACCCTAAACCTAGCCCGAAGCCTAAACCTAACCCTTCCCCTAAACCTGCCCCTCACCCGTCCCCTAATCCTAACCCGTAGGCTAACACTAAGCCGCGCCCTCAAAAGTACGCTCCCCGTAAACCGTTGTAGTACCCTCACCTGGACCCTAAACGGTCCCCGTCCCCTAAACCTAACCCTAACCCTAGCTCGAAACCTAACCCTAACCCTTCCCCTAAGCCTGACCCTCACCCGTCCCCTAATCCTAACCCGTACGCTAACACTAACCTGCGACCTCACACGTACCCTCCCCCTAAAGCGTTGTCGTACCTTCACCTGGACCCTAAACCGTCCGCGTCCCCTGACCCTAACCCTAGCCCGAACCCTAACCCTAACCCTTCCTCTAAGCCTGACCCTAACCCGTCCCCTAATCCTAACCTGTACGCTAACCCTAACCCAGGCCCTGACACGTACGCTCCTCCTAAAGCGTTGTCGTACCCTCACCTGGACCCTAAACCGTCCCATTCCCCTAACCCTAGCCCGAACCCTAACCCTAACCCTTCCCCGAAGCCTGACCCACACCCATCCCCTAATCCTAACCCGTACGCTAACACTAACCCGCGCCCTCACACGTACGCTCCCCCTAAAGCGTTGTCATACCCTCACTTGGACCCTAACCCGTCCCCGTCCCCTAACCCTAACCCTAGCCCGAACCCTAACCCTAACACTTCCCCGAAGCCTGACCCTCAACGTCCCCTAATCCTAACCCGTACACTAACACTAACCCGCGCCCTCACACGTACGCTCCCCCTAAAGCGTTGTCGTACCATCACCTGGTCCCTAAACCGTCCCCATCCCTTAACCCTAACCCTAGCCCGAACCCTGACCCTAACACTTCCCCGAAGCCTGACCCTCACCCGTCCCCTAATCCTAACCCGTAGACTAACACTAACCCGCGCCCTCACACGTAAGCTCCACCTAAATCGTTGTCGTACCCTCACCTGGACCCTAAACCGTCCCCGTCCCCTAACCCTAACCCTAGCCCGAACCCTAACCCTAACCCTTCCCCGAAGCCTGACCCTCACCCGTCACCTAACCCTAACCCTAGCCCGAACCCTAACCCTAACACTTCCCCGAAGCCTGACCCTAACCCATCCCCGAATCCTAACCCGTACGCTAACACTAACGCGCGCTCTCACACGTACGCTCCTCCTAAAGTTGTCGTACCCTCACCTGGACCCGAAACCGTCCCCGTCTCCTAAACCTAACCCTAACCCTAACCCGAACCCTATCCCTAACCCTTCCCTGAAGCCTGACCCTCACCCGTCCCCTAATCCTAACCCGTACGCTAACACTAACACGCGCCCTCACACGTACGCTCCCCCTACAGCGTTGTCGTACCCTCACCTGGACCCTAAACCGTCCCCGTCCATTAATCCTAACCCTAGACCGAACTGTAACCCTAACCCTTCCCCGAAGCCTGACCCTCACCCGTCCCCTAATCGTAACACATACGCTAACATTAACCCGCGCCCTCACACGTACGCTCCCCCTAAAGCGTTGTCGTACCCTCACCTGGACCCTAAACCGTCCCCGTCCCCTAAACCTAACCCTAGCCCGAACCCTAACCCTAACCCTTCCCCGATGCCTGACACTCACACGTCCCCTATTCCTAACCCGTACACTAACACTAACCCGCGCCCTCACAAGTATGCTCCCCCTAAAGCGTTGTCGTACCCTCACCTGGACCCTAAACCGTCCCGGTCCCCTAACCCTAACCCTAGCCCGAACCCTAACCCTAACACTTCCCCGAAGCCTGACCCTCACCCGTCCCCTAATCCTAACCCGTAGACTAACACTAACCCGCGCCCTCACACGTACGCTCCACCTAAAGCGTTGTCGTACCCTCACCTGGACCCTAAACCGTCCCCGTCCCCTAACCCTAACCCTAGACCGAACCCTAACCCTAACCCTTCCCCGAAGCTTGACCCTCACCCGTCCCCTAATCCTAACACGTAAGCTAACACTAACCAGCGCCCTCACACGTACGCTCCACCTAAAGCATTGTCGTACCCTCACCTGGACCCTAAACCGTCCCCGTCCCCTAACCCTAACCCTAGCCCGAAGCCTAAACCTAAACCTTCCCCGAAACCTGCCCCTCACCCGTCCCCTAATCCTAACCCGTAGGCTAACACTAACCCGCGCCCTCAAAAGTACGCTCCCCGTAAACCGTTGTAGTACCCTCACCTGGACCCTAAACGGTCCCCGTCCCCTAAACCTAACCCTAACCCTAGCTCGAACCCTAACCCTAACCCTTCCCCTAAGCCTGACCCTCACCCGTCCCCTAATCCTAACCCGTACGCTAACCCTAACCCACGCCCTGACACGTACGCTCCTCCTAAAGCGTTGTCGTACCCTCACCTGAACCCTAAACCGTCCCATTCCCCTAACCCTAGCCCGAACCCTAGCCCTAACCCTTCCCAGAAGCCTGATCCTCACCCGTCCCATAATCCTAACCCGTACGCTAACACTAACCCGCGCCTTCACACCTACGCTCCCCCTGAAGCGTTGTCGTACCCTCACCTGAACCCTAAACCGTCCCCGTCCCCTAACCCTAACCCTAGCCCGAACCCTAACCCTAACACTTCCCTGAACCCTGACTCTCACCCATCCCCTAATCCTAACCCATACGCTAACACTAACCCGCGCCCTCACACGTACGCTCCGCCTAAAGAGTTGTCGTACCCTCACCTGAACCCTAAACCGTCCCCGTCCCCTAACCCTAACCCTAGCCCAAACCCTAACCCTAACCCTTCCCAGAAGCCTGACCCTCACCCGTCCCATAATCCTAACCCGTACGCTAACACTAACCCGCACCCTCACACCTACGCTCCCCCTAAAGCTTTGTCGTACCCTCCTCTGGACCCTAAACCGTCCCCGTCCCCTAACCCTAACCCTAGCCCGAACCCTAACCCTAAACCTGCCCCGAATCCTGACCCTCACCCGTCCCGTAATCCTAACCCACACGCTAACCCTAACCCACGCCCTGACACGTACGCTCCTCCTAAAGCGTTGTCGTACCCTCACCTGTACCCTAAACCGTCCCCGTCCCCTAACCCTAGCCCGAACCCTAATCCTAACCCTTCCCCGAAGCCTGATCCTCACCCGTCCCCTAATCCTACCCCGTACGCGAACACTAACCCACGCCCTCACACGTACACTCCCCCTAAAGCGTTGTCTTACCGTCACCTGGACACTAAACCGTCCCCGTCCTCTAACCCTAACCCTAGCCCGAACCCTAACCCTAACACTTCCCCGAAGCCTGACCCTCACCTGTCCCCTAATCCTAACCCGTACGCGAACACTAAACAGCGCCCTCACACGTACACTCCCCCTAAAGCGTTGTCTTACCGTCACCTGGACCCTAAAACGTCCCCATCCCCTAACCATAACCCTAGCCCGAACCCTAACCCTAACACTTCCCCGAAGCCTGACTCTCACCCGTCCCCTAATCCTAACCCGTACGCTAACACTAACACGCGCCCTCACACCTACGCTCCCCCTAAAGCGTTGTCGTACCCTCACCTGGACCTTAAACCGTCCCCATCCCCTAACCCTAACCCTAGCCCAAACCCTAAACCTAACATTTCCCCGAAGCCTGACCCTCACACGTCCCCTAATCCTAACCCGTATGCTAACACTAACCTGCGCCCTCACACCTACGCTCCCCCTAAAGCGTTGTCGTACCCTCACCTGGACCCTAAACCGTCCCCGTCCTCTAAACCTAACCCTAGCCCAACCCTAACCATAACACTTCCCCGAAGCCTGACCCTCACCCGTCCCATAATCCTAACCCGTACGCTAACAATAACCCGCGCCCTCACACGTACACTCCCCCTAAAGCGTTGTCGAACCCTCACCTGGACCCTAAACCGTCTCTGTCCCCTAACCCTCACCCTAGCCCGAACCCTAACCCTAACACTTCCCCGAAGCCTGACCCTCACCCGTCCCCTAATCCTAACCCGTACGCTAACACTAACCCATGCCCTCAAACGTACCTTCCCCCTAAAGCGTTGTCGTACCCTCACCTGGACCCTAAACCGTCCCCGTCCCCTAACGTTAACCCTAGCCCGAACCCTAACCCTAACACTTCCCCGAAGCCTGACCCTCACCCGCCCCCTAATCCTAACCCGTACGCTAACACTAACCCGCGCCCTCACACGTACGCTCCCCCTAAAGCGTTGTCGTACCCTCACCTGGACGCTAAACCGTCCCCGTCCCCTAAACCTCACCCTAGCCCGAACCCTAACCCTAACACTTCCCCGAAGCCTGACCCTCACACGTCCCTTAATCCTAAACCGTACGCTAACACTAACCCGCGCCCTCACACGTACGCTCCCCCTAAAACGTTGTCGTACCGTCACCAGGACCCTAAAACGTCCCCGTACCGGAACCCTAACCCTAGCCCGAACCCTAACCCTAACCCTTCCCCGAAGCCTGACACACAGCCGTTCTCTTATCCTAACCCGTACGCTAACAGTAACACGCGCCCTCACACATACGCTCCCCCTAAAGCGTTGTCGTACCCTCACCTGGACCCTAACCGTCCGCGTGCCCTAATCCTAACCCTAGCCCGAACCCTAACCCTAACCCTTCCCCGAAGCCTGACCCTCACCCGTACCCTAATCCTAACCCGTACGCTAACACTAACCCGCGCCCTCACACGTACGCTCCCCCTAAAGCGTTGTCGTACCGTCACATGGACCCTAAACCTTCCCCGTCCGCTAACCCTAACCCTAGCCCGAACCCTAACCCTAACACTTCCCCGAAACCTGACTCTCACCCGTCCCCTAATCCTAACCCGTACGCTAACTCTAACCCGCGCCCTCACACCTACGCTCCCCCTAAAGCGTTGTCGTACCCTCACCTGGACCTTAAACCGTCCCCATCCCCTAAGCCTAACCCTAGAACGAACCCTAACCCTAACACTTCCCCGAAGCCTGACCCTCACTCGTTCCCTAATCCTAACCCGTACGCTAACACTAACCTGCGCCCTCACACCTACGCTCCCCCTAAAGCGTTGTCGTACCTTTACCTGGACCCTAAACCATCCCCGTCCCCTAACCCTAGCCCGAACCCTAACCCTAACCCTGCCCCGAATCCTGACCCTCACCCGTCCCCTAATCCTAACCCGTACGCTAACCCTAATCCACGTCCTGACACGTACGCTCCTCCTAAAGCGTTGTCGTACCCTCACCTGGACCCTAAACTGTCCCCGTCCCCTAAACCTAACCCTAGCCCGAACCCTAACCCTAACACTTCCCCGAAACTTGACTCTCACCCGTCCCCTAATCCTAACCCGTACGCTAACTCTAACCCGCGCCCTCACACCTACGCTCCCCCTAAAGCGTTGTCGTACCTTCACCTGGACCTTAAACCTTCCCTTCCCCTAAGCCTAACCCTAGCCCGAACCCTAACCCTAACACTTCCCCGAAGCCTGACACTCACCCGTCCCATAATCCTAACCCGTACGCTAACACTAACCCGCGCCCTCACACGTACCTTCCCCCTAAAGCGTTGTCGTACCCTCACCTGGACCCTAAACAGTTTCTGTCCTCTAACTCTAACCCTAGCCCGAACCCTAACCCTAACACTTCCCCGAAGCCTGACACTCACCCGCCCCCTAATCCTAACCCGTACGCTAACACTAACCCGTGCCCTCACACGTACCTTCCCCCTAAAGCGTTGTCGTACCCTCACCTGGACCCTAAACCGTCCCCGTCCCCTAACCTTAACCCTAGCACGAACCCTAACCCTAACACTTCCCCGAAGCCTGACCCTCACCCGTCCCCTAATCCTAACCCGTACGCTAACACTAACCCGTGCCCTCACACGTACCTTCCCCCTAAAGCGTTGTCGTACCCTCACCTGGACCCTAAACCGTCCCCGTCCCCTAACTCTAACCCTAGCGCGAACCCTAACCCTAACACTTCCCCGAAGCCTGACCCTCACTTATACACTAATCCTAACCCGTACGCTAACACTAAACCGCGCCCTGACACATACGGTCGCCCTAAAGCGTTTTCGTACCCTCACCTACACCCTAAACCGTCCCCGTCCCCTAACCCTAACCCTAGCCCGAGCCCTAACCCTAACACTTCCCTGAACCCTGACTCTCACCCATCCCCTAATCCTAACCGGTACGTTAACACTAACCCGCGCCCTCACACGTACGCCTCCCCTAAATGTTGTCGTACCCTCACTTGAACCCTAAACCGTCCCCGTCCCCTAACCCTAACCCTAGCCCGAACCCTAGCCCTAACCCTTCCCAGAATCCTGATCCTCACCCGTCCCATAATCCTAACCCTTACGCTAACACTAACCCGCGCTTTCACACCTACGCTCCCCCTGAAGCGTTGTCGTACCCTCACCTGGACCCTAAACCGTCCCCGTCCCCTAACCCTAACCCTAGCCTGAACCCTAACCCTAACCCTGCACCGAAACCTGACCCTCACCCGTCCCCTAATCCTAACCCATACGCTAACCCTAAGCCACGCCCTGACACGTACGCTCCTCCTAAAACGTTGTCGTACCCTCACCTGGAACCTAAACCGTCCCCGTCCCCTAACCCTAGCCCAAACCCTAACCCTAAGCCTTCCCCGAAGCCTGACCCTCACCTGTCCCCGAATCCTAACCCGTATGCGAACACTAACCCACGCCCTCACACGTACGATCCCCCTAAAGCGTTGTCTTACCGTCACCTGGACCCTAAACCTTCCCCGTCCCCTAACCCTAACCCTAGCCCGAACCCTAACCCTAACACTTCCCCGAAGCCTGACCCTCAACTGTCCCCTAATCCAAACCCGTACGCTAACACTAACCCACGCCCTCACACGTACACTCCCCCTAAAGCGTTGTCGTACCCTCACCTGAACCCTAAACCGTCCCCGTCCCCTAACCCTAACCCTAGCCCGAACCCTAACCCTAACACTTCCCTGAACCCTGACTCTCACCCATCCCCTAATCCTAACACGTAAGCTAACACTAACCCGCGCCCTCACACGTACGCTCCCCCTAAAGAGTTGTCGTACCCTCACCTGAACCCTAAACCGTCCCCGTCCCCTAACCCTAACCCTAGACCGAACCCTAACCCTAACCCTTCCCAGAAGCCTGACCCTCACCCGTCCCATAATCCTAACCCTTACGCTAACACTAACCCGCACCCTCACACCTACGCTCCCCCTAAAGCGTTGTCGTACCCTCCTCTGGACCCTAAACCGTCCCCATCCCCTAACCCTAACCCTAGCCCGAACCATAACCCTAACCCTGCCCCGAATCCTGACTTTCAACCGTCCCCTAATCCTAACCCATACGCTAACCCTAACCCACATCCTGACATGTACGCTGCTCCTAAAGCATTGTCGTACCCTCACCTGGACCCTAAACCGTCCCCGTCCCCTAACCCTAGCCCGAACCCTAACCCTAACCCTTCCCCGAAGCTTGACCCTCACCCGTCCCCTAATCCTACCCCGTACTCGAACACTAACCCACGCCCTCACACGTACACTCCCCCTAAAGCGTTGTCGTACCCTCACCTGAACCCTAAACCGTCCCCGTCCCCTAACCCTAACCCTAGCCCGAACCCTAACCCTAACACTTCCCTGAACCCTGACTCTCACCCATCCCCTAATCCTAACCCGTACGCTAACACTAACCCACGCCCTCACACGTACGCTCCCCCTAAAGAGTTGTCGTACCCTCACCTGAACCCTAAACCGTCCCCGTCCCCTAACCCTAACCCTAGCCCGAACCCTAACCAAAACCCTTCCCAGAAGCCTGACCCTCACAAGTCCCATAATCCTAACCCGTACGCTAACACTAACCCGCACCCTCACACCTACGCTCCCCCTAAAGCGTTGTCGTACCCACCTCTGGACCCTAAACCGTCCCCGTGCCCTAACCCTAACCCTAGCCCGAACCCTAACCCTAACCCTGCCCCGAATCCTGACCCTCACCCGTCCCCTAATCCTAACCCTTACGCTAACCCTAACCCACGCCCTGACACGTACGCTCCTCCTAAAGCGTTGTCGTACACTCACCTGGACCCTAAACCGTCCCTGTCCCCTAACCCTAGCCCGAACCCTAACCCTAACCTTTCCCCGAAGCCTGACCCTCACCCGTCCCCTAATCCTACCCCGTACGCGAACACTAACCCGCGCCCTCACACGTACGCTCCCCCTAAAGCGTTGTCTTGCCGTCACCTGGACCCTAAACCGTCCCCGTCCCCTAACAATAACCCTAGTCCGAACCCTAACCCTAACACTTCCCCGAAGCCTGACCCTCACCTGTCCCCTAATCCTAACACGTACGCTAAAACTAAACCGCGCCCTCACATGTACGCTCGCCCTAAAGCGTTTTCGTACCCTCACCTAGACCCTAAACCGTCCCCGTCCCCTAACCCTAACCCTCGCCCGAACCCTAACCCTAACACTTCCCTGAAACCTGACTCTCACCCATCCCCTAATCCTAACCCGTACGCTAACACTAACCCGCGCCCTCACACGTACGCTCCCCCTAAATGTTGTCGTACCCTCACTTGAACCCTAAACCGTCCCCGTCCCCTAACCCTAACCCTAGCCCGAACCCTAGCCCTAACCCTTCCCAGAAGCCTGATCCTCACCCGTCCCATAATCCTAACCCGTACGCTAACATTAACCCGCGCCCTCACACCTACGCTCCCCCTGAAGCGTTGTCGTACCCTCACCTGGACCCTAAACCGTCCCCGTCCCCTAACCCTAACCCTATCCCGAACCCTAAACCTAACCTTTCCCCGAACCCTGACCCTCACCCGTCCCCTAACCCTAACCCTAGCCCGAACCCTAACCCTAACACTTCCCCGAAGCCTGACCCTCACCCGTCCCCGAATCCTAACCCGTACGCTAACACTAACCCACGCCCTCACGCGTACGCTCCCCTTAAAGCGTTGTCGTACCCTCACCTGGACCCTATACCGTACCCGTCCCCTAAACCTAACCCTAACCCTAGCCCGAAACCTAACCCTAACCCTTCCCCGAAGCCTGACCCTCACCCGTCCCCGATTCCTAACCCGTACGCTAACACTAACCCGTGCCGTCAAATGTAGGCTCCCCCTAAAGCGTTGTCGTACCGTCACCTGGATCCTAAACCGTCCCCGTCCCGTAACCCTAACACTTCCCCGAAGCCTGACACACACCCGTCCCAGAATCCTAACCCGTACGCTAACACTGACCCGCGCCCTCACACGTACCCTCCCCCTAAAGAGTTGTCGTACCGTCACATGGACCCTAAACCGTCCGCGTCCCCTGACCCTAACCCTAGCCCGAACCCTAACCCTAACCCTTCCCCGAATCCTGACCCTCACCCGTCCACTAATCCTAACCCGTACGCTAACGCTAACCCACGCCCTGACACGTACGCTCCTCCTACAGCGTTGTCGTACCCTCACCTGGACCCTAAACCGTCCCCGTCCCCTAACCCTAGCACGAACCCTAACCCTAAAACTTCCCCGAAGCCTGACCCTCACCCGTCACCTAATCCTAGCCCGTACGCTAACACTAACCCACGCCCTCACACGTACACTCCCCCTAAAGCGTTGTCATACCCTCACCTGAACCCTAAACTGTCCCCGTCCCCTAACCCTAACCCTAGCCCGAACCCTAACCCTAACACTTCCCTGAACCCTGACCCTCACCCATCCCCTAATCCTAACCCGTACGCTAACACTAACCCGCGCCCTCACACGTACACTCCCCGTAAAGAGTTGTCGTACCCTCACCTGAACCCTAAACCGTCCCCGTCCCCTAACCCTAACCCTAGCCCGAACCCTAACCATAACCCTTCCCAGAAACCTGACCATCACCCGTCCCATAATCTTAACCCGTACGCTAACACTAACCCGCACCCTCACACCTACGCTCCCCCTAAAGCATTGTCGTACCCTCCTCTGGACCCTAAACCGTCCCCGTGCCCTAACCCTAACCGTAGCCCGAACCCTAACCCTAACCCTGCCCCGAATCCTGACCCTCACCCGTCCCCTAATCCTAACCCTTACGCTAACCCTAACCCACGCCCTGACACGTACGCTCCTCCTAAAGCGTTGTCGTACCCTCACCTGGACCCTAAACCTTCCCTGTCCCCTAACCATAGCCCGAACCCTAACCCTAACCCTTCCCCGAAGCCTGAACCTCACCCGTCCCCTAATCCTACCCCGTACGCGAACACTAACCCGCGCCCTCACAGTACGCTCCCCCTAAAGCGTTGTCTTCCCGTCACCTGGACCCTAAACCGTCCCCTTCCCCTAACCCTAAACCTAGGCCGAACCCTAACCCTAACACTTCCCCGAAGCCTGACCCTCACCTGTCCCCTAATCCTAACACGTACGCTAAAACCAAACCGCGCCCTCACACTTACGCTCCCCCTAAATGTTGTCGTACCCTCACTTGAACCCTAAACCGTCCCCGTCCCCTAACCCTAACCCTAGCCCGAACCCTAGCCCTAACCCTTCCCAGAAGCCTGATCCTCACTCGTCCCATAATCCTAACCCGTACGGTAACATTAACCCGCGCCCTCACACCTACGCTCCCCCTGAAGCGTTGTCGTACCCTCACCTGGACCCTAAACCGTCCCCGTCCCCTAACCCTAACCCTAGCCCGAACCGTAAACCTAACCCTTCCCCGAAGCCTGACCCTCACCCGTCCCCTAACCCTAACCCTAGCCCGAACCCTAACCCTAACCCTTCCCCGAAGCCTGACCCTCACCCGTCCCCGAATCCTAACCCGTACGCTAACACTAACCCACGCCCTCACACGTACGCTCCCCTTAAAGCGTTGTCGTACCCTCACCTGGACCCTATACCGTCCCCGTCCCCTAACCCTAACCCTAGGCCGAACCCTAACCCTAACATTTCCCCGAAGTCTGACCCTCACCCGTCCCGTAATCCTAACCCGTACACTAACACTAACCCGCTCCCTCACACGTACGCTCCCCCTAAAGCGTTGTCGTACCCTCACCTGGACCCTAAACCGTCCCCGTCCCCTAACCCTAACCCTAGCCCGAACCCTTACCCTAACCCTTCCCCGAAGCCTGACCCTCACCCGTCCCCTAATCCTAACACGTACGCTAACACTAACTGGCGCCCTCACACGTACGCTCCCCTTAAAGTGTTGTCGTACCCTCACCTGGACCCTAAACCGTCCCCATCCCCTAACCCTAACCCTAGCCCGAACCATAACCCTAACCCTTCCCCGAAGCCTGACCCTCACCCGTCCCCTAATCCTAACACGTACGTTAACACTATCCCACGCCCTCACACGTACGCTCCCCCTAAAGCGTTGTCGTACCCTCACCTGGACCCTAAACCGTCCCTGACCCCTAACGCTAACCCTAACCCGAACCCTAACCCTAAACCTTCCCCGAAGCCTGACCCTCACCCGTCCCCTAATCCTAACCCGTACGCTAACACTAACCCGCGCCCTCACACGTACGCTCCCCCTAAAGCGTTGTCGTACCCTCACCAGGACCCTAAACCGTCGTCATCCCCTAACGCTAACCCTAGCCCGAACCCTAGCCCTAACACTTCCCCGAAGCCTGACCCTCACCCGTCCCCTAATCCTAACCCGTACGCTAACACTAACCTGCGCCCTCACACGTACGCTCCCCCTAAAGTGTTGTCGTACGCTCACCTGGACCCTAAACCGTCCCCGTACCCTAACCCTAACCCTAGCCCGAACCCTAAACTTAACCCTTCCCCGATGCCTGACCCTAACACATCCCCTAATCCTAACCCGTACGCTAACACTAACCCGTGCCCTCACACGTACGTTCCCCCTAGAGCGTTGTCGTACCCTCACCGGGACCCTAAACCGTCCCCGTCCCCTAACCCTAACCCTAGCCCGAACCCTAAACCTAACACTTCCCCGAAGCCTGAACCTCACCCGTCCCCTAAACCTAACCCGTAAGCTAACACTAACCCGCGCCCTCACACGTACCCTCCCCCTAAAGTGTTGTTGTACCATCACCTGGACCCTAAACCGTCCCCGTCCCCTAACCCTAACCCTAGCCCGAACACTAACCCTAACATTTCCCCGAAGCCTGACCCTCACCCGTCCCCGAATCCTAACCCGTACGCTAACACTAACCCGTGCCCTCAAACGTACGCTCCCACTAAAGTGTTGTCGTACCCTCACCTGGACCCTAAACCATCCCCGACCACTAACCCTAACCCTAACCCGAACCCTAACCCTAACCCTTCCCCGAAACCAGACCCTCACCCGTCCCCTAATCCTAAAACGTACGCTAACACTATCCCGCGCCCTCACACGTACGCTCCCCCTAAAGCGTTGTCGTACCCTCACCTGGACCCTAAACCGTCCCCGTCCATTAATCCTAACCCTAGCCCGAACCCTAACCCTAACCCTTCACCGAAGCCTGACCCTCACCCACCCCCTAATCCTAACCCGTACGCTAACATTAACCCGCGCCCTCACAAGTACGCTCCCCCTAAAGCGTTGTTGTACCCTCACCTGGACCCTAAACCGTCCCCGTCCCCTAACCCTAACCCTAGCCCGAACCCTAACCCTAACCGTTCCCCGATGCCTGACACTCACACGTCCCCTAATCCTAACCCGTACACTAACACTAACCCGCGCCATCACAAGTACGCTCCCCCTAAAGTGTTGTCGTACCCTCACCTGGACCCTAAACCGTCCCCGTCCCCTAAACCTAACCCTAGCCCGAACCCTAACCCTAACCCTTCCCCGAAGCCTAACCCTCACCCGTCCCCTAATCCTAACCTGTAGACTAACACTAACCCGCGCCCTCACACGTACGCTCCACCTAAAGCCTTGTCGTACCCTCACCTGGACCCTAAACCGTCCCCGTCACCTAACCCTAACCCTAGACCGAACCCTAACCCTAACCCTTCCCCGAAGCCTGACCCTCACCCGTCCCCTAATCCTAACACGTACGCTAACACTAACCCGCGCCCTCACACGTACGCTCCCCCTAAAGCATTGTCGTACCCTCACCTGGACCCTAAACCGTCCCCGTCCACTAACCCTAACCCTAGACCGAACCCTAAACCTAACCCTTCCCCGAAGCCTGACCCTCACCCGTCCCCTAATCCTAACACGTACGCTAACACTAACCCGCGCCCACAGACGTACGCTCCCCCTAAAGCATTGTCTTACCCTCACCTGGACCCTAAACCGTCCCCGTCCCCTAACCCTAATCCTAGACCGAAGCCTAAACCTAACCCTTCCCCGAAACATGCCCCTCACCCGTCCCCTAATCCTAACCCGTACGCTAACACTAACCCGCGCCCTCACACGTATGTTCCCCTAAAGGTTGTCGTACCCTCACCTGGACCCTAAACCGTCCCCGTCCCCTAACCCTAACCCCAGCCCGAACCCTAAACCTAACCCTTCCCCGAATCCTGACCCTCACCCGTCACCTAACCCTAACCCTAGCCCGAACCCTAACCCTAACACTTCCCCGAAGCCTGACCCTCACCCATCCCCGAATCCTAACCCGTACGCTAACACTAACGCGCGCTCTCACACGTACGCTCCTCCTAAAGGTTGTCGTGCCCTCACCTGGACCCGAAACCGTCCCCGTCTCCTAAACCTAACCCTAACCCTAACCCGAACCCTAACCCTAACTCTTCCCCGAAGCCTGACCCTCACCCGTCCCCTAATCCTAACCCGTACGCTAACACTAACACGCGCCCTCACACGTACGCTCCCCCTAAAGCGTTGTCGTACCCTCACCTGGACCCTAAACCGTCCCCGTCCATTAATCCTAACCCTAGCCCGAACTGTAACCCTAACCCTTACCCGAAGCCTGACCCTCACCCGTCCCCTATTCCTAACCCATATGCTAACATTAACCCGCGCCCTCACACATACGCTCCCCCTAAAGCGTTGTCGTACCCTCACCTGCACCCTAAACCGTCCCCGTCCCCTAACCCTAACCCTAGCCCGAACCCTAACCCTAACCCTTCCCCGATGCCTGACACTCACACGTCCCCTAATCTTAACCTGTACACTAACACTAACCCGCGCCCTCACAAGTAAGCTCCCCCTAAAGCGTTGTCGTACCCTCACCTGGACCCTAAACCGTCACCGTCCCCTAACCCTAACCCTAGCACGAACAGTAACCCTAACCCTTCCCCGAAGCCTGACCCGCACCTGTCCCCTAATACTAACCCGTACGCTAACACTAACCCGCGCCCTCACACGTACGCTCCCCCTAAAGCGTTGTCGTACTCTCACCAGGACCCTAAACCGTCATCTTCCCCTAACGCTAACCCTAGCCCGAACCCTAGCCCTAACCCTTCCCCGAAGCCTGACCCTCACCCGTCCCCTTATCCTAACCCGTACGCTAACACTAACCTGCGCCCTCACACGTACGCTCCCCCTAAAGTGTTGTCGTACCCTCACCTGGACCCTAAACTGTCCCCGTACCCTAACCCTAACCCTAGACCGAACCCTAACCTTAACCCTTCCCCGAAACCTGACCCTCACCCGTCCCCTAAACCTAACCCGTACGGTAACACTAACCCGTGCCCTCACACGTACGTTCCCCCTACAGCGTTGTAGTACCCTCACCTGGACCCTAAACCGTCCCCGTCCCCTAACCCTAACCCTAGCCCGAACCCTAAACCTAACCCTTCCCCGAAGCCTGACCCTCACGCGTCCCCTAATCCTAACCCGTACGCTAACACTAAACCGCGCCCTCACACGTACGCTCCCCCTAAAGTGTTGTTGTACCCTCACCTGGACCCTAAACCGTCCCCGTCCCCTAACCCTAACCCTAGCCCGAACCCTAACCCTAACCTTTCCCCGAAGCCTGACCCTCACCCGTCCCCGAATCCTAACCCGTATGCTAAGACTAACCCGCGCCCTCACACGTACGCTCCCACTAAAGTGTTGTCGTACCCTCACCTGGACCCTAAACTGTCCCCGACCCCTAACCCTAACCCTAACCCGAACCCTAACCCTTCCCCGAAACCTGACCCTCACCCGTCCCCTAATCCTAAAACGTACGCTAACACTATCCCGCGCCCTCACACGCACTCTCCGCCTAAAGCGTTGTCGTACCCTAACCTGGACCCTAAACTGTCCCCGTCCATTAATCCTAACCATTGCCTGAACCCTAACCCTAACCCTTCCCCGAAGCCTGACACTCACCCGTCCCCTAATCCTAACCCGTACGCTAACATTAACCCGCGCCCTCACACGTACGCTCCCCCTAAAGCATTGTCGTAGCCTCACCTAGACCCTAAACCGTCCCCGTCCCCTAACCCTAACCCTAGCCCGATCCTTAACCCTAACCCTTCCCCGATGCCTGATACTCACATGTCCCCTAATCCTAACACTTACACTAACACTAACCCGCGCTCTCACAAGTACGCTCCCCCTAACGCGTTGTCGTACCCTCACCTGGACCCTAAACCATCTCCGTCCCCTAAACCTAACCCTAGCCCGAACCCTAACCCTAACCCTTCCCCGAAGCCTGACCCTCACCCGTCCCCTAATCCTAACCCGTAGACTAACACTAAACCGCGCCCTCACACGTACGCTCCACCTAAAGTGTTGTCGGACCCTCACCTGGACCCTAAACCGTCCCCGTCCCCTAACCCTAACCCTAGACCGAACACTAACCCTAACACTTCCCCGAAGCCTGACCCTCACCCGTCCCCTAATCCTAACACGTACGCTAACACTAACCCGCGCCCTCACACGTACGCTCCCCCTAAAGCATTGTCGTACCCTCACCTGGACCCTATACCGTCCCCGTCCCCTAACCCTAACCCTAGCCCGAAGCCTAAACCTAACCCTTCCCCGAAACCTGCCCCTCACCCGTCCCCTAATCCTAACCCGTAGGCTAACACTAACCCGCGCCCTCAAAAGTACGCTCCGCGTAAACCGTTGTAGTACCCTCACCTGGACCCTAAACGGTCCCCGTTCCCTAAACCTTACCCTAACCCTAGCTCGAACCCTAACCCTAACTCTTCCCCTAAGCCTGACCCTCACCCGTCCCCTAATCCTAACCCGTACGCTAACACTAAGCCGCGCCCTCACACGTACCCTCTCCCTAAAGCGTTGTCGTACCGTCACATGGACCCTAAACCGTCCGCGTCCCCTGACCCTAACCCTAGCCCGAACCCTAACCCTAACCCTTCCCCGAATCCTGACCCTAACCCGTCCCTTAATCCTAACCCCTACGCTAACCCTTACCCACGCCCTGACACGTACGCTCCTCCTAAAGCGTTGTCGTACCCTCACCTGGAACCTACACCGTCCCATTACCCTAACCCTAGCCCGAACCCTAACCCTAACCCTTCCCCGAGGCCTGACCGACACCCATCCCCTAATCCTAAGCCGTACGCTAACAATAACACACGCACTCACACGTAGGCTCCCCCTAAAGCGTTGTCGTACCCTCACCTGGACCCTAAACCGTCTCCGTCCCCTAACCCTAACCCTAGCCCGAACCCTAGACCTAACCCTTCCCCGAAACCTGACCCTCAGCCGTCCGCTAATCCTAACCCATACGCTAACACTAACACGCGCCCTCACACGTACTCTCCCCCTAAAGCGTTGTCGTACCCTCTCCTGGACCCTAAATCGTCCCCGACCCCTAACCCTAACCCTAACCCAAACCCTAACCCTAACCCTTCCCCGAAGCCTGACCCTCACCCGTCCCCTAATCCTAACCCGTACGCTAACACTAACCTGCGCCCTCACACGTACGCTCCCCCTAAAATGTTGTCGTACCCTCACCTGGACCCGAAACCGTCCCCGTACCCTAACCCTAACCCTAGCCCAAACCCTAAACTTAACCCTTCCCCGAAGCCTGACCCTCACCCATCCCCTAATCCTAACCCGTACGCTAACACTAACCCATGCCCACACACGTACGTTCCCCCTACAGCGTTGTCGTACCCTCACCGGGACCCTAAACCGTCCCCGTCCCCTAACCCTAACCCTAGACCGAACCCTAACCCTAACCCTTCCCCGAAGCCTTACCCTCACCCGTCCCCTAATCCTAACACGTACGCTAACACTAACCCGCGCCCTCAAACGTACGCTCCCCCTAAAGCATTGTCTTACCCTCACCTGGACCCTAAACCGTCCACGTCCCCTAACCCTAACCCTAGCCCGAAGCCTAAACCTAACCCTTCCCCGAAACCTGCCCCTCACGCGTCCCCTAATCCTAACCCGTACGCTAACACTAACCCGCGCCCTCACACGTATGTTCCCCTAAAGGTTGTCGTACCCTCACCTGGACCCTAAACCGTCCCCGTCCCCTAACCCTAACCCTAGCCCGAACCCTAACCCTAACCCTTCCCCGAAGCCTGACCCACACCCATCCCCTAATCCTAACCCGTACGCTAACACTAACCCGCGCCCTCACACGTACGCTCCCCCTAAAGCGTTGTCATACCCTCACTTGGACCCTAACCCGTCCCCGTCCCCTAACCTTAACCCTAGCCCGAACCCTAACCCTAACACTTCCCCGAAGCCTGACCCTCACACGTCCCCTAATCCTAACCCGTACACTAACACTAACCCGCGCCCTCACACGTACGCTCCCCCTAAAGCGTTGTCGTACCATCACCTGGTCCCTAAACCGTCCCTATCTCTTAACCCTAACCCTAGCCCGAACCCTGACCCTAACCCTTCCCCGAAGCCTTACCCTCACCCGTCCTCTAATCCTAACACGTACGCTAACACTAACCCGCGCCCTCACACGTACGCTCCCCCTAAAGCATTGTCTTACCCTCACCTGGACCCTAAACCGTCCAGGTCCCCTAACCCTAACACTAGCCCGAAACCTAAACCTAACCCTTCCCCGAAACCTGCCCCTCACCCGTCCCCTAATCCTAACCGTACGCTAACACTAACCCGCGCCCTCACACGTATGTTCCCCTAAAGGTTGTCGTACCCTCACCTGGACCCTAAACCGTCCCCGTCCCCTAAACCTAACCCTAGCCCGAACCCTAAACCTAACCCTTCCCCGAAGCCTGACCCTCACCCGTCACCTAACCCTAACCCTAGTCCGAACCCTAACCCTAACACTTCCCCGAAGCCTGACTCTCACCCATCCCCGAATCCTAACCCGTACGCTAACACTAACCCGCGCTCTCACACGTACGCTCCTCCTAAAGGTTGTCGTACCCTCACCTGGACCCGAAACCTTCCCCGTCTCCTAAACCTAACCCTAACCCTAACCCGAACCCTAACCCTAACCCTTCCCCGAAGCCTGACACTCACCCGTCCCCTAATCCTAACACGTACGCTAACACTAACTGGCGCCCTCACACGTACACTCCTCCTAAAGCGTTGTCGTACCCTCACCTGGACCCTAAAGCGTTCCCGTCCCCTAACCCTAACCCTAGCCCGAACACTAACCCTAACCCTTCCCCGAAGCCTGACCCTCACTCGTCCCCTAATCCTAACCCGTACGCTAACACTAACCAGCGCCCTCACACGTACGCTTCCCCTAAAGCGTTGTCATACCCTCACTTGGACCCTAACCCGTCCCCGTCCCCTAACCCTAGCCCGAACCCTAACCCTAACACTTCCCCGAAGCCTGACCCTCACACGTCCCCTAATCCTAACCCGTACACTAACACTAACCCGCGCCCTCACACGTACGCTCCCCCTAAAGCGTTGTCGTACCATCACCTGGTCCCTAAACCGTCCCCATCCCTTAAACCTAACCCTAGCCCGAACCCTAACCCTAACCTTTCCCCGAAGCCTGACCCTCACCCGTCCCCTAATCCTAACCCGTAGACTAACACTAAACCGCACCCTCACACGTACGCTCCACCTAAAGCGTTGTCGTACACTCACCTGGACCCTAAACCGTCCCCGTCCCCTAACCCTAACCCTAGACCGAACCCTAACCCTAACATTTCCCCGAATCCTGACCCTCACCCGTCCCATAATCCTAACCCGTACGCTAACACTAACCGGCGCCCTCACACGTACGCTCCCCCTAAAGCGTTGTCATACCCTCACTTGAACCCTAAACCGTCCCCGTCCCCTAACCCTAACCCTAGCCCGAACCCTAGCCCTAACCCTTCCCAGAAGCCTGATCCTCACCCGTCCCATAATGCTAACCCATACGCTAACCCTAACCCACGCCCTGACACGTACGCTCCTCCTAAAGCGTTGTCGTACCCTCACCTGGACCCTAAACCGTCCCCGTCACCTAACCCTAGCCCGAACCCTACCCCTAAGCCTTCCCCGAAGCCTGACCCTCACCCGTCCCCTAATCCTAACCCGTACTGTAACACTAACCGGCGCCCTCACACGTACGCTCCCCCTAAAGCATTGTCGTACCCTCACCTGGACCCTAAACCGTCCCCGTCCCCTAACCCTAGCCCGAACCCTAAACCTAACCCTTCCCCGAAGCCTGACCCTCACCCTAACCCGTACGCTAACAGTAGCCCGCGCCCTCACACGTACGCTCCGCCTAAAGCGTTGTCATACCCTCACCTGGACCCTAAACCCTCCCCGTCCCCTAACCCTAACCCTAGCCCGAACCCTAACCCTAACCCTTCCCCGAAGCCTGACCCTCACCCGTCACCTAATCCTAACCCGTACGCTAACACTAACCGGCGCCCTCACACGATCGCTCCCCCTAAAGCGTTGTCGTACCCTCACCTGGACCCTAACCCGTCCCCGTCCCCTAACCCTAACCATAGCCTGAACCCTAACCCTAACACTTCCCCGAAGTCTGACCCTCACCCGTCCCCTAATCCTAACCCATACACTAACACTAATCCGCGCCCTTACACGTACGCTCCCCCTAAAGCGTTGTCGTACCCTCACCTGGACCCTAAACCGTCCCCGTCCCTTAACCCTAACCCTAGCCCGAACCCTAACCCTAACCCTTCCACGAATCCTGACACTCACCCGTCCCCTAATCCTAAACCGTACGCTAACACTAACTGGCGCCCTCACACGTACGCTCCTCCTAAAGCGTTGTCGTACCCTCACCTGGACCCTAAACCGTCCCCATCCCCTAACCCTAACCCTAGCCCGAACACTAACCCTAACCCTTCCCCGAAGCCTGACCCTCACCCTTCCCCTAATCCTAACCCGTACGCTAACACTAATTGGCGCCCTCACACGTACGCTCCTCCTAAAGCGTTGTCGTACCCTCACCTGGACCCTAAACCGTCCCCGTCCCCTAACCCTAACCCTAGCCCGAACACTAACCCTAAACCTTCCCCGAAGCCTGACCCTCACTCGTCCCCTAATCCTAACCCGTACGCTAACACTAACCGGCGCCCTCACACGTACGCTCCCCCTAAAGCGTTGTCATACCCTCACTTGGACCCTAACCCGTCCCCATCCCCTAACCCTAACCCTAGCCCGAACCCTAACCGTTACACTTTCCCGAAGCCTGACCCTCACAGGTCCCCTAATCCTAACCCGTACACTAACACTAACCCGCGCCCTCACACGTACGCTCCCCCTAAAGCGTTGTCGTACCATCACCTGGTCCCTAAACCGTCCCCATCCCTTAAACCTAACCCTAGCCCGAACCCTAACCCTAACCCTTCCCCGAAGCCTGACCCTCACCCGTCCCCTAATCCTAACCCGTAGACTAACACTAACCCGCGCCCTCACACGTACGCTCCACCTAAAGCTTTGTCGTGCACTCACCGGGACCCTAAACCGTCCCCGTCCCCTAACCCTAACCCTAGACCGAACCCTAACCCTAACCCTTCCACGAAGCCTTACCCTCACCCGTCCCCTAATCCTAACACGTACGCTAACACTAACCCGCGCCCTCAAACGTACGCTCCCCCTAAAGCATTGTCTTACCCTCACCTGGACCCTAAACCGTCCACGTCCCCTAACCCTAACCCTAGCCCGAAGCCTAAACCTAACCCTTCCCCGAAACCTGCCCCTCACGCGTCCCCTAATCCTAACCCGTACGCTAACACTAACCCGCCCCCTCACACGTATGTTCCCCTAAAGGTTGTCGTACCCTCACCTGGACCCTAAACCGTCCCCGTCCCCTAACCCTAACCCTAGCCCGAACCCTAACCCTAACCCTTCCCCGAAGCCTGACCCACACCCATCCCCTAATCCTAACCCGTACGCTAACACTAACCCGCGCCCTCACACGTACGCTCCCCCTAAAGCGTTGTCATACCCTCACTTGGACCCTAACCCGTCCCCGTCCCCTAACCCTAACCCTAGCCCGAACCCTAACCCTAACACTTCCCCGAAGCCTGACCCTCACACGTCCCCTAATCCTAACCCGTACACTAACACTAACCCGCGCCCTCACACGTACGCTCCCCCTAAAGCGTTGTCGTACCATCACCTGGTCCCTAAACCGTCCCTATCTCTTAACCCTAACCCTAGCCCGAACCCTGACCCTAACCCTTCCCCGAAGCCTGACCCTCACCCGTCCCCTAATCCTAACCCGTAGACTAACACTAACCCGCGCCCTAACACGTAAGCTCCACCTAAAGCGTTGTCGTACACTCACCTGGACCCTAAACCGTCCCCATCCCCTAACCCTAACCCTAGACCGAACCCTAACCCTAAACCTTCCCCGAAGCCTTACCCTCACCCGTCCTCTAATCCTAACACGTACGCTAACACTAACCCGCGCCCTCACACGTA
The DNA here is from genome assembly GCF_949774975.1 of Lagenorhynchus albirostris. NCBI lineage: Eukaryota > Metazoa > Chordata > Mammalia > Artiodactyla > Delphinidae > Lagenorhynchus > Lagenorhynchus albirostris. The sequence continues at coordinate 108,600 of NW_026783557.1, read as the reverse complement.
CGCTCCCCATAAAGCATTGTCTTACCCTCACCTGGACCCTAAACCGTCCACGTCCCCTAACCCTAACACTAGCCCGAAACCTAAACCTAACCCTTCCCCGAAACCTGCCCCTCACCCGTCCCCTAATCCTAACCGTACGCTAACACTAACCCGCGCCCTCACACGTATGTTCCCCTAAAGGTTGTCGTACCCTCACCTGGACCCTAAACCGTCCCCATCCCCTAAACCTAACCCTAGCCCGAACCCTAAACCTAACCTTTCCCCGAAGCCTGACCCTCACCCGTCACCTAACCCTAACCCTAGTCCGAACCCTAACCCTAACACTTCCCCGAAGCCTGACTCTCACCCATCCCCGAATCCTAACCCGTACGCTAACACTAACCCGCGCTCTCACACGTACGCTCCTCCTAAAGGTTGTCGTACCCTCACCTGGACCCGAAACCTTCCCCGTCTCCTAAACCTAACCCTAACCCTAACCCGAACCCTAACCCTAACCCTTCCCCGAAGCCTGACACTCACCCGTCCCCTAATCCTAACACGTACGCTAACACTAACTGGCGCCCTCACACGTACGCTCCTCCTAAAGCGTTGTCGTACCCTCACCTGGACCCTAAAGCGTTCCCGTCCCCTAACCCTAACCCTAGCCCGAACACTAACCCTAACCCTTCCCCGAAGCCTGACCCTCACTCGTCCCCTAATCCTAACCCGTACGCTAACACTAACCAGCGCCCTCACACGTACGCTTCCCCTAAAGCGTTGTCATACCCTCACTTGGACCCTAACCCGTCCCCGTCCCCTAACCCTAACCCTAGCCCGAAACCTAACCCTAACACTTCCCCGAAGCCTGACCCTCACACGTCCCCTAATCCTAACCCGTACACTAACACTAACCCGCGCCCTCACACGTACGCTCCCCCTAAAGCGTTGTCGTACCATCACCTGGTCCCTAAACCGTCCCCATCCCTTAAACCTAACCCTAGCCCGAACCCTAACCCTAACCTTTCCCCGAAGCCTGACCCTCACCCGTCCCCTAATCCTAACCCGTAGACTAACACTAACCCGCACCCTCACACGTACGCTCCACCTAAAGCGTTGTCGTACACTCACCTGGACCCTAAACCGTCCCCGTCCCCTAACCCTAACCCTAGCCCGAACCCTAGCCCTAACCCTTCCCAGAAGCCTGATCCTCACCCGTCCCATAATGCTAACCCGTACGCTAACACTAACCCGCGCCTTTACACCTACGCTCCCCCTGAAGCGTTGTCGTACCCTCACCTGGACCCTAAACCTTCCCCGTCCCCTAACCCTAACCCTAGCCCGAACCCTAACCCTAACCCTGCCCCGATTCCTGACCCTCACCCGTCCCCTAATCCTAACCCATACGCTAACCCTAACCCACGCCCTGACACGTACGCTCCTCCTAAAGCGTTGTCGTACCCTCACCTGGACCCTAAACCGTCCCCGTCACCTAACCCTAGCCCGAACCCTAAGCCTAAGCCTTCCCCGAAGCCTGACCCTCACCCGTCCCCGAATCCTAACCCGTACGTGAACACTAACCCGCGCCCCCACACGTACGCTCCCCCTAAAGCGTTGTCTTACCGTCACCTGGACCCTAAACCTTCCCCGTCCCCTAACCCTAACCCTAGCCCGAACCCTAACCCTAACACTTCCCCGAAGCCTGACCCTCAACTGTCCCCTAATCCTAACCCGTACGCTAACACTAACCCGCACCCTCACACCTACGCTCCCCCTAAAGCGTTGTCGTACCCTCCTCTGGACCCTAAACCGTCCCCGTCCCCTAACCCTAACCCTAGCCCGAACCCTAACCCTAACCCTGCCCCGAATCCTGACCCTCACCCATCCCCTAATCCTAACACTTACGCTAACCCTAACCCACGCCCTGACACGTATGCTCCTCCTAAAGCGTTGTAGTACCCTCACCTGGACCCTTAACCGTCCCCGTCCCCTAACCCTAGCCCGAACCCTAACCCTAACCCTTCCCCGAAGCCTGACCCTCACCCGTCCCCTAATCCTACCCCGTACGCGAACACTAACCAGCGCCCTCACACGTGCGCTCCCCCTAAAGCGTTGTCTTACCGTCACCTGGACACTAAACCGTCCCCGTCCCCTAACCTTAACCCTAGCCCGAACCCTAACCCTAACACTTCCCCGAAGCCTGACCCTCACCTGTCCCCTAATCCTAACCCGTACGCGAACACTAAACCGCGCCCTCACACGTACGCTCCGCCTAAATCGTTGTCTTACCGTCACCTGGACCCTAAAACGTCCCCATCCCCTAACCCTAACCCTAGCCCGAACCCTAATCCTAACACTTTCCTGAAGCCTGACTCTCACCCGTCCCCAATCCTAACCCGTACGCGAACACTAAACTGCGCCCCCACACGTACGCTCCCCCTAAAGCGTTTTCATACCGTCACCTGGACCCTAAACCGTCCCCGTCCCCTAACCCTAACCGTAGCCCGAACCCTAACCCTAACCCTACCCCGAAGCCTGACCCTCACCCGACCCATAATCCTAACCCGTACGCTAACACTAACCCACGCCCTCACACGTACACTCCCCCTAAAGTGTTGTCGTACCCTCACCTGAACCCTAAACCGTCCCCGTCCCCTAAACCTAACCCTAGCCCGAAACCTAACCCTAACCCTTCCCAGAAGCCTGACCCTCACCCGTCCCATAATCCTAACCCGTACGCTAACACTAACCCGCACCCTCACACCTACGCTCCACCTAAAGCGTTGTCGTACCCTCCACTGGACCCTAAACCGTCCCCGTCCCCTAACCCTAACCCTAGCCCGAACCCTAACCCTAACCCTGCACCGAATCCTGACCCTCACCCGTCCCCTAATCCTAACCCTTACGCTAACCCTAACCCACGCCCTGACACGTACGCTCCTCCTAAAGCGTTGTCGTACCCTCACCTGGACCCTAAACCGTCCCCGTCCCCTAACCCTAGCCCGAAGACTAACCCTAACCCTTCCCCGAAGCCTGACACTCACCCGTCCCCTAATCCTACCCCGTACGCGAACACTAACCCGCGCCCTCACACGTACGCTCCCCCTAAAGCGTTGTCTTACCGTCACCTGGACCCTAAATCGTCCCCGTCCCCTAACCCTAACCCTAGCCCGAACCCTAACCCTAACACTTCCCCGAAGCCTGACCCTCACCTGTCCCCTAATCCTAACCCGTACGCTAACACTAACCCGCGCCCTCACACGTATGCTCCCCCTAAAGCGTTGTCTTACCGTCACCTGGACCCTAAACCGTCCCCGTCCCCTAACCCTAACCCTAGCCCGAACCCTAAACCTAACGCTTCCCCGAAACCTGACTCTCACCCGTCCCCTAATCCTAACCCGTACGCTAACACTAACCCGCGCCCTCACACCTACGCTCCCCCTAAAGCGTTGTCTTACCCTCACCTGGACCTTAAACCGTCCCCATCACCTAACCCTAACCCTAGCCCAAACCCTAACCCTAACACTTCCCCGAAGCCTGACCCTTAACCGCCCCCTAATCCTAACCCGTACTCTAACACTAACCCGCGCCCTCACACGTACGCTCCCCCTAAAGCGTTGTCGTACCGTCACCAGGACCCTAAAACGTCTCCGTCCCGGAACCCTACCCCTAGCCTGAACCCTAACCCTAAACCTTCCCCGAAGCCTGACACACATCCGTCTTCTACTCCTAACCCGTACGCTAACAGTAACACGCGCCCTCACACATACGCTCCCCCTAAAGCGTTGTCGTACCCTCACCTGGACCCTAAACCGTCCCCGTCCCCTAACCCTAACCCTAGACTGAAACCTAACCCTAACCCTTCCCCGAAGCCTGACCCTCACCCGTCCCCTAATCCTAACACGTACGCTAACACTAACCCTCGCCCTCACACGTACGCTCCCCCTAAAGCATTGCCGTACCCTCACCTGGACCCTAAACCGTCCCCGTCCCCTAACACTAAACCTAGCCCGAAGCCTAAACCTAACCCTTCCCCGAAACCTGCCCCTCACCCGTCCCCTAATCCTAACCCGTAGGCTAACACTAACCCGCGCCCTCACACGTACGCTCCCCGTAAACCGTTGTAGTACCCTCACCTGGAACCTAAACGGTCCCCGTCCCCTAAACCTAACCCTAAACCTAGCTCGAAACCTAACCCTAACCCTTCCCCTAAGCCTGACACTCACCCGTCCCCTAATCCTAACCCGTACGCTAACACTAACCCGTGCCCTCACACATATGTTCCCCCTAAAGCGTTGTCGTACACTCACCTGGACCCTAAACCGTCCCCATCCCCTAACCCTAACCCTAGACCGAACCCTAGCCCTAACCCTTCCCCGAAGCCTGACCCTCAACCATCCCCAAATCCTAACCCGTACGCTAACACTAACCGGCGCCCTCACACGTACGCTCCCCCTAAAGCGTTGGCGTACACTCACCTGGACCCTAAACCGTCCCCGTCCCCTAACCCTAACCCTAGCCCGAACCCTAACCCTAACCCTTCCCCGAAGCCTGACCCTCACCCGTCCCCTAATCCTAACCCATACACTAACACTAACCCGCGCCCTTACACGTACGCTCCCCCTAAAGCGTTGTCGTACCCTCACCTGGACCCTAAACCGTCCCCGTCCCCTAACCCTAACCCTAGCCCGAACCCTAAACCTAACCCTTCCACGAATCCTGACACTCACCCGTCCCCTAATCCTAAACCGTACGCTAACACTAACTGGCGCCCTCACACGTACGCTCCTCCTAAAGCGTTGTCGTACCCTCATCTGGACCCTAAACCGTCCCCGTCCCCTAACCCTAACCCTAGCCCGAACACTAACCCTAACCCTTCCCCGAAGCCTGACCCTCACCCTTCCCCTAATCCTAACCCGTACGCTAACACTAATTGGCGCCCTCACACGTACGCTCCTCCTAAAGCGTTGTCATACCCTCACCTGGACCCTAAACCGTCCCCGTCCCCTAACCCTAACCCTAGCCCGAACACTAACCCTAAACCTTCCCCGAAGCCTGACCCTCACTCGTCCCCTAATCCTAACCCGTACGCTAACACTAACCGGCGCCCTCACACGTACGCTCCCCCTAAAGCGTTGTCATACCCTCACTTGGACCCTAACCCGTCCCCATCCCCTAACCCTAACCCTAGCCCGAACCCTAACCGTTACACTTTCCCGAAGCCTGACCCTCACAGGTCCCCTAATCCTAACCCGTACACTAACACTAACCCGCGCCCTCACACGTACGCTCCCCCTAAAGCGTTGTCGTACCATCACCTGGTCCCTAAACCGTCCCCATCCCTTAACCCTAACCCTAGCCCGAACCCTAACCCTAACCCTTCCCCGAAGCCTGACCCTCACCCGTCCCCTAATCCTAACCCGTAGACTAACACTAACCCGCGCCCTCACACGTACGCTCCACCTAAAGCGTTGTCGTGCACTCACCTGGACCCTAAACCGTCCCCGTCCCCTAACCCTAACCCTAGACCGAACCCTAACCCTAACCCTTCCCCGAAGCCTGACCCTCACCCGTCCCATAATCCTAACCCGTACGCTAACACTAACCGGCGCCCTCACACGTACGTTCCCCATAAAGCGTTGTCATACCCTCACTTGAACCCTAAACCGTCCCCGTCCCCTAACCCTAACCCTAGCCCGAACCCTAGCCCTAACCCTTCCCAGAAGCCTGATCCTCACCCGTCCCATAATGCTAACCCGTACGCTTACACTAACCCGCGCCTTTACACCTACGCTCCCCCTGAAGCGTTGTCGTACCCTCACCTGGACCCTAAACCTTCCCCGTCCCCTAACCCTAACCCTAGCCCGAACCCTAACCCTAACCCTGCCCCGAATCCTGACCCTCACCCGTCCCCTAATCCTAACCCATACGCTAACCCTAACCCACGCCCTGACACGTACGCTCCTCCTAAAGCGTTGTCGTACCCTCACCTGGACCCTAAACCGTCCCCGTCACCTAACCCTAGCCCGAACCCTAAGCCTAAGCCTTCGCCGAAGCCTGACCCTCACCCGTCCCCGAATCCTAACCCGTACGTGAACACTAACCAGCGCCCCCACACGTACGCTCCCCCTAAAGCGTTGTCTTACCGTCACCTGGACCCTAAACTTTCCCCTTCCCCTAACCCTAACCCTAGCCCGAACCCTAACCGTAACACTTCCCCGAAGCCTGACCCTCAACTGTCCCCTAATCCTAACCCGTACGCTAACACTTACCCACGCCCTCACACGTACACTCCCCCTAAAGCGTTGTCGTACCCTCACCTGAACCCTAAACAATCCCCGTCCCCTAACCCTAACCCTAGCCCGAACTCTAACCCTAACCCTTCCCAGAAGCCTGACCCTCTCCCGTCCCATAATCCTAAACCGTACGCTAACACTAACCCGCACCCTCACACCTACGCTCCCCCTAAAGCGTTGTCGTACCCTCCTCCTGACCCTAAACCGTCCCCGTCCCCTAACCCTAACCCTAGCCCGAACCCTAACCCTAACCCTGCCCCGAATCCTGACCCTCACCCGTCCCCTAATCCTAACCCTTACGCTAACCCTAACCCACGCCCTGACACGTACGCTCCTCCTAAAGCGTTGTAGTACCCTCACCTGGACCCTTAACCGTCCCCGTCCCCTAACCCTAGCCCGAACCCTAACCCTAACCCTTCCCCGAAGCCTGACCCTCACCCGTCCCCTAATCCTACCCCGTACGCGAACACTAACCAGCGCCCTCACACGTGCGCTCCCCCTAAAGCGTTGTCTTACCGTCACCTGGACACTAAACCGTCCCCGTCCCCTAACCTTAACCCTAGCCCGAACCCTAACCCTAACACTTCCCCGAAGCCTGACCCTCACCTGTCCCCTAATCCTAACCCGTACGCGAACACTAAACCGCGCCCTCACACGTACGCTCCGCCTAAATCGTTGTCTTACCGTCACCTGGACCCTAAAACGTCCCCATCCCCTAACCCTAACCCTAGCCCGAACCCTAATCCTAACACTTTCCTGAAGCCTGACTCTCACCCGTCTCCAATCCTAACCCGTACGCGAACACTAAACTGCGCCCCCACACGTACGCTCCCCCTAAAGCGTTGTCATACCGTCACCTGGACCCTAAACCGTCCCCGTCCCCTAACCCTAACCGTAGCCCGAACCCTAACCCTAACCCTACCCCGAAGCCTGACCCTCACCCGACCCATAATCCTAACCCGTACGCTAACACTAACCCACGCCCTCACACGTACACTCCCCCTAAAGTGTTGTCGTACCCTCACCTGAACCCTAAACCGTCCCCGTCCCCTAAACCTAACCCTAGCCCGAAACCTAACCCTAACCCTTCCCAGAAGCCTGACCCTCACCCGTCCCATAATCCTAACCCGTACGCTAACACTAACCCGCACCCTCACACCTACGCTCCACCTAAAGCGTTGTCGTACCCTCCACTGGACCCTAAACCGTCCCTGTCCCCTAACCCTAACCCTAGCCCGAACCCTAACCCTAACCCTTCCCCGAAGACTGACCCTCACCCGTCCCCTAATCCTAACCCTTACGCTAACCCTAACCCACGCCCTGACACGTACGCTCCTCCTAAAGCGTTGTCGTACCCTCACCTGGACCCTTAACCGTCCCCGTCCCCTAACCCTAGCCCGAAGACTAACCCTAACCCTTCCCCGAAGCCTGACACTCACCCGTCCCCTAATCCTACCCCGTACGCGAACACTAACCCGCGCCCTCTCACGTACGCTCCCCCTAAAGCGTTGTCTTACCGTCACCTGGACCCTAAATCGTCCCCGTCCCCTAACCCTAACCCTAGCCCGAACCCTAACCCTAACACTTCCCCGAAGCCTGACCCTCACCTGTCCCCTAATCCTAACCCGTACGCTAACACTAACCCGCGCCCTCACACGTATGCTCCCCCTAAAGCGTTGTCTTACCGTCACCTGGACCCTAACCCGTCCCCGTCCCCTAACCCTAACCCTAGCCCGAACCCTAAAGCTAACCCTTCCCCGAAACCTGACTCTCACCCGTCCCCTAATCCTAACCCGTACGCTAACACTAACCCGCGCCCTCACACCTACGCTCCCCCTAAAGCGTTGTCTTACCCTCACCTGGACCTTAAACCGTCCCCATCACCTAACCCTAACCCTAGCCCAAACCCTAACCCTAACACTTCCCCGAAGCCTGACCCTTAACCGCCCCCTAATCCTAACCCGTACTATAACACTAACCCGCGCCCTCACACGTACGCTCCCCCTAAAGCGTTGTCGTACCGTCACCAGGACCCTAAAACGTCTCCGTCCCGGAACCCTACCCCTAGCCTGAACCCTAACCCTAAACCTTCCCCGAAGCCTGACACACATCCGTCTTCTACTCCTAACCCGTACGCTAACAGTAACACGCGCCCTCACACATACGCTCCCCCTAAAGCGTTGTCGTACCCTCACCTGGACCCTAAACCGTCCCCGTCCCCTAACCCTAACCCTAGACTGAACCCTAACCCTAACCCTTCCCCGAAGCCTGACCCTCACCCGTCCCCTAATCCTAACACGTACGCTAACACTAACCCTCGCCCTCACACGTACGCTCCCCCTAAAGCATTGCCGTACCCTCACCTGGACCCTAAACCGTCCCCGTCCCCTAACCCTAAACCTAGCCCGAAGCCTAAACCTAACCCTTCCCCGAAACCTGCCCCTCACCCGTCCCCTAATCCTAACCCGTAGGCTAACACTAACCCGCGCCCTCACACGTACGCTCCCCGTAAACCGTTGTAGTACCCTCACCTGGACCCTAAACGGTCCCCGTCCCCTAAACCTAACCCTAAACCTAGCTCGAAACCTAACCCTAACCCTTCCCCTAAGCCTGACACTCACCCGTCCCCTAATCCTAACCCGTACGCTAACACTAACCCGTGCCCTCACACATATGTTCCCCCTAAAGCGTTGTCGTACCCTCACCTGGACCCTAAACCGTCCCCATCCCCTAACCCTAACCCTAGACCGAACCCTAGCCCTAACCCTTCCCCGAAGCCTGAACCTCAACCATCCCCAAATCCTAACCCGTACGCTAACACTAACCGGCGCCCTCACACGTACGCTCCCCCTAAAGCGTTGGCGTACACTCACCTGGACCCTAAACCGTCCCCGTCCCCTAACCCTAACCCTAGCCCGAACCCTAACCCTAACCCTTCCCCGAAGCCTGACCCTCACCCGTCCCCTAATCCTAACCCGTACGCTAACACTAACCCGCGCCGTCACACGTACGCTCCCCCTAAAGCGTTGTCGAACCCTCACCTGTACCCTAAACCGTCCCCGTCCCCTAACCCTAACCCTACCCCGAACCCTAACCCTAACACTTCCCCGAAGCCTGACCCTCACCCGTCCCCTAATCCTAACGCCTACGCTAACACTAACCCTCGCCCTTACAAGTACGCTCCCCCTAAAGCATTGTCGTACCCTCACCTTGACCCTAAACCGTCCCCGTCACCTAACCCTAACCGTACCCCGAACCCTAACCCTAACCCTTCCCCGAAGCCTGACCCTCACCCGTCCCCTAATCCTAACGCGTACGCTAACACTAACCCGCGCCCTTACACGTACGCTCCCCCTAAAGCGTTGTCGTACCCTCACCTGGACCCTAAACCGTCCCCGTCCCCTAACCCTAACCCTAGACCGAACCCTAGCCCTAACCCTTCCCCGAAGCCTGACCCTCACCCGTCCCCAAATCCTAACCCGTACGCTAACACTAACCCGCGCCCTCACACGTACGCTCCACCTAAATCGTTGTCGTACCCTCACCTGGACCCTAAACCGTCCCCGTCCCCTAACCCTAACCCTAGACCAAACCCTAGCCCTAACCCTTCCCCGAAGCCTGACCCTCACCCGTCCCCAAATCCTAACCCGTACGCTAACACTATCCCGCGCCCTCACAGGTATGCTCCCCCTAAAGCGTTGTCTTACCGTCACCTGGACCCTAAACCGTCCCCGTCCCCTAACCCTAACCCTAGCCCGAACCCTAAACCTAACGCTTCCCCGAAACCTGACTCTCACCCGTCCCCTAATCCTAACCCGTACGCTAACACTAACCCGCGCCCTCACACCTACGCTCCCCCTAAAGCGTTGTCGTACCCTCACCTGGACCTTAAACCGTCCCCATCCCCTAACCCTAAACCTAGCCCAAACCCTAACCCTAACACTTCCCCGAAGCCTGACCCTCACACGTCCCCTAATCCTAACCCGTACGCTAACACTAACCTGCGACCTCACACCTACGCTCCCCCTAAAGCGTTGTCGTACCCTCACCTGGACCCTAAACAGTCCCCGTCCCCTAACCCTAACCCTAGCCCGAACCCTAACCCTAACCCTTCCCCGAAGCCTGACCCTCACCGGTCCCCTAATCCTAACCCGTACGCTAACACTAACCCATGCCCTCACACGTACCTTCCCCCTAAAGCGTTGTCGTACCCTCACCTGGACCCTAAACCGTCCCCGTCCCCTAACCTTAACCCTAGCCCGAACCCTAACCCTAACACTTCCCCGAAGCCTGACCCTTAACCGCCCCCTAATCCTAACCTGTACGCTAACACTAACCCGCGCCCTCACACGTACGCTCCCCCTAAAGCGTTGTCGTACACTCACCTGGACCCTAAACCGTCCCCGTCCCCTAAACCTAACCCTAGCCCGAACCCTAACCCTAACACTTCCCCGAAGCCTGACCCTCACACGTCCCCTAATCCTAACCCGTACTCTAACACTAACCCACGCCCTCACACGTACGCTCCCCCTAAAGCGTTGTCGTACCGTCACCAGGACCCTAAAACGTCTCCGTCCCGGAACCCTACCCCTAGCCCGAACCCTAACCCTAAACCTTCCGCGAAGCCTGACACACATCCGTCCTCTAATCCTAACCCGTACGCTAACAGTAACACGCGCCCTCACACATACGCTCCCCCTAAAGCGTTGTCGTACCCTCACCTGGACCCTAAACCGTCCCCGTCCCGTAACCCTAACACTTCCCCGAAGCCTGACACACACCCGTCCCCGAATGCTAACCCGTACGCTAACACTAACCCACGCCCTCACACGTACACTCCCCCTAAAGCGTTGTCGTACCCTCACTTGGACCCTAAACTGTCCCCGTCCCCTAACCCTAACCCTAGCCCGAACCACAACCCTAACACTTCCCCGAAACCTGACTCCCACCCGTCCCCTAATCCTAACACGTACGCTAACACTAACACGCACCCTCACACCTACGCTCCCCCTAAAGCGTTGTCGTACCCTCCTCTGGACCCGAAACCGTCCCCGTCCCCTAACCCTAACCCTAGCCCCAACACTAACCCTAACCCTGCCCCGAATCCTGACCCTCACCCGTCCCCTAATCCTAACCCGTACGCTAACCCTAAACCACGCCCTAACACGAACGTTCCTTCTAAAACGTTGTCGTACCCTCACCTGGACCCTAAACCGTCCCCGTCCCCTAACCCTAGCCCGAACCCTAACCCTAACCCTTCCCCGAAGCCTAACCCTCACCCGTCCCCTAATCCTAACCCGTATGCGAACACTAAACTGCGCCCTCACACGTACGCTCCCCCTAAAGCTTTGTCGTACCGTCACCTGGACCCTAAACCGTCCCCGTCCCCTAACCCTAACCCTAGTCCGAACCCTAACCCTAACCCTTACCCGAAGCCTGACCCTCACCCGTCCCCTAATCCTAACCCGTACGCTAACACAAACCCACGCCCTCACAGGTACACTCCCCCTAAAGCGTTGTCGTACCCTCACCTGAACCCTAAACCGTCCCCGTCCCCTAACCCTAACCCTAGCCCGAACCCTAACCCTAACCCTTCCCCGAAGCCTGACCCTCACCCGTCCCCTAACCCTAACCCTAGCCCGAACCCTAACCCTAACCCTTCCCCGAAGCCTGACCCTCACCCGTCCCCTAACCCTAACCCTAGCCCGAACCCTAACCCTAACCCTGCCCCGAATCCTGACCCTCACCAGTCCCCTAATCCTAACCCATACGCTAACCCTAACACACGCCCTGACACGGACGTTCCTCCTAAAGCGTTGTCGTACCCTCACCTGGACCCTAAACCGTCCCCATCCCCTAACCCTAGCCCGAACCCTAACCCTAACCCTGCCCCGAATCCTGACCGTCACCCGTCCCGTAATCCTACCCCGTACGCGAACACTAACCCGCGCCCTCACACGTACGCTCCCCCTAAAGCGTTGTCTTACCGTCACATGGACCCTAAACTGTCCCCGTCCCCTAAATCTAACCCAACCCCGAACCCTAACCCTAACACTTCCCCGAAGCCTGACCCTCACCCGTCCCCTAATCCTAACCCGTACGCTAACACTAACCCGCGCCCTCACACGTACGCTCCCCCTAAAGCGTTGTTGTACCCTCACCAGGACCCTAAACCGTCGTCTTCCCCTAACGCAAACCCTAGCCCGAACCCTAGCCCTAACACTTCCCCGAAGCCTGACCCTCACCCGTCCCCTAATCCTAACCCGTACGCTAACACTAACCTGCGCCCTCACACGTACCCTCCCCCTAAAATGTTGTCGTACCCTCACCTGGACCCTAAACCGTCCCCCTCCCTAACCCTAACCCTAGCCCAAACCTAACCTTAACCCTTCCCCGAAGCCTGACCTCACCCATCCACTAATCCTAACCCGTACGCTAACACTAACCCACGCCCTCACACGTACGCTCCCAGTAAAGTGTTGTCGTACCCTCACCTGGACCCTAAACCGTCCCCGACCACTAACCCTAACCCTAACCCGAACCCTAACCCTAACCCTTCCCAGAAGCCTGAACCTCACCCGTCCCCTAATCCTAAAACGTACGCTAACACTATCCCGCGCCCTCACACGTATGCTCCCCCTAAAGCGTTGTCGTACCCTCACCTGGTCCCTAAACCGTCCCCGTCCATTAATCCTAACCCTTGCCCGAACCCTAACCCTAACACTTCGCCGAAGCCTGACCCTCACCCATCCCCTAATCCTAAGCCGTACGCTAACATTAACCCGCGCCCTCAAACGTACGCTCCCCCTAAAGTGTTGTCGTACCCTCACCTGGACCCTAAACCGTCCCCGTCCCCTAACCCTAACCCTATCCCGAAGCCTAAACCTAACCCTTCCCCGAAACCTGCCCCTCACCCGTCCCCTAATCCTTACCCGTAGGCTAACACTAACCCGCGCCCTCACACGTACGCTCCCCATAAACCATTGTAGTACCCTCACCTGGACCCTAAACGGTCCCCGTCCCCTAAACCTAACCCAACCCCGAACCCTAACCCTAACCTTTCCCGAAGCCTGACCCTCACCCGTCCCCTAATCCTAACCCGTACGCTAACACTAACCTGCGCCCTCACACGTACGCTCCCCCTAAAGCGTTGTCGTACCCTCACCAGGACCCTAAACCGTCGTCTTGCCCTAACGCTAACCCTAGCCCGAACCCTAGCCCTAACCCTTCCCCGAAGCCTGACCCTCACCCGTCCCCTAATCCTAACCCGTACGCTAACACTAACCTGCGCCCTCACACGTACGCTCCCACTAAAGCGTTGTCGTACCCTCACCTGGACCCTAAACCATCCCCATCCCCTAAACCTAACCCTAGCCCGAAACCTAACCCTAAACTTTCCCCAAAGCCTGACCCTCACTCGTCCCCTACTCCTAACCCGTAGACTAACAATAACCCGCGCCCTCACACGTACGCTCCACCTAAAGCGTTGTCGTACCCTCACCTGGACCCTAAACCGTCCCCGTCCCCTAACCCTAACCCTAGCCCGAACCCTAACCCTAACCCTTCCCCGAAGCCTGACCCTCACCCGTCCCCTAATCCTAACACGTACGCTAACACTAACCCGCGCCCTCAAAAGTACGCTCCCCATAAAACGTTGTAGTACCCTCACCTGGACCCTAAACGGTCCCCGTCCCCTAAACCTAACCCTAACCCTAGCTCGAACCCTAACCCTAACACTTCCCCTAAGCCTGACACTCACCCGTCCCCTAATCCTAACCCGTACGCTAACACTAACCCGTGCCCTCACACATACGTTCCCCCTAAAGCGTTGTCGTACCCTCACCTGCACCCTAAACCGTCCCCGTCCCCTAACCCTAACCCTAGCCCGAACCCTAACCCTAACCCTTCCCCGAAGCCTGACCCTCACCCGTCCCCTAATCCTAACCCGTACGCTAACACTAACCGGCGCCCTCACACGTACGCTCCCCCTAAAGCGTTGTCGTACACTCACCTGGACCCTAACCCGTCCCCGTCCCCTAACCCTAACCCTAGCCTGAACCCTAACCCTAACACTTCCCCGAAGTCTGACCCTCACGCGTCCCCTAATCCTAACCCGTACACTAACACTAACCCGCGCCCTCACACGTACGCTCCCCCTAAAGCGTTGTCGTACCCTCACCTGGACCCTAAACCGTCCCCATCCCCTAACACTAACCCTAGCCCGAACCCTAACCCTAACACTTACCCGAAACCTGACACTCACCCGTCCCCTAATCCTAACCCGTACGCTAACACTAAACCGCGCCCTCACACCTACGCTCCCGCTAAATCGTTTTCGTACCCTCACCTGGACCATAAACCGTCCCCATTCCCTAACCCTAACTCTAGCCCGAACCCTAACCCTAACACTTCCCCGAAGCCTGACCCTCAACCGTCCCCTAATCCTAACCCGTACGCTAACACTAACTGGCGCCCTCACACGTACGCTCCCCCTAAAGCGTTGTCATACCCTCATTTGGACCCTAACCCATCCCCGTCCCCTAACCCTAACCCTAGCCCGAACCCTAACCCTAACACTTCCCCGAAGCCTGACCCTCACACGTCCCCTAATCCTAACCCGTACACTAACACTAACCCGCGCCCTCACACGTACGCTCCCCCTAAAGCGTTCTCGTACCATCACCTGGTCCCTAAACCGTCCCCATCCCTTAACCCTAACCCTAGCCCGAACCCTGACCCTAAACCTTCCCCGAAGCCTGACCCTCAGCCGTCCCCTAATCCTAACCCGTAGACTAACACTAACCCGCGCCCTCACACGTACGCTCCCCCTAAAGCGTTGTCGTACCCTCACCTGGACCCTAAACCGTCCCCGTCCCCTAACCCTAACCCTAGACCGAACCCTAACCCTAACCCTTCCCAGAAGCCTGACCCTCACCCGTCCCCTAATCCTAACACGTACGCTAACACTAACCCGCGCCCTGACACGTATGCGCCCCTTAAAGCATTTTCGTACCCTCACCTGGACCCTAAACCGTCCCCGTCCTTTAACCCTAACCCTAGCCCGAAGCCTAAACCTAACCCTTCCCCGAAACCTGCCCCTCACCCGTCCTCTAATCCTAACCCGTACGCTAACACTAACCCGCGCCCTCACACGTATGTTCCACTAAAGGTTGTCGTACCCTCACCTGGACCCTAAACCGTTCCCGTCCCATAACCCTAACCCTAGCCCGAACCCTAAACCTAACCCTTCCCCGAAGGCTGACCCTCACCCGTCACCTAATCCTAACCCTAGCCCGAACCCTAACCCTAACACTTCCCCGAAGCCTGACCCTCACCCATCCCCGAATCCTAACCCGTACGCTAACACTAACCCACGCTCTCACACATACGCTCCCCCTAAAGCGTTGTCGTACCCTTACCTGGACCCGAAACCGTCCCAGTCTCCTAAACCTAACCCTAACCCTAACCCGGACCCTAACCCTAACACTTCCCCGAAGCCTGACCCTCACCCGTCCGCTAATCCTAACCCGTACGCTAACACTAACCCGCGCCCTCACACCATGGTCCCCCTAAAGCGTTGTCGTACCCTCACCTGGACCCTAAACCGTCCCTGTCCCCTAACCCTAACCCTAGCCCGAACCCTAACACTAACACTTCCCCGAAGCCTGACACTCACCTGTCCCCTAATCCTAACCCGTACGCTAACACTAAACCGCGCCCTCACACGTACGCTCCCCCTAACGCGTTGTCGTACCCTCACCTGGACCCTAAACCCTCCCCGTCCCATAACCCTAAGCCTAGCCCGAACCCTATCCCTAACCCTTCCCCGAAGCCTGACCCTCACACGTCCCATAATCCTAACCCGTACGCTAACACTAACCTGCGCCCTCACACCTACGCTCCCCCTAAAGCGTTGTCGTACCCTCACCTGGAACCTAAAACGTCCCCGTCCCCTAACCCTAATCCTTGCCGAACCCTAACTCTAACCTTTCCCCGAAGCCTGACCCTCACCAGTCCCCTAACCCTAACCCGTATGCTAACACTAACCCGCGCCCTCATACGTACGCTCCCCCTAAAGCGTTGTCGTACCCTCAACTGGACCCTAAACCGTCCCCGTCCCCTAACACTTACCCTAGCCCGAACCCTACACCTAACATTTCTCCAAAGCCTGACCCTCACCCGTCCCCGAATCCTAACCCGTACGCTAACACTAACCTGTGCCCTCACACGTACGCTCCCACTAAAGTGTTGTCGTACCCTCACCTGGACCCTAAACCGTCCCCGTCCCCTAACCCTAACCCTAACTCGAACCATAACCCTAACCCTTCCCCGAAGCCTGACCCTCACCCGTCCCCTAATCCTAACCCGTAGACTAACACTAAGCCACGCCCTCACACGTACGCTCCACCTAAAGAATTGTCGTACACTCACCTGGACCCTAAACCGTCCCCGTCCCCTAACCCTAACCCTAGACCGAACCCTAAACCTAACCCTTGCCCGAAGCCTGACCCTCACCCGTCCCCTAATCCTAACACGTATGCTAACACTAACCCGCGCCCTCACACGTACGCTCCCCCTAAAGCATTGTCGTACCCTCACCTGGACCCTAAACCGTCCCCGTCCCATAACCCTACCCCTAGCCCGAAGCCTAAACCTAACCCTTCCCCGAAACCTGCCCCTCACCCGTCCCCTAATCCTAACCCGTACGCTAACACTAACCCGCGCCCTCACACGTACGCTCCCCCTAAAGTGTTGTCGTACCCTCACCTGGACGCGAAACCGTCCCCGTCTCCTAAACCTAACCCTAACCCTAACCCGAACCCTAACCCTAACACTTCCCCGAACCCTGACCCTCACCCGTCCCCTAATCCTAAACCGTACACTAACACTAACCCGTGCCCTCACACGTACGCTCCCCCTAAAGCGTTGTCGTACCGTTACCTGGACCATAAACCGTCCCCGTCCCATAAACCTAACCCTTCCCAGAAGCCTGACACACACCCGTCCCCGAATACTAACACGTACGCTAACACTAACCCGCACCCTCACACGTACCCTCCCCCTAAAGTGTTGTCGTACACTCACCTGGACCCCAAACTGTCCCCGTCCCCTAACCCTAGCCCGAACCTTAACCCTAACCCTTCCCCGAAGCCTGACCCTCAGACGTCCCCTAATCCTATCCCGTAAGTGAACACTAAACCACGCCCTCAAACGTACGCTCCCCCTAAAGCGTTGTCGTACCGTCACCTGCACCCTAAACCGTCCCCGTCCCCTATACCTAAACCTAGGTCCTCTAATCCTAACCCGTATGCTAACACTAACCCGCGCCCTCACACGTACGCTCCCCTTAAAGCGTTGTCGTACCCTCACCTGGACCCTAAACCGTCCCCGTCCCCTAACCCTAGCCCTAGCACGAACCCTAACCCTAACCCTTCCCCGAACCATGACACTCACCCGTCCCCTAATCCTAACCCGTACGCTAACACTAACTCGCGCCCTCACACGTACGCTCTCCCTAAAGCGTTGTCGTACCCTCACCTGGACCGTAAACAGTCCCCATTCCCTAACCCTAACCCTAGCCCGAAGCCTAACCCTAACCCTTCCCCGAAGCCTTACCCTCACCCGTCCCCTAATCCTAACCCGTACGCTAACAATAACCCACACCCTCACACGTACGCTCCCCCTAAAGCATTGTCGTATCCTCACCTGGACCCTAAACCGTCCCTGTACCCTAACCCTAACCCTAGCCCAAACCCTATACCTAACCGTTCCCCGAAACCTGACACTCACATGTCCGCTAATCCTAACCCGTACGCTAACACTAACCGGCGCCCTCACACGTACGCTCCCCCTAAAGCGTTGTCGTACCCTCTCCTGGACCCTAAACCGTCCCCGTCCCCTAACCCGAAACCTAGCCCGAACCCTAACCCTAACATTTCCCCGAAGCCTGACCCTCACGCGCCCCCTAATCCTAACCCGTACGCTAACACTTACCCGCGCCCTCACACGTACGCTCCCCCTAAAGCGTTGTCGTACCCTCACTTGGACACTAAACCGTCCCCGTCCCCTAACCCTAACCCTAGCCCGAACCCTAACCCTAACCCTTCCCCGAACTCTGACACTCACCCGTCCCCTAATCCTAACCCGTAAGCTAACACTAACCCGTGCCCTCACACCTACGCTCCCCCTAAATCGTTGTCGTACCCTCACCTGGACCCTAAACCGTCCCCGTCCCCTAACCCTAACCCTAGCCCGAACCCTAACCCTAACCCTTCCCCGAACCCTGACCCTCATCTGTCCCCTAATCCTAACCTGTACGCTAACACTAACCCACGCCCTCACACGTACGCTCCCCCTAAAGTGTTGTCGTACCCTCACCTGGACGCGAAACCGTCCCCGTCCCCTAAACCTAACACTAACCCTAACCCGAACCCTAACCCTAACACTTCCCCGAAACCTGACCCTCACCCGTCCCCTAATCCTAACCCGTACGCTAACACTAACCCGCGCCCTCACACGTACGCTCCCCCTAAAGTGTTGTTGTACCCTCACCGGGACCCTAACCCGTCCCCGTCCCCTAACCCTAACCCTAGCCCGAACCCTAACCCTAACCTTTCCCCGAAGCCTGACCCTCACCAGTCCCCGAATCCTAACCCGTACGCTAACACTAACTCGCGCCCTCACACGTACGCTCTCCCTAAAGCGTTGTCGTACCCTCACCTGGACACTAAATTGTCCCCGTCCCCTAACCCTAGCCCTAATCCTAACCCTAACACTTCCCCGAACCCTGACACTCACCCGTCCCCTAATCCTAACCCGTACGCTAACACTAACCTGCGCCCTCACACGTACGCTCCCCCTAAAACGTTGTCGTACCCTTACCTGGACCCTAAAGCCTCCCCGTCTCCTAACCCTAACCCTAGTGCGAACCCTAACCCTAACCCTTCCCCGAAGCCTGACCCTCACCCGTCCCCTAATCCTAAACCGTACGCTAACACTAAACGGTGCCCTCACACGTACGCTCCCCCTAAAGTGTTGTTGTACCCTCACCTGGACCCTAAACCGTCCCCGTCCCCTAAACCTAACCCTAGCCCGAACCCTAACCCTAACCCTTCCCCGAACCCTGACCCTCACCTGTCCCGGAATCCTAACCCGTACGCTAACACTAACCCATGCCCTCACACGTACGCTCCCCCTAAAGCGTTGTCGTACCCTCACCTGGACCCTAAACCGTCCCCGACCCCTAACACTAACCCTAACCCGAACCCTAACCCTAAACCTACCCGAAGCCTGACCCTCACCCGTCCCCTAATCCTAACCCGTAGGCTAACACTAACCCGCGCCCTCACACGTACGCTCCCCCTAAAGCGTTGTCGTACCCTCACCTGGACCCTAAAACCTCCCCATCCCCTAACTCTAACCCTAGCCCGAACCCTAACCCTAACCCTTCCCCGAAGCCTGACACTCACCCGTCCCCTAATCCTATCCCGTACGCTAACACTAACCCGCGCCCTCACACGTACGCTCCCCCTAAAGTGTTGTTGTACCCTCACCTGGACCCTAAACCGTCCCCATACCCTAACCCTAACCCTAGCTCGAACCCTAACCCTAACACTTCCCCGAACCCTGACCCTCACCCGTCCCCTTATCTTAACTCGTATGTTAACAATAACCCGCGCCCTCACACCTACGCTCCCCCTAAAGCGTTGTCGTACCCTCACCTGGACCCTAAACCGTCCCCGTCCCCTAACTCTAACCCTAGCCCGAACCCTAACCCTAACCCTTCTCCGAAGCCTGACCCTCACCCGTCCCCTAATCCTAACCCGTACGTTAACACTAACCCGCTCCCTCACACGTACGTTCCCCCTAAAGCGTTGTCGAACCCTCACAGGGACACTAAACCGTCCCCGTCCCCTAAACCTAACTCTAGCCCGAACCCTAACCCTAACCCTTCCCCGAATCCTGACCCTCACCCGTCCCCTAATCCTAACCCGTAGGCTAACACTAACCCGCGCCCTCACAAGTACGCTCCCCGTAAACATTTGTAGTAGCCTCACCTGGACCCTGAACGGCCCCGTCCCCTAAACCTAACTCTAAACCTAGCTCGAACCCTAACCCTAACCCTAGCCCAAACCCTAACCCTAACCCTTCCCCGAAGCCTGACCCTCACACGTCCCCTAATCCTAAACCGTACGCTAACACTAACCGGAGCCCTCACACGTACGCTCCCCCTAAAGCGTTGTCGTACCCTCACCTGGACTCTAAACCGTCCCCGTCCCCTAACCCTAACCCTAGCCCGAACCCTAACCCTAACCCTTCCCCGAAGCCTGACCCTCACCCGTCCCCTAATCCTAACCCGTACGCTAACACTAACCCGCGCCCTCACACGTACGCTCCCCATAAAGCGTTGTCGTACCCTCACCTGGACCCTAAACCGTCTCGTTCCCTAACCCTAACCCTAGCCCGAACACTAGCCCTAACCCTTCCCAGAAGCCTGACCCTCACCCGTCCCCTAATCCTAAACCGTACGCTAACACTAAACCGCGCCCTCAAACGTACGCTCCCCCTAAAGCGTTGTCGTACCCTCACCTGGACCCTAAACAGTCGCCGTCCCCTAACCCTAACCCTAGCCCGAACCCTAACCCTAACCCTTCCCCGAAGCCTGACCCTCACCCGTCCCCTAATCCTAACACGTACGCTAACACTAACCGGCGCCCTCACACGTATGCTCCCTCTAAAACGTTGTCATAACCTCACCTGGACCCTAAACCGTCCCTGTCCCCTAACTCCAACCCTAGCCCGAAACCTAACCCTAAACCTTCCCCGAAGCCTGACCCTCACACGTGCCCTAATCCTAACCCGTACACTAACACTAACACGCCCTCACACGTACGCTCCCCCTAAAGCGTTGTCGTACCCTCACCTGGACCCTAAACCGTCCCCATCCCCTAACCCTAAACCTAGCCCGAACCCTAAGCCTAACCCTTCCCCGATGCCTGACACTCACACGTCCCCTAATCCTAACCCGTACACTAAGACTAACACGCGCCCTCACATGTACGCTCCCCCTAAAGCGTTGTCGTACCCTCACCTGGACCCTAAACCGTCCCCGTCCCCTAACCCTAACCCTAGCCCGAACACTAACCCTAACCCTTCCCCGAAGCCTGACCCTCACCCGTCCCCTAATCCTAACCCCTAGGCTAAACTAACCCGCGCCGTCACACGTACGCTCCCCCTAAAGCGTTGTTGTACCCTCACCTGGACCCTAAACCGTCCGCATCCCCTAACACTAACCCTAGCCCGAACACTAACCCTAACCCTTCCCCGAATCCTGACCCTCACCCTTCCCCTAATCCTAACCCGTAGGCTAACACTAACCCGCGCCCTCACAAGTACGCTCCCCGTAAACCGTTGTCGTAGCCTCACCTGGACCCTGAACGGTCCCCGTCCCCTAAACCTAACTCTAAACCTAGCTCGAACCCTAACCCTAACCCTAGCCCGAACCCTAACCCTAACCCTTCCCCGAAGCCTGACCCTCACCCGTCCCCTAATCGTAAACCGTACGCTAACACTAACCGGAGCCCTCACACGTACGCTCCCCCTAAAGCGTTGTCGTACCCTCACCTGGACTCTAAACCGTCCCCGTCCCCTAACCCTAACCCTAGTCCGAACCCTAACCCTAACGCTTCCCCAAAGCCTGACCCTCACCCGTCCCCTAATCCTAACCCGTAGGCTAAACTAACCCGCGCCGTCACACGTACGCTCCCCCTAAAGCGTTGTCGTACCCTCACCTGGACCCTAAACCGTCCCCGTCCCCTAAACCTAACCCTAGCCCGAACCCTAACCCTAACCTTTCCCCGAAGCCTGACCCTCACCCGTCCCCTAATCCTAACCCGTACGCTAACACTAACTGGCGCCCTCACACGTACGCTCCCCATAAGCATTGTCATACACTCAAATGGACCCTAAACCGTCCCCGTCCCATAACCCTAACCCTAAACGGAACCCTAACCCTAAACCTTCCCCGAAGCCTGACACTCACCCGTCCCCTAATTCTAACCCGTACGCTAACACTAACCCGCGCCCTCACACGTACGCTCCCTCTAAAGCGTTGTCGGACCCTCACCTGGACCCTAAACCGTCCCCGTCCCCTAACCCTTACCCTAGCCCGAACCCTAAACCTAACCCTTCCCCGAAGCCTAACCCTCACCCGTCCCCTAATCCTAAGCCGTACGCTAACACTAACCCGTGCCCTCACACGTACGCTCCCCCTAAAGCGTTGTCGTACCGTCACCTGGACCCTAAACCGTCCCCGTCCCCTAACCCTAACCCTAGCTCGAACCCTAACGCTAACCCTTCCCCGAAGCCTGACCCTCACCCGTTCCCTAATCCTAACGCGTACGCTAACACTAACCCGCGCCCTCACACCTACGCTCCCCCTAAAGCGTTGTCGTACCCTCACCTGGACCCTAAACCGTCCCCATCCCCTAACTCTAACCCTATCCCGAACCCTAAATTTAAGCCTTCCCCGAAGCCTGACCCTCACCCGTCCCCTAATCCTAAACTGTACGCTAACACTAACCCGCACCCTCAAACGTACGCTCCCCCTAAAGCGTTGTCATAACCTCACCTGGACCCTAAACCGTCCCCGTCCCCTAACCCTAACCCTAGCCCGAACCCTAACCCTAACCCTTCCCCGAAGCCTGACCCTCTCCCGTCTCCTAATCCTAACACGTACGCTAACACTAACCGGCGCCCTCACACGTATGCTCCCTCTAAAGCGTTGTCGGACCCTCACCTGGACCCTAACCCGTCCCCGTCCCCTAACTCTAACCCTAACCCAAACCCTAACCCTAACCCTTCCCCGAAGCCTGACCCTCACACGTGCCCTAATCCTATCCCGTACACTAACACTAACACGCCCTCACACGTACGCTCCCCCTAAAACGTTGTCGTACCCTCACCTGTACCCTAAACCGTCCCCGTCCCCTAAACCTAACCCTAGCCCGAACCCTAACCCTAACCCTTCCCCGAAGCCTGACCCTCACCCGTCCCCTAATCCTAACCCCTAGGCTAAACTAACCCGCGCCGTCACACGTACGCTCCCTCTAAAGCGTTGTCGTACCCTCACCTGGACCCTAAACCGTCTGCATCCCCTAACACTAACCCTAGCCCGAACCCTAACCCTAACCCTTCCCCGAAGCCTGAACCTCACCCGTCCCCTAATCCTAACACGTACGCTAACACTAACCCGCGCCCTCACACGTACGTTCCCCCTAAAGCGTTGTCGAACCCTCACCTGGACACTAAACCGTCCCCGTCCCCTAACCCTAACCCTAGCCCGAACCCTAACCCTAAACCTTCCCCGAATCCTGACCCTCACCCGTCCCCTAATCCTAACACGTAGGCTAACATTAACCCGCGCCCTCACAAGCACGCTCCCCGTAAACCATTGTAGTAGCCTCACCTGGACCCTGAACGGTCCCCGTCCCCTAAACCTAACTCTAAACCTAGCTCGAACCCTAACCCTAACCCTGGCCCGAACCCTAACCCTAACCCTTCCCCGAAGCCTGACCCTCACCCGTCCCCTAATCCTAAACCGTACGCTAACACTAACCGTAGCCCTGACACGTACGCTCCCCCTAAAGCATTGTCGTACCCTCACCTGGACCCTAAACCGTCCCCATCCCCAACCCTAACCCTAGCCCGAACCCTAAGCCTAACCCTTCCCCGATGCCTGACACTCACACGTCCCCTAATCCTAACCCTTACACTAAGACTAACCCGCGCCCTCACACGTACGCTCCCCCTAAAGCGTTGTCATACCCTCACATGGACCCTATACCGTCCCCGTACCATAACCCTAAACCTAGCCCGAACCCTAACTGTAACCCTTCCCCGAAGCCTGACCCTCACACGTGCCCTAATCCTAACCCGTACACTAACACTAACACGCCTTCAAACGTACGCTCCCTCTAAAGCGTTGTCGTACCCTCACCTGGACCGTAAACCGTCCCCGACCACTAACCCTAACCCTAACCCGAACCCTATCCCTAAACCTTCCCCGAAGCCTGACACTCACCCGTCCCATAATCCTAACCCATACGCTAACACTAACCCGCGCCCTCACACGTACGCTCCCCCTAAAGCGTTGTCGTACCCTCACCTGGACCCTAAACCGTCCCCGTCCCCTAACCCTAAACCTAGCCCGATGCCTAACCCTAACCCTTCCCCGAAGCCTGACTCTCACACGTCCCCGAATCCCAACCCGTACGCTAACACTAACCCGTGCCCTCACACGTACGCTCCCCCTAAAGCATTGTCGTACGCTCACCTGGACCCTAAACCGTCCCTGACCCCTAACCCTAACCCTCACACGAACCCTAACCCTAACCCTTCACCGAAGCCTGACCCTCACCCGTCCCCTATTCCAAACCCGTACGCTAACACTAACCCGCGCCCTCACAAGTACGCTCCCCGTAAACCGTTGTAGTACCCTCACCTGGACCCTGAACGGTCCCCGTCCCCTAAACCTAACTCTAAACCTAGCTCGAACCCTAACCCTAACCCTAGCCCGAACCCTAACCCTAAGCCTTCCCCGAAGCCTGACCCTCACCCGTCCCCTAATCCTAACCCGTACGCTAACACTAACCCGCGCCCTCACATGTACGCTCCCCCTAAAGCGTTGTCGTACCCTCACCTGGACCCTAAACCGTCCCCGTCCCCTAACTCTAACCCTAGTCCGAACCCTAACCCTAACCCTTCCCCGAAGCCTGACCCTCACACGTCCCCTAATCCTATCCCGTACACTAACACTAACCCACGCCCTCACACGTACGCTCCCCCTAAAGCGTTGTCGTACCCTCACCTGGACCCTAAACCGTCCCCGTCCCCTAAACCTTACCCTAGCCCGAACCCTAAACATAACCCTTCCCCGAAGCCTGACCCTCACCCGTCCCCTAATCCTAACCCGTACGCTAACACTATCCCGCGCCCTCACACGTACGCTCCCCCTAAAGTGTTGTTGTACCCTCACCTGGACCCTAAACCGTCCCCGTCCCCTAACCCTAACCCTACCCCGAAACATAACCCTAACCCTTCCCCGAAGCCTGACCCTCACCCGTCCCCGAATCCTAACCCATACGCTAACACTAACCCGCGCCCTCACACGTACACTCCCACTAAAGCGTTATCGTACTGTCACCTGGAGCCTAAACCGTCCCCGACCCCTAACACTAACCCTAACCCGAACCCTAACACTAACCCTTCCCCGAAGCCTGACCCTCACCCGTCCCCTAATCCTAACCCGTACGCTAACACTAACCCGCGCCCTCACACGTACGCTCCCCCTAAAGCGTTGTCGTACCCTCACCTGGACCCTAAACCGTCCCCGTCCCCTAACCCTAACCCTAGCCCGAACCCTAACCCTAACCCTTCCCCGAAGCCTGACCCTCACCCGTCCCCTAATCCTAACCCGTACGCTAACACTAAACCGTGCCCTCACACGTACGTTCCCCTAAAGCTTTGTCGTACCTTCACCTGGACCCTAAAGCGACCCCGTCCCCTAACCCTAACCCTAGCCCGAACCGTAAACCTAACCCTTCCCGGAATCCTGACCCTCACCCGTCCCAGAATCCTTACCTGTACGCTAACACTAACCCGTGCCCTCGCACGTACGCTCCCCCTAAAGCATTGTCGTACTGTCACCTGGATTCTAAACCCTCCCCGACCCCTAACCCTAACCCTAACCCGAACCCTAACCCTAACCCTTCCCCGAAGCCTGACCCTCACGCGTCCCCTAATCCTAACCCGTACGCTAACACTAACTGGTGCCCTCACACGTACACTCCCCCTAAAGTGTTGTTGTACCCTCACCTAGACCCTAAACCGTCCCCGTCCCCTAACCCTAACCCTAGCCCGAACCCTAACCCTAACCCTTTCCCGAAGCCTGACCCTCACCCGTCCCCAAATGCTAACCCGTACGCTAACACTAACCCGCGCCCTCACACGTACGCTCCCACTAGAGCGTTGTCGTACCCTCACCTGGACCCTAAACCGTCCCCGACCCATAAACCTAACCCTAACCCGAAGCCTGACCCTCACCCGTCCCCGAATGCTAAAGCGTACGCTAACACTAACCCGCGCCCTCAAAAGTACGCTCCCCATAAAACGTTGTAGTACCCTCACCTGGACCCTAAACGGTCCCCGTCCCCTAAACCTAACCCTAACCCTAGCTCGAACCCTAACCCTAACACTTCCCCTAAGCCTGACACTCACCCGTCCCCTAATCCTAACCCGTACGCTAACACTAACCCGTGCCCTCACACATACGTTCCCCCTAAAGCGTTGTCGTACCCTCACCTGCACCCTAAACCGTCCCCGTCCCCTAACCCTAACCCTAGACCGAACCCTAGCCCTAACCCTTCCCCGAAGTCTGACCCTCACCCGTCCCCAAATCCTAACCCGTACGCTAAAACTAACCAGCGCCCTTACACGTACGCTCCCCCTAAAGCGTTGTCGTACCCTCACCTGGACCCTAAACTGTCCCCGTCAACTAACCCTAACCCTACCCCGAACCCTATCCCTAACCCTTCCCCGAAGTGTGACCCTCACCTGTCCCCTAATCCTAACGCGTACGCTAACACTAACCCGCACCCTTACACGTACGCTCCCCCTAAAGCGTTGTCGTACCCTCACCTGGACCCTAAACCGTCCCCGTCCCCTAACCCTAACACTAGCCCGAACCATAAACCTAACCCTTCCCCGAAGCCTGACCCTCACCCGTCCCCTAATCCTTACCCGTACGCTAACACTAACCCGCGCCCTCACACGTACGCTCCCCCTAAAGTGTTGTTGTACCCTCACCTGGAACCTAAACGGTCCCCGTCCCCTAAACCTAACCCTAACCCTAGCTCGAACCCTAACCCTAACCCTTCCCCTAAGCCTGACCCTCACCCGTCCCCTAATCCTAACCCGTACGCTAACACTAACCTGCGCTCTCACACGTACGCTCCCCCTAAAGCGTTGTCGTACTCTCACCTGGACCGTAAACCGTCCCCGACCCCTAACCCTAACCCTAACCCAAACCCTAACCCTAACACTTCCCCGAAGCCTGATCCTCACCCGCCCCCGAATCCTAACCCGTACGCTAACACTAACACGCGCCCTCACACGTACGCTCCGCCTAAAGCGTTGTCGTACCTTCACCTGGACCCTAAACCCTCCCCATCCCCTAACCCTAACCCTAGCCCGAACCCTAACCCTAACCCTTCCCCGAAGCCTGACCCTCACCCGTCCCCTAATCCTAACCCGTACGCTAACACTAACCGGCGCCCTCACACGTACGCTCCCCCTAAAGCGTTGTCGTACACTCACCTGGACCCTAACCCGTCCCCGTCCCCTAACCCTAACCCTAGCCTGAACCCTAACCCTAACACTTCCCCGAAGTCTGACCCTCACGCGTCCCCTAATCCTAACCCGTACACTAACACTAACCCGCGCCCTCACACGTACGCTCCCCCTAAAGCGTTGTCGTACCCTCACCTGGACCCTAAACCGTCCCCATCCCCTAACACTAACCCTAGCCCGAACCCTAACCCTAACACTTACCCGAAACCTGACACTCACCCGTCCCCTAATCCTAACCCGTACGCTAACACTAAACCGCGCCCTCACACCTACGCTCCCGCTAAATCGTTTTCGTACCCTCACCTGGACCATAAACCGTCCCCATTCCCTAACCCTAACTCTAGCCCGAACCCTAACCCTAACACTTCCCCGAAGCCTGACCCTCAACCGTCCCCTAATCCTAACCCGTACGCTAACACTAACTGGCGCCCTCACACGTACGCTCCCCCTAAAGCGTTGTCATACCCTCATTTGGACCCTAACCCATCCCCGTCCCCTAACCCTAACCCTAGCCCGAACCCTAACCCTAACACTTCCCCGAAGCCTGACCCTCACACGTCCCCTCATCCTAACCCGTACACTAACACTAACCCGCGCCCTCACACGTACGCTCCCCCTAAAGCGTTCTCGTACCATCACCTGGTCCCTAAACCGTCCCCATCCCTTAACCCTAACCCTAGCCCGAACCCTGACCCTAAACCTTCCCCGAAGCCTGACCCTCAGCCGTCCCCTAATCCTAACCCGTAGACTAACACTAACCCGCGCCCTCACACGTACGCTCCCCCTAAAGCGTTGTCGTACCCTCACCTGGACCCTAAACCGTCCCCGTCCCCTAACCCTAACCCTAGACCGAACCCTAACCCTAACCCTTCCCAGAAGCCTGACCCTCACCCGTCCCCTAATCCTAACACGTACGCTAACACTAACCCGCGCCCTGACACGTATGCGCCCCTTAAAGCATTTTCGTACCCTCACCTGGACCCTAAACCGTCCCCGTCCTTTAACCCTAACCCTAGCCCGAAGCCTAAACCTAACCCTTCCCCGAAACCTGCCCCTCACCCGTCCTCTAATCCTAACCCGTACGCTAACACTAACCCGCGCCCTCACACGTATGTTCCACTAAAGGTTGTCGTACCCTCACCTGGACCCTAAACCGTTCCCGTCCCATAACCCTAACCCTAGCCCGAACCCTAAACCTAACCCTTCCCCGAAGGCTGACCCTCACCCGTCACCTAATCCTAACCCTAGCCCGAACCCTAACCCTAACACTTCCCCGAAGCCTGACCCTCACCCATCCCCGAATCCTAACCCGTACGCTAACACTAACCCACGCTCTCACACATACGCTCCCCCTAAAGCGTTGTCGTACCCTTACCTGGACCCGAAACCGTCCCAGTCTCCTAAACCTAACCCTAACCCTAACCCGGACCCTAACCCTAACACTTCCCCGAAGCCTGACCCTCACCCGTCCGCTAATCCTAACCCGTACGCTAACACTAACCCGCGCCCTCACACCATGGTCCCCCTAAAGCGTTGTCGTACCCTCACCTGGACCCTAAACCGTCCCTGTCCCCTAACCCTAACCCTAGCCCGAACCCTAACACTAACACTTCCCCGAAGCCTGACACTCACCTGTCCCCTAATCCTAACCCGTACGCTAACACTAAACCGCGCCCTCACACGTACGCTCCCCCTAACGCGTTGTCGTACCCTCACCTGGACCCTAAACCCTCCCCGTCCCATAACCCTAAGCCTAGCCCGAACCCTATCCCTAACCCTTCCCCGAAGCCTGACCCTCACACGTCCCATAATCCTAACCCGTACGCTAACACTAACCTGCGCCCTCACACCTACGCTCCCCCTAAAGCGTTGTCGTACCCTCACCTGGAACCTAAAACGTCCCCGTCCCCTAACCCTAATCCTTGCCGAACCCTAACTCTAACCTTTCCCCGAAGCCTGACCCTCACCAGTCCCCTAACCCTAACCCGTATGCTAACACTAACCCGCGCCCTCATACGTACGCTCCCCCTAAAGCGTTGTCGTACCCTCAACTGGACCCTAAACCGTCCCCGTCCCCTAACACTTACCCTAGCCCGAACCCTACACCTAACATTTCTCCAAAGCCTGACCCTCACCCGTCCCCGAATCCTAACCCGTACGCTAACACTAACCTGTGCCCTCACACGTACGCTCCCACTAAAGTGTTGTCGTACCCTCACCTGGACCCTAAACCGTCCCCGTCCCCTAACCCTAACCCTAACTCGAACCATAACCCTAACCCTTCCCCGAAGCCTGACCCTCACCCGTCCCCTAATCCTAACCCGTAGACTAACACTAAGCCGCGCCCTCACACGTACGCTCCACCTAAAGAATTGTCGTACACTCACCTGGACCCTAAACCGTCCCCGTCCCCTAACCCTAACCCTAGACCGAACCCTAAACCTAACCCTTGCCCGAAGCCTGACCCTCACCCGTCCCCTAATCCTAACACGTATGCTAACACTAACCCGCGCCCTCACACGTACGCTCCCCCTAAAGCATTGTCGTACCCTCACCTGGACCCTAAACCGTCCCCGTCCCATAACCCTACCCCTAGCCCGAAGCCTAAACCTAACCCTTCCCCGAAACCTGCCCCTCACCCGTCCCCTAATCCTAACCCGTACGCTAACACTAACCCGCGCCCTCACACGTACGCTCCCCCTAAAGTGTTGTCGTACCCTCACCTGGACGCGAAACCGTCCCCGTCTCCTAAACCTAACCCTAACCCTAACCCGAACCCTAACCCTAACACTTCCCCGAACCCTGACCCTCACCCGTCCCCTAATCCTAAACCGTACACTAACACTAACCCGTGCCCTCACACGTACGCTCCCCCTAAAGCGTTGTCGTACCGTTACCTGGACCATAAACCGTCCCCGTCCCATAAACCTAACCCTTCCCAGAAGCCTGACACACACCCGTCCCCGAATACTAACACGTACGCTAACACTAACCCGCACCCTCACACGTACCCTCCCCCTAAAGTGTTGTCGTACACTCACCTGGACCCCAAACTGTCCCCGTCCCCTAACCCTAGCCCGAACCTTAACCCTAACCCTTCCCCGAAGCCTGACCCTCAGACGTCCCCTAATCCTATCCCGTAAGTGAACACTAAACCACGCCCTCAAACGTACGCTCCCCCTAAAGCGTTGTCGTACCGTCACCTGCACCCTAAACCGTCCCCGTCCCCTATACCTAAACCTAGGTCCTCTAATCCTAACCCGTATGCTAACACTAACCCGCGCCCTCACACGTACGCTCCCCTTAAAGCGTTGTCGTACCCTCACCTGGACCCTAAACCGTCCCCGTCCCCTAACCCTAGCCCTAGCACGAACCCTAACCCTAACCCTTCCCCGAACCATGACACTCACCCGTCCCCTAATCCTAACCCGTACGCTAACACTAACTCGCGCCCTCACACGTACGCTCTCCCTAAAGCGTTGTCGTACCCTCACCTGGACCGTAAACAGTCCCCATTCCCTAACCCTAACCCTAGCCCGAAGCCTAACCCTAACCCTTCCCCGAAGCCTTACCCTCACCCGTCCCCTAATCCTAACCCGTACGCTAACAATAACCCACACCCTCACACGTACGCTCCCCCTAAAGCATTGTCGTATCCTCACCTGGACCCTAAACCGTCCCTGTACCCTAACCCTAACCCTAGCCCAAACCCTATACCTAACCGTTCCCCGAAACCTGACACTCACATGTCCGCTAATCCTAACCCGTACGCTAACACTAACCGGCGCCCTCACACGTACGCTCCCCCTAAAGCGTTGTCGTACCCTCTCCTGGACCCTAAACCGTCCCCGTCCCCTAACCCGAAACCTAGCCCGAACCCTAACCCTAACATTTCCCCGAAGCCTGACCCTCACGCGCCCCCTAATCCTAACCCGTACGCTAACACTTACCCGCGCCCTCACACGTACGCTCCCCCTAAAGCGTTGTCGTACCCTCACTTGGACACTAAACCGTCCCCGTCCCCTAACCCTAACCCTAGCCCGAACCCTAACCCTAACCCTTCCCCGAACTCTGACACTCACCCGTCCCCTAATCCTAACCCGTAAGCTAACACTAACCCGTGCCCTCACACCTACGCTCCCCCTAAATCGTTGTCGTACCCTCACCTGGACCCTAAACCGTCCCCGTCCCCTAACCCTAACCCTAGCCCGAACCCTAACCCTAACCCTTCCCCGAACCCTGACCCTCATCTGTCCCCTAATCCTAACCTGTACGCTAACACTAACCCACGCCCTCACACGTACGCTCCCCCTAAAGTGTTGTCGTACCCTCACCTGGACGCGAAACCGTCCCCGTCCCCTAAACCTAACACTAACCCTAACCCGAACCCTAACCCTAACACTTCCCCGAAACCTGACCCTCACCCGTCCCCTAATCCTAACCCGTACGCTAACACTAACCCGCGCCCTCACACGTACGCTCCCCCTAAAGTGTTGTTGTACCCTCACCGGGACCCTAACCCGTCCCCGTCCCCTAACCCTAACCCTAGCCCGAACCCTAACCCTAACCTTTCCCCGAAGCCTGACCCTCACCCGTCCCCGAATCCTAACCCGTACGCTAACACTAACTCGCGCCCTCACACGTACGCTCTCCCTAAAGCGTTGTCGTACCCTCACCTGGACACTAAATTGTCCCCGTCCCCTAACCCTAGCCCTAATCCTAACCCTAACACTTCCCCGAACCCTGACACTCACCCGTCCCCTAATCCTAACCCGTACGCTAACACTAACCTGCGCCCTCACACGTACGCTCCCCCTAAAACGTTGTCGTACCCTTACCTGGACCCTAAAGCCTCCCCGTCTCCTAACCCTAACCCTAGTGCGAACCCTAACCCTAACCCTTCCCCGAAGCCTGACCCTCACCCGTCCCCTAATCCTAAACCGTACGCTAACACTAAACGGTGCCCTCACACGTACGCTCCCCCTAAAGTGTTGTTGTACCCTCACCTGGACCCTAAACCGTCCCCGTCCCCTAAACCTAACCCTAGCCCGAACCCTAACCCTAACCCTTCCCCGAACCCTGACCCTCACCTGTCCCGGAATCCTAACCCGTACGCTAACACTAACCCGTGCCCTCACACGTACGCTCCCCCTAAAGCGTTGTCGTACCCTCACCTGGACCCTAAACCGTCCCCGACCCCTAACACTAACCCTAACCCGAACCCTAACCCTAAACCTACCCGAAGCCTGACCCTCACCCGTCCCCTAATCCTAACCCGTAGGCTAACACTAACCCGCGCCCTCACACGTACGCTCCCCCTAAAGCGTTGTCGTACCCTCACCTGGACCCTAAAACCTCCCCATCCCCTAACTCTAACCCTAGCCCGAACCCTAACCCTAACCCTTCCCCGAAGCCTGACACTCACCCGTCCCCTAATCCTATCCCGTACGCTAACACTAACCCGCGCCCTCACACGTACGCTCCCCCTAAAGTGTTGTTGTACCCTCACCTGGACCCTAAACCGTCCCCATACCCTAACCCTAACCCTAGCTCGAACCCTAACCCTAACACTTCCCCGAACCCTGACCCTCACCCGTCCCCTTATCTTAACTCGTATGTTAACAATAACCCGCGCCCTCACACCTACGCTCCCCCTAAAGCGTTGTCGTACCCTCACCTGGACCCTAAACCGTCCCCGTCCCCTAACTCTAACCCTAGCCCGAACCCTAACCCTAACCCTTCTCCGAAGCCTGACCCTCACCCGTCCCCTAATCCTAACCCGTACGTTAACACTAACCCGCTCCCTCACACGTACGTTCCCCCTAAAGCGTTGTCGAACCCTCACAGGGACACTAAACCGTCCCCGTCCCCTAAACCTAACTCTAGCCCGAACCCTAACCCTAACCCTTCCCCGAATCCTGACCCTCACCCGTCCCCTAATCCTAACCCGTAGGCTAACACTAACCCGCGCCCTCACAAGTACGCTCCCCGTAAACATTTGTAGTAGCCTCACCTGGACCCTGAACGGCCCCGTCCCCTAAACCTAACTCTAAACCTAGCTCGAACCCTAACCCTAACCCTAGCCCAAACCCTAACCCTAACCCTTCCCCGAAGCCTGACCCTCACACGTCCCCTAATCCTAAACCGTACGCTAACACTAACCGGAGCCCTCACACGTACGCTCCCCCTAAAGCGTTGTCGTACCCTCACCTGGACTCTAAACCGTCCCCGTCCCCTAACCCTAACCCTAGCCCGAACCCTAACCCTAACCCTTCCCCGAAGCCTGACCCTCACCCGTCCCCTAATCCTAACCCGTACGCTAACACTAACCCGCGCCCTCACACGTACGCTCCCCATAAAGCGTTGTCGTACCCTCACCTGGACCCTAAACCGTCTCGTTCCCTAACCCTAACCCTAGCCCGAACACTAGCCCTAACCCTTCCCAGAAGCCTGACCCTCACCCGTCCCCTAATCCTAAACCGTACGCTAACACTAAACCGCGCCCTCAAACGTACGCTCCCCCTAAAGCGTTGTCGTACCCTCACCTGGACCCTAAACAGTCGCCGTCCCCTAACCCTAACCCTAGCCCGAACCCTAACCCTAACCCTTCCCCGAAGCCTGACCCTCACCCGTCCCCTAATCCTAACACGTACGCTAACACTAACCGGCGCCCTCACACGTATGCTCCCTCTAAAACGTTGTCATAACCTCACCTGGACCCTAAACCGTCCCTGTCCCCTAACTCCAACCCTAGCCCGAAACCTAACCCTAAACCTTCCCCGAAGCCTGACCCTCACACGTGCCCTAATCCTAACCCGTACACTAACACTAACACGCCCTCACACGTACGCTCCCCCTAAAGCGTTGTCGTACCCTCACCTGGACCCTAAACCGTCCCCATCCCCTAACCCTAAACCTAGCCCGAACCCTAAGCCTAACCCTTCCCCGATGCCTGACACTCACACGTCCCCTAATCCTAACCCGTACACTAAGACTAACACGCGCCCTCACATGTACGCTCCCCCTAAAGCGTTGTCGTACCCTCACCTGGACCCTAAACCGTCCCCGTCCCCTAACCCTAACCCTAGCCCGAACACTAACCCTAACCCTTCCCCGAAGCCTGACCCTCACCCGTCCCCTAATCCTAACCCCTAGGCTAAACTAACCCGCGCCGTCACACGTACGCTCCCCCTAAAGCGTTGTTGTACCCTCACCTGGACCCTAAACCGTCCGCATCCCCTAACACTAACCCTAGCCCGAACACTAACCCTAACCCTTCCCCGAATCCTGACCCTCACCCTTCCCCTAATCCTAACCCGTAGGCTAACACTAACCCGCGCCCTCACAAGTACGCTCCCCGTAAACCGTTGTCGTAGCCTCACCTGGACCCTGAACGGTCCCCGTCCCCTAAACCTAACTCTAAACCTAGCTCGAACCCTAACCCTAACCCTAGCCCGAACCCTAACCCTAACCCTTCCCCGAAGCCTGACCCTCACCCGTCCCCTAATCGTAAACCGTACGCTAACACTAACCGGAGCCCTCACACGTACGCTCCCCCTAAAGCGTTGTCGTACCCTCACCTGGACTCTAAACCGTCCCCGTCCCCTAACCCTAACCCTAGTCCGAACCCTAACCCTAACGCTTCCCCAAAGCCTGACCCTCACCCGTCCCCTAATCCTAACCCGTAGGCTAAACTAACCCGCGCCGTCACACGTACGCTCCCCCTAAAGCGTTGTCGTACCCTCACCTGGACCCTAAACCGTCCCCGTCCCCTAAACCTAACCCTAGCCCGAACCCTAACCCTAACCTTTCCCCGAAGCCTGACCCTCACCCGTCCCCTAATCCTAACCCGTACGCTAACACTAACTGGCGCCCTCACACGTACGCTCCCCATAAGCATTGTCATACACTCACATGGACCCTAAACCGTCCCCGTCCCATAACCCTAACCCTAAACGGAACCCTAACCCTAAACCTTCCCCGAAGCCTGACACTCACCCGTCCCCTAATTCTAACCCGTACGCTAACACTAACCCGCGCCCTCACACGTACGCTCCCTCTAAAGCGTTGTCGGACCCTCACCTGGACCCTAAACCGTCCCCGTCCCCTAACCCTTACCCTAGCCCGAACCCTAAACCTAACCCTTCCCCGAAGCCTAACCCTCACCCGTCCCCTAATCCTAAGCCGTACGCTAACACTAACCCGTGCCCTCACACGTACGCTCCCCCTAAAGCGTTGTCGTACCGTCACCTGGACCCTAAACCGTCCCCGTCCCCTAACCCTAACCCTAGCTCGAACCCTAACCCTAACCCTTCCCCGAAGCCTGACCCTCACCCGTTCCCTAATCCTAACGCGTACGCTAACACTAACCCGCGCCCTCACACCTACGCTCCCCCTAAAGCGTTGTCGTACCCTCACCTGGACCCTAAACCGTCCCCATCCCCTAACTCTAACCCTATCCCGAACCCTAAATTTAAGCCTTCCCCGAAGCCTGACCCTCACCCGTCCCCTAATCCTAAACTGTACGCTAACACTAACCCGCACCCTCAAACGTACGCTCCCCCTAAAGCGTTGTCATAACCTCACCTGGACCCTAAACCGTCCCCGTCCCCTAACCCTAACCCTAGCCCGAACCCTAACCCTAACCCTTCCCCGAAGCCTGACCCTCTCCCGTCTCCTAATCCTAACACGTACGCTAACACTAACCGGCGCCCTCACACGTATGCTCCCTCTAAAGCGTTGTCGGACCCTCACCTGGACCCTAACCCGTCCCCGTCCCCTAACTCTAACCCTAACCCAAACCCTAACCCTAACCCTTCCCCGAAGCCTGACCCTCACACGTGCCCTAATCCTATCCCGTACACTAACACTAACACGCCCTCACACGTACGCTCCCCCTAAAACGTTGTCGTACCCTCACCTGTACCCTAAACCGTCCCCGTCCCCTAAACCTAACCCTAGCCCGAACCCTAACCCTAACCCTTCCCCGAAGCCTGACCCTCACCCGTCCCCTAATCCTAACCCCTAGGCTAAACTAACCCGCGCCGTCACACGTACGCTCCCTCTAAAGCGTTGTCGTACCCTCACCTGGACCCTAAACCGTCTGCATCCCCTAACACTAACCCTAGCCCGAACCCTAACCCTAACCCTTCCCCGAAGCCTGAACCTCACCCGTCCCCTAATCCTAACACGTACGCTAACACTAACCCGCGCCCTCACACGTACGTTCCCCCTAAAGCGTTGTCGAACCCTCACCTGGACACTAAACCGTCCCCGTCCCCTAACCCTAACCCTAGCCCGAACCCTAACCCTAAACCTTCCCCGAATCCTGACCCTCACCCGTCCCCTAATCCTAACACGTAGGCTAACATTAACCCGCGCCCTCACAAGCACGCTCCCCGTAAACCATTGTAGTAGCCTCACCTGGACCCTGAACGGTCCCCGTCCCCTAAACCTAACTCTAAACCTAGCTCGAACCCTAACCCTAACCCTGGCCCGAACCCTAACCCTAACCCTTCCCCGAAGCCTGACCCTCACCCGTCCCCTAATCCTAAACCGTACGCTAACACTAACCGTAGCCCTGACACGTACGCTCCCCCTAAAGCATTGTCGTACCCTCACCTGGACCCTAAACCGTCCCCATCCCCAACCCTAACCCTAGCCCGAACCCTAAGCCTAACCCTTCCCCGATGCCTGACACTCACACGTCCCCTAATCCTAACCCTTACACTAAGACTAACCCGCGCCCTCACACGTACGCTCCCCCTAAAGCGTTGTCATACCCTCACATGGACCCTATACCGTCCCCGTACCATAACCCTAAACCTAGCCCGAACCCTAACTGTAACCCTTCCCCGAAGCCTGACCCTCACACGTGCCCTAATCCTAACCCGTACACTAACACTAACACGCCTTCAAACGTACGCTCCCTCTAAAGCGTTGTCGTACCCTCACCTGGACCGTAAACCGTCCCCGACCCCTAACCCTAACCCTAACCCGAACCCTATCCCTAAACCTTCCCCGAAGCCTGACACTCACCCGTCCCATAATCCTAACCCATACGCTAACACTAACCCGCGCCCTCACACGTACGCTCCCCCTAAAGCGTTGTCGTACCCTCACCTGGACCCTAAACCGTCCCCGTCCCCTAACCCTAAACCTAGCCCGATGCCTAACCCTAACCCTTCCCCGAAGCCTGACTCTCACACGTCCCCGAATCCCAACCCGTACGCTAACACTAACCCGTGCCCTCACACGTACGCTCCCCCTAAAGCATTGTCGTACGCTCACCTGGACCCTAAACCGTCCCTGACCCCTAACCCTAACCCTCACACGAACCCTAACCCTAACCCTTCACCGAAGCCTGACCCTCACCCGTCCCCTATTCCAAACCCGTACGCTAACACTAACCCGCGCCCTCACAAGTACGCTCCCCGTAAACCGTTGTAGTACCCTCACCTGGACCCTGAACGGTCCCCGTCCCCTAAACCTAACTCTAAACCTAGCTCGAACCCTAACCCTAACCCTAGCCCGAACCCTAACCCTAAGCCTTCCCCGAAGCCTGACCCTCACCCGTCCCCTAATCCTAACCCGTACGCTAACACTAACCCGCGCCCTCACATGTACGCTCCCCCTAAAGCGTTGTCGTACCCTCACCTGGACCCTAAACCGTCCCCGTCCCCTAACTCTAACCCTAGTCCGAACCCTAACCCTAACCCTTCCCCGAAGCCTGACCCTCACACGTCCCCTAATCCTATCCCGTACACTAACACTAACCCACGCCCTCACACGTACGCTCCCCCTAAAGCGTTGTCGTACCCTCACCTGGACCCTAAACCGTCCCCGTCCCCTAAACCTTACCCTAGCCCGAACCCTAAACATAACCCTTCCCCGAAGCCTGACCCTCACCCGTCCCCTAATCCTAACCCGTACGCTAACACTATCCCGCGCCCTCACACGTACGCTCCCCCTAAAGTGTTGTTGTACCCTCACCTGGACCCTAAACCGTCCCCGTCCCCTAACCCTAACCCTACCCCGAAACATAACCCTAACCCTTCCCCGAAGCCTGACCCTCACCCGTCCCCGAATCCTAACCCATACGCTAACACTAACCCGCGCCCTCACACGTACACTCCCACTAAAGCGTTATCGTACTGTCACCTGGAGCCTAAACCGTCCCCGACCCCTAACACTAACCCTAACCCGAACCCTAACACTAACCCTTCCCCGAAGCCTGACCCTCACCCGTCCCCTAATCCTAACCCGTACGCTAACACTAACCCGCGCCCTCACACGTACGCTCCCCCTAAAGCGTTGTCGTACCCTCACCTGGACCCTAAACCGTCCCCGTCCCCTAACCCTAACCCTAGCCCGAACCCTAACCCTAACCCTTCCCCGAAGCCTGACCCTCACCCGTCCCCTAATCCTAACCCGTACGCTAACACTAAACCGTGCCCTCACACGTACGTTCCCCTAAAGCTTTGTCGTACCTTCACCTGGACCCTAAAGCGACCCCGTCCCCTAACCCTAACCCTAGCCCGAACCGTAAACCTAACCCTTCCCGGAATCCTGACCCTCACCCGTCCCAGAATCCTTACCTGTACGCTAACACTAACCCGTGCCCTCGCACGTACGCTCCCCCTAAAGCATTGTCGTACTGTCACCTGGATTCTAAACCCTCCCCGACCCCTAACCCTAACCCTAACCCGAACCCTAACCCTAACCCTTCCCCGAAGCCTGACCCTCACGCGTCCCCTAATCCTAACCCGTACGCTAACACTAACTGGTGCCCTCACACGTACACTCCCCCTAAAGTGTTGTTGTACCCTCACCTAGACCCTAAACCGTCCCCGTCCCCTAACCCTAACCCTAGCCCGAACCCTAACCCTAACCCTTTCCCGAAGCCTGACCCTCACCCGTCCCCAAATGCTAACCCGTACGCTAACACTAACCCGCGCCCTCACACGTACGCTCCCA
This sequence comes from Lagenorhynchus albirostris, assembly GCF_949774975.1. Lineage (NCBI taxonomy): Eukaryota > Metazoa > Chordata > Mammalia > Artiodactyla > Delphinidae > Lagenorhynchus > Lagenorhynchus albirostris. The sequence goes on along the minus strand of NW_026783557.1, from coordinate 68,944 downwards.
CTAGAGCGTTGTCGTACCCTCACCTGGACCCTAAACCGTCCCCGACCCATAAACCTAACCCTAACCCGAAGCCTGACCCTCACCCGTCCCCGAATGCTAAAGCGTACGCTAACACTAACCCGCTCCCTCACACGTACGCTCCCCCTAGAGCGTTGTCGTACCCTCACCTGGACCCTAAATGGTCCCCGTCCCCTAACCCTAACCCTAGCCCGAACCCTATCCCTAACCCTTCCCCGAAGCCTGACCCTCACCCGTCCCCTAATCCTAACCCGTACCCTAACACTAACCCGCGCCCTCACACGTACTCTCCCCCTAAAGCGTTGTTGTACCCTCGCCTGGACCCTAAACCGTCCCCGTCCCCTAACGCTAACCCTAGACCGAACCCTAACCCTAACACTTCCCCGAACCCTGACTCTCACCCGTCCCATAATCCTAACCCGTACGCTAACACTAACCCGCGCCCTCAAACGTACGCTCCCCCTAAAGCGTTGTCGTACCCACTCCTGGACCCTAAACCGTCCCCATCCCCTAATCCTAACCCTAGCCCGAACCCTAACCCTAATCCTTCCCCGAAGCCTGACTCTCACCCGTCCCCTATTCCTAACCCGAACGCTAAGACTAACCCGCGCCCTCACACCTACGCTCCCCCTAAATCGTTGTCGTACCCTCACCTGGACCATAAACCGTCCCCATTCCCTAACCCTAACCCGAAAGCGTCCCCGTCCCCTAACCCTAACCCTAGCCCGAACCCTAAACCTAACCCTTCCCGGAATCCTGACACTCACCCGTCCCCTAATCCTTACCCGTACGCTAACACTAACCCGTGCCCTCACACGTACGCTCCCCCTAAAGCATTGTCGTCCCGTCACCTGGATTCTAAACCCTACCCGGCCCCTAACACTAACCCTAACCCGAACCCTAACCCTAAACCTTCCCCGAAGCCAGACCCTCACCCGTCCACTAATCCAACCCGTACGCTAACACTAACCCGCGCCCTCACACGTACACTCCCCCTAAAGCGTTGTCATACCCTCACCTGGACCCTAAACCGTCCCAGTCCCCTAACCCTAACCCTAGCCCGAACCCTAACCCTAACCCTTCCCCGAAGCATGACCCTCACCCGTCTCCTAATCCTAACCCGTAGGCTAAACTAACCCGCGCCGTCACACGTACGCTCCCCCTAAAGCGTTGTCGTACCCTCACCTGGACCCTAAACCGTCCCCGTCCCCTAAACCTAACTCTAAACCTAGCTCGAACCCTAACCCTAACCCTAGCCCGAACCCTAACACTAACCCTTCCCCGAAACCTGACCCTCACCCGTCCCCTAATCCTAACCCGTACGCTAACACTAACCCGCGCCCTCACACGTACGCTCCCCCTAAAATGTTATCATACCCTCACCTGGACCCTAAACCGTCCCCGTCCCCTAACCCTAAACTTACACCGAACCCTAACCGTAACCCTTCCCCGAAGCCTGACCCTCACCCGTCCCCTAATCCTAACACGTAGGCTAACACTAACCCGCGTCCTCACATGTACCTCCCCCTAAACCGTTGTCATACCCTACCTGGACCCTAAATAGTCCCCGTCCCCTAAAACTAACCCTAGCCCGAACCCAAACCCTAACCCTCCCCCGAAGCCTGACCCTCACCCGTCCCATCATCCTAAACCAAACGCTAATACTAACCAGCGCCCTCACACGTACGCTCCCCCTAATGTGTTGTCGTACCCTCACCTGGACCCTAAACCGTCCCCGTCCCCTAACCCTAACCCTAGCCCGAACCCTAACCCTAACCCTTCCCCGAAGCCTGATCCTCACACGTCCCCTAATCCTAACCCGTACGCTAACACTAACCGGCGCCCTCACACGTATGCTCCCTCTAAAGCGTTGTCGTACACTCACCTGGACCCTAAACCGTCCACGTCCCCTAACACTAACCCTAGCCCGAACCCTTACCCTAACCCTTCCCCGAAGCCTCACCCTCACACGTCCCCTAATCCTAACCCGTACGCTAACACTAACCCGCGCCCTCACACGTACGCTCTCCCTAAATCGTTGTCGTACCCTCACTGGACCCTAAACCGTTCCCGTCCCCTAACACTAACCCTACCCCGAACCCTAACCCTAACCCTTCCCCGAAGCCTGATCCTCACCCGTCCCCTAATCCTAACCCGTACGCTAACACTAACCCGTGCCCTCACACGTACGCTCCCCCTAAAGTGTTGTCGTACCCTCACCTGGACCGTAAACCGTCACCGTCCCCTAACCCTAACCCTAGCTTGAACACTAACCCTAACACTTCCCCGAAGCCTGACACTCACACGTCCCCTAATCCTAAACCGTACACTAATGCTAACCCGCGCCCTCACATATACGCTCCCCCTAAAACGTTGTCGTACCATCACCTGGACCCTAAACTGTCCCCTTCCCCTAACCCTAGCCCTAGCCCGAACCCTATCCCTAACCCTTCCCCGAAGCCTGACACTCACCCGTCCCATAATCCTAACCCATACGCTAATACTAACCAGCGCTCTCACACGTACGCTCCCCCTAAAGCGTTGTCGTACCCTCACCTGGACCCTAAACCGTCCCCGTCCCCTAACCCTAACCCTAGCCCGAACACTAACCCTAACCCTTCCCCGAAGCCTGACCCTCACCCGTCCCTTAATCCTAACCCGTACGCTAACACTAACCCGCGCGCTCACACGTACGCTCCCCCTAAAGCGTTGTCGGACCCTCACCTGGACCCTAAACCGTCCCCGTCCCCTAACCCTAACCCTAGCCCGAACCCTAACCCTAAACCTTCCCCGAACTTGACACTCACCCGTTCAATATTCCTAACACGTACGCTCACACTAACCCGCGCCCTCACACGTACGCTCCCCCTAAAGCGTTGTCGTAACCTCAACTGGACCCTAAACCGTCCCGTCCCCTAAATCTAACCCTAGCCCGTACCCTAACCCTAACATTTCCCTGAAGCCTGACCCTCACACGTCCCCTAATCCTAACCCGTACGCTAACACTAACCCGCGCCCTCACACGTACGCTCCCCCTAAAGTGATATTGTACCCTCACCTGGACCCTAAACCGTCCCCATCCCCTAACCCTAACCCTAGTCCGAAACATAACCCTAATACTTCCCCGAAGCCTGACCATCACCCGTCCCCGAATCCTAACCCATACGCTAACACTAACCCGCACCCTCACACGTACACTCCCCCTAAAGCGTTATCGTACTCTCACGTGGACCCTACACCGTCCCCGACCCCTAACCCTAACCCTAACCCGAACCCTAACCCTAACCCTTCCCCGAAGCCTGACCCTCACCCGTCCCCTAATCCTAAACCGTACGCTAACACTAACCCGCGCCCTCACACGTACGCTCCCCCTATAGCGTTGTCGTACCCTCACTGGACCCTAAACCGTCCCCGTCCCCTAACACTAACCCTAGCCCGAACCCTAACCCTAACGCTTCCCCGATCCCTGACCCTCACCCGTCCCCTAATCCTAAACCGTACGCTAACACTAACCCATGCCCTCACACGTACGCTCCCCCTAAAGTGTTGTCGTACCCTCACATGGACCGTAAACCGTCCCCGTCCCCTAACCCTAACCCTAGCTCGAACACTAACCCTAACACTTCCCCAAAGCCTGACCCTCACACGTCCCCTAATCCTAAACCGTACGCTAATGCTAACCCGCGCCCTCACATATACGCTCCCCCTAAAACGTTGTCGTACCCTCACCTGGACCCTAAACCGTCCCCGTCCCCTAAACCTAACCCAAGCGCGTACCCTAACCCTAACCCTGCCCTGAAGCCTGACACTCACACATCCCCTAATCCTAACTCGTACACTAACACTAACCCGCGCACTCACATGTACGCTCCCCCTAAAGCGTTGTCGTACCCTCACTGGACCCTAAACCGTCCCCGTCCCCTTACACTAACCCTAGCCCGAACCCTAACCCTAACGCTTCCCCGATCCCTGACCCTCACCCGTCCCCTAATCCTAACCCGTACGCTAACAATAACCCGCGCCCTCACACGTATGCTCCCCCTAAAGCGTTGTCGTACCCTCACCTGGTCCCTTAACGGTGCCCGTCCCCTAAACCTAACCCTAACCCTAGCCCGAACCCTAAACCTAAACCTTCCCCAAAGCCTGACACTCACACGTCCCTTAATCCTAACCCGTACACTAACACTAACTGGCGCCCTCACACGTATCCTCCCCCTAAAGCGTTGTCGTACCCTCACTTGGACCCTAAACCGTCCCCGTCCCCTAACCCTAACCCTAGCCCGAACCCTAACCCTAACCCTTCCCCGAAGCCTGAACCTCACCCGTCCCCTAATCCTAACCCGTACGCTAACACTAACCCGCGCCCTCACACGTACGCTCCCCCTAAAGCGTTGTCGTACCCTCACCTGGACCCTAAACCGTCCCCGTCCCCTAACCCTAACCCTAGCCCGAACCCTAACCCTAACCCTTCCCCAAAGCCTGACCCTCACGCGTCCCCAAATCCTAAACCATACGCTAACACTAACCCGCGCCCTCACACGTATGCTCCCCCTAAAGCGTTGTCGTACCCTCTCTGGACCCTAAGCCGTCCCCGTCCTCTAACCCTAACCCTAGCCCGAACCCTAACCGTAACCCTTCCCCGAACCTTGACTCTCATCCGTCGCCTAATCCTAAAAGGTACGCTAACACTAACCCGCGCCCTCAAACCTACGCTCCCCCTAAAGCGTTGTTGTACCCTCACCTGGACCCTAAACGGTCCCCGTCCCCTAACCCTAACCCTAGCCCTAACCCTAACCCTAACCCTTCCCCGAAACCTGAACCTCACCCATCCCCTAATCCTAACCCGTACGCTAACACTAACACACACCCTCACACGTACGCTCCCCCTAAAGCGTTGTCATACCCTCACCTGGACCCTAAACCGTCCCCGTCCCCTAACCCTAACCCTAGCCCGAACCCTAACCCTAACCCTTCCCCGAAGCCTGACCCTCACCCGTCCCCTAATCCTAACACGTACGCTAACACTAACCCACGCCGTCACACGTACGCTCCCCCTAAAGCGTTGTCGTACCCTCAGCTGGACCCTAAACCGTCCCCGTCCCCTAACCCTAACCCTAGACCGAACCCTAACCCTAACACTTCTCCGAAACCTCTCACCCGTCCCCTAATCCTAAACCGTACGCTAACACTAACCTGCGCCTTCACACGTACGCTCCACCTAAAGCGTTGTTGTACCCTCACCTGGACCCGAAACCGTCCCTGTCCCCTAACCCTAACCCGAACCCTAACCCTAAACCTTCCCCGAAACCTGAACCTCGCCTGTCCCCTAATCCTAACCCGTACGCTAACACTAACACACACCCTCACTCGTACGCTCCCCCTAAAGCGTTGTCGTATCCTCACTTGGACCATAAACCGTCCGCGTCCCCTAACCCTAACCCTAGCCCGAACACTAACCCTAAACCTTCCCCGAAGCCTGACCCTCACCCGTCCCATAATCCTAACCCGTACGCCAACAGTAACCCGCGCGCTCACACGTACGCTTCCCCTAAAGCGTTGTCGTACCCTCACCAGGACGCTAAACCGTCCTCGTCCCCTAACCCTAACCCTAGCCCGAACCCTAAACCTAACCCTTCCCCGAACCCTGACTCTCACCCGTCCCCTAATCCTAATCCGTATGCTAACACTAACCCGCGCCCTCACACCTCCGCTCCCCGTAAAACATTGTCGTACACTCACCTGGACCCTAAACCGTCCCAGTCCCCTAACCCTAACCCTAGCCCGACACCTAACCCTAGCCCGAACCCTAACCCTAACACTTCCCCAAAGCCTGACCCTCACCCGTCCCCTAATCCTAACACGTACACTAACACTAACCCGCGCCCTCACACGTACGCTCCCCCTAAAGCGTTGTCGTACCCTCACCTGGACCCTAAACCGTCCCCGTCCCCTAACCCTAACCCTAGCCCGAACCCTATCCCTAACACTTCCCCGAAGCCTGACCCTCACCCGTCCCCTAATCCTAACCCGTAGGGTAACACTAACCCGCGCCCTCACAAGTACGCTCCCCGTAAACCGTTGTCGTAGCCTCACCTGGACCCTGAACGGTCCCCGTCCCCTAAACCTAACTCTAAACCTAGCTCGAACCCTAACCCTAACCCTAGCCCGAACCCTAACCCTAACCCTTCCCCGAAGCCTGACCCTCACCCGTCCCCTAATCGTAAACCGTACGCTAACACTAACCGGAGCCCTCACACGTACGCTCCCCCTAAAGCGTTGTCGTACCCTCACCTGGACTCTAAACCGTCCCCGTCCCCTAACCCTAACCCTAGTCCGAACCCTAACCCTAACGCTTCCCCAAAGCCTGACCCTCACCCGTCCCCTAATCCTAACCCGTAGGCTAAACTAACCCGCGCCGTCACACGTACGCTCCCCCTAAAGCGTTGTCGTACCCTCACCTGGACCCTAAACCGTCCCCGTCCCCTAAACCTAACCCTAGCCCGAACCCTAACCCTAACCTTTCCCCGAAGCCTGACCCTCACCCGTCCCCTAATCCTAACCCGTACGCTAACACTAACTGGCGCCCTCACACGTACGCTCCCCATAAGCATTGTCATACACTCACATGGACCCTAAACCGTCCCCGTCCCATAACCCTAACCCTAAACGGAACCCTAACCCTAAACCTTCCCCGAAGCCTGACACTCACCCGTCCCCTAATTCTAACCCGTACGCTAACACTAACCCGCGCCCTCACACGTACGCTCCCTCTAAAGCGTTGTCGGACCCTCACCTGGACCCTAAACCGTCCCCGTCCCCTAACCCTTACCCTAGCCCGAACCCTAAACCTAACCCTTCCCCGAAGCCTAACCCTCACCCGTCCCCTAATCCTAAGCCGTACGCTAACACTAACCCGTGCCCTCACACGTACGCTCCCCCTAAAGCGTTGTCGTACCGTCACCTGGACCCTAAACCGTCCCCGTCCCCTAACCCTAACCCTAGCTCGAACCCTAACCCTAACCCTTCCCCGAAGCCTGACCCTCACCCGTTCCCTAATCCTAACGCGTACGCTAACACTAACCCGCGCCCTCACACCTACGCTCCCCCTAAAGCGTTGTCGTACCCTCACCTGGACCCTAAACCGTCCCCATCCCCTAACTCTAACCCTATCCCGAACCCTAAATTTAAGCCTTCCCCGAAGCCTGACCCTCACCCGTCCCCTAATCCTAAACTATACGCTAACACTAACCCGCACCCTCAAACGTACGCTCCCCCTAAAGCGTTGTCATAACCTCACCTGGACCCTAAACCGTCCCCGTCCCCTAACCCTAACCCTAGCCCGAACCCTAACCCTAACCCTTCCCCGAAGCCTGACCCTCTCCCGTCTCCTAATCCTAACACGTACGCTAACACTAACCGGCGCCCTCACACGTATGCTCCCTCTAAAGCGTTGTCGGACCCTCACCTGGACCCTAACCCGTCCCCGTCCCCTAACTCTAACCCTAACCCAAACCCTAACCCTAACCCTTCCCCGAAGCCTGACCCTCACACGTGCCCTAATCCTATCCCGTACACTAACACTAACACGCCCTCACACGTACGCTCCCCCTAAAACGTTGTCGTACCCTCACCTGTACCCTAAACCGTCCCCGTCCCCTAAACCTAACCCTAGCCCGAACCCTAACCCTAACCCTTCCCCGAAGCCTGACCCTCACCCGTCCCCTAATCCTAACCCCTAGGCTAAACTAACCCGCGCCGTCACACGTACGCTCCCTCTAAAGCGTTGTCGTACCCTCACCTGGACCCTAAACCGTCTGCATCCCCTAACACTAACCCTAGCCCGAACCCTAACCCTAACCCTTCCCCGAAGCCTGAACCTCACCCGTCCCCTAATCCTAACACGTACGCTAACACTAACCCGCGCCCTCACACGTACGTTCCCCCTAAAGCGTTGTCGAACCCTCACCTGGACACTAAACCGTCCCCGTCCCCTAACCCTAACCCTAGCCCGAACCCTAACCCTAAACCTTCCCCGAATCCTGACCCTCACCCGTCCCCTAATCCTAACACGTAGGCTAACATTAACCCGCGCCCTCACAAGCACGCTCCCCGTAAACCATTGTAGTAGCCTCACCTGGACCCTGAACGGTCCCCGTCCCCTAAACCTAACTCTAAACCTAGCTCGAACCCTAACCCTAACCCTGGCCCGAACCCTAACCCTAACCCTTCCCCGAAGCCTGACCCTCACCCGTCCCCTAATCCTAAACCGTACGCTAACACTAACCGTAGCCCTGACACGTACGCTCCCCCTAAAGCATTGTCGTACCCTCACCTGGACCCTAAACCGTCCCCATCCCCAACCCTAACCCTAGCCCGAACCCTAAGCCTAACCCTTCCCCGATGCCTGACACTCACACGTCCCCTAATCCTAACCCTTACACTAAGACTAACCCGCGCCCTCACACGTACGCTCCCCCTAAAGCGTTGTCATACCCTCACATGGACCCTATACCGTCCCCGTACCATAACCCTAAACCTAGCCCGAACCCTAACTGTAACCCTTCCCCGAAGCCTGACCCTCACACGTGCCCTAATCCTAACCCGTACACTAACACTAACACGCCTTCAAACGTACGCTCCCTCTAAAGCGTTGTCGTACCCTCACCTGGACCGTAAACCGTCCCCGACCCCTAACCCTAACCCTAACCCGAACCCTATCCCTAAACCTTCCCCGAAGCCTGACACTCACCCGTCCCATAATCCTAACCCATACGCTAACACTAACCCGCGCCCTCACACGTACGCTCCCCCTAAAGCGTTGTCGTACCCTCACCTGGACCCTAAACCGTCCCCGTCCCCTAACCCTAAACCTAGCCCGATGCCTAACCCTAACCCTTCCCCGAAGCCTGACTCTCACACGTCCCCGAATCCCAACCCGTACGCTAACACTAACCCGTGCCCTCACACGTACGCTCCCCCTAAAGCATTGTCGTACGCTCACCTGGACCCTAAACCGTCCCTGACCCCTAACCCTAACCCTCACACGAACCCTAACCCTAACCCTTCACCGAAGCCTGACCCTCACCCGTCCCCTATTCCAAACCCGTACGCTAACACTAACCCGCGCCCTCACAAGTACGCTCCCCGTAAACCGTTGTAGTACCCTCACCTGGACCCTGAACGGTCCCCGTCCCCTAAACCTAACTCTAAACCTAGCTCGAACCCTAACCCTAACCCTAGCCCGAACCCTAACCCTAAGCCTTCCCCGAAGCCTGACCCTCACCCGTCCCCTAATCCTAACCCGTACGCTAACACTAACCCGCGCCCTCACATGTACGCTCCCCCTAAAGCGTTGTCGTACCCTCACCTGGACCCTAAACCGTCCCCGTCCCCTAACTCTAACCCTAGTCCGAACCCTAACCCTAACCCTTCCCCGAAGCCTGACCCTCACACGTCCCCTAATCCTATCCCGTACACTAACACTAACCCACGCCCTCACACGTACGCTCCCCCTAAAGCGTTGTCGTACCCTCACCTGGACCCTAAACCGTCCCCGTCCCCTAAACCTTACCCTAGCCCGAACCCTAAACATAACCCTTCCCCGAAGCCTGACCCTCACCCGTCCCCTAATCCTAACCCGTACGCTAACACTATCGCGCGCCCTCACACGTACGCTCCCCCTAAAGTGTTGTTGTACCCTCACCTGGACCCTAAACCGTCCCCGTCCCCTAACCCTAACCCTACCCCGAAACATAACCCTAACCCTTCCCCGAAGCCTGACCCTCACCCGTCCCCGAATCCTAACCCATACGCTAACACTAACCCGCGCCCTCACACGTACACTCCCACTAAAGCGTTATCGTACTGTCACCTGGAGCCTAAACCGTCCCCGACCCCTAACACTAACCCTAACCCGAACCCTAACACTAACCCTTCCCCGAAGCCTGACCCTCACCCGTCCCCTAATCCTAACCCGTACGCTAACACTAACCCGCGCCCTCACACGTACGCTCCCCCTAAAGCGTTGTCGTACCCTCACCTGGACCCTAAACCGTCCCCGTCCCCTAACCCTAACCCTAGCCCGAACCCTAACCCTAACCCTTCCCCGAAGCCTGACCCTCACCCGTCCCCTAATCCTAACCCGTACGCTAACACTAAACCGTGCCCTCACACGTACGTTCCCCTAAAGCTTTGTCGTACCTTCACCTGGACCCTAAAGCGACCCCGTCCCCTAACCCTAACCCTAGCCCGAACCGTAAACCTAACCCTTCCCGGAATCCTGACCCTCACCCGTCCCAGAATCCTTACCCGTACGCTAACACTAACCCGTGCCCTCGCACGTACGCTCCCCCTAAAGCATTGTCGTACTGTCACCTGGATTCTAAACCCTCCCCGACCCCTAACCCTAACCCTAACCCGAACCCTAACCCTAACCCTTCCCCGAAGCCTGACCCTCACGCGTCCCCTAATCCTAACCCGTACGCTAACACTAACTGGTGCCCTCACACGTACACTCCCCCTAAAGTGTTGTTGTACCCTCACCTAGACCCTAAACCGTCCCCGTCCCCTAACCCTAACCCTAGCCCGAACCCTAACCCTAACCCTTTCCCGAAGCCTGACCCTCACCCGTCCCCAAATGCTAACCCGTACGCTAACACTAACCCGCGCCCTCACACGTACGCTCCCACTAGAGCGTTGTCGTACCCTCACCTGGACCCTAAACCGTCCCCGACCCATAAACCTAACCCTAACCCGAAGCCTGACCCTCACCCGTCCCCGAATGCTAAAGCGTACGCTAACACTAACCCGCTCCCTCACACGTACGCTCCCCCTAGAGCGTTGTCGTACCCTCACCTGGACCCTAAATGGTCCCCGTCCCCTAACCCTAACCCTAGCCCGAACCCTATCCCTAACCCTTCCCCGAAGCCTGACCCTCACCCGTCCCCTAATCCTAACCCGTACCCTAACACTAACCCGCGCCCTCACACGTACTCTCCCCCTAAAGCGTTGTTGTACCCTCGCCTGGACCCTAAACCGTCCCCGTCCCCTAACGCTAACCCTAGACCGAACCCTAACCCTAACACTTCCCCGAACCCTGACTCTCACCCGTCCCATAATCCTAACCCGTACGCTAACACTAACCCGCGCCCTCAAACGTACGCTCCCCCTAAAGCGTTGTCGTACCCACTCCTGGACCCTAAACCGTCCCCATCCCCTAATCCTAACCCTAGCCCGAACCCTAACCCTAATCCTTCCCCGAAGCCTGACTCTCACCCGTCCCCTATTCCTAACCCGAACGCTAAGACTAACCCGCGCCCTCACACCTACGCTCCCCCTAAATCGTTGTCGTACCCTCACCTGGACCATAAACCGTCCCCATTCCCTAACCCTAACCCGAAAGCGTCCCCGTCCCCTAACTCTAACCCTAGCCCGAACCCTAAACCTAACCCTTCCCGGAATCCTGACACTCACCCGTCCCCTAATCCTTACCCGTACGCTAACACTAACCCGTGCCCTCACACGTACGCTCCCCCTAAAGCATTGTCGTCCCGTCACCTGGATTCTAAACCCTACCCGGCCCCTAACACTAACCCTAACCCGAACCCTAACCCTAAACCTTCCCCGAAGCCAGACCCTCACCCGTCCACTAATCCAACCCGTACGCTAACACTAACCCGCGCCCTCACACGTACACTCCCCCTAAAGCGTTGTCATACCCTCACCTGGACCCTAAACCGTCCCAGTCCCCTAACCCTAACCCTAGCCCGAACCCTAACCCTAACCCTTCCCCGAAGCATGACCCTCACCCGTCCCCTAATCCTAACCCGTAGGCTAAACTAACCCGCGCCGTCACACGTACGCTCCCCCTAAAGCGTTGTCGTACCCTCACCTGGACCCTAAACCGTCCCCGTCCCCTAAACCTAACTCTAAACCTAGCTCGAACCCTAACCCTAACCCTAGCCCGAACCCTAACACTAACCCTTCCCCGAAACCTGACCCTCACCCGTCCCCTAATCCTAACCCGTACGCTAACACTAACCCGCGCCCTCACACGTACGCTCCCCCTAAAATGTTATCATACCCTCACCTGGACCCTAAACCGTCCCCGTCCCCTAACCCTAAACTTACACCGAACCCTAACCGTAACCCTTCCCCGAAGCCTGACCCTCACCCGTCCCCTAATCCTAACACGTAGGCTAACACTAACCCGCGTCCTCACATGTACCTCCCCCTAAACCGTTGTCATACCCTACCTGGACCCTAAATAGTCCCCGTCCCCTAAAACTAACCCTAGCCCGAACCCAAACCCTAACCCTCCCCCGAAGCCTGACCCTCACCCGTCCCATCATCCTAAACCAAACGCTAATACTAACCAGCGCCCTCACACGTACGCTCCCCCTAATGTGTTGTCGTACCCTCACCTGGACCCTAAACCGTCCCCGTCCCCTAACCCTAACCCTAGCCCGAACCCTAACCCTAACCCTTCCCCGAAGCCTGATCCTCACACGTCCCCTAATCCTAACCCGTACGCTAACACTAACCGGCGCCCTCACACGTATGCTCCCTCTAAAGCGTTGTCGTACACTCACCTGGACCCTAAACCGTCCACGTCCCCTAACACTAACCCTAGCCCGAACCCTTACCCTAACCCTTCCCCGAAGCCTCACCCTCACACGTCCCCTAATCCTAACCCGTACGCTAACACTAACCCGCGCCCTCACACGTACGCTCTCCCTAAATCGTTGTCGTACCCTCACTGGACCCTAAACCGTTCCCGTCCCCTAACACTAACCCTACCCCGAACCCTAACCCTAACCCTTCCCCGAAGCCTGATCCTCACCCGTCCCCTAATCCTAACCCGTACGCTAACACTAACCCGTGCCCTCACACGTACGCTCCCCCTAAAGTGTTGTCGTACCCTCACCTGGACCGTAAACCGTCACCGTCCCCTAACCCTAACCCTAGCTTGAACACTAACCCTAACACTTCCCCGAAGCCTGACACTCACACGTCCCCTAATCCTAAACCGTACACTAATGCTAACCCGCGCCCTCACATATACGCTCCCCCTAAAACGTTGTCGTACCATCACCTGGACCCTAAACTGTCCCCTTCCCCTAACCCTAGCCCTAGCCCGAACCCTATCCCTAACCCTTCCCCGAAGCCTGACACTCACCCGTCCCATAATCCTAACCCATACGCTAATACTAACCAGCGCTCTCACACGTACGCTCCCCCTAAAGCGTTGTCGTACCCTCACCTGGACCCTAAACCGTCCCCGTCCCCTAACCCTAACCCTAGCCCGAACACTAACCCTAACCCTTCCCCGAAGCCTGACCCTCACCCGTCCCTTAATCCTAACCCGTACGCTAACACTAACCCGCGCGCTCACACGTACGCTCCCCCTAAAGCGTTGTCGGACCCTCACCTGGACCCTAAACCGTCCCCGTCCCCTAACCCTAACCCTAGCCCGAACCCTAACCCTAAACCTTCCCCGAACTTGACACTCACCCGTTCAATATTCCTAACACGTACGCTCACACTAACCCGCGCCCTCACACGTACGCTCCCCCTAAAGCGTTGTCGTAACCTCAACTGGACCCTAAACCGTCCCGTCCCCTAAATCTAACCCTAGCCCGTACCCTAACCCTAACATTTCCCTGAAGCCTGACCCTCACACGTCCCCTAATCCTAACCCGTACGCTAACACTAACCCGCGCCCTCACACGTACGCTCCCCCTAAAGTGATATTGTACCCTCACCTGGACCCTAAACCGTCCCCATCCCCTAACCCTAACCCTAGTCCGAAACATAACCCTAATACTTCCCCGAAGCCTGACCATCACCCGTCCCCGAATCCTAACCCATACGCTAACACTAACCCGCACCCTCACACGTACACTCCCCCTAAAGCGTTATCGTACTCTCACGTGGACCCTACACCGTCCCCGACCCCTAACCCTAACCCTAACCCGAACCCTAACCCTAACCCTTCCCCGAAGCCTGACCCTCACCCGTCCCCTAATCCTAAACCGTACGCTAACACTAACCCGCGCCCTCACACGTACGCTCCCCCTATAGCGTTGTCGTACCCTCACTGGACCCTAAACCGTCCCCGTCCCCTAACACTAACCCTAGCCCGAACCCTAACCCTAACGCTTCCCCGATCCCTGACCCTCACCCGTCCCCTAATCCTAAACCGTACGCTAACACTAACCCATGCCCTCACACGTACGCTCCCCCTAAAGTGTTGTCGTACCCTCACATGGACCGTAAACCGTCCCCGTCCCCTAACCCTAACCCTAGCTCGAACACTAACCCTAACACTTCCCCAAAGCCTGACCCTCACACGTCCCCTAATCCTAAACCGTACGCTAATGCTAACCCGCGCCCTCACATATACGCTCCCCCTAAAACGTTGTCGTACCCTCACCTGGACCCTAAACCGTCCCCGTCCCCTAAACCTAACCCAAGCGCGTACCCTAACCCTAACCCTGCCCTGAAGCCTGACACTCACACATCCCCTAATCCTAACTCGTACACTAACACTAACCCGCGCACTCACATGTACGCTCCCCCTAAAGCGTTGTCGTACCCTCACTGGACCCTAAACCGTCCCCGTCCCCTTACACTAACCCTAGCCCGAACCCTAACCCTAACGCTTCCCCGATCCCTGACCCTCACCCGTCCCCTAATCCTAACCCGTACGCTAACAATAACCCGCGCCCTCACACGTATGCTCCCCCTAAAGCGTTGTCGTACCCTCACCTGGTCCCTTAACGGTGCCCGTCCCCTAAACCTAACCCTAACCCTAGCCCGAACCCTAAACCTAAACCTTCCCCAAAGCCTGACACTCACACGTCCCTTAATCCTAACCCGTACACTAACACTAACTGGCGCCCTCACACGTATCCTCCCCCTAAAGCGTTGTCGTACCCTCACTTGGACCCTAAACCGTCCCCGTCCCCTAACCCTAACCCTAGCCCGAACCCTAACCCTAACCCTTCCCCGAAGCCTGAACCTCACCCGTCCCCTAATCCTAACCCGTACGCTAACACTAACCCGCGCCCTCACACGTACGCTCCCCCTAAAGCGTTGTCGTACCCTCACCTGGACCCTAAACCGTCCCCGTCCCCTAACCCTAACCCTAGCCCGAACCCTAACCCTAACCCTTCCCCAAAGCCTGACCCTCACGCGTCCCCAAATCCTAAACCATACGCTAACACTAACCCGCGCCCTCACACGTATGCTCCCCCTAAAGCGTTGTCGTACCCTCTCTGGACCCTAAGCCGTCCCCGTCCTCTAACCCTAACCCTAGCCCGAACCCTAACCGTAACCCTTCCCCGAACCTTGACTCTCATCCGTCGCCTAATCCTAAAAGGTACGCTAACACTAACCCGCGCCCTCAAACCTACGCTCCCCCTAAAGCGTTGTTGTACCCTCACCTGGACCCTAAACGGTCCCCGTCCCCTAACCCTAACCCTAGCCCTAACCCTAACCCTAACCCTTCCCCGAAACCTGAACCTCACCCATCCCCTAATCCTAACCCGTACGCTAACACTAACACACACCCTCACACGTACGCTCCCCCTAAAGCGTTGTCATACCCTCACCTGGACCCTAAACCGTCCCCGTCCCCTAACCCTAACCCTAGCCCGAACCCTAACCCTAACCCTTCCCCGAAGCCTGACCCTCACCCGTCCCCTAATCCTAACACGTACGCTAACACTAACCCACGCCGTCACACGTACGCTCCCCCTAAAGCGTTGTCGTACCCTCAGCTGGACCCTAAACCGTCCCCGTCCCCTAACCCTAACCCTAGACCGAACCCTAACCCTAACACTTCTCCGAAACCTCTCACCCGTCCCCTAATCCTAAACCGTACGCTAACACTAACCTGCGCCTTCACACGTACGCTCCACCTAAAGCGTTGTTGTACCCTCACCTGGACCCGAAACCGTCCCTGTCCCCTAACCCTAACCCGAACCCTAACCCTAAACCTTCCCCGAAACCTGAACCTCGCCTGTCCCCTAATCCTAACCCGTACGCTAACACTAACACACACCCTCACTCGTACGCTCCCCCTAAAGCGTTGTCGTATCCTCACTTGGACCATAAACCGTCCGCGTCCCCTAACCCTAACCCTAGCCCGAACACTAACCCTAAACCTTCCCCGAAGCCTGACCCTCACCCGTCCCATAATCCTAACCCGTACGCCAACAGTAACCCGCGCGCTCACACGTACGCTTCCCCTAAAGCGTTGTCGTACCCTCACCAGGACGCTAAACCGTCCTCGTCCCCTAACCCTAACCCTAGCCCGAACCCTAAACCTAACCCTTCCCCGAACCCTGACTCTCACCCGTCCCCTAATCCTAATCCGTATGCTAACACTAACCCGCGCCCTCACACCTCCGCTCCCCGTAAAACATTGTCGTACACTCACCTGGACCCTAAACCGTCCCAGTCCCCTAACCCTAACCCTAGCCCGACACCTAACCCTAGCCCGAACCCTAACCCTAACACTTCCCCAAAGCCTGACCCTCACCCGTCCCCTAATCCTAACACGTACACTAACACTAACCCGCGCCCTCACACGTACGCTCCCCCTAAAGCGTTGTCGTACCCTCACCTGGACCCTAAACCGTCCCCGTCCCCTAACCCTAACCCTAGCCCGAACCCTATCCCTAACACTTCCCCGAAGCCTGACCCTCACCCGTCCCCTAATCCTAACCCGTAGGGTAACACTAACCCGCGCCCTCACAAGTACGCTCCCCGTAAACCGTTGTCGTACCCTCACCTGGACCCTAAACGGTCCCCGTCCCCTAAACCTAACCCTAACCCTAGACCGAACCCTACCCTAACACTTCCCCGAAGCCTGACCCTCACCCGTCCCCTAATGCTAACCCATACGCTAACACTAACCCGCGCCCTCACATGTACGCTCCCCCTAAAGCGTTGTCGTACCCTCACCTGGACCCTAAACCGTCCCGGTCCCCTAACCCTAACCCTAGCCCGAACCCTAAACCTAACCCTTCCCCGAAGCCTGACCCGCACCTGTGCCCTAATCCTAACCCGTACGCTAACACTAAACCGCGCCCTCACACGTACGCTCCCCCTAAAGCGTTGTCGTACCCTCACATGGACCCTGAACTGACACCGTCCCCTAACCCTAACCCTAGCTCGAACCCTAACCCTAACCTTTCCCAGAAGCCTGACCCTCACCTGTCCCCTAATCCTAACCCATACGCTAACAGTAACCCGCGCCCTCACACGTAAGCTCCCCGTAAAGCGTTGTCGTACCCTCACCTGGACCCTAAACCGTCCCCATCCCCAACCCTAACCCTAGCCCGAACCCTAAGCCTAACCCTTCCCCGATGCCTGACACTCACACGTCCCCTAATCCTAACCCTTACACTAAGACTAACCCGCGCCCTCACACGTACGCTCCCCCTAAAGCGTTGTCATACCCTCACATGGACCCTATACCGTCCCCGTACCATAACCCTAAACCTAGCCCGAACCCTAACTGTAACCCTTCCCCGAAGCCTGACCCTCACACGTGCCCTAATCCTAACCCGTACACTAACACTAACACGCCTTCAAACGTACGCTCCCTCTAAAGCGTTGTCGTACCCTCACCTGGACCGTAAACCGTCCCCGACCCCTAACCCTAACCCTAACCCGAACCCTATCCCTAAACCTTCCCCGAAGCCTGACACTCACCCGTCCCATAATCCTAACCCATACGCTAACACTAACCCGCGCCCTCACACGTACGCTCCCCCTAAAGCGTTGTCGTACCCTCACCTGGACCCTAAACCGTCCCCGTCCCCTAACCCTAAACCTAGCCCGATGCCTAACCCTAACCCTTCCCCGAAGCCTGACTCTCACACGTCCCCGAATCCCAACCCGTACGCTAACACTAACCCGTGCCCTCACACGTACGCTCCCCCTAAAGCATTGTCGTACGCTCACCTGGACCCTAAACCGTCCCTGACCCCTAACCCTAACCCTCACACGAACCCTAACCCTAACCCTTCACCGAAGCCTGACCCTCACCCGTCCCCTATTCCAAACCCGTACGCTAACACTAACCCGCGCCCTCACAAGTACGCTCCCCGTAAACCGTTGTAGTACCCTCACCTGGACCCTGAACGGTCCCCGTCCCCTAAACCTAACTCTAAACCTAGCTCGAACCCTAACCCTAACCCTAGCCCGAACCCTAACCCTAAGCCTTCCCCGAAGCCTGACCCTCACCCGTCCCCTAATCCTAACCCGTACGCTAACACTAACCCGCGCCCTCACATGTACGCTCCCCCTAAAGCGTTGTCGTACCCTCACCTGGACCCTAAACCGTCCCCGTCCCCTAACTCTAACCCTAGTCCGAACCCTAACCCTAACCCTTCCCCGAAGCCTGACCCTCACACGTCCCCTAATCCTATCCCGTACACTAACACTAACCCACGCCCTCACACGTACGCTCCCCCTAAAGCGTTGTCGTACCCTCACCTGGACCCTAAACCGTCCCCGTCCCCTAAACCTCACCCTAGCCCGAACCCTAAACATAACCCTTCCCCGAAGCCTGACCCTCACCCGTCCCCTAATCCTAACCCGTACGCTAACACTATCGCGCGCCCTCACACGTACGCTCCCCCTAAAGTGTTGTTGTACCCTCACCTGGACCCTAAACCGTCCCCGTCCCCTAACCCTAACCCTACCCCGAAACATAACCCTAACCCTTCCCCGAAGCCTGACCCTCACCCGTCCCCGAATCCTAACCCATACGCTAACACTAACCCGCGCCCTCACACGTACACTCCCACTAAAGCGTTATCGTACTGTCACCTGGAGCCTAAACCGTCCCCGACCCCTAACACTAACCCTAACCCGAACCCTAACACTAACCCTTCCCCGAAGCCTGACCCTCACCCGTCCCCTAATCCTAACCCGTACGCTAACACTAACCCGCGCCCTCACACGTACGCTCCCCCTAAAGCGTTGTCGTACCCTCACCTGGACCCTAAACCGTCCCCGTCCCCTAACCCTAACCCTAGCCCGAACCCTAACCCTAACCCTTCCCCGAAGCCTGACCCTCACCCGTCCCCTAATCCTAACCCGTACGCTAACACTAAACCGTGCCCTCACACGTACGTTCCCCTAAAGCTTTGTCGTACCTTCACCTGGACCCTAAAGCGACCCCGTCCCCTAACCCTAACCCTAGCCCGAACCGTAAACCTAACCCTTCCCGGAATCCTGACCCTCACCCGTCCCAGAATCCTTACCCGTACGCTAACACTAACCCGTGCCCTCGCACGTACGCTCCCCCTAAAGCATTGTCGTACTGTCACCTGGATTCTAAACCCTCCCCGACCCCTAACCCTAACCCTAACCCGAACCCTAACCCTAACCCTTCCCCGAAGCCTGACACTCACGCGTCCCCTAATCCTAACCCGTACGCTAACACTAACTGGTGCCCTCACACGTACACTCCCCCTAAAGTGTTGTTGTACCCTCACCTAGACCCTAAACCGTCCCCGTCCCCTAACCCTAACCCTAGCCCGAACCCTAACCCTAACCCTTTCCCGAAGCCTGACCCTCACCCGTCCCCAAATGCTAACCCGTACGCTAACACTAACCCGCGCCCTCACACGTACGCTCCCACTAGAGCGTTGTCGTACCCTCACCTGGACCCTAAACCGTCCCCGACCCATAAACCTAACCCTAACCCGAAGCCTGACCCTCACCCGTCCCCGAATGCTAAAGCGTACGCTAACACTAACCCGCTCCCTCACACGTACGCTCCCCCTAGAGCGTTGTCGTACCCTCACCTGGACCCTAAATGGTCCCCGTCCCCTAACCCTAACCCTAGCCCGAACCCTATCCCTAACCCTTCCCCGAAGCCTGACCCTCACCCGTCCCCTAATCCTAACCCGTACCCTAACACTAACCCGCGCCCTCACACGTACTCTCCCCCTAAAGCGTTGTTGTACCCTCGCCTGGACCCTAAACCGTCCCCGTCCCCTAACGCTAACCCTAGACCGAACCCTAACCCTAACACTTCCCCGAACCCTGACTCTCACCCGTCCCATAATCCTAACCCGTACGCTAACACTAACCCGCGCCCTCAAACGTACGCTCCCCCTAAAGCGTTGTCGTACCCACTCCTGGACCCTAAACCGTCCCCATCCCCTAATCCTAACCCTAGCCCGAACCCTAACCCTAATCCTTCCCCGAAGCCTGACTCTCACCCGTCCCCTATTCCTAACCCGAACGCTAAGACTAACCCGCGCCCTCACACCTACGCTCCCCCTAAATCGTTGTCGTACCCTCACCTGGACCATAAACCGTCCCCATTCCCTAACCCTAACCCGAAAGCGTCCCCGTCCCCTAACCCTAACCCTAGCCCGAACCCTAAACCTAACCCTTCCCGGAATCCTGACACTCACCCGTCCCCTAATCCTTACCCGTACGCTAACACTAACCCGTGCCCTCACACGTACGCTCCCCCTAAAGCATTGTCGTCCCGTCACCTGGATTCTAAACCCTACCCGGCCCCTAACACTAACCCTAACCCGAACCCTAACCCTAAACCTTCCCCGAAGCCAGACCCTCACCCGTCCACTAATCCAACCCGTACGCTAACACTAACCCGCGCCCTCACACGTACACTCCCCCTAAAGCGTTGTCATACCCTCACCTGGACCCTAAACCGTCCCAGTCCCCTAACCCTAACCCTAGCCCGAACCCTAACCCTAACCCTTCCCCGAAGCATGACCCTCACCCGTCCCCTAATCCTAACCCGTAGGCTAAACTAACCCGCGCCGTCACACGTACGCTCCCCCTAAAGCGTTGTCGTACCCTCACCTGGACCCTAAACCGTCCCCGTCCCCTAAACCTAACTCTAAACCTAGCTCGAACCCTAACCCTAACCCTAGCCCGAACCCTAACACTAACCCTTCCCCGAAACCTGACCCTCACCCGTCCCCTAATCCTAACCCGTACGCTAACACTAACCCGCGCCCTCACACGTACGCTCCCCCTAAAATGTTATCATACCCTCACCTGGACCCTAAACCGTCCCCGTCCCCTAACCCTAAACTTACACCGAACCCTAACCGTAACCCTTCCCCGAAGCCTGACCCTCACCCGTCCCCTAATCCTAACACGTAGGCTAACACTAACCCGCGTCCTCACATGTACCTCCCCCTAAACCGTTGTCATACCCTACCTGGACCCTAAATAGTCCCCGTCCCCTAAAACTAACCCTAGCCCGAACCCAAACCCTAACCCTCCCCCGAAGCCTGACCCTCACCCGTCCCATCATCCTAAACCAAACGCTAATACTAACCAGCGCCCTCACACGTACGCTCCCCCTAATGTGTTGTCGTACCCTCACCTGGACCCTAAACCGTCCCCGTCCCCTAACCCTAACCCTAGCCCGAACCCTAACCCTAACCCTTCCCCGAAGCCTGATCCTCACACGTCCCCTAATCCTAACCCGTACGCTAACACTAACCGGCGCCCTCACACGTATGCTCCCTCTAAAGCGTTGTCGTACACTCACCTGGACCCTAAACCGTCCACGTCCCCTAACACTAACCCTAGCCCGAACCCTTACCCTAACCCTTCCCCGAAGCCTCACCCTCACACGTCCCCTAATCCTAACCCGTACGCTAACACTAACCCGCGCCCTCACACGTACGCTCTCCCTAAATCGTTGTCGTACCCTCACTGGACCCTAAACCGTTCCCGTCCCCTAACACTAACCCTACCCCGAACCCTAACCCTAACCCTTCCCCGAAGCCTGATCCTCACCCGTCCCCTAATCCTAACCCGTACGCTAACACTAACCCGTGCCCTCACACGTACGCTCCCCCTAAAGTGTTGTCGTACCCTCACCTGGACCGTAAACCGTCACCGTCCCCTAACCCTAACCCTAGCTTGAACACTAACCCTAACACTTCCCCGAAGCCTGACACTCACACGTCCCCTAATCCTAAACCGTACACTAATGCTAACCCGCGCCCTCACATATACGCTCCCCCTAAAACGTTGTCGTACCATCACCTGGACCCTAAACTGTCCCCTTCCCCTAACCCTAGCCCTAGCCCGAACCCTATCCCTAACCCTTCCCCGAAGCCTGACACTCACCCGTCCCATAATCCTAACCCATACGCTAATACTAACCAGCGCTCTCACACGTACGCTCCCCCTAAAGCGTTGTCGTACCCTCACCTGGACCCTAAACCGTCCCCGTCCCCTAACCCTAACCCTAGCCCGAACACTAACCCTAACCCTTCCCCGAAGCCTGACCCTCACCCGTCCCTTAATCCTAACCCGTACGCTAACACTAACCCGCGCGCTCACACGTACGCTCCCCCTAAAGCGTTGTCGGACCCTCACCTGGACCCTAAACCGTCCCCGTCCCCTAACCCTAACCCTAGCCCGAACCCTAACCCTAAACCTTCCCCGAACTTGACACTCACCCGTTCAATATTCCTAACACGTACGCTCACACTAACCCGCGCCCTCACACGTACGCTCCCCCTAAAGCGTTGTCGTAACCTCAACTGGACCCTAAACCGTCCCGTCCCCTAAATCTAACCCTAGCCCGTACCCTAACCCTAACATTTCCCTGAAGCCTGACCCTCACACGTCCCCTAATCCTAACCCGTACGCTAACACTAACCCGCGCCCTCACACGTACGCTCCCCCTAAAGTGATATTGTACCCTCACCTGGACCCTAAACCGTCCCCATCCCCTAACCCTAACCCTAGTCCGAAACATAACCCTAATACTTCCCCGAAGCCTGACCATCACCCGTCCCCGAATCCTAACCCATACGCTAACACTAACCCGCACCCTCACACGTACACTCCCCCTAAAGCGTTATCGTACTCTCACGTGGACCCTACACCGTCCCCGACCCCTAACCCTAACCCTAACCCGAACCCTAACCCTAACCCTTCCCCGAAGCCTGACCCTCACCCGTCCCCTAATCCTAAACCGTACGCTAACACTAACCCGCGCCCTCACACGTACGCTCCCCCTATAGCGTTGTCGTACCCTCACTGGACCCTAAACCGTCCCCGTCCCCTAACACTAACCCTAGCCCGAACCCTAACCCTAACGCTTCCCCGATCCCTGACCCTCACCCGTCCCCTAATCCTAAACCGTACGCTAACACTAACCCATGCCCTCACACGTACGCTCCCCCTAAAGTGTTGTCGTACCCTCACATGGACTGTAAACCGTCCCCGTCCCCTAACCCTAACCCTAGCTCGAACACTAACCCTAACACTTCCCCAAAGCCTGACCCTCACACGTCCCCTAATCCTAAACCGTACGCTAATGCTAACCCGCGCCCTCACATATACGCTCCCCCTAAAACGTTGTCGTACCCTCACCTGGACCCTAAACCGTCCCCGTCCCCTAAACCTAACCCAAGCGCGTACCCTAACCCTAACCCTGCCCTGAAGCCTGACACTCACACATCCCCTAATCCTAACTCGTACACTAACACTAACCCGCGCACTCACATGTACGCTCCCCCTAAAGCGTTGTCGTACCCTCACTGGACCCTAAACCGTCCCCGTCCCCTTACACTAACCCTAGCCCGAACCCTAACCCTAACGCTTCCCCGATCCCTGACCCTCACCCGTCCCCTAATCCTAACCCGTACGCTAACAATAACCCGCGCCCTCACACGTATGCTCCCCCTAAAGCGTTGTCGTACCCTCACCTGGTCCCTTAACGGTGCCCGTCCCCTAAACCTAACCCTAACCCTAGCCCGAACCCTAAACCTAAACCTTCCCCAAAGCCTGACACTCACACGTCCCTTAATCCTAACCCGTACACTAACACTAACTGGCGCCCTCACACGTATCCTCCCCCTAAAGCGTTGTCGTACCCTCACTTGGACCCTAAACCGTCCCCGTCCCCTAACCCTAACCCTAGCCCGAACCCTAACCCTAACCCTTCCCCGAAGCCTGAACCTCACCCGTCCCCTAATCCTAACCCGTACACTAACACTAACCCGCGCCCTCACACGTACGCTCCCCCTAAAGCGTTGTCGTACCCTCACCTGGACCCTAAACCGTCCCCGTCCCCTAACCCTAACCCTAGCCCGAACCCTAACCCTAACCCTTCCCCAAAGCCTGACCCTCACGCGTCCCCAAATCCTAAACCATACGCTAACACTAACCCGCGCCCTCACACGTATGCTCCCCCTAAAGCGTTGTCGTACCCTCTCTGGACCCTAAGCCGTCCCCGTCCTCTAACCCTAACCCTAGCCCGAACCCTAACCGTAACCCTTCCCCGAACCTTGACTCTCATCCGTCGCCTAATCCTAAAAGGTACGCTAACACTAACCCGCGCCCTCAAACCTACGCTCCCCCTAAAGCGTTGTTGTACCCTCACCTGGACCCTAAACGGTCCCCGTCCCCTAACCCTAACCCTAGCCCTAACCCTAACCCTAACCCTTCCCCGAAACCTGAACCTCACCCATCCCCTAATCCTAACCCGTACGCTAACACTAACACACACCCTCACACGTACGCTCCCCCTAAAGCGTTGTCATACCCTCACCTGGACCCTAAACCGTCCCCGTCCCCTAACCCTAACCCTAGCCCGAACCCTAACCCTAACCCTTCCCCGAAGCCTGACCCTCACCCGTCCCCTAATCCTAACACGTACGCTAACACTAACCCACGCCGTCACACGTACGCTCCCCCTAAAGCGTTGTCGTACCCTCAGCTGGACCCTAAACCGTCCCCGTCCCCTAACCCTAACCCTAGACCGAACCCTAACCCTAACACTTCTCCGAAACCTCTCACCCGTCCCCTAATCCTAAACCGTACGCTAACACTAACCTGCGCCTTCACACGTACGCTCCACCTAAAGCGTTGTTGTACCCTCACCTGGACCCGAAACCGTCCCTGTCCCCTAACCCTAACCCGAACCCTAACCCTAAACCTTCCCCGAAACCTGAACCTCGCCTGTCCCCTAATCCTAACCCGTACGCTAACACTAACACACACCCTCACTCGTACGCTCCCCCTAAAGCGTTGTCGTATCCTCACTTGGACCATAAACCGTCCGCGTCCCCTAACCCTAACCCTAGCCCGAACACTAACCCTAAACCTTCCCCGAAGCCTGACCCTCACCCGTCCCATAATCCTAACCCGTACGCCAACAGTAACCCGCGCGCTCACACGTACGCTTCCCCTAAAGCGTTGTCGTACCCTCACCAGGACGCTAAACCGTCCTCGTCCCCTAACCCTAACCCTAGCCCGAACCCTAAACCTAACCCTTCCCCGAACCCTGACTCTCACCCGTCCCCTAATCCTAATCCGTATGCTAACACTAACCCGCGCCCTCACACCTCCGCTCCCCGTAAAACATTGTCGTACACTCACCTGGACCCTAAACCGTCCCAGTCCCCTAACCCTAACCCTAGCCCGACACCTAACCCTAGCCCGAACCCTAACCCTAACACTTCCCCAAAGCCTGACCCTCACCCGTCCCCTAATCCTAACACGTACACTAACACTAACCCGCGCCCTCACACGTACGCTCCCCCTAAAGCGTTGTCGTACCCTCACCTGGACCCTAAACCGTCCCCGTCCCCTAACCCTAACCCTAGCCCGAACCCTATCCCTAACACTTCCCCGAAGCCTGACCCTCACCCGTCCCCTAATCCTAACCCGTAGGGTAACACTAACCCGCGCCCTCACAAGTACGCTCCCCATAAACCGTTGTCGTACCCTCACCTGGACCCTAAACGGTCCCCGTCCCCTAAACCTAACCCTAACCCTAGACCGAACCCTACCCTAACACTTCCCCGAAGCCTGACCCTCACCCGTCCCCTAATGCTAACCCATACGCTAACACTAACCCGCGCCCTCACATGTACGCTCCCCCTAAAGCGTTGTCGTACCCTCACCTGGACCCTAAACCGTCCCGGTCCCCTAACCCTAACCCTAGCCCGAACCCTAAACCTAACCCTTCCCCGAAGCCTGACCCGCACCTGTGCCCTAATCCTAACCCGTACGCTAACACTAAACCGCGCCCTCACACGTACGCTCCCCCTAAAGCGTTGTCGTACCCTCACATGGACCCTGAACTGACACCGTCCCCTAACCCTAACCCTAGCTCGAACCCTAACCCTAACCTTTCCCAGAAGCCTGACCCTCACCTGTCCCCTAATCCTAACCCATACGCTAACAGTAACCCGCGCCCTCACACGTAAGCTCCCCGTAAAGCGTTGTCGTACCCTCACCTGGACCCTAAACCGTCCCTGTACCCTAACCCTAACCCTAGCCCGAACCCTAACCCTAAACCTTCCCCGAAGCCTGACCTTCACGCGTCCCCTAATCCTAACCCGTACGCTAACACTAACCAGCGCCCTCATACGTACGTTCCCCCTAAAGCGTTGTCGTACCGTCACCTGGACCCTAAACCGTCCCCGTCCCCTAACCCTAACCCTAGCCTGAACCCTAACTCTAACCCTTCCCCGAAATCTGACCCTCACCTGTCCCCTAATCCTAACCCGTACGCTAACACTAACCCGCGCGCTCACAGGTACGCTTCCCCTAAAGCGTTGTCGTACCCTCACCTGGACCCTAAACCGTCCCCGTCCCCTAACCCTAACCCTAGCCCGAAACCTAACCGTAACACTTCCCCGAACCCTGACCCTCACTCGTCCCCTAATCCTAACCCGTACGCTAACACTAACACGCGCCCTCACACCTACGCTCTCCCTAAAGCGTTGTCGTACCCTCACCTGGACCCTAAACCGTCCCCATTCCCTAACCCTAACCCTAGCCTGAACCTTATCCCTAACCCTTCCCCGAAGCCTGACCCTCACCCGTCCCCTAATCCTAACCCGTACGCTAACACTAACACGTGCCCTCACACGTACGCTCCCCCTAAAGCGTTGTCGTACCCTCACCTGGACCCTAAACCGTCCCCGTCCCGTAACCCTAACCCTAGCCCGAACCCTTACCCTAAACCTTCCCCGAAGCCTGACCCTCACGCGTCCCCTAATCCTAACCCGTACGCTAACACTAACCAGCGCCCTCACACGTACGCTCCCCCTAAAGCGTTGTCGTACCCTCACCTGGACCCTAAACCGTCCCCGTCCTCTAACCCTAACCCTAGCCCGAACCCTAACCCTAACACTTCTCCGAAACCTGACTCTCACCCGTCCCCTAATCCTAAACCGTACGCTAACACTAAGCTGCGCCTTCACACGTACGCTCCCCCTAAAGCGTTGTTGTACCCTCACCTGGACCCTAAACCGTCCCCGTCCCCTAACCCTAACCCGAACCCTAACCCTAAACCTTCCCCGAAACCTGAACCTCACCCGTCCCCTAATCCTAACCCGTACGCTAACACTAACACACACCCTCACACGTACGCTCCCCCTAAAGCGTTGTCGTACCCTCACCTGGACCCTAAACCGTCCCCGTCCCCTAACCCTAACCCTAGCCCGAACCCTAACCCTAACCCTTCCCCGAAGCCTGATCCTCACCCGTCCACGAATCCTAACCGGTACGCTAACACTAACCCGCGCCCTCACACGTACGCTCCCCCTAAAGTGTTGTCGTACCCTCACCTGGACCCTAACCCGTCCCCATCCCCTAACCCTAACCCTAGCCCCAACCCTAAACCTAAAACTTCCCCAAGCCTGACCCTCACCCGTCCCATAATACTAGCCGGTACGTTGAAACTAACCCGCGCCCTCAAACCTACGCTCCCCCAAAGCGTTCTCGTACCCTCACCTGGACCCGAAACCGTCCCCGTCCCATAACACTAACCCTAGCCCGAACCCTAACCCTAACCCTTCCCCGAAAGCTGACCTTCACACATCCCCTATGCCTAGCCTGTACGTTAACTCTAACCCGCGCCCTCACATGTACGCTCCCCCTAAAGCGTTGTCGGACCCTCACCTGGACCCTAAACCGTCCCCGTCCCCTAACCCTAACTCTAGCCCGAACCCTAACCCTAACCCTTCCCCGAAGCCTGACCCTCACCCGTCCCCTAATCCTAACCCGTACGCTAACACTAAACCGCGCCCTCACACGTACGCTCCCCCTAAAGCGTTGTCGTACCCTCACATGGACCCTAAACCGTCCCCGTCCCCTAACCCTAAGCCTAGCCCGAACCCTTACCCTAAACCTTTCCCGAAGCCTGACCCTCACACGTCCCCTAATCCTAAACCGTACGCAAACACTAACCCGCGCCCTCACATGTATGCTCCCCCTAAAGCGTTGTCCGAACCTCACCTGGACTCTAAACCGTCCCCATCCCCTAAACCTAACCCTAGCCCAAACCTTAACCCTAACACTTCCCCGAAGCCTGACCCTCACCGGTCCCCTAATCCTATCCCGTACGCTAACACTAACCCGCGCCCTCACATGTACGCTCCCCCTAAAGCGTTGTCGGACCCTCACATGGACCCTAAACCGTCCCCGTCTGCTAATCCTAACACTAGCCCGAACCCTAACCCTAACCCTTCTCCGAAACCTGACTTTCACCCGTCCCCTAATCCTAAACCGTACGCTAACATTAACCTGCGCCCTCACACCTACGCTCCCCCTAAAGCGTTGTTGTACCCTCACCTGGAACCTAAACCGTCCCCGTCCCCGAACCCTAACCCTAGCCCGAACCCTAACCCTTACCCTTCCCCGAAGCCTGACCCTCACCCGTCCCATAATCCTAACCCGTGGGCTAACACTAACCCACGCCCTCACACGTACGCTCCCCCTAAAGCGTTGTCGTACCCTCACCTGGACCCTTAACCGTCTCCGTCCCCTAACCCTAACCCTAGCCAGAACCCTAACCCTAACACTTCCCCGAAACCTGACCCTCACCCGTCCCCTAATCCTAACCCGTACGCTAACACTAACCCGCGCACTCACACATACGCTCCCCCTAAAGCATTATCGTACACTCACCTGGACCCTAAACCGTCCCCGTCCCCTAATCCTAACCCTAGCCCGAACCCTCACCCTAACCCTTCCCCGAAGCCTGACCCTCACCCGTCCCCTAATCCTAACCCGTACGCTAACACTAACCCACGCCCTCACACGTACGCTCCCCCTGAAGCGTTGTCGTACCCTCACCTGGACCCTAAACCGGACCTGTCCCCTAACCCACCCTAGCCCGTTCCGTATCCCTAACACTTCCCCTAAGCCAAACCCTCACCCGTCCCCTAATCCTAACCCGTACGCTAACACTAACCCACGCCCTCACACGTACGCTCCCCGTAAAGCGTTGTCGTACCCTCACCTGGACCCTAAACCGTCCCCGTCCCCTAACCCTAGCCCGAACCCTAATCCTAACCCTTCCCCGAAGCCTGACACTCACCCGTACCCTAATCCTAAACCGTACGCTAACACTAACCTGCGCCATCACACGTACGCACCCCCTAAAGCGTTGTGATACCCTCACCTGGACCCTAAACCGTCCCCGTCCCCTAACTCTAACCCTAGCCCGAACCCTAACCCTAACCCTTCCCCGAAGCCTGACTCTCACACGTGCCCTAATCCTAACCCGTACACTAACACTAACACGCCCTCACACGTACGCTCCCCCTAAGCGTTGTCGTACCCTCACCTGGACCCTAAAACGTCCCCATACCCTAACCCTAACCCTAGCCCGAACCCTAAGCCTAACCCTTCCCCGATGCCTGACACTCACACGTCCCCTAATCCTAACCCGTACACTAAGACTAACCCGCGCCCTCACACGTACGCTCCCCCTAAAGTGTTGTCGTACCCTCACCTATACCCTAAGCCGTCCCCGTCCCCTAACCCTAACCCTAGCCCGAACCCTAACCCTAAACCTTCCCCGAAGCCTGACCCTCACCCGTCCCCTAATCCTAACCCCTAGGCTAAACTAACCCGCGCCGTCACACGTACGCTCCCCCTAAAGCGTTGTCGTACCCTCACCTGGACCCTAAACCGTCCGCATCCCCTAACACTAACCCTAGCCTGAACCCTAACCCTAACCCTTCCCCGAAGCCTGACCCTCACCCGTCCCCTAATCCTAACCCGTACGCTAACCCTAACCCGCACCCTCACACATACGTTCCCCTTAAAGCGTTGTCGAACCCTCACCTGGACACTAAACTGTCCCCGTCCCCTAAACCTAACCCTAGCCCGAACCCTAACCCTAACCCTTCCCCGAATCCTGACCCTCACCCGTCCCCTAATCCTAACCCGTAGGCTAACACTAACCCGCGGCCGCACAAGTACCCTCCCCGTAAACCGTTGTAGTACCCTCACCTGGACCCTGAGCGGTCCCCGTCCCCTAAACCTAACTCTAAACCTAGCTCGAACCCTAACCCTAACCCTTGCCCGAACCCTAACCCTAACCCTTCCCCGAAGCCTGACCCTCACCCGTCCCATAATCCTAACCCGTACGCTAACACTAACCGGCGCCCTCAAACGTACGCTCCCCCTAAAGCTTTGTCATACCCTCACCTGTACCCTAAACCGTCCCCGTCCCCTAACCCTAACCCTAGCTCGAACCCTAACCCTAACCCTTCCCCGAAGCCTGACCCTCACCCGTCCCCTAATCCTAACCCGTACGCTAACACTAACCCGCGCCCTCACACCTACGCTCCCCCTAAAGCGTTGTCGTACCCTTACCTGGACCCTAAACCGTCCCCATCCCCTAACTCTAACCCTAGCCCGAACCCTAAATTTAAGCCTTCCCCGAAGCCTGACCCTCACCCGTCCCCTAATCCTAACCCGTACGTTAACACTAACCCGCGCCCTCACACGTACGCTCCCCCTAAAACGTTGTCGTACCCTCACCTGGACCCTAAACCGTCTCGTCCCCTAACCCTAA
This sequence comes from Lagenorhynchus albirostris, assembly GCF_949774975.1. Classification (NCBI taxonomy): domain Eukaryota; kingdom Metazoa; phylum Chordata; class Mammalia; order Artiodactyla; family Delphinidae; genus Lagenorhynchus; species Lagenorhynchus albirostris. The sequence goes on along the minus strand of NW_026783557.1, from coordinate 38,064 downwards.
CCCTAGCCCGAACACTAGCCCTAACACTTCCCAGAAGCCTGACCCTCATCCGTCCCCTAATCCTAAACCGTACGCTAACACTAAACCGCGCCCTCAAACGTACGCTCCCCCTAAAGCGTTGTCGTACCCTCACCTGGACCCTAAACCGTCCCCGTCTCCTAACCCTAACCCTAGCCCGAATCGTAACCCTAACCCTTCCCCGAAGCCTGACCCTCACCCGTCCCCTAATCCTACCCCGTACGCTAACACTAACCGGCGCCCTCACACTTATGCTCCCTCTAAAGTGTTGTCATACCCTCACCTGGACCCTAAACCCTCCCCGTCCCCTAACTCCAACCCTAGCCCGAACCCTAACCCTAAACCTTCCCCGAAGCATGACCCTCACACGTGCCCTAATCCTAACCCGTACACTAACACTAACACGCCCTCACACGTACGCTCCCCCTAAAGAGTTGTCGTACCCTCACCTGCACCCTAAACCGTCCCCATCCCCTAACCTTAAACCTAGCCCGAACCCTAAGCCTAACCCTTCCCCGATGCCTGACACTCACACGTCCCCTAATCCTAACCCGTACACTAAGACTAACCCGCGCCTTCACACGTACGCTCCCCCTAAAGCGTTGTCGTACCCTCACCTGGACCCTAAACCGTCCGCATCCCCTAACACTAACCCTAGCCCGAACCCTAACCCTAACCCTTCCCCAAATCCTGACCCTCACCCGTCCCCTAATCCTAACCCGTAGGCTAACACTAACCCGCGCCCTCACAAGTACGCTCCCCGTAAACCGTTGTAGTAGCCTCACCTGGACCCTGAACGGTCCCCGTCCCCTAAACCTAACTCTAAACCTAGCTCGAACCCTAACCCTAACCCTAGCCCAAACCCTAACACTAACCCTTCCCCGAAGCCTGACCCTCACCCGTCCCCTAATCCTAAACCGTACGGTAACACTAACCGGAACCCTCAAACGTACGCTCCCCCTAAAGCGTTGTCGTACCCTCACCTGGACTCTAAACCGTCGCCGTCCCCTAACCCTAACCGTAGTCCGAACCCTAACCCTAATCCTTCCGCAAAGCCTGACCCTCACCCGTCCCCTAATCCTAACCCGTAGGCTAAACTAACCCGCGCCGTCACACGTACGGTCCCCCTAAAGCGTTGTCGTACCCTCACCTGGACCCTAAACCGTCCCCGTCCCCTAAACCTAACCCTAGCCCTAACCCTAACCCTCACCTTTCCCCGAAGCCTGACCCTCACCCGTCCCCTAATCCTAACCCGTACGCTAACACTAACTGGCGCCTTCACATGTACGCTCCCCCTAAAGCATTGTCATACACTCACATGGACCCTAAACCGTCCCCGTCCCATAACCCTAACCCTAACCCGAACCCTAACCCTAAACCTTCCCCGCAGCCTGACTCTCACCCGTCCCCTAATTCTAACCCGTACGCTAACACTAACCCGCGCCCTCACACGTACGCTCCCTCTAAAGCGTTGTCGGACCCTCACCTGGACCCTAAACCGTCCCCGTCCCCTAACCCTAACCCTAGCCCGAACCCTAACCCTTACCCTTCCCCGAAGCCTAACCCTCACCCGTCCCCTAATCCTAAGCCGTACGCTAACACTAACCCGTGACCTCACACGTACGCTCCCCCTAAAGCGTTGTCGTACCCTCACCTGGACCCTAAACCGTCCCCGTCCCCTAACCCTAACCCTAGCTCGAACCCTAACCCTAACCCTTCCCCGAAGACTGACCCTCACCCGTCCCCTAATCCTAACCCGTACGCTAACACTAACACGCGCCCTCACACCTACGCTCCCCCTAAAGCGTTGTCGTACCCTCACCTGGACCCTAAACCGTCCCCATCCCCTAACTCTAACCCTAGCCCGAACCCTAAATTTAAGCCTTCCCCGAAGTCTGACCCTCACCCGTCCCCTAATCCTAAACCGTACGCTAACACTAACCCGCGCCCTCAAACGTACGCTCCCCCTAAAGCGTTGTCGTACCCTCACCTGGACCATAAACCGTCCCCGTCCCCTAACCCTAACCCTAGCCCGAACCCTAACCCTAACCCTTCCCCGAAGCCTGCCCCTCACACGTCCCCTAATCCTAACCCGTACGCTAACACTAACATGCGCCCTCACACGTACGCTCCCCCTAAAGCGTTGTCGTACCCTCACCTGGACCCTAAACCGTCCCCGTCCCCTAGACCTAACCCTAGCCCGAACCCTAAGCCTAACCCTTCCCAGATGCCTGACACTCACACGTCCCCTAATCCTAACCCGTACACTAAGACTAACCCGCGCCCTCACACGTACGCTCCCCCTAAAGCGTTGTCGTACCCTCACCTGTACCCTAAACGGTCCCCGTCCCCTAACCCTAACCCTAGCCCGAACCCTAACCCTAACCCTTCCCCGAAGCCTGACCCTCACCCGTCCCCTAATCCTAACCCCTAGGCTAAACTAACCCGCGCCGTCACACGTACGCTCCGCCTAAAGCGTTGTCGTAACCTCACCTGGACCCTAAACCGTCCGCATCCCCTAACACTAACCCTAGCCCAAACCCTAACCCTAACCCTTCCCCGAAGCCTGACCCTCACCCGTCCCCTAATCCTAACCCGTACGCTAACACTAACCCGCGCCCTCACACGTACGTTCCCCCTAAAGCGTTGTCGAACCCTCACATGGAACTAAACCGTCCCCGTCCCCTAAACCTAACCCTAGCCCGAACCCTAACCCTAACCCTTCCCCGAATCCTGACCCTCACCCGTCCCCTAATCCTAACCCGTAGGCTAACACTAACCCGCGCCCTCACAAGTACGCTCCCCGTAAACCGTTGTAGTAGCCTCACCTGGACCCTGAACGGTCCCCGTCCCCTGAACCTAACTCTAAACCTAGCTCGAACCCTAACCCTAACCCTAGCCCGAACCCTAACCCTAACCCTTCCCCGAAGCCTGACCCTCACCCGTCCCCTAATCGTAAACCGTACGCTAACACTAACCGGAGCCCTCACACGTACGCTCCCCCTAAAGCGTTGTCGTACCCTCACCTGGACTCTAAACCGTCCCCGTCCCCTAACCCTAACCCTAGTCCGAACCCTAACCCTAACCCTTCCCCAAAGGCTGACCCTCACCCGTCCCCTAATCCTAACCCGTAGGCTAAACTAACCCGCGCCGTCACACGTACGCTCCCCCTAAAGCGTTGTCGTACCCTCACCTGGACCCTAAACCGTCCCCGTCCCCTAACCCTAACCCTAGCCCGAACCCTAAACCTAACCCTTCCCCGAAGCCTAACCCTCACCCGTCCCCTAATCCTAAGCCGTACGCTAACACTAACCCGTGCCCTCACACGTACGCTCCCCCTAAAGCGTTGTCGTACCGTCACCTGGACCATAAACCGTCCCCGTCCCCTAACCCTAACCCTAGCTCGAACCCTAACCCTAAACCTTCCCCGAAGCCTGACCCTCACCCGTTCCCTAATCCTAAACCGTACGCTAACACTAACCCGCGCCCTCACACCTACGCTCCCCCTAAAGCGTTGTCGTACCCTCACCTGGACCCTAAACCGTCCCCATCCCCTAACTTTAACCCTATCCCGAACCCTAAATTTAAGCCTTCCCCGAAGCCTGACCCTCACCCGTCCCCTAATCCTAACCCGTACGCTAACACTAACCCACGCCCTCACACGTACGCTCCCCCTAAAGCGTTGTCTTACCGTCACCTGGACCCTAAACCTTCCTCGTCCCCGTCCCCTAACCCTAACCCTAACCCTAACCCTAACCCTAACCCTAACCCTAACCCTAACCGTCCCCGTCCCCTAAACCTAACCCTAGTCCGAACCCTAACCCTAACCCTTCCCCGAAGCCTGACCCTCACCCGTCCCCTAATCCTAACCCCTAGGCTAAACTAACCCGCGCCGTCACACGTACGCTCCCTCTAAAGCGTTGTCGTACCCTCACCTGGACCCTAAACCGTCTGCATCCCCTAACACTAACCCTAGCCCGAACCCTAACCCTAACCCTTCCCCGAAGCCTGAACCTCACCCGTCCCCTAATCCTAACACGTACGCTAACACTAACCGGCGCCCTCACACGTACGTTCCCCCTAAAGCGTTGTCGAACCCTCACCTGGACACTAAACCGTCCCCGTCCCCTAACCCTAACCCTAGCCCGAACCCTAACCCTAACCCTTCCCCGAATCCTGACCCTCACCTGTCCCCTAATCCTAACCCGTAGGCTAACATTAACCCGCGCCCTCACAAGCACGCTCCCCGTAAACCGTTGTAGTAGCCTCACCTGGACCCTGAACGGTCCCCTTCCCCTAAACCTAACTCTAAACCTAGCTCGAACCCTAACCCTAACCCTAGCCCGAACCCTAACCCTAACCCTTCCCCGAAGCCTGACCCTCACCCGTCCCCTAATCCTAAACCGTACGCTAACACTAACCGTAGCCCTGACACGTACGCTCCCTCTAAAGCGTTGTCGTACCCTCACCTGGACCCTAAACCGTCCCCATCCCCTAACCCTAACCCTAGTCCGAAACCTAACCCTAACTCTTCCCCGAAGCCTGACCCTCACCCGTCCCCTAATACTAACCCGTACGCTTACACTAACCGGCGCCCTCACACGTACGCTCCCCCAAAAGCGTTGTCATACCCTCACCTGTACCCTAAACCGTCCCCGTCCCCTAACCCTAACCCTAGCCCGAACCCTAACCCTAACCCTTCCCCAAAGCCTGACCCTCACCCGTACCCTAATCCTAACCCGTAGGCTAAACTAACCCGCGCCGTCACACGTACGCTCCCCCTAAAGCGTTGTCGTACCCTCACCTGGACCCTAAACCATCCCCGTCCCCTAAACCTAACCCTAGCCCGAACCCTAACCCTAACCTTTCCCCGAAGCCTGACCCTCACCCGTCCCCTAAGCCTAACCCGTACGCTAACACTAACTGGCGCCCTCACACGTACGCTCCCCCTAAAGCGTTGTCATACGCTCAAATGGACCCTAAACCGTCCCCGTCCCATAACCCTAACCCTAACCCGAACACTAACCCTAAACCTTCCCCGAAGCCTGACACTCACCCGTCCCCTAATTGTAACCCGTACGCTAACACTAACCCGCGCCCTCACACGTACGCTCCCTCTAAAGCCATGTCGGACCCTCACCTGGACCCTAAACCGTCCCCGTCCCCTAACCCTAACCCTAGCCCGAACCCTAACCCTAACCCTTCCCCGAAGCCTAACACTCACCCATCCCCTAATCCTAAGCCGTAGGCTAACACTAACCCGTGCCCTCACACGTACGCTCCCCCTAAAGCGTTGTCGTACCCTCACCTGGACCCTATACCGTCCCCGTCCCCTAACCCTAACCCTAGCTCGAACCCTAAACCTAACCCTTCCCCGAAGCCTGACCCTCACCCGTCCCCTAATCCTAACCAGTACGCTAACACTAACCCGCGCTCTCACACCTACGCTCCCCCTAAAGCGTTGTCGTACCCTCACCTGGACCCTAAACCGTCCCCATCCCCTAACTCTAACCCTAGCCCGAACCCTAAATTTAAGCCTTCCCCGAAGCCTGACACTCACCCGTCCCCTAATCCTAACCAGTACGCTAACACTAACCCGCGCCCTCACACGTACGCTCCCACTAAAGTGTTGTCGTACCCTCACCTGGACCCTAAACCGTCTCGTCCCCTAACCCTAACCCTAGCCCAAACACTAGCCCTAACCATTCCCAGAAGCCTGACCCTCACACGTCCCCTAATCCTAAACCGTACGCTAACACTAACCCGCGCCCTCAAACGTACGCTCCCCCTAAAGCGTTGTCGTACCCTCACCTGGACCCTAAACCGTCCCCTAATCCTAACCCTAACCCTAGACCGAACCCTAACCCTAACCCTTCCCCGAAGCCTGACCCTCACCCGTCCCCTAATCCTAACCCGTACGCTAACACTAAACCGTGCCCTCACACGTACGTTCCCCTAAAGCGTTGTCGTACCTTCACCTGGACCCTAAAGCGACCCCGTCCCCTAACCCTAACCCTAGCCCGAACCCTAAACCTAACCCTTCCCGGAATCCTGACCCTCACCAGTCCCAGAATCCTTACCCGTACGCTAACACTAACCCGTGCCCTCACACGTACGCTCCCCCTAAAGCATTGTCGTACTGTCACCTGGATTCTAAACCCTCCCCGACCCCTAACCCTAACCCTAACCCGAACCCTAACCCAAACCCTTCCCCGAAGCCTGACCCTCACCCGTCCCCTAATCCAACCCGTACGCTAACACTAACCCGCGCCCTCACACGTACGCTCCCCCTAAAGCGTGTCGGACACTCACCTGGACCCTAAACCGTCCCCGTCCCCTAAACCTAACTCTAAACCTAGCTCGAACCCTAATCCTAACCCTAGCCCGAACCCTAACCCTAACACTTCCCCGAAGCCTGACCCTCACCCGTCCCCTAATCCTAACCCGTACGCTAACACTAACTGGAGCCCTCACACGTACGCTCCCCCTAAAGTGTTGTTGTACCCTCACCTGGACCCTATACCCTCCCCGTCCCCTAACCCTAACCCTACCCCGAAACATAACCCTAACACTTCCCCGAAGCCTGACCCTCACCCGTCCCCGAATCCTAACCCATACGCTAACACTAACCCGCACCCTCACACGTACACTCCACCTAAAGCGTTATCGTACTCTCACCTGGACCCTACACCGTCCCCGAAACCTAACCCTAACCCTAACCCGAACCCTAACCCTAACCCTTCCCCGAAGCCTGACCCTCACCCGTCCCCTAATCCTAACCCGTACGCTAACACTAACCCGCGCCCTCACACGTACGCTCCCCCTAAAGCGTTGTCGTACCCTCACTGGACCCTAAACCGTCCCCGTCCCCTAACACTAACCCTAGCCCGAACCCTAACCCTAACGCTTCCCCGATCCCTGACCCTCACCCGTCCCCTAATCCTAAACCGTACGCTAACACTAACCCATGCCCTCACACGTACGCTCCCCCTAAAGTGTTGTCGTACCCTCACATGGACCGTAAACCGTCCCCGTCCCCTAACCCTAACCCTAGCTCGAACACTAACCCTAACACTTCCCCAAAGCCTGACCCTCACACGTACCCTAATCCTAAACCGTACGCTAATGCTAACCCGCGCCCTCACATATACGCTCCCCCTAAAACGTTGTCGTTCCCTCACCTGGACCCTAAACCGTCCCCGTCCCCTAAACCTAACCCAAGCGCGTACCCTAACCCTAACCCTGCCCTGAAGCCTGACACTCACACATCCCCTAATCCTAACTCGTACACTAACACTAACCCGCGCACTCACATGTACGCTCCCCCTAAAGCGTTGTCGTACCCTCACCTGGACCCTAAACCGTCCCCGTCCCCTAACCCTAACCCTAGACCGAACCCTAACCCTAACCCTTCCCCGAAGCCTGACCCTCACCCGTCCCCTAATCCTAACACGTACGCTAACACTAACCCACGCCGTCACACGTACGCTCCCCCTAAAGCGTTGTCGTACCCTCACCTGGACCCTAAACCGTCCCCGTCCCCTAACCCTAACCCTAGACCGAACCCTAACCCTAACACTTCTCCGAAACCTCTCACCCGTCCCCTAATCCTAAACCGTACGCTAACACTAACCTGCGCCTTCACACGTACGCTCCACCTAAAGCGTTGTTGTACACTCACCTGGACCCGAAACCGTCCCTGTCCCCTAACCCTAACCCGAACCCTAACCCTAAACCTTCCCCGAAACCTGAACCTCGCCTGTCCCCTAATCCTAACCCGTACGCTAACACTAACACACACCCTCACTCGTACGCTCCCCCTAAAGCGTTGTCGTATCCTCACCTGGACCATAAACCGTCCGCGTCCCCTAACCCTAACCCTAGCCCGAACACTAACCCTAAACCTTCCCCGAAGCCTGACCCTCACCCGTCCCATAATCCTAACCCGTACGCCAACAGTAACCCGCGCGCTCACACGTACGCTTCCCCTAAAGCGTTGTCGTACCCTCACCAGGACGCTAAACCGTCCTCGTCCCCTAACCCTAACCCTAGCCCGAACCCTAAACCTAACCCTTCCCCGAACCCTGACTCTCACCCGTCCCCTAATCCTAATCCGTATGCTAACACTAACCCGCGCCCTCACACCTCCGCTCCCCCTAAAACATTGTCGTACACTCACCTGGACCCAAAACCGTCCCAGTCCCCTAACCCTAACCCTAGCCCGACACCTAACCCTAGCCCGAACCCTAACCCTAACACTTCCCCAAAGCCTGACCCTCACCCGTCCCCTAATCCTAACACGTACACTAACACTAACCCGCGCCCTCACACGTATGCTCCCCCAAAAGCGTTGTCGTACCCTCACCTGGACTCTAAACCGTCCCCGTCCCCTAACCCTAACCATAGCCCGAACCCTATCCCTAACACTTCCCCGAAGCCTGACCCTCACCCGTCCCCTAATCCTAACCCGTAGGGTAACACTAACCCGCGCCCTCACAAGTACGCTCACCGTAAACCGTTGTCGTACCCTCACCTGGACCCTAAACGGTCCCCGTCCCCTAAACCTAACCCTAACCCTAGACCGAACCCTACCCTAACACTTCCCCGAAGCCTGACCCTCACCCGTCCCCTAATGCTAACCCATACGCTAACACTAACCCGCGCCCTCACATGTACGCTCCCCCTAAAGCGTTGTCGTACCCTCACCTGGACCCTAAACCGTCCCGGTCCCCTAACCCTAACCCTAGCCCGAACCCTAAACGTAACCCTTCCCCGAAGCCTGACCCGCACCTGTCCCCTAATCCTAACCCGTACGCTAACACTAACCCGCGCCCTCACACGTACGCTCCCCCTAAAGCGTTGTCGTACCCTCACATGGACCCTAAACTGACACCGTCCCCTAACCCTAACCCTAGCTCGAACCCTAACCCTAACCCTTCCCAGAAGCCTGACCCTCACCTGTCCCCTAATCCTAACCCATACGCTAACAGTAACCCGCGCCCTCACACGTAAGCTCCCCCTAAAGCGTTGTCGTACCCTCACCTGGACCCTAAACCGTCCCTGTACCCTAACCCTAACCCTAGCCCGAACCCTAACCCTAAACCTTCCCCGAAGCCTGACCTTCACGCGTCCCCTAATCCTAACCCGTACGCTAACACTAACCAGCGCCCTCACACGTACGCTCCCCCTAAAGCGTTGTCGTACCGTCACCTGGACCCTAAACCGTCCCCGTCCCCTAACCCTAACCCTAGCCTGAACCCTAACTCTAACCCTTCCCCGAAATCTGACCCTCACCTGTCCCCTAATCCTAACCCGTACGCTAACACTAACCCGCGCGCTCACAGGTACGCTTCCCCTAAAGCGTTGTCGTACCCTCACCTGGACCCTAAACCGTCCCCGTCCCCTAACCCTAACCCTAGCCCGAAACCTAACCGTAACACTTCCCCGAACCCTGACCCTCACTCGTCCCCTAATCCTAACCCGTACGCTAACACTAACACGCGCCCTCACACCTAAGCTCTCCCTAAAGCGTTGTCGTACCCTCACCTGGACCCTAAACCGTCCCCATTCCCTAACCCTAACCCTAGCCCGAACCTTATCCCTAACCCTTCCCCGAAGCCTGACCCTAACCCGTCCCCTAATCCTAACCCGTACGCTAACACTAACACGTGCCCTCACACGTACGCTCCCCCTAAAGCGTTGTCGTACCCTCACCTGGACCCTAAACCGTCCCCGTACCGTAACCCTAACCCTAGCCCGAACCCTTACCCTAAACCTTCCCCGAAGCCTGACCCTCACGCGTCCCCTAATCCTAACCCGTACCTTAACACTAACCAGCGCCCTCACACGTACGCTCCCCCTAAAGCGTTGTCGTACCCTCACCTGGACCCTAAACCGTCCCCGTCCTCTAACCCTAACCCTAGCCCGAACCCTAACCCTAACACTTCTCCGAAACCTGACTCTCACCCGTCCCCTAATCCTAAACCGTACGCTAACACTAAGCTGCGCCTTCACACGTACGCTCCCCCTAAAGCGTTGTTGTACCCTCACCTGGACCCTAAACCGTCCCCGTCCCCTAACCCTAACCCGAACCCTAACCCTAAACCTTCCCCGAAACCTGAACCTCACCCGTCCCCTAATCCTAACCCGTACGCTAACACTAACACACACCCTCACACGTACGCTCCCCCTAAAGCGTTGTCGTACCCTCACCTGGACCCTAAACCGTCCCCGTCCCCTAACCCTAACCCTAGCCCGAACCCTAACCCTAACACTTCCCCGAAGCCTGATCCTCACCCGTCCACGAATCCTAACCGGTACGCTAACACTAACCCGCGCCCTCACACGTACGCTCCCCCTAAAGTGTTGTCGTACCCTCACCTGGACCCTAACCCGTCCCCATCCCCTAACCCTAACCCAAGCCCCAACCCTAAACCTAAAACTTCCCCAAGCCTGACCCTCACCCGTCCCATAATACTAGCCGGTACGATGAAACTAACCCGCGCCCTCAAACCTACGCTCCCCCTAAAGCGTTCTCGTACCCTCACCTGGACCCGAAACCGTCCCCGTCCCATAACACTAACCCTAGCCCGAACCCTAACCCTAACCCTTCCCCGAAGCCTGACCCTCACCCGTCCCCTAATCCTAACCCGTACGCTAACACTAACCCACGCCCTCACACGTACGCTCCCCCTGAAGCGTTGTCGTACCCTCACCTGGACTCTAAACCGTCCCCGTCCCCTAACCCTAACCCTATTCCGAACCCTAACCCTAACCCTTCCCCAAAGCCTGACCCTCACCCGTCCCCTAATCCTAACCCGTAGGCTAAACTAACCCACGCCGTCACACGTACGCTCCCCCTAAAGCGTTGTCGTACCCTCACCTGGACCCTAAACCGTCCCCGTCCCCTAAACCTAACCCTAGCCCGAACCCTAACCCTAACCTTTCCCCGAAGCCTGACCCTCACCGTCCCCTAATCCTAACCCATACGCTAACACTAACTGGCGCCCTCACTCGTACGCTCCCCCTAAGCATTGTCATACACTCACATGGACCCTAAACCGTCCCCGTCCCATAACCCTAACCCTAAACCGAACCCTAACCCTAAACCTTCCCCGAAGCCTGACACTCACCCGTCCCCTAATTCTAACCCGTACGCTAACACTAACCCGCGCCCTCACACGTACGCTCCCTCTAAAGCGTTGTCGGACCCTCACCTGGACCCTAAACCGTCCCCGTCCCCTAACCCTAACCCTAGCCCGAACCCTAAACCTAACCCTTCCCCGAAGCCTAACCCTCACCCGTCCCCTAATCCTAAGCCGTACGCTAACACTAACCCGTGCCCTCACACGTACGCTCCCCCTAAAGCGTTGTCGTACCGTCACCTGGACCATAAACCGTCCCCGTCCCCTAACCCTAACCCTAGCTCGAACCCTAACCCTAAACCTTCCCCGAAGCCTGACCCTCACCCGTTCCCTAATCCTAACCCGTACGCTAACACTAACCCGCGCCCTCACACCTACGCTCCCCCTAAAGCGTTGTCGTACCCTCACCTGGACCCTAAACCGTCCCCATCCCCTAACTTTAACCCTATCCCGAACCGTAAATTTAAGCCTTCCCCGAAGCCTGACCCTCACCCGTCCCCTAATCCTAAACCGTACGCTAACACTAACCCGCGCCCTCAAACGTACGCTCCCCCTAAAGCGTTGTCATACCCTCACCTGGACCCTAAACCGTCCCCGTCCCCTAACCCTAACCCTAGCCCGAACCCTAACCCTAACCCTTCCCCGAAGCCTGACCCTCTCCCGTCCCCTAATCCTAACACGTACGCTAACACTAACCAGCGCCCTCACACGTATGCTCCCTCTAAAGCGTTGTCATACCCTCACCTGGACCCTAAACCGTCCCCGTCCCCTAACTCTAACCCTAACCCGAACCCTAACCCTAACCCTTCCCCGAAGCCTGACCCTCACACGTGCCCTAATCCTAACCCGTACACTAACACTAACACGCCCTCACACGTACGCGCCCCCTAAAGCGTTGTCGTACCCTCACCTGGACCCTAAACCGTCCCCATCCCCTAACCCTAAACCTAGCCCGAACCCTAAGCCTAACACTTCCCCAATGCCTGACACTCACACGTCCCCTAATCCTAACCCGTACACTAAGACTAACCCGCGCCCTCACACGTACGCTCCCCCTAAAACGTTGTCGTACCCTCACCTGTACCCTAAACCGTTCCCGTCCCCTAAACCTAACCCTAGCCCGAACCCTAACCCTAACCCTTCCCCGAAGCCTGACCCTCACCCGTCCCCTAATCCTAACCCCTAGGCTAAACTAACCCGCGCCGTCACACGTACGCTCCCTCTAAAGCGTTGTCGTACCCTCACCTGGACTCTAAACCGTCCCCGTCCCCTAACCCTAACCCTAGTCCGAAACCTAACCCTAACCCTTCCCCGAAGCCTGACCCTCACCCGTCCCCTAATACTAACCCGTACGCTTACACTAACCGGCGCCGTCACACGTACGCTCCCCCAAAGCGTTGTCATACCCTCACCTGTACCCTAAACCGTCCCCGTCCCCTAACCCTATCCCTAGCCCGAACCCTAACCCTAACCCTTCCCCAAAGCCTGACCCTCACCCGTACCCTTATCCTAACCCGTAGGCTAAACTAACCCGCGCCGTCACACGTACGCTCCCCCTAAAGCGTTGTCGTACACTCACCTGGACCCTAAACCGTCCCCGTCCCCTAAACCTTACCCTAGCCCGAACCCTAACCCTAACCTTTCCCCGAAGCCTGACCCTCACCCGTCCCCTAATCCTAACCCGTACGCTAACACTAACTGGCGCCCTCACACGTACGCTCCCCCTAAAGCGTTGTCATACGCTCAAATGGACCCTAAACCGTCCCCGTCCCATAACCCTAACCCTAACCCGAACACTAACTCTAAACCTTCCCCGAAGCCTGACACTCACCCGTCCCCTAATTCTAACCCGTACGCTAACACTAACCCGCGCCCTCACACGTACGCTCCCTCTAAAGCGTTGTCGGACCCTCACCTGGACCCTAAACCGTCCCCGTCCTCTAACCCTAACCCTAGCCCGAACCCTAACCCTAACCCTTCCCCGAAGCCTAACACTCACCCATCCCCTAATTCTAAGCCGTAGGCTAACACTAACCCGTGCCCTCACACGTACGCTCCCCCTAAAGCGTTGTCGTACCCTCACCTGGACCCTATACCGTCCCCGTCCCCTAACCCTAACCCTAGCTCGAACCCTAAACCTAACCCTTCCCCGAAGCCTGACACTCACCCGTCCCCTAATCCTAACCAGTACGCTAACACTAACCCGCGCTCTCACACCTACGCTCCCCCTAAAGCGTTGTCGTACCCTCACCTGGACCCTAAACCGTCCCCATCCCCTAACTCTAACCCTAGCCCGAACCCTAAATTTAAGCCTTCCCCGAAGCCTGACACTCACCCGTCCCCTAATCCTAAACCGTACGCTAACACTAACCCGCGCCCTCAAACGTACGCTCCCCCTAAAGCGTTGTCGTACCCTCACCTGGACCCTAAACCGTCCCCGTCCCCTAACCCTAACCCTAGCCCGAACCCTAACCCTAACCCTTCCCCGAAGCCTGACCCACCCGTCCCCTAATCCTAACACGTACGCTAACACTAACCGGCGCCCTCACACGTATGCTCCCTCTAAAGCGTTGCCATACCCTCACCTGGACCCTAAACCGTCCCCGTCCCCTAACTCTAACCCTAGCCCGAACCCTAACCCTAACCCTTCCCCGAAGCCTGACCCTCACACGTGCCCTAATCCTAATCCGTACACTAACACTAACACGCCCTCACACGTACGCTCCCCCTAAAGCGTTGTCGTACCCTCACCTGGACCCTAAACTGTCCCCTAATCCTAACCCTAACCCTAGACCGAACCCTAACCCTAACCCTTCCCCGAAGCCTGACCCTCACCCGTCCCCTAATTCTAACCCGTAGGCTAAACTAACCCACGCCGTCACACATACGCTCCCCCTAAAGCGTTGTCGTACCCTCACCTGGACCCTAAACCGTCCCCGTCCCCTAAACCTTACCCTAGCCCGAACCCTAAACACAACCCTTTCCCGAAGCCTGACCCTCACCCGTCCCCTAAATCTAACCCGTACGCTAACACTAACCCGCGCCCTCACACGTACGCTCCCCCTAAAGTGTTGTTGTACCCTCACCTGGACCCTAAACCGTCCCCGTCCCCTAACCCTAATCCTAGCCCGAAATCTAACCCTAACACTTCCCCAAAGCCAGACCCTCACCCGTCCCCGAATCCTAACCCATACGCTAACACTAACCCGCGCCCTCACACGTATGCTCCCCCTAAAGCGTTATCGTACTCTCACCTGGACCCTAAACCGTCCCCGGCCCCCAACCCTAACCCTAACCCGAACCCTAATCCTAACCCTTCCCCGAAGCCTGACCCTCACCCGTCCCCTAATCCTAACCCGTACGCTAACACTAACCCGCGCCCTCACACGTACGCTCCCCCTAAAGCGTTGTCGTACCCTCACCTGGACCCTAAACCGTCCCCGTCCCCTAAACCTTACCCTAGCCCGAACCCTAAACACAAAACTTCCCCGAAGCCTGACCCTCACCCGTCCCCTAATCCTAACCCGTACGCTAACACTAACTGGCGCCCTCACACGTACGCTCCCCCTAAAGTGTTGTCGTACCCTCACCTGGACCCTAAACCGTCCCCGTCCCCTAAACCTTACCCTCGCCCGAACCCTAAACATAACCCTTCCCCGAAGCCTGACCCTCACCCGTCCCCTAATCCTAACCCGTACGCTAACACTATCCCGCGCCCTCACACGTACGCTCCCCCTAAAGTGTTGTTGTACCCTCACCTGGACCCTAAACCGTCCCCGTCCCCTAACCCTAACCCTACCCCGAAACATAACCCTAACCCTTCCCCGAAGCCTGACCCTCACCCGTCCCCGAATCCTAACCCATACGCTAACACTAACCCGCGCCCTCACACGTACACTCCACCTAAAGCGTTATCGTACTCTCACCTGGACCCTAAACCGTCCCCGAAACCTAACACTAACCCTAACCCGAACCCTGACACTAACCCTTCCCCGAAGCCTGACCCTCACCCGTCCCCTAATCCTAACCCGTACGCTAACACTAACCCGCGCCCTCACACGTACGCTCCCCCTAAAGCTTTGTCGTACACTCACCTGGACCCTAAACCCTCCCCGTCCCCTAACCCTAACCCTAGCCCGAACCCTAACCCTAGCCCTTCCCCGAAGCCTGACCCTCACGCGTCCCCTAATCCTAACCCGTACGATAACACTAACTGGCGCCCTCACACGTACACTCCCCCTAAAATGTTGTTGTACCCTCACCTAGACCCTAAACCGTCCCCTTCCCCTAACCCTAACCCTAGCCCGAACCCTAACCCTAACCCTTTCCCGAAGCCTGACCCTCACCCCTCCCCAAATGCTAACCCGTACGCTAACACTAACCCGCGCCCTCACACGTACGCTCCCCCTAGAGCGTTGTCGTACCCTCACCTGGACCCTAAACCGTCCCCGACCCCTAAACCTAACCCTAACCCGAAGCCTGACCCTCACCCGTCCCCGAATGCTAACCCGTACGCTAACACTAACCCGCGCCCTCACACGTACGCTCCCCCTAGAGCGTTGTCGTACCCTCACCTGGACCCTAAACCGTCCCCGACCCCTAACCCTAACCCTAACCCGAACACTAACCCTAACACCTCCCTGAAGCCTGACCCTCACCCGTCCCATAATCCTAACCCGTACGCTAACACTAACCCGCGCCCTCACCCGTACGCTCCCCCTAAAGCGTTGTCGTACCCACACCTGGACCCTAAACCGTCCCCGTCCCCTAACCCTTACCCTAGACCGAACCCTAACCCTAACCCTTCCCCGAAGCCTGACCCTCACCAGTCCCCTAATCCTAACCCGTAGGCTAACACTAACCCGCGCCCTCACAAGTACCTCCCCCTAAAGCCTTGTCATACCCTCACCTGGACCCTAAACGGTCCCCGTCCCCTAACCCTAACCCTAGCCTGAACCCTATCCCTAACCCTTCCCCGAAGCCTGACCCTCACCCGTCCCCTAATCCTAACCCGTACGCTAACACTAAACCGCGCCCTCACACATACGCTCCCCCTAAAGCGTTGTCGGACCCTCACCTGGACCCTAAACCGTCCCCGTCCCCTAACCCTAACCCTAGCCCGAACCCTAACCCTAACCCTTCCATGAAGCCTGACCCTCACCCGTCCCCTAATGCTAACCCGTAGGCTAACACTAACCCAGGCCCTCACAAGTACGCTCACCGTAAACCGTTGTAGTACCCTCACCTGGACCCTAAACCGTCCCCGTCCCATAACCCTAAACCTAGCCCGAACCCTAACCCTAACCCTTCCCCGAAACCTGACCCTCACACGTGCCCTAATCCTAACGGGTACACTAACACTATCACGCCCTCACACGTACGCTCCCCCTAAAGCGTTGTCGTACCCTCACCTGGACCCTAAACCGTCCCCATCCCCTAACCCTAACCCTAGCCCGAACCCTAACCCTAACCCTTCCCCGAAGCCTGACCCTCACCCGTCCCCTAATCCTAACGCGTACGCTAACATTAACCCGCGCCCTCACACCTACGCTCCCCCTAAAGCATTGTCGTACACTCACCTGGACCCTAGTCCGTCCCCGTCCCCTAACCCTAACCCTAGCCCGAACCCTAAACCTAACCCTTCCCCGAAGCCTGACCCTCACCTGTCCCCGAATCCTAACCCGTACGCTAACACTAACATGCGCCCTCACACGTACGCTCCCCCTAAAGCGTTGTCGTACGCTCACCTGGACCCTAAATCGTCCCCGGCCCCTAACCCTAACCCTAGCTCGAACCCTGACCCTAACCCTTCCCCGAAGCCTGACCCTCACCCGTCCCCTAATCCTAACCCGTACGCTATACTAACCCGCGCCCTCACACCTACGCTCCCCCTAAAGCGTTGTCGTACGCTCACCTGGACCCTAAATCGTCCCCGGCCCCTAACCCTAACCCTAGCTCGAACCCTGACCCTAACACTTCCCCGAAGCCTGACCCTCACCCGTCCCCTAATCCTAACCCGTACGCTATACTAACCCGCGACCTCACACCTACGCTCCCCCTAAAGCGTTGTCGTATCCTTACCTGGACCCTAAACCGTCCCCGTCCCCTAACTCTAACCCTAGCCCGAACCCTAAACTTAAGACTTCCCCGAAGCCTGACCCTCACCCGTCCCCTAATCCTAACCCGTACGCTAACACTAAACCGTGCCCTCACACGTACGTTCCCCTAAAGCGTTGTCGTACCTTCACCTGGACCCTAAAGCGACCCCGTCCCCTAACCCTAACCCTAGCCCGAACCCTAAACCTAACCCTTCCCGGAATCCTCACCCTCACCCGTCCCAGAATCCTTACCCGTACGCTAACACTAACCCGTGCCCTCACACGTACGCTCCCCCTAAAGCATTGTCGTACTGTCACCTGGATTCTAAACCCTCCCCGACCCCTAACCCTAACCCTAACCCGAACCCTAACCCTAACCCTTCCCCGAAGCCTGACCCTCACCCGTCCCCTAATCCAACCCGTACGCTAACACTAACCCGCGCCCTCACACGTACGCTCCCCCTAAAGCGTGTCGGACACTCACCTGGACCCTAAACCGTCCCCGTCCCCTAAACCTAACTCTAAACCTAGCTCGAACCCTAATCCTAACCCTAGCCCGAACCCTAACCCTAACCCTTCCCCGAAGCCTGACCCTCACCCGTCCCCTAATCCTAACCCGTACGCTAACACTAACTGGAGCCCTCACACGTACGCTCCCCCTAAAGGGTTGTCGTACCTTCACCTGGATCCTAAACCGTCCCTGTCCCCTAACCCTAACCCTAGTCCGAACCCTAACCCTAACCCTTCCCCGAAGCCTGACCCTCACACGTCCCCTAATCCTAACCCGTACACTAACACTAACCCGCGCCCTCACATGTACGCTCCCCCTAAAGCGTTGTCGTACCCTCACCTGGACCCTAAACCGTCCCCGTCCCCTAACCCTTACCCTAGCCCGAACCCTAAACCTAACCCTTCCCCGAAGCCTGACCCTCACCCGTCCCCTATTCCTAACCCATACGCTAACACTAACCCGCGCCCTCACACGTACGCTCCCCCTAAAGTGTTGTTGTACCCTCACCTGGACCCTAAACCCTCCCCGTCCCCTAACCCTAACCCTACCCCGAAACATAACCCTAACCCTTCCCCGAAGCCTGACCCTCACCCGTCCCCGAATCCTAACCCATACGCTAACACTAACCCGCGCCCTCACACGTACACTCCACCTAAAGCGTTATCGTACTCTCACCTGGACCCTAAACCGTCCCCGAAACCTAACCCTAACACTAACCCGAACCCTAACACTAACCCTTCCCCGAAGCCTGACCCTCACACGTCACCTAATCCTAACCCGTACGCTAACACTAACCCGCGCCCTCACACGTACGCTCCCCCTAAAGCGTTGTCGTACACTCACCTGGACCCTAAACCCTCCCCGTCCCCTAACCCTAACCCTAGCCCGAACCCTAACCCTAACCCTTCCCCGAAGCCTGACCCTCACGCGTCCCCTAATCCTAACCCGTACGCTAACACTAACTGGCGCCCTCACACGTACACTCCCCCTAAAGTGTTGTTGTACCCTCACCTAGACCCTAAACCGTCCCCGTCCCCTAACCCTAACCCTAGCCCGAACCCTAACCCTAACCCTTTCCCGAAGCCTGACCCTCACCCGTCCCCAAATGCTAACCCGTACGCTAACACTAACCCGCGCCCTCACACGTACGCTCCCACTAGAGCGTTGTCGTACCCTCACCTGGACCCTAAACCGTCCCCGACCCATAAACCTAACCCTAACCCGAAGCCTGACCCTCACCCGTCCCCGAATGCTAAAGCGTACGCTAACACTAACCCGCTCCCTCACACGTACGCTCCCCCTAGAGCGTTGTCGTACCCTCACCTGGACCCTAAATGGTCCCCGTCCCCTAACCCTAACCCTAGCCCGAACCCTATCCCTAACCCTTCCCCGAAGCCTGACCCTCACCCGTCCCCTAATCCTAACCCGTACCCTAATACTAACCCGCGCCCTCACACGTACTCTCCCCCTAAAGCGTTGTTGTACCCTCGCCTGGACCCTAAACCGTCCCCGTCCCCTAAACCTAACCCTAGACCGAACCCTAACCCTAACCCTTCCCCGAAACCTGACTCTCACCCGTCCCATAATCCTAACCCGTACGCTAACACTAACCCGCGCCCTCAAACGTACGCTCCCCCTAAAGCGTTGTCGTACCCACTCCTGGAC
This sequence comes from Lagenorhynchus albirostris, assembly GCF_949774975.1. Classification (NCBI taxonomy): domain Eukaryota; kingdom Metazoa; phylum Chordata; class Mammalia; order Artiodactyla; family Delphinidae; genus Lagenorhynchus; species Lagenorhynchus albirostris. Next base: position 18,628 of record NW_026783557.1, on the reverse strand, counting down.
CCTAAACCGTCCCCATCCCGTAATCCTAACCCTAGCCCGAATCCTAACCCTAATCCTTCCCCGAAGCCTGACTCTCACCCGTCCCCTATTCCTAACCCGAACGCTAACACTAACCCGCGCCCTCACACCTACGCTCCCCCTAAATCGTTGTCGTACCCTCACCTGGACCATAAACCGTCCCCATTCCCTAACCCTAACCCGAAAGCATCCCCGTCCCCTAACCCTAACCCTAGCCTGAACCCTAAACCTAACCCTTCCCGGAATCCTGACCCTCACCCGTCCCCTAATCCTTACCCGTACGCTAACACTAACCCGTGCCCTCACACGTACGCTCCCCCTAAAGCATTGTCGTCCCGTCACCTGGATTCTAAACCCTCCCCAACCCCTAACCCTAACCCTAACCCGAACCCTAACCCTAACCCTTCCCCGAAGCCAGACCCTCACCCGTCCACTAATCCAACCCGTACGCTAACACTAACCCGCGCCCTCACACGTACACTCCCCCTAAAGCGTTGTCATACCCTCACCTGGACCCTAAACCGTCCCCGTCCCCTAACCCTAACCCTAGCCCGAACCCTAACCCTAACCCTTCCCCGAAGCATGACCCTCACCCGTCCCCTAATCCTAACCCGTAGGCTAAACTAACCCGCGCCGTCACACGTACGCTCCCCCTAAAGCGTTGTCGTACCCTCACCTGGACCCTAAACCGTCCCCGTCCCCTAAACCTATCTCTAAACCTAGCTCGAACCCTAACCCTAACCCTAGCCAGAACCATAACACTAACCCTTCCCCGAAACCTGACCCTCACCCGTCCCCTAATCCTAACCCGTACGCTAACACTAACCCGCGCCCTCACACGTACGCTCCCCCTAAAATGTTATCGTACCCTCACCTGGACCCTAAACCGTCCCCGTCCCCTAACCCTAAACTTACACCGAACCCTAACCCTAACCCTTCCCCGAAGCCTGACCCTCACCCGTCCCCTAATCCTAACACGTAGGCTAACACTAACCCGCGTCCTCACATGTACCTCCCCCTAAACCGTTGTCATACCCTACCTGGACCCTAAATAGTCCCCGTCCCATAACACTAACCCTAGCCCGAACCCAAACCCTAACCCTCCCCCGAAGCCTGACCCTCACCTGTCCCATCATCCTAAACCAAACGCTAATACTAACTAGCGCTCTCACACGTACGCTCCCCCTAATGTGTTGTCGTACCCTCACCTGGACCCTAAACCGTCCCCGTCCCCTAAACCTAACCCTAACCCTAGCCCGAACCCTAACCCTAAACCTTCCCCAAGCCTGACACTCACACCTCCCCTAATCCTAACCCGTACACTAACACTAACCTACGCCCTCACACGTATGCTCCCTCTAAAGCGTTGTCGTACCCTCACCTGGACCCTAAACCGTCCCCGTCCCCTAACCCTAACCCTAGCCCGAACCCTAACCCTAACCCTTCCCCGAAGCCTGATCCTCACACGTCCCCTAATCCTAACCCGTACGCTAACACTAACCGGCGCCCTCACACGTATGCTCCCTCTAAAGCGTTGTCGTACCCTCACCTGGACCCTAAACCTTCCCCGTCCCCTAACCCTAAACCTAGCCCGAACCCTAACCCTAAATCTTCCCCGAAGCTTGACCCTCACCCGTTCAATAATCCTAACACGTACGCTCACACTAACCCGCGCCCTCACACGTACGCTCCCCCTAAAGCGTTGTCGTAACCTCACCTGGACCCTAAACCGTCCCGTCCCCTAAATCTAACCCTAGCCCGTACCCTAACCCTAACACTTCCCTGAAGCCTGACCCTCACACGTCCCCTAATCCTAACCCGTACGCTAACACTAACCCGCGCCCTCACACGTACGCTCCCCCTAAAGTGATATTGTACCCTCACCTGGACCCTAAACCGTCCCCATCCCCTAACCCTAACCCTAGCCCGAAACATAACCCTAATACTTCCCCGAAGCCTGACCCTCACCCGTCCCCGAATCCTAACCCATACGCTAACACTAACCCGCACCCTAACACGTACACTCCCCCTAAAGCGTTATCGTACTCTCACCTGGACCCTACACCGTCCCCGACCCCTAACCCTAACCCTAACCCGAACCCTAACCCTAACCCTTCCCCGAAGCCTGACCCTCACCCGTCCCCTAATCCTAACCCGTACGCTAACACTAACCCGCGCCCTCACACGTACGCTCCCCCTATAGCGTTGTCGTACCCTCACTGGACCCTAAACCGTCCCCGTCCCCTAACACTAACCCTAGCCCGAACCCTAACCCTAACGCTTCCCCGATCCCTGACCCTCACCCGTCCCCTAATCCTAAACCGTACGCTAACACTAACCCATGCCCTCACACGTACGCTCCCCCTAAAGTGTTGTCGTACCCTCACATGGACCGTAAACCGTCCCCGTCCCCTAACCCTAACCCTAGCTCGAACACTAACCCTAACACTTCCCCAAAGCCTGACCCTCACACGTCCCCTAATCCTAAACCGTACGCTAATGCTAACCCGCGCCCTCACATATACGCTCCCCCTAAAACGTTGTCGTTCCCTCACCTGGACCCTAAACCGTCCCCGTCCCCTAAACCTAACCCAAGCGCGTACCCTAACCCTAACCCTGCCCTGAAGCCTGACACTCACACATCCCCTAATCCTAACTCGTACACTAACACTAACCCGCGCACTCACATGTACGCTCCCCCTAAAGCGTTGTCGTACCCTCACTGGACCCTAAACCGTCCCCGTCCCTAACACTAACCCTAGCCCGAACCCTAACCCTAACGCTTCCCCGATCCCTGACCCTCACCCGTCCCCTAATCCTAACCCGTACGCTAACAATAACCCGCGCCCTCACACGTATGCTCCCCCTAAAGCGTTGTCGTACCTTCACCTGGTCCCTAAACGGTGCCCGTCCCCTAAACCTAACCCTAACCCTAGCCCGAACCCTAAACCTAAACCTTCCCCAAAGCCTGACACTCACACGTCCCTTAATCCTAACCCGTACACTAACACTAACTGGCGCCCTCACACGTATCCTCCCCCTAAAGCGTTGTCGTACCCTCACTTGGACCCTAAACCGTCCCCGTCCCCTAACCCTAACCCTAGCCCGAACCCTAACCCTAACCCTTCCCCGAAGCCTGAATCTCACCCGTCCCCTAATCCTAACCCGTACGCTAACACTAACCCGCGCCCTCACACGTACGCTCCCCCTAAAGCGTGGTCGTACCCTCACCTGGACCCTAAACCGTCCCCGTCCCATAACCCTAACCCTAGCCCGAACCCTAACCCTAACCCTTCCCCAAAGCCTGACCCTCACGCGTCCCCAAATCCTAAACCATACGCTAACACTAACCCGCGCACTCACACGTATGCTCCCCCTAAAGCGTTGTCGTACCCTCTCTGGACCCTAAGCCGTCCCCGTCCTCTAACCCTAACCCTAGCCCGAACCCTAACCGTAACCCTTCCCCGAACCCTGACTCTCACCCGTCCCCTAATCCTAAACCGTACGCTAACACTAACCCGCGCCCTCAAACCTACGCTCCCCCTAAAGCGTTGTTGTACCCTCACCTGGACCCTAAACGGTCCCCGTCCCCTAACCCTAACCCTAGCCCTAACCCTAACCCTAACCCTTCCCCGAAACCTGAACCTCACCCATCCCCTAATCCTAACCCGTACGCTAACACTAACACACACCCTCACACGTACGCTCCCCCTAAAGCGTTGTCATACCCTCACCTGGACCCTAAACCGTCCCCGTCCCCTAACCCTAACCCTAGCCCGAACCCTAACCCTAACACTTCCCCGAAGCCTGACCCTCACCCGTCCCCTAATCCTAACACGTACGCTAACACTAACCCACGCCGTCACACGTACGCTCCCCCTAAAGCGTTGTCGTACCCTCACCTGGACCCTAAACCGTCCCCGTCCCCTAACCCTAACCCTAGACCGAACCCTAACCCTAACACTTCTCCGAAACCTCTCACCCGTCCCCTAATCCTAAACCGTACGCTAACACTAACCTGCGCCTTCACACGTACGCTCCACCTAAAGCGTTGTTGTACCCTCACCTGGACCCGAAACCGTCCCTGTCCCCTAACCCTAACCCGAACCCTAACCCTAAACCTTCCCCGAAACCTGAACCTCGCCTGTCCCCTAATCCTAACCCGTACGCTAACACTAACACACACCCTCACTCGTACGCTCCCCCTAAACAGTTGTCGTATCCTCACCTGGACCATAAACCGTCCGCGTCCCCTAACCCTAACCCTAGCCCGAACACTAACCCTAAACCTTCCCCGAAGCCTGACCCTCACCCGTCCCATAATCCTAACCCGTACGCCAACAGTAACCCGCGCGCTCACACGTACGCTTCCCCTAAAGCGTTGTCGTACCCTCACCAGGACGCTAAACCGTCCTCGTCCCCTAACCCTAACCCTAGCCCGAACCCTAAACCTAACCCTTCCCCGAACCCTGACTCTCACCCGTCCCCTAATCCTAATCCGTATGCTAACACTAACCCGCGCCCTCACACCTCCGCTCCCCCTAAAACATTGTCGTACACTCACCTGGACCCTAAAGTGTCCCAGTCCCCTAACCCTAACCCTAGCCCGACACCTAACCCTAGGCCGAACCCTAACCCTAACACTTCCCCAAAGCCTGACGCTCACCCGTCCCCTAATCCTAACACGTACACTAACACTAACCCGCGCCCTCACACGTATGCTCCCCCTAAAGCGTTGTCGTACCCTCACCTGGACACTAAACCGTCCCCGTCCCCTAACCCTAACCCTAGCCCGAACCCTATCCCTAACACTTCCCCGAAGCCTGACCCTCACCAGTCCCCTAATCCTAACCTGTAGGGTAACACTAACCCGCGCCCTCACAAGTACGCTCCCCGTAAACCGTTGTCGTACCCTCACCTGGAACCTAAACCGTCCCCGTCCCCTAACCCTAACCCTAGCTCGAACCCTAACCCTAACCCTTCCCAGAAGCCTGACCCTCACCTGTCCCCTAATCCTAACCCATACGCTAACAGTAACCCGCGCCCTCACACGTAAGCTCCCCCTAAAGCGTTGTCGTACCCTCACCTGGACCCTAAACCGTCCCTGTACCCTAACCGTAACCCTAGCCCGAACCCTAACCCTAAACCTTCCCCGAAGCCTGACCTTCACGCGTCCCCTAATCCTAACCCGTACGCTAACACTAACCAGCGCCCTCATACGTACGCTCCCCCTAAAGCGTTGTCGTACCGTCATCTGGACCCTAAACCGTCCCAGTCCCCTAACCCTAACCCTAGCCTGAACCCTAACTCTAACCCTTCCCCGAAATCTGACCCTCACCTGTCCCCTAATCCTAACCCGTACGCTAACACTAACCCGCGTGCTCACAGGTACGCTTCCCCTAAAGCGTTGTCGTACCCTCACCTGGACCCTAAACCGTCCCCATCCCCTAACCCTAACCCTAGCCCGAAACCTAACCGTAACACTTCCCCGAACCCTGACCCTCACTCGTCCCCTAATCCTAACCCGTACGCTAACACTAACACGCGCCCTCACACCTACGCTCTCCCTAAAGCGTTGTCGTACCCTCACCTGGACCCTAAACCGTCCCCATTCCCTAACCCTAACCCTAGCCCGAACCTTATCCCTAACCCTTCCCCGAAGCCTGACCCTCACCCGTCCCCTAATCCTAACCCGTACGCTAACACTAACACGTGCCCTCACACGTACGCTCCCCCTAAAGCGTTGTCGTACCCTCACCTGGACCCTAAACCGTCCCCGTCCCGTAACCCTAACCCTAGCCCGAACCCTTACCCTAAACCTTCCCCGAAGCCTGACCCTCACGCGTCCCCTAATCCTAACCCGTACGCTAACACTAACCAGCGCCCTCACACGTACGCTCCCCCTAAAGCGTTGTCGTACCCTCACCTGGACCCTAAACCGTCCCCGTCCTCTAACCCTAACCCTAGCCCGAACCCTAACCCTAACACTTCTCCGAAACCTGACTCTCACCCGTCCCCTAATCCTAAACCGTACCCTAACACTAAGCTGCGCCTTCACACGTACGCTCCCCCTAAAGCGTTGTTGTACCCTCACCTGGACCCTAAACCGTCCCCGTCCCCTAATCCGAATCCGAACCGTAACCCTAAACCTTCCCCATAACCTGAACCTCACCCGTCCCCTAATCCTAACCCGTACGCTAACACTAACACACACCCTCACACGTACGCTCCCCCTAAAGCGTTGTCGTACCCTCACCTGGACCCTAAACCGTCCCCGTCCCCTAACCCTAACCCTAGCCCGAACCCTAACCCTAACCCTTCCCCGAAGCCTGATCCTCACCCGTCCACGAATCCTAACCGGTACGCTAACACTAACCCGCGCCCTCACACGTACGCTCCCCCTAAAGTGTTGTCGTACCCTCACCTGGACCCTAACCCGTCCCCATCCCCTAACCCTAACCCTAGCCCCAACCCTAAACCTAAAACTTCCCCAAGCCTGACCCTCACCCGTCCCATAATACTAGCCGGTACGTTGAAACTAACCCGCGCCCTCAAACCTACGCTCCCCCTAAAGCGTTCTCGTACCCTCACCTGGACCCGAAACCGTCCCCGTCCCATAACACTAACCCTAGCCCGAACCCTAACCCTAACCCTTCCCCGAAGCCTGACCTTCACACATCCCCTATGCCTAGCCTGTACGTTAACTCTAACCCACGCCCTCACATGTACGCTCCCCCTAAAGCGTTGTCGGACCCTCACCTGGACCCTAAACCGTCCCCGTCCCCTAACCCTAACTCTAGCCCGAACCCTAACCCTAACCCTTCCCCAAAGACTGACCCTCACCCATCCCCTAATCCTAACCCGTACGCTAACACTAAACCGCGCCCTCACACGTACGCTCCCCCTAAAGCGTTGTCGTACCCTCACATGGACCCTAAACCGTCCCCGTCCCCTAACCCTAAGCCTAGCCCGAACCCTTACCCTAAACCTTTCCCGAAGCCTGACCCTCACACGTCCCCTAATCCTAAACCGTACGCAAACACTAACCCGCGCCCTCACATGTATGCTCCCCCTAAAGCGTTGTCCGAACCTCACCTGGACCCTAAACCGTCCCCGTCCCCTAAACCTAACCCTAGCCCGAACCTTAACCCTAACACTTCCCCGAAGCCTGACCCTCACCGGTCCCCTAATCCTATCCCGTACGCTAACACTAACCCGCGCCCTCACATGTACGCTCCCCCTAAAGCGTTGTCGGACCCTCACATGGACCCTAAACCGTCCCCGTCTGCTAATCCTAACACTAGCCCAAACCCTAACCCTAACCCTTCTCCGAAACCTGACTTTCACCCGTCCCCTAATCCTAAACCGTACGCTAACACTAACCTGCGCCCTCACACCTACGCTCCCCCTAAAGCGTTGTTGTACCCTCACCTGGAACCTAAACCGTCCCCGTCCCCGAACCCTAACCCTAGCCCGAACCCTAACCCTTACCCTTCCCCGAAGCCTGACCCTCACCCGTCCCATAATCCTAACCCGTGGGCTAACACTAACCCACGCCCTCACACGTACGCTCCCCCTAAAGCGTTGTCGTACCCTCACCTGGACCCTTAACCGTCCCCGTCCCCTAACCCTAACCCTAGCCAGAACCCTAACCCTAACACTTCCCCGAAACCTGACCCTCACCCGTCCCCTAATCCTAACCCGTACGCTAACACTAACCCGCGCACTCACACATACGCTCCCCCTAAAGCATTATCGTACACTCACCTGGACCCTAAACCGTCCCCGTCCCCTAATCCTAACCCTAGCCCGAACCCTCACCCTAACCCTTCCCCGAAGCCTGACCCTCACCCGTCCCCTAATCCTAACCCGTACGCTAACACTAACCCACGCCCTCACACGTACGCTCCCCCTGAAGCGTTGTCGTACCCTCACCTGGACCCTAAACCGGACCTGTCCCCTAACCCACCCTAGCCCGTACCCTATCCCTAACACTTCCCCTAAGCCAAACCCTCACCCGTCCCCTAATTCTAACCCGTACGCTAACACTAACCCTTGCCCTCACACGTACGCTCCCCGTAAAGCGTTGTCGTACCCTCACCTGGACCCTAAACCGTCCCCGTCCCCTAACCCTAACCCTAGCCCGAACCCTAACCCTAACCCTTCCACGAAGCTTGACACACACCCGTCCCCTAATCCTAACCCGTACGCTAACCCTAACACGCGCCCTCACATGTACGCTCCCCCTAAAGCGTTGTCGTACCCTCACCTGGACCCTAAACCGTCCCCGTCCCCTAACCCTAACCCTAGCCCGAACCCTAATCCTAACCCTTCCCCGAAGCCTGACACTCACCCGTACCCTAATCCTAAACCGTACGCTAACACTAACCTGCGCCATCACACGTACGCACCCCCTAAAGCGTTGTGATACCCTCACCTGGACCCTAAACCGTCCCCGTCCCCTAACCCTAACCCTAGCCCGAACCCTAACCCTAACCCTTCCTCGAAGCCTGACCCTCACCCGTCCCCGAATCCTAACCTGTACGCTAACACTAACCTGCGCCCTCACACGTACGCTTCCCCTAAAGCGTTGTCGTACCCTCACCTGGACCCTAAACCATCCCCGTCCCCTAACCCTAACCCTAGCCCGAACCCTAACTCTAACACTTCCCCGAAGCCTGACCCTCACCCGTCCCCTAATCCTAACCCGTACGCTAACACTAACCCGCGCGCTCACAGGTACGCTTCCCCTAAAGCGTTGTCGTACCCTCACCTGGACCCTAAACCGTCCCCGTCCCCGTCCCCTAACCCTAGCCCGAACCCTAACCCTAACCCTTCCCCGAAGCCTGACCCTCACCCGTCCCCTAATCCTAACCTGTACGCTAACACTAACCCGCGCGCTCACACGTACGCTCCCCCTAAAGCGTTGTTGTACCCTCTCCTGGACCGTAAACCGTCCCCGTCACCTAACCCTAACACTAGCCTGAACCCTAACCCTAACCCTTCCCCGAAGCCTGACCCTCACCCGTCCCCTAATCCTAAGCCGTACGCTAACACTAACCCGCGCGCTCACACGTACGCTTCCCCTAAAGCGTTGTCGTACCCTCACCTGGACGCTAAACCGTCCCCGTCCCCTAACCCTAACCCTAGCTCGAACCCTAACCCTAACCCTTCCCCGAAGCCTGACCCTCACCCGTCCCCTAAACCTAACACGTACGTTAACACTAACCCGCGCCCTGACACCTACGCTCCCCCTAAAGCATTGTCGTACACTCACCTGGACCCTAAACCGTCCCCGTCCCCAAATCCTAACCCTAGCCCGAACCCTCACCCTAACCCTTCCCCGAAGCCTGACCCTCACCCATCCCCTAATCCTAACACGTACGCGAACACTAACCCGCGCCCTCACAAGTACGCTCCCCGTAAACCGTTGTCGTACCCTCACCTGGACCCTAAACGGTCCCCGTCCCCTAAACCTAACCCTAACCCTAGCTCGAACCCTAACCCTAACCCTTCCCAGAAGCCTGACCCTCACCTGTCCCCTAATCCTAACCCATACGCTAACAGTAACCCGTGCCCTCACACGTAAGCTCCCCCTAAAGCGTTGTCGTACCCTCACCTGGACCCTAAACCGTCCCCATACCCTAACCCTAACCCTAGCCTGAACCCTAACCCTAACCCTTCCCCGAAGCCTGACCCTCACACGTCCCCTAATCCTAACCCGTACACTAACACTAACCCGCGCCCTCACACGTACGCTCCCCTAAAGCGTTGTCGTACCCTCACCTGGACCCTAATCCGTCCCGGTCCCCTAACCCTAACCCTAGCCCGAACCCTAAACCTAACACTTCCCCGAAGCCTGACCCGCACCTGTCCCCTAATCCTAACCCGTACGCTAACAATAACCCGCGCCCTCACACGTACGCTCCCCCTAAAGCGTTGTCGTACCCTCACATGGACCCTAAACTGACACCGTCCCTTAACCCTAACCCTAGCTCGAACCCTAACCCTAACCCTTCCCAGAAGCCTGACCCTCACCTGTCCCCTAATCCTAACACATACGCTAACAGTAACCCACGCCCTCACACGTAAGCTCCCCCTAAAGCGTTGTCGTACCCTCACCTGGACCCTAAACCGTCCCTGTCCCCTAACCCTAACCCTAGCCCGAACCCTAACCCTAAAACTTCCCCGAAGCCTGACCTTCACGCGTCCCCTAATCCTAACCCGTACGCTAACACTAACCAGCGCCCTCACACGTACGCTCCCCCTAAAGCGTTGTCGTACCCTCACCTGGACCCTAAACCGTCCCCGTCCTCTAACCCTAACCCTAGCCCGAACCCTAACCGTAACACTTCTCCGAAACCTGACTCTCACCCGTCCCCTAATCCTAAACCGTACGCTAACACTAAGCTGCGCCTTCACACGTACGCTCCCCCTAAAGCGTTGTTGTACCCTCACCTGGACCCTAAACCGTCCCTGTCCCCTAACCCTATCCCGAAACCTAACCCTAAACCTTCCCCGAAACCTGAACCTCACCCGTCCCCTAATCCTAACCCGTACGCTAACACTAACACACACCCTCACACGTACGCTCCCTGTAATGCGTTGTCGTACCCTCACCTGGACCCTAAACCGTCCCCGTCCCCTAACCCTAACCCTAGCCCGAACACTAACCCTAACCCTTCCCCGAAGCCTGATCCTCACCCGTCCCATAATCCTAACCCATACGATAACACTAACCCACGCCCTCACACGTACGCTCCCCGTAAAGCATTGTCGTACCCTCACCTGGACGCTAACCCTTCCCCGTCCCCTAACCCTTACCCTAGCCCGAACCCTAACCCTAACCCTTCCCCGAAGCCTGACCCTCACCCGTCCCCTAATCCTAACCCGTACGCTAACACTAACCCACGCCCTCACACGTACACTCCCACTAAAGTGTTGTCGTACACTCACCTGGACCCTAAACCATCCCCGTCCCCTAACCCTAACCCTAGCCCGAACCCTAAACCTAACACTTCCCCAAAGACTGACCCTCACCCATCCCCTAGTCCCAACCCGTACGCTAACACTAACCCACGCCCTCACACGTACGCTCCACGTAAAGTGTTATCGTACCCTCACCTGGATCTTAAAACTTCCCCGTCCCCTAACCCTAACCCTAGCCCGAACCCTAATCCTAACCCTTCCCCGAAGCCTGACCCTCACCCGTCCCCTATTCCTAACCCGTACGCTAACACTAACCCACGCGCTCACACGTACACTCCCCCTAAGGCGTTGTCGTAAACTCACCTGGAACCTAAACCGTCCCCGTCCCCTAACCCTAACCCTAGCCCGAACCCTAACCCTAATCCTTCCCTGATACCTGACACTCACCCGTCCCCTAATCCTAAACCGTACGCTAACAGTAACCCACACCCTCACACGTACGCTCCGCGTAAAGCGTTGTCGGATCCTCACCTGGACCCTAAACCGTCCCCGTCCCCTAAACCTAACCCTAGCCCGAACCCTAACCCTAACCCTTCCCCGAAGCCGGACCCTCACCCGTTCCCTAATCCTAACCCGTACGCTAACACTAACCCGCGTGCTCACACGTATGCTCCCCCTAAAGTGTTGTCATAACCTCACCTGGACCCTAAACCGTCCACGTCCCCTAACTCTAACCCTAGCCCGAACCCTAACCCTAACCCTTCCCCGAAGCCTGACCCTCACCCATCCCCTAATCCTAACTCGTACGCTAACACTAACCGCGCCCTCACACATACGCTCCCCCAAAAGCGTTGTCGTAAACTCACCTGGACCCTAAACCTTCCCCGTCCCCTAACCCTAACCCTAACCCGAACCCTAACCCTAACCATTCCCCGAAGCCTGACCCTCACCCATCCCCTAATCCTAACCCGTCCACTAACACTAACCCGCGCCCTGACACGTACGCTCCCCCTAAAACGTTGTCGGACCCTCACCTGGACCATAAACCGTACCCGTCCCGTAACCCTAACCCTAGCCCGAACCCTAACCCTAAACTTTCCCCGAAGCCTGACGCTCAACCGTGCCCTAATCATCACCCGTACGCGAACACTAACGCGCCCTCACACGTACGCTCCCCCTAAAGCGTTGTCGGACCTTCACCTGGACCCTAAACCGTCCCCGTCCCGTAACCCTAACCCTAGCCCGAACCCTAAACCTAACCGTTTCCCGAAGCCTGACCCTCACCCGTCCCCTAATCCTAACCCGTACGCTAACACTAACCCGCGCCCTCACACCTACGCTCCCCCTAAAGCGTTGTCGTACCCTCACCTGGACCCTAAACCGTCCCCTTCCCCTAACCCTAACCCTAGCCCGAACCCTAACCCTAACCCTTCCCCGAAGCCTGACACTCACTCGTCCCCTAAACCTAACCCGTACGCTAACACTAACCCGCGCCCTCACACGTACGCTCCCCATAAAGCGTTGTCGTACCGTCACCTGGACCCTAAACCGTCCCCGTCCCCTAACAATAACCCTAGCCCGAACCCTAACCCTAACCCTTCCCCGAAGCCTGACCCTCACCCTTCCCCTAATCCTAACCCGTACGCTAACACTAACGCGTGCCCTCACACGTACGCTCCACCTAAAGCGTTGTCATACACTCATCCGGACCCTAAACAGTCCCCGTCCCTTAACCCTAACCCTAGCCCGAACCCTAACCCTAACCCTTCCACGAAGCCTGACCCTCACCCGTCCCCTAATCCTAACCCGTAGCCTAACACTATCCCGCGCCCTCACAAGTACGCTCCACCGAAAGCGTTGTCGTACCCTCACCTGGACCCTAAACCGTCCCCGTCCCCTAACCCTAACCCTAGCCCGAACCCTAAAACTTCCCCGAAGCCTGACCCATACCCATCCCCTAATCCTAACCCGTACGCTAACTCTAATCCGTGCCCTCAAACGTACACTCCCCCTAAAGCGTTGTCGGACCCTCACCTGGACCCTAAACCGTCCCCGTCCCGTAACCCAAACCCTAGCCCGAACCATAACCCTAACCCTTCCCCAAAGCCTGACAATCACCCGTCCCCAAATCCTAACCCGTACGCTAACACTAACCGGCGCCCTCACACGTACGCTCCCCCTAAAGCATTGTCGTACCCTCACCTGGACCCTAAACCATCCCCGTCCCCTAACCCTAACCCTAGCACCAACCCTAACCCTAACCCTTCTCCGAAGCCTGACACTCACCCGTCCCCTAAACCTAAACCGTACGCTAACACTAACCCGCACCCTCACACGTACGCTCCCCCTAAAGCGTTGTTGTACCCTCACCTGGACCCAGAACCGTCCCCGTCCCCTAACCCTAAACCTAGCCCGAACCCTAACCCTAACCCTTCCCCGAAACCTGACCCTCACCCGTCCCCTAATCCTAACCCGTACGCTAACACTAACCCGCGCCCTCACACGTACGATCCCCCTAAAGCGTTGTCGGACCCTCACGTGGACCCTAAACCGTCCCCGTCCCGTAATCCTAACCCTAGCCCGAACCATAACCCTAACCCTTCCCCAAAGCCTGACCCTCACCCGTCCCCTAATCCTAACACGTACGCTAACACTAACCCGCGCCCTCACACGTACGCTCCCCCTAAAGCGTTGCCGTACCCTCACCTGGACCCTAAACCGTCGTCTAACCCTAACCCTAACCCTATCCTGAACGCTAACCTAACCCTTCCCCGAAGCCTGACCCTCACCCGTCCCCTAATCCTAACACGTACGCTAACACTAACCCTCGGCCTCACACGTACGCTCCCCGTAAAGCGTTGTCGTACCCTCACCTGGACCCTAAACCGTCCCCGTCCCCTAACCCTAACCCTAGCCCGAACCCTAACCCTAACCCTTCCCCGAAGCCTGACCCTCACCCGTCCCATAATCCTAAACCGTACGCTAACAGTAACCCACGCCCTCACAGGTACGCTCCCCCTAAAGTGTTGTCGGATCCTCATCTGGACGCTAAACCGTCTCCGTCCCCTAACCCTAACCCTAGCCCGAACCCTAACCCTAAACCTTCCCCGAAACCTGACCCTCACCCGTCCCCTAATCCTAAACATTACGCTCACATTAACCCACGCCCTCACACGTACGCTCCCCCTAAAGCGTTTTCGGATCCTCACCTGGACCCTAAACCGTCCCCGTCCTCTAACCCTAGCCCGAAACCTAACCCTAACACTTCCCCGAAGCCTGACCCTCACCCGTCCCCTAATCCTAAACCGTACGCTAACAGTAACCCCGCCCTCACACGTACGCTCCCACTAAAGCGTTGTCGGATCCTCAGCTGGACCCTAAACCGTCCCCGTATCCTAACCCTAACCCTAGCCCGAACCCTAACCCTAACCCTTCCCCGAAGCCTGACCCTCACCCGTCCCCTAATCCTAACCCGTACGCTAACACTAACCCGCGCCCTCACAGGTACGCTCCCCCTAAAGCGTTGTCGTACCCTCACCTGGACCCTAAACCGTCCCCGTCCCTAACCCTAACCCTAGCCCGAAAACTAAGCCTAAACCTTCCCCCAAGCCTGACCCTCACTCTTCCCCGAATCCTAACCCGTACGCTAACACTAACCCGCGCCCTCACACGTACGATCCCCCTAAAGCGTTGTCGTACACTCATCTGGACCCTAAACCGTCCCCGTCCCCTAACCCTAACCCTAGCCCGAACCCTAACCCTAACCATTCCCCGAAGCCTGACGCTCAACCGTGCCCTAATCATCACCCGTACGCGAACACTAACCGCGCCCTCACACGTACGCTCCCCCTAAAGCGTTGTCGTATCCTCACCTGGACCCTAAACCGTCCCCGTCCCGTAACCCTAACCCTAGCCCGAACCCTAACCCTAACCGTTCCCCGAAGCCTGACCCTCACCCGTCCCCTAATCCTAACCCGTACGCTAACACTAACCCGCGCCCTCACACCTACGCTCCCCCTAAAGCGTTGTCGTACCCTCACCTGGACCCTAAACCGTCCCCGTCCCCTAACCCTAACCCTAGCCCGAACCCTAACCCTAACCCTTCCCCGAAGCCTGACACTCACCCGTCCCCTAAACGTAACCCGTACGCTAACACTAACCCGCGCCCTCACACGTACGCTCCCCCTAAAGCGTTGTCGTACCGTCACCTGGACCCTAAACCGTCCCCGTCCCCTAACAATAACCCTAGCCCGAACCCTAACCCTAACCCTTCCCCGAAGCCTGACCCTCAACCTTCTCCTAATCCTAACCCGTATGCTAACACTAACCCGTGCCCTCACACGTACGCTCCACCTAAAGCGTTGTCATACACCTATCCGGACCCTAAACAGTCCCCGTCCCTTAACCCTAACCCTAGCCCGAACCCTAACACTAACCCTTCCCCGAAGCCTGAACCTCACCCGTCCCCTAATCCTAACCCGTACGCTAACACTAACCCGCGCCCTCACACCTACGCTCCCCCTAAAGCGTTATCGTACCCTCACCTGGACCCTAAACCGTCCCCATCCCCTAACCCTAACCCTAGCCCGAACCCTAACCCTAACCCTTCCCCGAAGCCTGACCCTCACCCATCCCCTAATCCTAACCCGTACGCTAACACTAACCCACGCCCTCACACGTACGCTCCTCTAAAAGCGTTGTCGTAACGTCACATGGACCCTAAACCATCCCCGTCCCCTAACCCTAACCCTAGCCCGAACCCTAATCTTAACCCTTCCCCGAAGCCTGACCCTCACCCGTCCCCTAATCCTAACCCGTACGCTAACACTAACCACGCCCTCACACGTACGCTCCCCCAAAAGCGTTGTCGTAACCTCACCTGGGCCCTAAACCGTCCCCGTCCCCTAACCCTAACCCTAGCCCGAACCTTAACCCTAACCCTTCCCCGAAGCCTGACACTCACCCGTCCCCTAATCCTAACCCGTACGCTAACACTAACCCACGCCCTCACACGTACGCTCCTCCAAAAGCATTGTCGTAACGTCACATGGACCCTAAACCATCCCCGTCCCCTAACCCTAACCCTAGCCCGAACCCTAACCCTAACCCTTCCCCAAAGCCTGACCCTCACCCGTCCCCTAATCCTAACCTGTACGCTAACACTAACCACGCCCTCACACGTACGCTCCCCCAAAAGCGTTGTCGTAACCTCACCTGGGCCCTAAACCGTCCCCGTCCCCTAACCCTAACCCTAGCCCGAACCTTAACCCTAAACCTTCCCCGAAGCCTGACACTCACCCGTCCCCTATTCCTAACCCGTACGCTAACACTACCCCGCGCCCTCACACGTACGCTCCCCCTAAAGCGTTGTCGTACCCTCACCTGGACCCTAAACCGTCCCCGTCCCCTAACCCTTAACCTAGACCGAACCCTAACCCTAACACTTCCCCGAAGCCTGACCCTGACCCGTCCCCTAATCCTAACCCGTAGGCTAACACTAACCCACGCTCTCACAAGTACGCTCCCCCTAAAGCGTTGTCGTACCCTCACCTGGACCCTAAACGGTCCCCGTCCCCTAACCCTAACCCTAGCCCGAACCCTAACCCTAAACCATCCCCGAAGCCTGACACTCAGCCGTCCCCTAATCCTAACCCGTACGCTAACACTAACCCGCGCCCTCACACGTACGCTCCCCCTAAAGCGTTCTCGTACCCTCACCTGGACCCTAAACCGTCCCCATCCCCTAAACCTAACCCTAGCCCGAACCCTAACCCTAAACTTTCCCCGAAGCCTGACCCTCAACCTTCCCCTAATCCTAACCCGTTCGTTAACACTAACCCGTGCCCTCACACGTACGCTCCCCCTAAAGCGTTGTCGTACACTCATCTGGACCCTCAACAGTCCCCGTCCCCTAACCCTAACCCTAGCCCGAACCCGAACCCTAAACTTTCCCCGAAGCCTGACGCTCAACCGTGCCCTAGTCATCACCCGTACGCGAACACTAACCGCGCCCTCACACGTATGCTCCCCATAAAGCGTTGTCGTACCCTCACTTGGACCCTAAACCGTCCCCGTCCCCTAACCCTAAACCTAGCCCGAACCCTAACCCTAACCCTTCCCCGAAGCCTTCCCCTCACCCGTCCCCTAATCCTAACCCGTACGCTAAAACTAAACTGTGCCCTCACACGTACGCTCCTCCTAAAGCGTTGTCGTACCCTCATCTGGACCCTAAACCGTCCCCGTCCCCTAATCCTAAACCTAGCTCTAACCCTAAACATATCCCTTCCCCGAAGCCTTCCCCTCACCCGTCCCCTAATCCTAACCCGTACTCTAAAACTAAACTGTGCCCTCACACGTACGCTCCTCCTAAAGCGTTGTCGTACCCTCACCTGGACCCAAAACCGTCCCCATCCCCTAACCCTAACCCTAGCCCGAACCCTACCCCTAACCCTTACCCGAAACCTGACCCTCACAAGACCCCTAATCCTAACCCGTACGCTAACACTAACCCGCGCCCTCACACGTACGCTCCCCCTAAAGCGTTGTCGTACCCTCACCTGGACCCTAAACCGTCCCCGTCCCCTAACCCTAACCCTAGCCCGAACCATAACCCTAACCCTTCCACGAAGCCTCACCCTCACTCGTCCCCCAATCCTAACACGTACGCTAACACTAACCCGCGCCTCACACGTACGCTCCCCCTAAAGCGTTGTCGTACCCTCACCTGGACCCTAAACCGTCCCCGTCCCTTATCCTAACCCTAGTCCGAATCCTAACCCTAACCCTTCCCCGAAGCCTCACCCTCACCCGTCCCCTAATCCCAACACGTACGCTAACACTAACACGCGACTTCACACGTATGCTCCCCCTAAAGCGTTGTCGTACCCTCACCTGGACCCTAAACCGTCTCCGTCCCCTAACCCTAACGTAGCCCGAACCCTAATCCTAACCCTTCCCCGAAGCCTGACCCTCACCCGTCCCCTAAACCTAACCCGTACGCTAACACTAACCCGCGCCTTCACACATACGATTCCCCTAAAGCGTTGTCGTACCCTCACCTGGACCCTAAACCGTCCCCGTCCCATAGCCCTAACCCTAGCCCGAAACCTAACCCTAACCATTCCCCGAAGCCAGACCCTCACCGGTCTCCTAATCCTAACCCGTTCGCTAACACTAACATGCGCCCTCACACGTACGCTCCACCTAAAGCGTTGTCATACCCTCACCTGGACCCTAAACCTTCCCCGTCCACTAACCCGAGCCCGAACCCTAACCGTACCCCTTCCCCGAAACCTGACCCTCAACCGTCCCCTAATCCTAACCCATACGCTAACACTAACCCGCGCCTTCACACATACGATCCCCCTAAAGCGTTGTCGTACCCTCACCTGGACCCTAAACCGTCCCCGTCCCCTAACCCTAAACTTACCACGAACCCTAACCCTAACACTTCCCCGAAGCCTGACCCTCACCCGTCCCCAAATCCTAAACCGTAAGCTAACACTAACCCGCGCCCTCACACATATGCTACCCCTAAAGTGTTCTCGTACACTCACCTGGAACCTAAACCGTCCCCGTCCGCTAACCCTAACCCTAGCCCGGACCCTAAACCTAACCCTTCCCCGAAGCGTGACCCTCACCCGTCCCGTTATCCTAGCCCGTACAATAACACTAACCCGCG